>NC_088349.1:3749166-4384583 GCF_036884655.1 Musa acuminata AAA Group
AAGCATCAGAGCCATGAGAGATCTCATCAGAACAGATGAAAGCAAGCGGCAGAAGAAGGCTGCGTCGCCGCTATGGCGACCGACCTTCAAGTTGGAGGACTTCAAGGGCTGGGAGAAACCCGGTACCGTGGTGGACACAGCATCGAGTGCTTTGAAAGAGGAAGAAAGAAGAGATCAGAAGGAGATGAACAAAGTGGGGGAGGAAGAGAATTCAGTTGATCTCAGCCTTTCTCTTTAGCGCTCAAGAACAAGATTGATGAGTACATCATCTACAGTGTACTGATTACACCTCGAAAGCATGTATGCACTTCTTCAACTTGTACTGTTTGATAATTATGTGATATAGGTAAAAATTTGCGATACAAGAATCAGAAACCTTGAAAAGAATCTCAAGGAGAAAGAAGACTTATTGTTTTTTATGATTACATGATACATGCACAAAAATCAGGAAAAAAAAAAGATATCATTTTTTATGATTATAGAAATTAAGAGAATCTTTTATTGTTTTCACAAGAAAAGCAATGATCTTATGAAGTGATGTGATGTAATGAAAATGAAGTGATGTGATGTAATGAAAGAATAGTTAAGATCAATAGACCAACGTAATGTTTGAAAAATTATCAAGTTATCAAATAATTATAAAAGTGTTGATTGTAAATTGATCATTAAGATTAAATATGACTCAGAACAATATTGAATGGTATAAAATTATACTTGTGGCCAAGTATTTTACTCATAAAAACGATATCGAACATAACAATATATTTTTTTAATTTTTAAATAAATTTGTAAGAATAGTTTTAACATTAGTAACTCATTATAATCTTAAGTTATATCATATGGATGTGAAAATTAATTTTTTAAATAAAAATATAAATGAAAAAAATTTATATGAAACAAACCTAAGGATTAGTAGAAAAGAAAATTAAAAAATTAGGTTGTAAACTTAAGAAATTAATTTATGACCTTAAACAAACTTCTAAACAATATTATATAAAGTTTCATAACATCATTACTTCCTTCAAATATATATATATATATATATATATATATATATATATATATATATATATATATATATATATATATATATATATATATTGTTGATCAATGTTTATATTTGAAGGCCAATAAAAATAATATTTATATTTGAAGGTCTTTGCTTACTAATAATAATATTGCTTTATTGCATAAGACTAAAATATTTCTTATCAAAAATTTAAAAATAATTGATATGAATGAAATAACTTATATTATTAGTATTAATATATTTAAGGATAGATCTCAAAGATTATCAAAATTACCTAAAAAATGATATATTGATTAAGTCTTTGAGAGATTTAGTATACAGCTTTATTCAACTAATAATACATATATTATCAAGTAATATGTGAAAATTTTATTCAAAGCAAATGTTCTAAAAATAATCTAAAAAAGAATCAAATAAAAAATATTTCGTATTAATGTGTAGTTGAAAGTCAATTATATGCTTATATCTATACCACACCATATATTAGTTTTGTCATAAGGAACACTAAGTAAATATAAAGTTATCCATAAATTGACTATTGGATGATTATAAATAAAATAATAAGATATATGTAAAAGACAAAGGATTATATGCCCAATCAAATCAATTTGAAATGATATAATGTTCATATGTTGATTCACAAATTGCATTAATGAGAAGTCTACATTATCAAATCGATCTGCATTATCAAAGGATAATGTAGACTTCTCATTAGTTTGACATTGCATCAAAGGATTAGCTAGTGGGTAAATTTTCAAGAATTGTATAATGTAAATTATATTATCAAAAATATAAGTTAATTTTATGGTATGCTTTAAGGTCACTAATTAAGCTTTATTATTATAAAATTTTAGCTTAGGATTTCACATGGTTAAATTAATTGTTAAGTCGTTGAAGATAAGTAGTTACAGTTCTATGTAATATGATAGAAAGTATCTTAAATAATTAATATTAATTAAAATCTTAAGTTTTATTATATTAATTACTAATAAATGGAGGTCACTGTAGCCTAAGGTCACTGTAATCCATACAAAATATTATAATGCATATTTAAGTTGGTATCATAATTGATCTTTTGTTTACATAATTAAAATTATTTATTTTTATTATCATATATATAATGATTAAATCTAATAAAAAAAATTTCTTAACCAAATAAATTACATAGATCGTTATGAACTATACTGAAAATAATAATAATGTCATAGTATATAAAAGAAAATATAATATTAATGATAAATAATCTCTATGACTCATATTGGTAGTCGAAATTAATATATTATTATTATATTTATTAGACTTATTGACTTGTTTATAAGATTCATGATCACATAAAATACTTTTTAAAATTTTTAAAATATAATTAAATTTTTATTTTTTTAAATAATTTTTTTTCATTTTATTTACTATGATTTTAGATTTATTTATATCTTATTAATTAATGTACTAAGTGGAAGAATATTATATTATGTAATCATATTTGATTGAATAAGGTATATTATAATCTTGGTTGGATTCTCTTTATTGGGGATAACATTGATGAGAAAAACTTTCATAATTACTTATTATAATTTTTCTATTTTTACCTATAAATAAATAGAGTATCCTAATGATTATATACAAAAGAGATACTACAGATCTAATATAAGCTCTATTTATTCTCTTTTACTTATCCTCTTCTTCGGATCCCACAATCATAAATTATGTACAACAGAAAAAAAAAATATTCTGAATGATATCGAAATATATACATCTTAAATTTAATTTATTGTTGCTTAATTTTAAATTTTGATATTAAAATTTTTATATAACAATAATATGATTATAATTTTTATGACAATCATTGTCTTAAAAAATATGTTTGATGAGAATTTTTTAAGAAGAAAAGAATTCCTTTTATCCAACTCTTGTTCTTCTTGAAAACAAGATCAGTGATATATTATCACAGGATACTGATTACACTTTGGAAGCATGCATGAACTCTTCCTGTTTGATTTGTTCTATTCCTGACAAGCTTCTTCAGCTGAGGAAGCTGATCCTTTGGTGAGGCTTGCACTGTGATCCCATGAACAGATAAAGAAAACAATCATTGCTCAAAGGAATGGTTCTCTGTATCATATTGGATATGTAAACTCTGCTTGCTTGAACAGATCTGACCAGCTTCTGACTGCAAGTTCTTGAATATTAACTGGTCTAAACATTCTCTTTTTGTTCATACTCTTTAACCAAAAAATAAATTAAATTGAATTGAAACCTGTGGTATTTTTATTGGCCAATTTAAATGTGATAACCATAAGTATCGAAATATTAGGAAATGATCGGAATAAAAGTGTGCTCCTACTAGAAGGGTTTTAGAGATGGAAGTATCTTTCTATTTTCTTGAAGCTAAAAAGATGGAAATTTCAGAATCAGATTAAGTTCCTCTCCCAGACAGGAATGAAGGATCAAAATAAAGGCAAATTCTTGCATATCTTCCTCCAATTTCCCAAGTGACCAGAAATCTTGACTTCCTATAACAAATCCAGAATGTCCTGAGATAAGAGAAAGAGAGAGAGACTTACTTGAAATGTTCAACTTTGGCAAAAAGGAATATAGAATAAAGCAGGCATTTGCTTGTCTGAAATCATTCCTTCAGCAACTCTCTGGTGGCAGAATCAAGATTACACAGTGCCATCATCACAAGGAAGACTGGTTGGGAGAGATGCCACTCTATGCATCAAGTTCTTCTTCTTGCTCCAGTCACTTCCCACCAGTGAAACCAAGTCTTCACATCCACTTCCCTCAATGATGTGGACTTGACATCCATTGGTATATACCTTACACAAGAATCCATGTGATCAAGAATTAAAATTGAGGAAAGATAAGAAGTCCAATTAAGGCCCATTCTGCTAGTCAAATAATAATTTTTTTGGGTACAATTATGGAATTACTAATTACTTTTTGGGTACAATAATAATTTTTTTGGGCACAATTTTGGGTACAATTATGGATCATGGTTTTATGTTTGGGTGGATCTAATTACTTACTAATTCAAATTTGACTCGGTTATCGTAGTCGATTGACCTCTTGATTGTCATGCTAGTTTAATTATTAATATTTTTAAGTTACCAAATACTCAATTAAAGTAATAGTATAATTTAACAATTAAGAATTGGATTATACTTAACACATTAAACTCAAATATTTTATTTTTCTATATTAATGTGGTGAGTGAGTAAACCCGAGATTATACAAATAAGCACATCTAAAATGGATTTAATTTTTAATCATAAATGTAATATTTCAATTAATTTCATTTCAACAAATAGCAAAAGGTGATCATACTATTATAATACCAAGAGAGACATGCATGCATGGGTTCTCCTCGCATCAAATCATCCTAACAGTTCATGCAGATATGATATGTGGTCTACATACGTACGCATGGATATATACATACCTGCATCCCTATTTACGTGCATACTAATCCAAGAAGATAACAACAGTACGTGAGTTCATTCACATCACAGTGCATGCGTTCGGGTTCTCATCGCTGAAGAGCGACGAGATCTTCTCCTCCGGCGCACTGGGGCTCGCCACCGCCTGCGCCACGTTCCGAACGAAGCCGGCTGGGGCCTTCTTGTCGTAGGCGCCGGCGACGTAAGGATACGCGACCAAGCTGTAGGGGACGTAAGGCCAAGCCTCCGCCCTCTTCCCGGTGCTCTTTATCTTCCTCACCACTTCCTTTGCCTCGATGTGGCCGGTGACCGTCACCCTGCTCTGCTTTCGGTTCACGTTCACGTTCGTCACACCTGACCACCAGTTTCGATGATGTATGTCAGTGCTCCTACCAGAAACAGCGATCCATATACATCCGATTGAATGGAGTTCACTCTCTTCTGTGCAAGCTTTTAGCATGATCTAAAGATGAGTGCAGGATCCAAGGACAAATCTCCAACTGACGATCCAAGAAACGATAGGAAATCAAGTGAGGTGTGTCGATTGTACCTCTGATTGAGCTCACAGCGTGCTTTACTCTCCTTTCACAGCCATCACAGTCCATCTTCACCTTCAGATCGACAGTCTGATGATTGACCCAACACAGGCCAAGAAAACAAAGAAGCTGATGGTGAGAACAAGTCGGAGTACACTGAACAAGTAGCGAAAGAGAAGAGCTTATTCTATTCTCTTCTTCTCCTGAGGCAGACTAGAATACAGAAAAGAACTGCTTGCTGCCATGGTACTGTGTTCTCCACCTGTAGCGGCTTCCTTTTCCTTATTTGCAATGCTCTCCTTGTCTCTGTGACACTGCAAAAATCCGAGAGGTGATCAAACGCACCCATCGTCTATTCCTCCTCCTCAGTCGCAGAGAGAGAGAGAGAGAGAGAGAGAGAGAGAGAGATGGGACAATAGCAATGTATTTATCTGACAAGGTAGTGAGAATAATAGACTATATATAGGCTAATGCAAATGTTCCACTATAAGAACAAGGGTGTAAGGTTTCATTGAAAGCTAGTGTATATGTAATAAATATACATTCTATAAGGTAACATATTGAAGCACTGTTAGTTTCACTATGATACTATGATTATATTAATCCCACATAAAATGTGAACTATCAATTATAAAATTGTTATATATCCCCAAATTATATTTTCTTGGCTTACACTATATACAATATATATATATATATATATATATATATATATATATATATATATATATATATATATATATATGTATGTGTGTGTGTGCGCGCGCATTAGATGCTAACAACAGATCATTTTACTGTGCACACAGCACTTCATCAATTCTAGATGTTAAGCAGAACAAAATTGCTTCTGAAAACTAATTCCAAAGACTCATACAGATTAAGATTACATTCTGATAATTAAACGAATATTAGGTTGATCTAAACAATAAATCTAATCTTCCTATGTGTTTGCACTTGCTCTTTTGGTTCATTCTTTTTTTTGCTTTCCATGCATTGTTTGTGGAGAATTAGTGTCTGGTGGCCATTGGCAGCTGTGGTTGCAAGTTAGTGAATGATTGCACCAAATGAAAGAGGCTTGAATTCCTACATCACAGCTATAAATAGGCTTGAATTCATACAACTGAAACAAGAGAAGGCCACACATTTTGCATGCACCTTGCAAGTTACTAGATTAGTCCCCCTCCTTTGCTCTTTATTCTTTTATTATTTTCGATGATGTTGACATAATACGTTTTAATTTGGTTTAAACAAGGAAAAAAATAGATACCGACTTCAATAATTTATCATGTCGATATGGCATGATGGTATCTTTATATCGGGCGATACATCGACCTACATCATCCGGTACCAACTAAAAAATCGATATCCTATTATATAATCTGATACCGTAATATAGTAATCCAAATTTAAATTTATTATAGAGAATATATTGTTCATTATATCAAATGTAGTAGTGCATTAATATTATCATAAAATATAGTAATTTAAATCCACATTCACAAGTCAAACTAGGATAAGCTCGACACAGTCTGGGATGAACACATCAACTTGAGATCCACAGGTTGATTGCCAAAACAGTTGTCTGAAACCATTCAAGATTATAGTATTTCAAATCTGTGTGTCATGTCATAAAACATAGGGCAGCAGAGCTATGAAGTATGATTCCACAAGTAGGTTACTGTTGTGAAACATTGGTGATTAGACCTACAATCTCCCATTATTTTTCTCCTTGTCCTTTCTTCTCTCTTCAATATTAAAATATTTTTTTATCTACCATCAAAGACATCTGAATTTTTTTTATGGATATTTAAGTCATTTATCATAAAATATATTCATTATTATCTCAATAATATTATCATATGTTTTATATTTTTTATCATAATATTTAATTATATGTTAATTTTAGAAAACTTTATTAATCTTACAGTCCAACTGATTGATCCACTTGTTCCACCAATATCCAACTTAATCAAGTCCATGTTCAATCCATATCTCATAACCATATTCTTTATACATATATATAAAGTTAATTCTAAGTATGAAATTTCTACATCTACAAATTCACTGTATAATACACAACTATGTGAAAACAACATTAAGAACCTACCTAATATGATTAAAAGATGATGCTTCAATTATGCATGTAATTCTGCTACTGATATCAAAATTTTAACTAAAATGCCTCAAATATGCCAAAATGGATGATTGCTTGCACATCCTTCTCTCTGACTTATGAACAGCATGACTACAGCTCAGGCAACTGAACAAGTATTGATGAAGACTCAAATTGAATCAAGTAGCAGGCAGGGTACTTTTCACATCAAATGAGGCATTAAACTAACCCAATAATTGCACTTGCAGATGCCAGTTATAACTCTCTGTGTGGTCCTGTGGCTACTAATTAGGCTACAAAACCTGGTTGGCTGTCAGGCATTTGGCTGCTGCAGATTCCACAACATCAGAAAACAGCTTTGAGAAGAAAGCTCACCCTGCACAAGAAGAAAGGTTCAGCTGGGTTGGTGACTCATGCAAGTTTCCTTGTGTTAATTGTCCCTTCAAAGGATGAGTTCAGAAGACACGAAAAGATCATTTGAATATGATTAGCAAGCAATTGATTTTTTGACATCCAGCTGCCCTTTAAGCATTAGGTAGTTGATGTGGACATCATGGATCACAGCTGCTGCATTGAACAGGAAATGCATATCCAGAGTAACATGTCAAAAACATGCACCACAGAAAAATGAAGTCAGACCAGATACAATGATTGTTCATGTGAATTCATTCACAAGCCCCTGATGGAAACATGTTACTAATATTAAGCCTACCTCTTGGAGAAGGATACAGTTGGCCTTCTCCATGGATCATGTCATTCAACATAAAGGTCAGTACCAAAGAAGGAATGAGGTGTTCTGCTTTAACTCTCATTCCAGACCTCCTAATATATTCTTGCTAGATGAAAATGTTACAAGAATAACCTAAATGGGCGGCTTCCAGCTTTGTTTACATGCATTTCGAGAGTCATATTTCAAAGGTCAGAGATTAGCACCATAGAGAAATCTCACTGTCAAACATTGTTCAAAACTTTAATCACTTACTCTTTTTTTTTTTACCAAGCTACATGCCATTTATTTCTTCACCGGGAACATAATCTTAGGCAAGAGTTTATTTTTCTTTTGTTTTGAATGAAGGCTAATTACATATTAACCTTTGTAGTTAGACCTCTTTAACGTCCCGGTCCTTAGACTTAGAAAATTTACATTGAAATCTTTATAATTATAAAAGTGAAACATCTAACTCTATTTATCCTAACGCTATCGGTTTTACTAACAGAAGCACAAAAACAATGGGCAAAAAGATAATTTTAACGTCCAAATTACAATTCGATGGAGACGGACGACGGAGTCGTTGGGGGTCGTGGGTGGTTGTTGTGGATAACGAGGAAGAGCGGTGGCGCGAGGTGAGGTAAAGGGAGAGGAAGAAGAGGACGACGCAGGTGTCAACGTTCTGCATCTGCGACGGCGTCACTATACATATACATCAGCACCGATGCAGATGTCAAGTGGCCCTTTCGTTACTCTACATTTGCGTCAGCGCCACTTAGCATTTGTGTCGATGCTGACGCAAATACAGAGCGGCGAAAGGGCCACTTGGCATCTGCATCAATGCCACTCTGCATCTACGTCGGGGCCGATGCAGATGCTGAGTGACCCTTTCGCTGCTTTGCATCTGCATTAGCGCCGACGCAGTTGTCGAGCAACGCCGATATAGATCCAAAGTGTCGACATCTGCGTTGTCCTTTTCCTCCTCTCCCTTTGTCTCGCCTCTCGTCATCGGTCTCTCTCCTCATCTACAATGGTCACCCACGACCCCAACGACGTCATCGTCCACAACCATCGAAAACGTAATTAAGATGTTGAAATTATCTTTTTGCCCATATTTTCATACTTCCGTCGAATAAAACCGATGGCGTTAGGATAAATGAAGTTAGATGTTTCACTTTCATAACTATAGAGATTCCAATATAAATTTTTTTATCTAGAGATCGAAATGCTAAAAAGGTCTAACTACATGAAGTAATCTATAATTAGCCCTTTGAATGCAGATCATAAGTAAGAGAAAACACAGACAAACTGATGCTCAGGTAAAATTTTCAAAATAGATGAGCCCTTATGCTAGAAAGTCACTTGGACATACCAAATAGATGAAAAAAATGATGGCCTCAAATTGTTATCTTACTAATATATATGTTCAAACTTTTTAAGTGCCGAAAAGATGTCAAGATCACACAACAAAAGACTTGTTTCTTTTTCTTCTACGGATATCAGCAACAAATTGGTACATTGGTGCATCTTAAAAAAAGAACTTAACACATCAAGTCCTCATGCAATCAAAAGCAGAACACAACCAGTGAAAAAGAACAGTATCTGAAACTCGAAGAGATGGAAGAGGCAGTAGTTCATGCAGAAGAAACTTTGTGCAGTTAAAAAGAATACAGAAGGAAAAAAGATAATTGATCATGTATGAAGCCAGCTCAATCCTTGCTACATCTCAATCAAGGATGTGCAAAAGAAAATTAAAAATTAATAATTAAAAAGTTAAGAGACCTCAACATTGGACAAGGTCCCAGGACTCCTAGTCATGGGCTGTCAGGGAAGATCTGCCCACAATCTAGTTTTCAAGGTTATTTGGACCGAACAAAAAATCCAGTTATCGAATTGAAAAAGAAAAACAATAGAGATAAAGGCATGGATATTCATGCAAAATTTTAGAAGAACCCCTAAGGTAGCTTCAGCTTCTGACCATGCGAGGCATTCCAATATTCACGAGCAATAATTGCCTTCTTTCAGGAAATGGTTCAGAAAGTTACGGATTCAAATGTGAAGTGTACAAGCACAGAGCACCTAAATCCAAGAATGTTCAGTGCATGAAACCAGTAATGACACGCAGTAAAAAATTATCACATTTCCACCTTGCTTCATATCAGAATAACTAGAAATAATGCACACCCAGTAAAAAAATTATCTCATTTCCACCATGCTTCATTTCAGAATAACTAGAAACCCCTTGGGTTAATGATTTAATCACAAGACCACTCAGGTGACCATTGATAACAACCACTTGAAATTTCACTTGAGTTAACCATTCAAATTCACCCTGTCATGAAATAGCAATCATTACATGAGAAGTCCACCCGCAATCACTTGAAAAGTTCTAATTATCTCTAAAACACTTAACTAAATTGCTCAGCGAAAAAATAATAATAATAATAAAAGATGAAAGGAGAACAAGAACTTAGGCTTGATTGAAGATTCTCTGCAAAGAGGAAAATCAATGTCGGTCGAATATTTTGTAGAAAAGGGTAGATTATATGTCAATCAAATTTAAAAGTGCATCTTCCCAAGAAAATAGGATGATTGATTAGTCTTGACTAAAGGGATATAACTCTTATCATTTATTTTTCTTATTTCTTTCTTCCTACACCTGAGGATTCTATAAAAAAGGTGAAAAAAAGGTAATCAGATATATCGTAGAACAAAATGAAAAGCTTGCTTTCCTTAAAATTTGTGTAAATAATGTGAATCCATATTCTTCCACCAAGGTGAAATCAGAGGACTTCTAGTTAATCTAAAATATTCTCTCTTATTCTACTCTCTTCCTACTATCCTATCTATACTACTTGGTGCATAACCCTTAAAGCCCCAGAGGTCATAAAACATGTCAGTACTATCCCTATCTTTACACAATCAACCAATGCCCAACTATCTAGGATCTAGTGTCACCAGAGCAACCTCAACAATCAACTGAGCTAATCGAAAAGAACATCAGTGTCTCTCTCTCCCAAGTATGGTATTTGTATAATTGCTCTACATGTGTTTTCCTTTGCTAAAATTACAATTTTGTAAATTGAGTGTGCTTTCGTAAAATCCACTTGTTTGTTTCATTATTTTTCTTTGTATACGGGTCCAGTACACAAAATGGCATTCCTTGTTTGTATATACATATGCAACCTTGTACCCATTAAATATTCCATGGATGCTTTGGGATATTTTATTTAAATCGTTGTAGGCAAAGTTATGTGATGGTCCACCAAGGCACTAAAACGCTTCCTCTTAACCAAAAATGGAGACGATCCATAAAAGCTGCCTTAACTTGTATTCAGAGAAGAGAACAGCGAAAGGAGACTTTTAGTTTTACATCATAATTTTTCCAATGTGAAAATAGAAAAAAGAAAACTCTTAATCAGATTGATACAAGCCTTCTTTTAGAGTTTATTTGTCCTTCTTCTAACCAAGTCCTCTAAGAAAGTTCAATTCTGCATAATGTTTTCTGGTCAACAAAACTATTCAATAAGATACCAGTTCTGGCTTAACATAATCAAAGAATTGATCTTAATTCGTACATTGAATCTTTGAAACAGCCTCCACAAGTATCTTCTTCGAATAATATATTTCCTCCAACCTTATTCCTTAGTATTTAGTTGAAACCAAAATTTAGTGGTATGCTCCAAGAAAACATGTTGTGCATACTATATATATGCATGTTGCCCCTCTTACTTACATATACCTTATCCCACCGTTTCCCTAGTCCCTAACGGCATTTCCATCTGGTGACACTGTCATGAAAGCGTTCATAGCAGATTCAAGATGAATCCTACACCCATGGTTTGAACTGGGTATCAAGAAAACTATCTTACATCGATACCTTTCGAAGTTTAGCAAAATTGCATTTTTTTCCTCATTGAACTAATCATCTGAAAATTCCGTTAGTTGCATATCTGCATTTCAAGCATCGTGAGAAAGAACGTAAGCCACAGATCTCTTATGCATTTATAATTCATTAACATTCATCAAATTTTAAGGAAACTTCCAAAGAAACACAAAGATCTAAAAGAAACCCATACAAAATAGGATCCATCTTACTCGGGAAAAAGCACCGAGTTTTCACACCATCGAAACGATCGGCACAACATAACTGAGAGACGAATTCAATGCACAAATACCACGAAAAGAAACAACTAACACAACAATCTTGGACATCTATTAAATGCGACGCCCACCCGGAAACCAGAAGCGAATAATTCGAAAGCACCATCAAGAGATGTTCGCAAGAGCAGATTCCAAGGGTTTCAAACAACACAACTCAAACCGAAGGAGCAGCTAAACCGTGCGTCGCGCCATCGGTCCGGCTATGGAGCGGTCGGAGGCTCGCCGCCGTTGTTCGCGATCCCCGCCCCCGCGATGCCTACTACGCTCACAACTCTCCGCGAAGCCAAAAACGACGCCGAGAGATGTTTTAACGGATTTCGGATTTCGGATCCGGATCTGGATCATTCAGATATTGGAATCCGCCTTCTTCATCAAAGAGGACTTACGTACTGCGGTCGCATCCATATGCGTTCGACATCATCGAACAAAAGAAAGATGCTAAATCGAATGGCTCAAATCAACGAGAGGAGTAAATGGACGGTGGATTCGAGATATCCCATACTGATATGTATGTGCATCAAAGGATAGGGTTTCGATCGACCTCGTTGCCCTCACGCATAGTTCTATACGGACTCTCGCTTAGGAGTTCGCTCCGCCCTCCCCTTCTCCGGCGCTGGGAACCCTAAATTGATCCGCCGGCGATCGGCCCCTAAAGTTTCCGGTGTTCAATCTGTTATCCGTTCGACGCTTTAGGTGATTTGATGTTTTTCCCCTATTTTTTTTATTTTCTCAATTTTAGGGATGCTTGTAATCGCCAGGATGGTTATCTCGTTGGATTATATTGTTAAAGAAGCTATCTTTTTCTTCTCCAGTACCTAAACTGTTAGGTCTGGATTCATAATCCTTACTTACCCAATTTTTGGTTCGTTTCTCTGATTGCTTGGAACTTGATCGAACTTTTCCCTGCATTTATTAGAATATGAGAATTTCAATTCGCCTATATTGTGTCTTGTATGGCCAACAAACAGATTATGCTAGACAGTAGTATCAGACCTGATTTTGCTTGGTTGTAAGACCCCCTTTTTATCTTTTTACGGTTTGCTGACACAAGTTTCTGAATTCTCGAACTCCCTAACCGAGGAGGATCAGTTATAGTTGGCTTCCATAAAACTGTGATATTGGTCTTTGATGTTTATCATTAACATTGTCAAGTGTTTAGTTTCATCTGCTCAGTAATTAGCTTAGCTGTCTGGAGTACTGCATTATGTTACTCCTTGTGATTGTTTCTCAGAGGTTACTTTTTTCCCTCATATGTAGTCTTCTTGAAGTTTAGGATCCTTAGCCATTAACTTCTGCAAACAGCTTCAGTGGCTTAGTATTACCTCTTTTTGTGCTAGGAACTAACTAACAATTTCTTGGCTTCTTATTTATGTATGTATCGCATTTTGATCTCGACAAAGAATAAAATTAGTTATTAGATTTTCTGCTGGAAGATTTGATCTTGCTTTTTGTTAATACCCTAGTGAACCCCCTGAGTCTCTGAACCTTTTTAAGGTGACAATGGTCATGACAGGTCTATAAGTGGTTTTAATTTATCTTGGCATTTGTCGGGTATTCTCAGCAATGAATATTTATCAAGCTCTTTATTTTGTAAGCGACAGTCATGCATATTTTGGTTAGTTGATTGTTCTACTCATGGGTTGCCTATATCGAGTGATCACTTGCTACAATATCTGGTTTTGTAATCAAGAGAGTTGCTTATACATGTATGTTGCATATATTGGTAGTAATTACACAGCTGGGATTTTATCAGGACATGTTCAGTGAATTTGGTTAGGTGACTAATAGTTTTGTGTGAAACACTTTGACAGGTTCAACACTTATGGTTAATTTTCTAGGATTTTGGTTTTGGGCTTGGTAAACAACTAACAAAAACTATAAACTAGAAAAAAAAAAAGAAAAAAAAAAAGGGAAAACAGATCACAAATGGCAAAAGCAAGAAAACTAGAAAGTGTACACTGAAAACTAACATATCACAACTAGTTAGTATCTCAAGAATTAGTATTACAAGGGTCTTCTGAAAGGATTTTATAGCTACCTGCCAACATGATCATTGTGCAGCATGTTTGCTTGCAATATTGACATAAGTTGCATGGAACATTTCCTTTAATATGTGCAAAATTGATGCTTTCATGTGTAGCATATATTAAAGGATCTGTCACACACGTGAACTCCTTTAACTTACCCCATGACTGAGGTAACACTATATCCAGACACTTATAGCTTTATCATTTAGAAAAGTAATGAAATGTATGTATCTCCAAGAGCTCATCTCACTTTCATGAACACAAAAGATTCGACAAAGCAAACACAGGAAAGAATGTTTTAGGAGGAAAATCAAAATTTTATACTTCAAACCTCTCTCTCTCTCTCTCTCTCTCTCTCTCTCTCTCTCTCTCTTCACTAAAACAGAACATCAAGAATGTAAAGTGAGCTGAGTAAAATTTATGAATTTCTTTGATCTTGGGGAGAAAATTTAATCAGGAAGGAAATAACTTCCAAGATACGTGAGACACTATGGGGAGTGAGGCAGCTTTTTGCCTAGCTCAATGGTGCACTTAATTCTTTATAGATTGGTTTCTCTATGAACTAGACAAAATCTGTTGGTTTTAGAAGAAATGACCAAAACTGTGTTATTGATCAAAATTCCTACAAATTGCATAGAAACTCTTGATATTGTATTCATGTCAACCTGCACTGAAAACGGATTTTAGTTGCTTCAACTTTCATTTTACAAATGAAACTGCAATCCATGTTTTGGATTATTCTAGAAAAGGAGTGAACAAACAAATTTGTTAATATTTTAAGCAACTTTGGCCATGCATACATAAAGTTACATCTGTCCTAAAATCAGAGGAAGGAGAAAGATTGTGACAAATAGCTAACAGCTGGCATAAAGCTTTGCTACAACAATGATAAAAGAGATCTCTGTGAAATAAACATTGTGATTGAGTCATTTCTGGGATGCAGTACATCATCACATGTACAGCACCTGAATTCTTCAAAGAGAATAATGGAGTGGGCTTAGATGCCCCTGAAAGTGACAATTTGTATTGGCATTGACACAGTCATAAATGAGCAAGGGTTCTAGCCTGATTTTGGAGAAATGAGGTTAAAGAATTTTGTCCAACAACATAAGTTTAGACTAAGGAATTTAAATGTAGGAGTTCCCCTCGAAGTATTGTAGTTAATAGCATTATAATGGAAGGATACCTTTTCGTCCTTTGCTTAAAGAAAATAATTTTGGTAGATGCATATTCTAGATGTATGGAAGGATATTTTATGTACTTTGCCTAAAAGATATAATATCGGCAGGTGCATGTTTCTAGATCTATGGAAATTGACAGATGTGATCTCTTTTATAAAAAGATATCAGAATGAGCCACCATTGTTGTAATAAGGGCTAAGAAAATATGTAGAGGTTAAGAGAATCTGTACTGGAATAGCTTCTGATATTTGTTCTTGGAAAAATATATTTATTGTTGTAAGTGCTTATACTTCTCAAATAGGATTATCTTTTATCAACTGGAAATTCTGTAGAGGTTTGGATGAGATAATCAAACCAACCAATGAAAGTCTTTCAACAGAAGCAGATTTAAGTGGCAATATGGATTCTAGAGAATATGAGAGGGTACATGGTACATATACAGAGAACAAAATACAGATGTAATTTTAGATTTTTGTCATATTCAATGCATGAAATGAAATAAATGTCTAAATCAAGGATTTAAATTTTGGTCGGGTACTAGTTTTGGTACTTCATCGTACTGGTACATTACCGGTATATTGTTGTACACCAACTTGTAGTGTCTGGCTTCACAAAAAGGAATAATAAGATGATGATATTAACCAGTACCGGAATGTATGGTCCAGTACCAGTCCTCGGGCTGGGAATGATATATATTTGATTCCATGGTCCAAATACATACAGGAGCAAAACAAGTTGTCAACACAAAAATATTTTCTCATTTGGAGAGTATATAGAGTTTAATGCAAAAGTTTGTCATTTCAGCCAGAAAATGCTTCACTGCATATATTAATTGTTTTGTTATATAAGAAAGTGAAATTAAAAAATAAATTTTAATCATATAAATGAATAGGGAATTCAATAAATTGAATATTTAATTTAATTTAGAAATAGAATGGCAATGGAAGGAATGTGGAATTTGGGTGAAAGTTACCAATTGCAATGGAAGTATTACAGTAAAAGGAAAAAAATCTCTTGGAATCTAGTGATTGCGGTGTATCTTCAAGGAAGTAGAGTTAAATTTGCTGTGTTTCATAGAAATACAAGAATGGCGAGAAGTTTCAGGCTTTCAGTAGTATCCTAAGATGGGAAGAAAGAGATGCATAAAGTTACTAAAAAGGTTTAAAAAAAAGGATTTGGAGTTGGGAAACATGGAGTTGCCATGTTTAGAAAAATTCATGAAAATCTTGTGACTAATCAGGATTTGGAGTTATAATGTCATGAAAGAAAATTGTAGGTTTATGAAAAATATGGTAAACAATGAAAAAGTACCTCAATATAGACTTGAATAGGTAAAGGTGTAGAAGATGATGTCCTCTTTTTGAAATGTCAAACAGCTTAGGAGATTAAGTTTATTTTACAAGTTCAGAAACAAGAAAAAAGATGCATGATGAGTGGATGAAAACTATTTTGATAATGAACTGCAATGTTGTGACTTTGGGATGAGTGCTTATGCAAAGAAAGCGCTATAAAATATATACTTAGAAAGTTAATTAGCTCTGAATCAAGAAGGTTTGGTAGGGTGATTTCTCTACTAACTAAGATGAAAAGCATGAAGAAAAGGCAAAATACTTGCATTTTATTCCTGGTAAGGAACTTAATACTGAGACAGTGATGTGATAAAAAAATGCATATAATGGAGCAATTACTAGTACAAGAACAATAAGTTCCCTATCACTCCCAGATTACACATAGGGTCAATCTTGAATCTTTACTTGTTTGCACTGGCATATTCAAGTCGACATCTCAGGGAACATATCGTCTGCTAATATTGCTTCAATTGTATCAGTTGGATAAACTCTAAATTGGAGTTATGGAGATAGCATTGGAAGCTAGGGGTGTTGCGAGTATGACTAAATAGAACATACAAAGTGCAAATTGAAAAGAAAAGGATAAAGGTATAGCTGAAGTAACGGTCACAAAAGTTCAATAATTATAAACCCTTGAGAAAGATAATAGTAACAGGCCTAAATTTGGATGATTTAACCAAAGAGGTTTTTGAAGCATTATGTGAACGTGGAGTACTATCTACACTAGAAGGACAAAAATTGTGAGAAACTTATAAGGCTTTTTGAGCTATGTAGGTTGAGTATCTGATTATTACAAGGAATCTAAAAATTTAATATAGAAGTGATCTTGATATTTAGATGGATATCTATTTTCCTTTTTCTTTCTCATAGATAGATCTATGTTGTTGCCAATGATAGTAGCATAAGTAGTTATCACATTCATGAATATTTATTTGTTTAGTGACAAGTAGTTACATATATGATTCTTGTATCATGCTGAGCTTACGGGTTAATTGATGCTACACATTATGAGACATTCTTGAAGTGCTTCAAATATTTACCATCAAGTGTCAGGCACATTATGTAATCTCAAGTTCTGAATGATATATGGTACTAGCTTACTCATCAAAACATTGATTATCTCTTATCCTTTTAGTGGTTTAGCTATGACATTTCTTTTACACCAATTCGCTGTTTTCCTTCCAGAAATGGAATTATCTAATTCTTCTTCGAATAGTGAATCTGTTGAAACAATTGAAGCTTCTTTTAGTGAGAAAGACAGAGACAATGCAGGGGTAGATTCAATCACAGAGGGGCCTGCTTCTATCGAGGATGTGGGAAAGGAATCTCAACCTTCAAAAGATGGCCAGGTCGGTCCTAGCACAAGATATACCGGTATTGGGGACAAAGCACTTGTTCAGAAGACAACTATAAATTCACAAATGGAGCCAGAGGTTGGTATGGTGTTTCATTCCGAAGACCAAGCTTATATGTTTTACAACAATTATGCTCAAAGAAAAGGTTTTAGTGTCCGAAAGGGTCATCTTGGTCGAAGAAAAGATGGGACTGTACGGAACAGAGTCTTCTTGTGTAGCAATGAAGGTGCTCGTCAGAAGCATTCTACACATGTGACGAAAAAACCACGTGATGTTGTGAGAACCAATTGTATGGCCCGCATTGAATATAAGGTGAGTCGTGATGGTATATGGGTTGTAAGTAAAATCATTTATGAGCACAATCATCCACTTGTACGACCACACAAAGCACACTTGTTAAGGTCTCATAGGAGGATAGTGCAATCACAACATGATGGAGTAAGTGATGCTGTGGAAAAGCCAGCACAACCTCTTGAATTTCCTGCAGAAGACACTCATGATGCTGAATCCATTGGGTTTCTCTTGAAGGATCAAAGTAGCTATCTTCACACTAACAGGATGAGAGAACTTGAGAAGGGAGATGCTCAAGTTCTTTTAGAATTCTTGAAAGCTAAGCAGCTAGAGGATCCCTCATTTTTCTACGCTATACAGCTTGATGATAGGGAGCAAGTGACCAACTTCTTTTGGGCAGATTCTCGATCGATAATTGATTACACCTATTTCGGCGATGTGGTCTTATTTGATACAACTTATCGTCCAAACAAGAGTGAGGTACCATTTGCACCATTCATTGGTATCAATCATCATAGGCAAATTGTTTTATTTGGTGCTGCAATTTTGTTAGATGAGACCACAGAATCATTTGTTTGGTTATTTAGAACCTTCATGGTTGCAATGTCAGGACTACAACCACAAACTATTTTGACAGACAATTGTCCAGCATTATCAAGGGCAATTAGTATGACGTTACCTGAGACATGTCATCGTTTTTGCTTATGGCATATAATTCAGACCTCTACTGTACATATTTCTCATGTTTATAGTAATGACACCAACTTTCAGAAGGATTTTAAAGACTGCATACATGAAGAGGGTTCTGAAGAGGAGTTCTGCTCCAAATGGATTAGGTTGATTCACAAATATGATCTAGCTGGTAACTCGTGGTTAGAAGATGTATATGCAGCTCGAGAAAGATGGGCATTGGTTTATAATAAGAACTCATTTTCTGCTTTCATGACAACAATGCAGTGGAGTGAGAGCATGAAGAATCACTTCAAGAAGCACTTCAATAGGAAGTTGCCTCTTTCAAAATTTTTAGAGCAGTATCACAAGTCATTGAACCGATTTCGTGAGAAGGAACTATATGAGGATTATAAATCAAGACAAACCAAACCAGTTTTGCTGGTTGACATGCCTATGCTAAATGAAGCAGCAGAATCGTATACGAGGCTCATGTACAATGAATTTGAAGATGAGTTTAAGAGCCAACTTTCTTGTCTTTGCGAACCAATAGGAATAGATGGCACAGTGTACACCTTCAAAGTTGCCCTTCCTGGAAAGCACTCTTTTGGGATCGTTGAACTTAAACCATCAAATTTAACAGTGTCATGCAGCTGTAGAAAGTTTGAGAGTATGGGCATCTTATGCATGCATGCACTAAAGGTCCTTAACAATAACAACATCCTTCACTTGCCTTCCCAGTATATACTGAAAAGGTGGAGCAAATATGCAAATGTCGAGATTGTATCTGGGAAGCATCATTTGATAGCTAAAAGTGATGGCCAAGATCTTCTGACGCAGCAGTATTCCCGGGTTTGCCATAAGGCAATTACTATTGCTGTAAAAAGTGCATTTTCTGAAGATGCTCTACAGATTTTTGACCAAGAACTTGATAAGTTGATAGCTGAAGTTGAACATGTTCTGCACATGGCTCCATTGAGTAGACAAACCGAGGATGATGTGATACTCATTGACAATATTCAACAGGACGAACTAGGAAGTAAGAGAAAAAGGGGCAAGAAAGCTCGTGCAAGGGACGGACAAGATTCGAAACAGAAGAAGAAGTTTCAATCCCGTAATGATGCAGTTAACACAGGAACCATCTACCAGAAAATACAGACTAAAGAAAAAGCAAGTATGTAATCAGTATCTTAACTTGTGTCACTTGACATATCCTATTTACATTTCCTTTTGTTGAATAGGGCAAACTAATGATGCATCAGATCGGTTGATGATTAATGAGCCCTCGCATGTTGCATCATTTCATCGGGAGAGCACCACATCCTATGGCAATTCAATGTCACTGCAGCCTTCTGGTTGCTCACCTTTTCCTCAGGACACTATCATGCCTACTCAGGTTTGTCCTAATTTTCTTTCTTGATTGAGTTGGTGATCTTCCTGAGTCATGTTTTGAGCTTTCTAGTGACCCTGTACTGTGTATGTTGTCCCTGATGCAATATAGGAACCATTTACACCTTCTCAAGGTTTATTTGATCATGCAATGGCATCTCAAGGAGCAAACAGCGGTAATATAACATGGTGCACCCCGAGAGGCTCAATTGGTGTCCCCATGCCAGTTTTGCAAGGGCAAGCCAACAACTATGTAAGTTGGGTGGTTCAACCTTGCAACGTTCCCAGTATGGCTATGCCACAACTTCATCTCGACCATCCAATGGTATAAGAATGATGTTAATTCAGATATATGCTTCTGTTATTTAATTGCTTGGGTAAGAGCTGACAGTTACTGATCATCTATCGCAGCATGCTACTGTTCCTGGCCAGCATCAGTCATTGTCTCGCAAGCTCACATTCGACATTAACAAAGGTACAGATACAACAGGGCACATGCAACACTGATTGTGTCCCTTGACGTTGAATCTTGAACGGACTAACAAAAGGCCACCATCAGGTAATTGATTCAGAGCGAGCGTACTGCACATTTCAACTGATTGATCGACACCTCATGTGGCTCATGACAGCGCATGACGACCACGATATGTGGGAATGCTGCAGCCCTAATCTTTGTAACTTTGTTGTATAGCATCTTCAAGTCTCATTACCTTTTTCCCCTTTTTTTGTGGCTGTTTTTACCACCACCAAGATCCTGGTTTGTAACATCAATGCCTCGATCATGTCAGTTACCGGATCGAATGTTGTTTTAGTTTTTTTAATCTGAAGCTGATCGAAGTCATCTGTTATATATTAGCATAAATACCTTACAGATGATGTACTGGTGATTGGTATTTAGGGTTTACTGTATCAGTAGTTTGTAAATCAGTTCTGGTTATTTTATTTGTACAAGCTCACAAGCAACTTACCATCATGTGTGTGTGTGTGTGTGTGTGTGTTAAAGAGATATATAGATGGTGAAGTCAAAAGAGATGAGAGATTAGTATTAGTGGCCCAAGGAGATGTAGAAAGAGACTTAAGAAGAGGTGGTGAAGGTGGCGATGGTATGCAGTAGTAGATATTCTTATTGTGAAGGTGTTCATATTCCATCCTCCCCTATATGATATGAACTACACCATCCATGGCTACAACATCCAAGTCACATCGCATGTGCCCCAGCATAATTCATAATTCATATGCACAGGTCAATGACTTTGACATAACCATTTGCAACAAATGCTAATCGAAGAAGAAGCTAACCATGATGATGTTGGAGGAGTAGCTAACAGATTTCTTTTTAATGATAAAAAGATAAAATTAATGATAGAAAAATAAATTGATGGTAATTAATTATAATAGAAAAATTTTGGATAATTATCAAACTCGTTTTGGCTTGGCTCAATAAGTGTACATACCTCTCTCTACATGATATGATCATTTCATCAGGAAAATAACCCATGCGTATCCCACGTGGATGATGATATTATTTCATCCAAAAATAATAATTTGACCTCACACTACTCACACACAAGATGAAAAAAATTCACTTTATTGATTCTCGCTTTATTGAAAAAAAAATATATCATATTCTTGATTTGACTTTAATTCAAAAAAAATCATGTTCTCGATTAATAAACTTTCATAATCTTTAACTAAGATTTTTCATCTTCAAGAATAAATCTGATTTCTTCCTATTTTTTTCTGTATTTATTTTGTTATATTTATTTATTAATTTAAATATTATCATGCGACAACATATACAAAAATATCTTTAAATTAAGAAAATAAATTCATTAAAATAATATATAAATTAAATTACTCCAGCACCAACATGTTTCACAGGGTTCCAGATTCAATGAATCATGCATGCATGCATACATACATACGTGCATCAAATAAATCACTACTAGCAAATAAAAAATAAAAATACAATGTAGTAGCATCTATGGAGCAATACATTGAGATTGATCTCAAATTTACGAGGAACTAATGCAACGATCAACAATCACCACCACATCTATGCTTTATGCTATTTACCAATTTATTGTACAAGATTAAAGATCATGAACTCTTGCACGATATTAATATTTCTTTTATGCTAGAAGTAATATCGTGAGGTCTTTATCTAGGAACAAAAGATAACCCACCGTCCAATCCCTAAACAGAAAGAGACATTACAGAAGAAACAGGAAACAAAAATTCATAACAAAGTACAGGGAACCACTTCGTTTATCATGATTCATCACATTAGTCGTTGACAGTATAGTTTTGGAAACTAAAAAAGGTCCTGATTCAGCTTCTGCGAAATGCAACAGAGCAAACACGAGATCCTTCCACACCACCAAACATGATGGTCGGGTACGTCCTGACATGATCGATGTATTGTAAAACTGCTGGCGTGCTGCCCGATTCTGGGTCCAACTCTTGTATGCTAGTCTTTTTCTGGTTTAAGTTTTCCACCTCTTGCAACAACTCATCCTTTGTGTTATTACATGAGGTGATGACCTGGATACATTAGTCAATTTCACCGTGAACTTAGTGAAGCCAACCATAGCCCGATCTTTGTTCAGGCTCACTATCTAAGCTACTTCAAGAAAAGAAAGAGAGAAACAAGTGACTAAAAAAGTGTTTAGCACTAACCAGTATCCCGCCAGGTGCAACCAAGTTTGATACCGACTCCCAATACATTATCCTGACAGTTAAAAAAAATCAAAGGTATGTCGGCACTAGTAGCTTCACGTTCACCAGTCTAATCATTTCTAACTTGAATGATAATGAACAGACAATAAAGATGCTGTTGGAATAGTCATTAAAACAGCACTAACTAATGTCAGTTAGAAATGTTCAAAATTCATTAAAACAATCAACACTGTTGGAATAGTCATCAAACACTAAGAATCCATCCATCTAGTTCTTTATCGAGGCTGATTGAATGCATAAAAATGAGATCATATGGATTAAACTGAATCAGTCGACGAAAGAAAAACAAAGCTAAAATTCAATGATCTTACCCTTTAAGTGGGCCATCTGGATGCAAGCCTATGGCATCCAAAGTCCCTTTGTCCATTACAAGTTGAAACTTTCTGTCCAATTTCGTCTCCAGAACATCATCGACCTACAAGCACACCACCACAATTCCAAAACGTGCCTTAGAGAATTGCTATCTGATGTTAATAAAGAAGACTATGATCATCAACAAGCTTATCATTGCCTCAACAGATATTTAGACAAAAAGATTGCTATAAGCATAGATTACCAGAGATGCAAGCCATAACCATATGAATCTGATTGAGCTGGCATATTAGAGTTTTTCAACAATTTGAAATAAGGTTACTTTAAGCAATAAAACAAAATAGAAAACTAGGACACTTGTAATTGTACATGCTAAAAAATGGCCAATGCGACGTCCATTATTCAAGTTGAAAAAAGATAGTTGTGGCTTTAGTTAAGAGAAATTTACTCAATTACCATTTTTTAATACAAAACTGAGATGTTTTACATCTCCGATGCGACTGTACATGACTGGTTCAAACAAAGCTACCCTTTTTGGAGTGCCTGATGTAATACATATTAAATTGGTATCGAGCCCATATGAAGCCATGCTGCTTTAAGAAAAGTATACATTTGGCATAACTCCATAATAAATAATAACATGAAGAGCAAACTTAATGACAATTTTATACATGCATCTGGTGGTTTACCACAAACCCTAAATACAAAATTTGACTACTGCTTAAGATAATTCAAAATTATCCTTGTCACCACACATCAAGGATCTAAATTAAATCAGACTTGGTTTACCACATAGGGCGGCCTGTTGATGCCCCTCTATGTTCAGGTGCATTTGCATATGGAGACCCATTCAGCTTATACCAGAGAGGAAAAAAATAATTGTCAATTGTATGTACAGATTGGTCTCAGTTGACATATTACAATATTGGTTACGATGTTTCACAAATAGCACCAACCACAGATCCTAAAACCATATTTGTTGGAGATGTTGCTATTGGTATGTTCGAAATGTAGAATTAATCCGAGCTTCAAAACTATAAGCAGCTGGGACTTCATTTATGAACCCATGAGCTTCTTATCAAAGTTCGAAGCAGATATATGTAGCTCCCTTCAAACATAGACCTCTGAAATAAACTCAAATCAACTTCTGGGAAGAAACAGAGGCTTCCAACAAATCTGGAAGGCCAAGGTCCGGAAAATGTAAAAGCTTTATTGGCCACAGGTTATGTACCTGCCATAATTAACCGGTATCCAAGTTTCCAGTAGGTCTCAAAAATAACCTCGATGGAAACGAGCATACTTTAAATGAATGAATTATGTTTACCTGTTATGCAAGAATTATAGAAAACACTACAACTAGGATAGTTATTTTGTTTCGATGTATACGTATATTCAGCTATGCGGTAGAACAGGTATAAGGTTGGTTTTCAGGCAAAATAACCTCAAATAAAAAAAAAAAAAAAAATTCCCTGTGAATATATATAATAGAAAGAAGGTCATCAGATTAAGCAGAAAGAACAAATAAACATCAAAAAACTAAAAGTTTAAACATACAATCTTAGTTAGAAATTATAAAACTGAGATAGAAAGCTCTAGAAACAAAAAATATACACCTTTTGACTTATCAAAGCTGGTAAATTGCAAAATAGAGATAAAATGCTGCAACATGTCTCCACCATGAACTTACGTAAATTTAAACAACAAAGAAACAAACTATTATATCAAGTACCATTAGTTATGATCATACCAAAGTATGCAAAGGATATTTTCACTATATCGCATACCAAGAAGTTTATATTTGGATAACCATTTCGGGCAGCAAGGTTCTGTGCAAGGACAATTGCTCCTTCACTGTAATCTGTTCCGGTTAAATTAGAGAACCTGGAAATGCAACAGATAATATTAACAATAGATGGGCTCAAATAACTAGTCACAAGGTCTGATTTGTTGCTAACATGAACAGATGGATGGCACAAATTTCCAAAGCCTATTACCAAAATATATTAATCAAGTAAACCATTCCCCAGGCAGAAAAAGGCAGGCAATTTATATACATCATAACTGAACAAATGATTGATATCCATTACTTGTTAAATATTATCAATAACTACTGATAAGTATGATATACAGGTCGCTAACAAAGAAACCCAATCTCAGGTTGAAAAACACGAATAGAATCTCCCATGCAGGCCAAACAGTCACATTAACAACATGTGCATCATCCTCTTGAAATAAATCAATGCCTAGTGACTATAAGAGATGTGTGCTTCATCAAATTGTTCTCCATCCAACAAGTGCCGTTTTAGTTTTTAAGTTATCAAATAAACATATACACCATGTCACAATAAGTATGCTAAAGAATTTCAATCCTCAGTTCTGTTTTTCATCTAACCTTATGGCCTAAGATATTCAATTATTTCATCTCAATTTTCAATCCTCAAATGATTCAGCCAATGGTTATAGTAACAGAGGATTACCAGTTCCAGCCTATGCTGAGTTCCAGCAATCCAATGAAGTCACGTGGTAGACCAGTCAGTATGAACTGAAATTTAGGTGTACCAAAACAGGCAGCAGCTCAGGAGGAAGAAAGAAATAGGTGGGCTTCCCTTTTGTTTCCTAAGGTTTAGAGTTGTTCTGGTTTGAGGAAGGAGCATTACAAATTCCACTTGTGGTGCCTGAATGACAAGAAATAGACAGCAAACGTGAGGCTTGCATGAATTTTGACAAGAGAATGTGACAAACCTCTTAAATATTGGTTCTTCATTTTTAGCCTTATAATGTTTCTGGGTCATGGATGTATGTTCTTTCGTTGTCATTTAAGAAATATGTTCTTTAACTAAAATCACAATTCAGCCATCATTAGAATTAGAGTATCTTTAGACTGATGAAAGATTTCTGAGACCTCTCTATCTTATAAGCCATCAAGCCTCAAAGTCAATCTCATATTGTTGTTCTTCCAATTTCCCTTTTTCTATCCTGGACATACATTTGCTCCTTAAATTCCTATATCATCCCAATTAGTTTTGTTTTTTTTTCCCCACCAAGTTCAATGAAAAATCAACATCTCACCTGGTAAAGAGTTTTCTTATTATCATAAAGTTCTTGCTTGTTGGCTTTATATCTAAGTTTTAGGAAACAATGTGTTACCAACCAATTCAAAGACATACATGTTAAATTAGTAATGATGAAAAAGTCATCTCTTTAATATATAGCTTGCAGTCACTACATTATATGCTTGCATTCCCAGTTGGAATTCCAAAGATAGCAAAAATCCAACATGCATAATTTCATGCCCCCCTTACTCACCAAATGCCCTTGTGTTCTGAAAACCAGAAATATGCCTTATCCCTTTATCCTGTAATCATATTAGCAACATTCCCCCCTAAAGAGCTATATAAGCTATCTTCGATAAATTTCATAGATTCTGAGAAAATAAAAGGTATAAAAGAACGTCTATGACGCCCTAAGAAGGAAAATTCTTTAACTTTGGTAAATAAGTTCATGGATTCTGAAGATAATAAAAGTAAAAGAGAACATCTATGGCGACCTAAGAAGAAAAGTTTTTCTCCAACAAGAATGGAGATACCAAATCTGAAAGAATCCAACTCAACCATTCAAATGAGTATTCAAGAAAGAATACGGCATTACAATTAAGGAAGAAAGTTGAATTAAGCATTCCTTGTGCCCATGAAGATATTTGTAAATAACGCATATATCGTATGATGTTTCAAGTACCGGACCTATGCCAATCCCCCCATTGGACCAATATAGGCTTGGTACCTACCGATGTGGCGATACATGGTACTAGTGATTTAAAAAGCGCTAGGCGTCAAAAGGCGCCAAGGTCCAAAAATGCCCGAGGCGTTAGGCGCTCGCTTGAGCGAAACGATGCGCTAAAATATAATAATATAATTAATTAATATAATTATTTAAATAAAAATATGATATTAAATTAAGAAAATCTTGTAAAATCATAATATCACATTAACAAAAAGTCTCAAAATTCAAAGCAATAACAATAATTTCAAATAAATAAAAATTAACAGTATTAAAATCAAAATAATTATTATTAATATAATAAATAAAAATACTATTACTAGTATACGGTTAGCGGTGTACTGTTAATATATTATTAACAGTACACTATCGAAGTGAGAAGAGTGTGAGTAAATGGAAGATCGAGGCTGCTGACTGAGAGCAGCGACAACGAGAACGACGACAATGGCAGTGGCAACAGTAGCAGCGAGCAGCGGTAACGACGAGCAACAACAGTGGCAGCGACAGTAGCAGCAGCGAGCAGCGAGAGCGGGAGCGGGAGCAGCAAGCGAAGACAGTAGCAGCAGTGGAAGCAAGCAATGGTAGCGGCAGTAGGAGCGACGAGTGACAACAGTGGCAGCGACAATGGTAGCAACGAGTAACAGGAGCAACGACAGTGGCAACGACAACAGCAAGCAGCAGGAGCGAGAGCGGGAAGCAAGGTTAGGGTTGGAAAGTCGCGAGAGCAAGGTTGATATCGGTACTTTCGTTGGTTTGATTGAACCAACTAAAGTACTGGACACCGAACCAGACCTAAAATGCTAGTTCGGTCGCCTGATTTAACCCGGGCGCTCGCTCGAAGCACCCAGTACCTGGGCTCGGGCGAGCGCCCAGGCAGCGCCTCTTTGAAGCGAGTCACCTGGAAATGAAGTGAGGCGCTTGAGCCTCGCCTCGCCTGAGCAGCTAGGCGAGCGCCTATTGAAATCACTGCATAGTACACCAACACATAGCATCGAACTTTTTCTAAGATTTGACTATACGTAGTGTTAGAAAGCATATGTCATGGTCTGTGTTGCCCACCTGATAAGCCATCAGACTGGTACGTATAGGTCCAGGAGAAACATAGAACCAAGGATCACCATTTCGATGATCTGTCGGACCAGCACAAACCAATCAGTATCGATGTACCATGTGTCGGTACACTGTTATGTACCAATGTTTCGGAGAGAGAAAAAGATAGTGAAGAGGAGGCGATCGAAGAACATATGAGGAAGGAGGAAGAAAGAAGAGGAAGTGGTGGAGGAGGAAGAAGTGATAGAGAAGGAAGAATTGAGAAAGGAGAAGAGGTGGGAGTGTACCAAGGAGTATAGAACACGACGGCAACGACATTGGCAACAGCATCACAAAACAGCAACAGCGATAGTGGCAAAGCAATGGCAGTGTGAGAGCAAAGCAACGACGACGCCACTAGTGTTGAACACGAGGAGAGGGCTCACATTCGTGAACCCTAATTTCTATTTTAGGTTTTATTCTATTTTATGTCAAGTTGGATAGCCCCATCACGATTTTTGTTTTGTCTATTATTTGTATAGAATTGGACCAAATCGTTTGAAACGAGGGTGATCGACATACCAACCCATGCCTGGACCGATACGTACTGCCTATTACAGTACAAGAAAGTAATCAAAAAATATTCTCTTAATGTACTAATGTAACTAGAGTTTAATAAGGGCTTCGCATTATATAGTGGGCCGCCAAATTGTCAGGCCTCAAATTGAAAATAGATTTATGGCACAATTTATGACACAATGGCTTTGTGTATGTTGTTTTTTCCCCTTTCTATTCCTTGTTAGGACTGCTGAAACAATGATATTTTATGTTCTGGATCGTAAATGATCCATGATCAAAATCATGGAACCCAGGTCACAAGTCAGTACCTCAGCCTTTTCTTATAACATAGCATTGGGATGGAAAAGAAAGGCAATAAGTACAAAATGGGTAAGTAGCATAGCATCAAACTTGTCCTAATTGATGGAAACAAATTAAGCTAATCATATGGCAATATTCCCTAGAAAATATGAAGCTTGACAAATCTTATGACCTCTCTATGAGACAACATAAAGTGAATAATTTCAAAACAAAAAAGACTATTATTGTGTTGTACGGAGAAAACTCAGACAAGTGGGGTCTACATGGAAAAAATGTTAACTGATAATAAACCACTAACTTGTAATGTAACAAACCATTAACTTTGGAATGAAGTGATGCGGTGTGAATTAAGCTAGTTGAGACAAGAATATGGAACAGTACCCTTGCTTTGCAAGCTCTTGCAGCAACAGACCGTTCCCAGTTCCAATATCAAGGACACTCCAACCAGACAGATCTTTAGAGGTCCTACCAGAGTCAGATGTACAGTTGTTGTTATCATCTTCTTTCTGCGACTGATAAACATTTGCACATAAATTCTTAGTCCAAGCTGCAACAGTTTCCATAACTTCATTCCCAAACCTGTCAGCATAATGGCATTCATAACAAGTTCCAATACAATTACCAACGGCAATATAGAATAAAAACAATTGTGCGATGAGCTCTGAGCTCAAAGGTTATGTAATAAATATTGAAGTTAAGGATTAAAGCAATTTTACAACTATACTGAGGAGAACAAAACAAGTAGTGATTACAAAAATTTCAAGCTTTAGCTGTGTCAAAATATGGTTGTCCTGTGGTTTTGAGAACTGAGGTCTTCAAGTCTACATATTAACTTCCTTCACTATTTAATTGATCAAACAATCATGAATTTATCAGCATATATAGTGCAAAAAAAGTGAAAAAGATAATACAGAATAAGGCACTTCAAGGTCCAGTTTGTAGTTTCAGGCAAGCAGTAGACCATGTGGCAACCATACTAATAACACAGGTCATACTCGATGCAGAATCATATTTAGCACTACTGCACTAGTCTACAGCCACTACTAACAAATCTTGACACTAGATTCAACCAACAAGCACCATTAATTGTGGTGATATAACATAATAGAAGACCATATGGTATACAGATTCTAAAGAAGGGTGCAATCTGTTGTGTCTCTAACAAGAACCTGTAGTAGCTGATAGATCATATAACCCCATTTAAGCATCACCATCAATGTCCAGAACAATAATAATAATTTCTCTTATCCAGATAGCAAAAAAGGCAAGTGTATTTTGGGTCAAATATGGCAGGATATTCAATTGGCTTATAAGACAAGATGAATATACTACCCTTGACTTAAGATTATGAATTTTGGATCAATGTTTTAAACCTATTAAATAAATGAGTTAATTATCCCATCCGATTAAATCGTGATAATTGGTATCAAAGTGGACCCAGTAAGACACATATTGAGTGTCCTACGTAGGAAGAAGCAATATGTGGATAGAGCTATAGACATATCACGATGTAGAGCCACCATTGAACTGAGTCTCACATGCTCGCAATGATTATAAGTTATGTTTAGGCCTTGATGAGGATATTATGCATATTTCAAACCATAAGTGTTGGAGATTGTGACAACCAATTTAGTCTCATGTAGAACGTAGAAAATTTGAATCAATTTATAAGACTATGTAGACATATCATTATCGACTTAGGCTTAAACATTTTGAATCATTAGTTAAACTTATCAAGTTAAAGGGTCAGTCACCCAAAAGCCAAGTCATGACATAAGTAGTGAAACAACATCAAAATTCGTTTAGAACTTTAGCGTGCATGTTATAGCATATAAATATTATGCACCCGAAAAAGAAAGAACAGAAAATTCCAGTAAAATAAATCTTGTTAGATTCTATATAGACAGTTCATATAACCGATGTTTGTCATTCGTATATGATAAACCAAATAAAAAGGTAAACACAGCAGCACAGAACAGTAACAATACTTGTAGCCTTGTCCTTACAAGCCAAAGAGGTTATTTCCATCGTCCTCTGACACCCATTTAGCAAAGGAGCAATTTTAATGTGGAGCCCAATAAAAGGTGACTAACAAAAACATACAAAAAACTGCAAACCAGAGGACTAATTATCACACTGATTCTATTATTTGAATCACAGTGCACTTACCAAATTTCACCAGCATGGCCGTGTTCATGAAAATTAGCAAGATCCTCAGCATAAGAAGCATCCCAATAGCTCAGTAACCCTAATAGTGATGCCTCAACCTCATTTGAATCTGTACCATCCTTATCAGAACTGCACAGAAAAACGGCATTTCAAACATATTTGGCAATTGTAAGTTAACATTATCAGTCACATAAATAATGTACGTAATTGCAAAGTATAGTTTGAAATTAAATAAATGTCTTCTTGAATCTGACAGCAAATCCAGATAGAATATTGAACATTGAAAAATAATTATATAGCGTACAGACTTCACAAACCTCAGCAGGTAACAATTTTGTATGTCCTCCAAAAACCCAAGACATCAATTTTTAGATATTAAAATAGAACGTGACAGCACCATGCTGCGCACACAATTAAAAACAATCAAAACCATGTATACAAATAGCATGCTCCAGAATACCAGAGAAAAAACAAGGTTTTTCTTTTTATTCGGACGAAGGGCGGAAGGTCAACGTTCAAAGGATGGTATGAAGAAAGGGAAATCTTAATATTCGAAGAATGTAGAAAGAACTACACAGTCTTGCACCAGCACGGCGATGGAACAATTCATTCGCATAAGCTTCGAAACAGCAGTCGGTCACCCAATAAAAACCAAGATCAAATATTTATGATGAACCACGACAGTGGAACAAATATGAGTGCTTTCACGAACCACGGCAGCGCAAAGACGCGACTGAAGCCAATCCCACTACCATCGCACTACAAGAAAACACGAAACAGAAACCAAGAGAGGGGAAACGAGTGAACCTGTAATCGGAGGAAGCGGCAGGGAAGTTGCAGCCAAGGAGCACTTCGGCGGCGTCGACGTGGCGCTGCTCGTCGTCAAGCGTGCTACCGTACTCGCTCTTGATGGACCACGAGTCGGCCGCCACCGACCGGTCATCGTCCGATATCATCTCGGCCGCGGCAGCGGCCGCAGCAGCGGCGGCGGCCGCGGGCACCCGCGGAGGCTGAAGGTCGGAGTCCTCCGGAGGCCACCGTACTCCTGCCATCGCTCGTCGGATCGCTCTCGCTCGTCGGATCGATGGAAGAGAGAAGAAGACAAAAGAAAACCCTAAGGAAGAGGAGAGGAAGAGTTTGCGTCCAAAACTTACACACCCTCGAAAAGACTGCTCGTCGAATACATATGGAAGACAGCTTATTTAAAATGTATTTGATGGGCTTAAAGGCCGACACAAATAGTAAGAATAGTAAAATGGACGCATTCTCACTGCAAATGATCTCTTAAATCCCAAATTATGTGCATATGATTTTTTTTATTTTTTAAAAGATTAATTTAGTTTTACATCCACTTTAATATAATTTTAAGTAATCATCCTTCATTGAGACATCTATTGATCCATCTTTTTTTAGGTGATTAATCCCCTTTACTATATATACTTTGAGGGCTTCAAGAGTGATGATGTCTTAATTTTGGTTGAACAATGGGATCAATAAATATTAAATTTATCCATCTTAATTTTTTGAGATGTAAATGTTGGTGTATACATTCACATTTGTCCACAATTGTTATTCTCAAAAACTTGTAGGACTCGATGATGTTTTAAAGGATGTCCATAAAATTTGATTAGCTTTGTATATGAAACTTTAGAAAATACTATAAATGAAGGAATCTATAATCTCATCTTTTATCATCCTCCTCAACAAAGTATTAAGAGTTAGCGACCTTATTATATGCTAAGAATTGGAGATCTCATCCAATAAATCTGAAAAAGATATGTTTTAATTGACCTAATAAAGATTTTTTTTTAATCGTAACAAATGTTCTATCGATACTAAGATGAAAATCCATTTTCAAAACTTATCCTTTACCAAAAAATAAGCCACTCTAATGTAAGATAAATCCGAGATATCTTAGGATAAAATATTTCAACCTGCATGGGCAGAAATAATGCACATTGTTGATGATATCAAGAAATTATGAGCCTCTATAAATGTTGTTATATGCTCATATTAAAGCTGGTTGCATATTTACCTCCATGAACTAAGAATGTAATATATCTACACCAAGTCTCTTGAAATTAACAAATATTATAGCAATAACAGAAATATCAGAAATCATGTAGAATAGAATAAATATCCGTGGTGTCAGTATCTAAGTTGTCCTAATAGGGTGGAGGTGTGTCAACAACAGAGATAACAAGAGAATTTAAGTCAATTGTTCTAATAGGAATATACAACACAATTAATCTAATAGGAAATAAAAGGATATAACATAGGAAACTGTTATGAATGGAGAAGAATATGCAGCATGAAAAGACTAACTAAAGCACAAGCAGTTTCTTGAGGCATCACGCGAAGAGGTAACAGATACCAAAGTATTACTAGCTATAAGATCACTTCAATTATTGCACTAAATGTACTGAATGAAGCACAAAACAGATACTAGCATTCCATCGCCAAAAGGATTGAGGTCGAGTATGAGACAACAAATCAAACGAAAAAAAATTGTTTCAACCAAAGTTGGTAGGATACAGCCACTGGACACACATTACAAGAATTGATGAGAGATATGTCGAACACCAACATGCTTGGTGTTCATGTTTTAGATGCATGATCAAATTCTGCATCTTTTTTATTGGGCCAAATGTATCCCGGAAGGATCATGTGTGCTCTTCTCAAAATAACTATAAATCCCCAGCTCTATAAAGCATAAAGAATGAGTCGAAACCTAAAAATTGCAAATTTGTTGAGTGCAAGCAGCAGTCGCTGCTGCTACATCATTGATATTATTGAATATATAGGAAAAAAAAAAAGTCTGAGTATGCTGAAGAAACTCAGATCATGCTGCAGACTCCTTAGCAATCTTCTCGGCCTTTGCGATGACTTCCTCAATACCTCCAACCATGTAAAATGACTGCTCAGGCAGATCATCATATTTGCCATCCAAAACACCCTGCCAATCATAATATGGGAGCACAAGTCACCAACATATGCACAGGGTAAGAAGTTTCAGAAAAAATCAAATCCAATAGAATCCAGTAAATCAGGCAGTTCAACACATTCAGATGCTGAAGGTACAAGAATGTCATATTTTGTGACACAAATCACAAAAGCCAAAGGGCTTCATTACAGTACAATTGAAAATGCTTCTTATTTGTAGATGAAGTGACAATTGAATATAGGGTGAATTTAAAACACCAGACTTCCACCAATGTAGGTTAGGGAGAATCAATGTATGCAGCTTACATCTATATATGAAGAGACTTTTCATAGATCGAACTCTGATCATGCATGTCCTAAAGAAGTAACCTTACGTTGGACTAAAAACCACCTTTCATGAAGTAACAATCAAGTCTAGAACTAATCAATTAAATTCAGTGATATAACAATTCACAACAAGGAGGTGAAGCCTGCTGTGAATTGCCCGTACCTGCATTTTTAATTGATAGTAGGCACATATAATTCTCAAAAAGGGGAATAATATGAACCTACTATCAAGATACTCTCAAATTCAAGGAGAAGAACTGGCCTTCCACGGAAGAATAAGATAGAAGAAAGGTGATAATATTCTAACCTTTTTCTGGGAAAATAGCCTATTTATAAGACTACATGCCTTGCAGAATCTCATACATATAGGGTTTGATCAAATCTCCTGATTTGATCACAGTTATTTTCTTGTCCATAGAGCTCTATGAATTACATGATCAATATTCTAAAAATATATTAAGTAATCAACTATATATATATATATATATATATTCTCATCTGTTGATGTGATTGTTTGTCCTTCCCTTGAAATAGCATGACTAACCATTCAAAGGCTGACCTGCTATCCACATCTCATAAGAGGTCATCAAACTGGGTTGTTAGAGTGAAAAAGATTGCTAAACAAAAAGGAATAGCTGCTGCGTTTTGGTAGATTGCAAAGATTGTTGTAAACTGGATTTTTTTTTTTTTTTTGAGGTGTAACTCAATAGGCTGTTACTAGCCTCAAGAATGCCTTCAAAACCCTGATGATTGTCTATCATCTTGTCCAAGTGCGCATTGACTCTTTGAAGATATGCAAATTAACATTGAAGTTTTGCATGCATAACGTCCATTATTACTTCAGCTTGGCGAATTCCTGAGGATGAGCAGGGGACTCACCTCCCATTATGTCAGTGTTGGTAGAAACACCACAAGCCATATAGATTGTTGCATAGGACACCCTTAATTAGATACAACTAGATAACATTTGGTCCCTATAATGTCATTCTCCATTTCGGGTAAAAGACTTGACCGCCCAAAGAAGAGGAGGGTTAAAAAGAAATACCTTATTAAATAGAAGGATGACAAAATTTCGATACCTATCTCTAGGCTTAGTGCACTATTAATCTCATTGTCAATTATAGCACCAATAGTGAACTTCTAACCACACCAGACTTCTAAATTTCTAATCTACTCCAGAAAGCTCCATTAATTACATGAGTAATATGCTGAAAATTTAATAATTAATATAATCAAATTTCATCTGTTGTTGTGGTTGCTCCCCTTTCCTTAAAATACCATTGCAATCCTCACAAGCGGGCCCTAACTGCTCTTCACCCCGATGGAGAGGCTGTGAGCCTTGGAGAAGTTGCATGCACCTTAATGAGGTCACATTTTTCTCCATTCCACATCATACAGGGGCTGGTGGTCCCATCTCCATCTAAATAAACCCTATTTTGCTAGCCACAAGATTCTAGAATCCATATCTTTTTCTACTGGGGATCTTTCTTTCTTTAAGGGAAAATCCTTTTGTATGGAAAATAGAAAAAGAAGAAAAAAGCAAACATAGGATGCCCAGTGCACTATCTACAATCCTTTTAAGTGAAATGTGGCAAAAGAGACGAAAATCCACAGATACAAGCAGGACCATTAGACTTTTTTTTATCAGGCACATACATGATTACTTGTTGAAGCCAGATTCTATCTCTTTCCTTTTTTTAGCCAGATTATATCTTTAAAACCATCTGTAAGTATCCAATTTCTGACCTGATCAAAAACAACCTCAAAGAACATCAATCAAGGCCCCACATCAACTCTCAGTTCTCTTATCTGGCATGCGAAGCCCAAGACAGAGCCCGCTACCATCTACATACGAAAATAAGGCCAGTGACCGGTCAGCTATCTTCTGAGGTTAGTTGGACCAGGGTGGTTCAAATCAAGTCCATTCCACTCCGTAAAAAGCACTTAGGCAACACTACGTAACATATAGTCAGTCAATATATATATAAATATATATATATATATATATATATATATATATATATATATATATATTTATATGTATATTTATATTTATATTTATATTTATATTTATATTTATATATACATATATATATACATACATCTATATAGACATATATATATATATATATATCTATACATGTATATATTTGTATATATCCATATATGTATATATATATATATATATATATATATATATACACACACACATACATATATATATATATATATGTATATTCTTGTAGGGTTTCTTTATCTTACCAAACATCTAGATTACAGCACGTGCAATGCTCTAACTTAACCAACAAAAAGCAACAAACTAATGGCAAATTTTACAGAGTAAATTCTTTTTAAGAAATTATGCATAGGAACAGACCAACAAAGACCCTATAGAACCTGCAACTCTACAGATTCCATGTTTTCCCCTTCCAACATGCAATTTTCTGGACTTGAAAGCAGGGATCGCCGTTTCGCTCAGACTGATACAGAACAGGAGGCATGTACCAGTCCAAGCATTGATCGGTACGCAGACCCACCCCAATCCGATCCACCGCATAAGAGAAGTGGGAAACCCTAATTCCCACTTCTCACGCGAGTGCCGCAGCTCACGAGCACCGCCTCCACTTCCGCAGGGCTCGCGAGCATCACCTCTGATGCTGCAATCAACGCTTCTCAGGCAGGCGGCTACCGGACCAAGGAGCGATCACGACCTCACTGCACACCGCCACATCTTAGGTAAGTCTTTCTCCTCTTCCTCTTCTTCCTTCTTCCTCCTCCACCGCTTCCTCTTCTTCCCTTTTTCTTCCTCCTTCCTCCATCGGCTCTTCCTCTTCTCCCCTTTTTCTTCCTCTCTGAAACACCAGTACTTACAGGTGTAGCACGTGTCGATACACTGGTACAGACTGATATGTACCAGCCCGATGAATATCTAAGTCGGATCCAGTACCTGGTTTGGCAAACCCTGCTTGAAAGTATATGTTTGAAAAGAAATTTTCCTAATGTAGAAATCACTAGAATGTATCTATGCCTAAAAACTCTAAAATCATGGAATACTTTTAGCACAATACAAGCACAGTATGGAATTTACTTAAGTAAAGATAAAAATTTGTAGGCACTAGCCTTTTGAATAAGTTACTGACCTGAAAGCTGTTAACACTCTCTTTCAGTTCAACATATTTTCCAGGTGCACCTGTAAATACTTCAGCAACATGGAAAGGCTGGCTCAGAAACCGCTGGATTTTTCGAGCACGAGCAACTGTCAACTTGTCATCTTCACTAAGCTCATCCATTCCCAGAATTGCAATGATATCTTGCAAGTTCTTATAGTTTTGAAGAACCTTCTGAACACCACGAGCAGTATTATAGTGTTCTTCCCCTAACACATGCGGAGAAAGCATTCTGGATGTGGAATCAAGAGGATCAACAGCAGGATAGATGCCAAGCTCAGAAATCTACAAGTGAAGCAATGAAGAGGAAAGTAAATTAGGATAGTTACACAATTATCACAATGACAAATAATTTATAGATTACAACTGCAAATGAAACCTGTCGTGAAAGCACAGTTGTGGCATCCAGATGGGCAAAGGTTGTTGCTGGAGCTGGATCTGTCAAGTCATCAGCAGGCACATAGATAGCTTGCACTGAGGTAATAGATCCTTTCTTTGTTGTAGTAATACGTTCTTGCAGCCCTCCAAGATCAGTAGCAAGAGTTGGTTGGTAGCCAACAGCAGAAGGGATACGACCAAGCAAAGCAGACACTTCAGAGTTCGCCTAAGTTGTACATAATGTATGAGAATACCAAGTACAAATACAGAAGCAATGCTAAGGAAAATATTATACATGCAAGATTTCTGCAGACTAACTTGTGTGAAGCGGAAAATGTTGTCAATAAAGAGAAGAACATCTTGCCCCTCAGCATCTCGAAAGTGTTCAGCGACCGTCAACCCTGTCAAACCAACACGTGCACGAGCACCAGGGGGCTCATTCATTTGCCCATATACAAGAGCACACTTACTCTCAATCTGGCACACAAACCAAGTAAAAAAGCATAATTCTGTATAAGAAAGCATTAAAATAGCAAAATAACAGAAAAAACAATAAAAAGATTGTTCTATTTAGACCTGCTTGTCTCCCAGCTTAATAACACCACTCTCAATCATTTCCCTGTACAAATCATTTCCCTCACGAGTTCGTTCGCCAACACCAGCAAAGACAGAGAAACCACCTGATAAAGAAAGTGACAATTAAAGTTAACAATTGCTCATCAATATCAAAAATAAATGATTGGAAGTTAAGACAAACCATGAGCTTTTGCAACGTTGTTGATCAATTCCATGATAAGTACAGTTTTCCCCACACCAGCACCACCAAACAAACCAATCTTTCCACCCCTTTGATAAGGTGCCAGAAGATCCACAACCTATTAAAATATGAAAGTTGCAACAGGAAGAATACAACAATAGGTATATGATGAAAAAGGAAAATATGCTGGACCTTAAATGAGGAGAGCTAAAAATCACACCTTGATGCCCGTAACAAGAATCTGTTGTTCTGTTGCCTGTTCAACAAAAGCAGGTGCCTCACGATGGATTGGAAGGAAATGGTTTGTCTCTTTTCAGTGAAAAAAGGTGGCAAACAAGAAAAATAGGGAAACATGCACAATATCATAAGCTGAGTCCGATATGAAACTGACTCAAACAAAGTGTAGAAAACAAATAAAATAAACCCTGAAATCTTACTTATTTCACCCTTCTCGTCTATCGGTTCCCCAATAACATTCATAATGCGACCAAGGGTAGCCCTACCAACAGGTACCTGAACAAGTAACGAAGTCACATAATGTGTGTAAAATGACATATGTATTACTTCTGCCAGATAACCAGACATGAAAAATTAAGATAACAAGGTTATCATCTATATTATCTATTCCAAATTTCCAATATGCACTACACCACTGATTTAAAAACAGTATCAAGTCAAACAAGTCTACCAAATCATTATGTGTTCAGCAATGACAAAAGCGAGGTGGCAAAAGTTAAAAGTTAATAAGTGTAAAGAATCATACTTTCTAAAATGTGGCATTAACTTCAGCTGTAAATTGATGGAAAAGAGAGAGAGAACTTGTCCTGATCATTATCTGGATGCTATTGGTAAAATAGTCAAAACCAGTTGAAAACTTAAACTATCGATGAAGAATTTGAAATCCCACTAAAAAAGGTTATCATACAATCTAGCACGATCTTAATATTTAGATAAAACTACACAAAATCATATGCTAGCACACTCTGCTAATAATCTGTTTGACGAATCTCAAGACGGCACTACTCATACACATATGCATTCGTCCAATCTCCACTAAGATAGATACGTCAGTAATACTAAAGGTTTTAATTTGATGTCGATATCGAAGAAAGGGCAATTTGATTAGCAAAGGTGAGAGAGAAGAGGCTTAGGAGCTTACAGTGATGGGAGAGCCAGTGTTCAGAACCCTCTGCCCACGGACGAGCCCTTCGGTCCCATCCATGGCGATCGTCCTCACCATGTTCTCGCCCAGATGCTGAGCAACCTCGAGTACGAGACGGATCTGGTTGTCGAGCACCTCCAGGGCCGTCAGGATCGGCGGCAGCCCCTCGTCAAATCGGACATCGACGACGGCGCCGATCACCTGGCAGACCTTCCCGATCGCGCCGGCACCGGTGAACTCGTCCGTGATCTTTCCGCTGGGCCCGGCTGCCGCCTTGGGGGGAGGAGGCGGAGCCGGTGGAGACGGAGCCGCGGCGGCAGTGGCATAGCAGGTGGCGCGGTGAAGGAGGTACCCGGCGGGGGAGGGGCGATGGGGCGGGGAGGTGGATGGTGAGAGCCGGGCGAGCGTGGGTCGGCGAGCGGACGCGGAACGGAGGAGAGCGGCGAGGAGGCGGCGGGAGGCCATTGCCGCCGGATCAGACGAGATAAGGCAATTGCCGTCGACAACAACCGATAAGAGCGTGACTCATGGAAACGAAGGTCATCATCTACCTGTTAGTTCCTCAACCCCCCCCGAGTACCTTCCTAATGGGCCCACAAGTAAACTGTCGCAAGCAAAGCTTCTCGAATCACAAAGCAGGTAACAAAACAGAGTAAACTACATATTTACAAAGACGGCAGTCCCTCACGGTTTCAAGGAAAGCGCGCTGTCTTTTCTACCAGTACTAGATTATCCACCCACCGAGCTTGGGTTAGACTGTACGCGACATGGGACCCGGTATGGATCTTACTGTTCGTCCAAGACCTTGACAGGTGGGTTTCTTGGTAAGAGTCATTAGAGATGAGAAAACGTTTTTGGTGGAGAAAGGGTGACATGTTATAGTTGTTATCAAACCACATTCTAATAAATAAAATTTAAAAATATACAAAAGTTATAAAAATACATTTGTGAAATATCTTTTCATTATAAGATGATCTGAAAATTTTGATGACCAAAAAGATTAAAAAAATAAATTGTTCAATGTTGGACAACAAATAAATAGGATAGCAAAAGGATAAGAGAAGAAAAAGAGGATGATAGAGAAAGTGATTAGACAGAAATATAAGAGAGAGACACATGTTTAGAAAACTCTTGTATGCATATTATATCAATTTTGTCCCACTGATCAGATATATTAATTTAACTCATTTAGGCCCAATATTATATGTTTTTAGCATAAAATTAAAATCTTGGACTAATTGACTCATTTATCTTTATTGATATGAAATAGTGCAAAGAATTTTTTTTTCCTTATCTTATATTATAACTAAATGTCAATATGATGGGTCACTTTCCGTCCATTTTCTATCTTACCTTTTTGTGATTGGAGGAGAAATGATTTTTAGACTAAGGGATTATATATCTATCTTTAAGATGATTAACATTCATATCTATGAGATCCGACATAGTTTCAAGTCTTTCTATATGCTCCACCCACTCTTGTCCCTTAGTTCTTGTTAGGAGGCTACCAACTTGACTAAAATGGACCAAAAGAGTGAGAGATAATAACCATTTAATCTATGGGTTTATAAGAATTCCAATTCCATCATCTACTATAACGAAACAATTAAATACAGAAACTTCCATTTCTGTAATTACAAAGGATGGGATTTAACAGGACTGTTCATAAGAGTTGCATGAGTAACAGCACAAGTAATTAAATGAATATCACAAAGGAATATGAAAGATTGGGCATCAAAAATACCAAATTAGAGGAACCCAGAAATCCTTGGTTGAGACATATCAAAGAATAATTAGGCTAAAGAAGTTCTCTGAACCATCCTTGATTAAGAAATCCTGATCATGAAAGTACTACTAATCAATATGTTTCTTCTTATTGTCAGTTTAAAATAAAGGAAGTAAATGCTTCTAAAAGGAGGTTGCTATGGAAAAAATAATTGCAGCTACTCCAATCTCAGCTTGAGCCACAATTAGATTCTTGTGAAGCTCAGATAGTAAATAAAACATTGCAGTGACTATCACTGGAAGCATCATGGTGAGGAAGAAACTATGGAGAATTACTGGACAATAACATTGTGTACATAACATTTAAGTAAAAATGAAAATCCCTAACAATATTCATCCTTGATTGGATAAAAAAAAAGAAGGGAATCTTGGAAGCTACATAATTATTGTCCATTGATAGAGAAAAAGAAAAAGAAAGCAATAGAATTTTAAGTTTTACCTTTTACAATTACCGATCAATGGTGTTATTTCATTTACAACTCTGAAAGATATGGACCTTCAGAGGAATTCTCTTAATCAGTTCAAAGATGCAGACATCATACTTCTCTATATTAGAGCGACAAAAAAGGGGAAGAATGATGACGGATCAAGAAAGGAGGAAAGAAGGATGAGCGTCGGTGCTAATACAAATACAAAGCGATGCAAAGCAAAAGCCACGAATGTAGAGTAGAGTGATATCGTTCTACTTCTGCATTAGCAAAACCACCGTCCTTATCATCTTCCTTCTCTCTTTTTGTCTCACCTTCCATTAGCACTCTTCCTCTTCTTCCTCCTCCCCCCTCAAGAAATCGTAAAAGTCCCTCAACTCTACCTCCGAAACTCCACCCTGCTCATCTCTAATGACATCCTTGAGATTCACCATCATCAAGTCATCACAATTGCCATGGCCCCTGCCCGCGCCTCAATTGTCAATGTTCCGATCCACATTTACAAAGTTGACCACCACTTCATTCTTATCGACCATCACCACAACAACCACCCACAACTCTTAACAGTGTCCTCGTCCGTCACTACTATAATAGTTGATCAAGGAGTTTTAATTATGACATAACAAAAGAAAACATAATTAGAAAGTTAAAATTATATTTTTATCTATAATTTTTTATGTCATTCATTCATATATTATTATGTGTTGTATTTTTCATCAGTAAAATTGATTGATAAATATGATTAAATATTTTTATTTTTATAATTATATAAATTTTTTTTTTAACGTCTAGTGATGTTAAAAAAAAAGTCTAATTTCCGCTCAGACAATAAATTTTACGAAAAGAGATGATAGACGGACCGCGTGCGTTATATCATCAAGGCATGATGACGTTTCACTAAATTGATGGATGATGAGTTATAGTTCCAGCCTCTTCATCACCTTCCTCATCTGCCACTCTCTCTTCCTCCTCGTCATCTTTGGCTTTCTTCGTTGTCCCTTTCCCCTCCATCAACAAATTTGATTCCTTCCTTCCCTTGGCTTCCTTAATTACCCTCTTCCCCATTCCCCCTGCAAAATGATCTTGGCTCTTTATCTGGGGTGATCCTTTATTGCCTTGGATTTCTCTAAACACTAACACTCGTAAATGGTTGTTAGTATACTCATCTATAGAATTATATTCAAAATATATAAATTTTAAATAAAAATATCTCTATATTCATATAAAATATAAAAATTTGATTCCTCTTTGGATATTGTTGCCCCTTTATTGTGAAAGTATGGGGTAAATTATCATGTTAATAGAAAAAAACTTTTGACTTATTATTTTGATGTTCTCTGAAGTAAAATTGATAATTTTATGTTATTAAACTTATAAATGAAAATCATTGTATTTTCAAACCCATGCATATCCACCATGTTCTAAAAAATGGACATTGCTACCTACCTATAATGAATTTTTATGGTAAAATAGATTATGTTTTCAGAAAACACATTGAGAATGTTTCAGTTTTGGAAATAAATATCTCTAGATTCACTCACAAAGGAATACAATTTCATCTGTCAAGTTTAATCAGAACTATAAATGCAAGGATATGATATGTGCAATTTTGCCTTGTAATAAAAAGGGCGTCACCAGATCCCTGGACCAGTATTCTGCAGCAATCGAAAACATAATAATGACAATTATTATCACTGTAGTAAAACACTAGCTGGTGATTTAAGAACCCTAAATCATATTAAGAAGTCAAGTTTATTAGTATATTATATAGATTTCTTGAGGCAATAGATGAAAAGTCTCTACTACAGCAAAACATGGTTCATTGGAGCATCCTTGTTCTATGAGCCTCTGTTACACTGGATTTAGTCACATATTGATCTAAATATGAAAGAAGTTCACATGGTGATTAAGATTTTCTTTCTATTCTCTTGATTAGTACAAGAATTAAATACCATATGAACTAGTTTAAGCTCACATCAAAAAAGATGGAAAGAACAAGCCCTCTACTGTGATATAATGTGCAAGAAAGGAGTAATGTATCACAAAAGAGTAATGCAACATAAAATTGTCACACTAAAACGAAACAAACTAAAATCCAAAAGAGGGTTCATCAGACAGTAAACAGAGTCAACTCAGGCCCTACTTCAACATGATGACCAGTAGAGGAAGCAAATGCTAGGAGAAAGATCTTAAGCTTCAACCACCTCAGTGTTCTCAAGAAGTATAGCCTTTGTGGGTTTTGCAAGCAGGTCTGTGTACTCTTGGAAGGGAGATTTGCTGAAACGAGTCTCCATCCAGAAGTCAGGTGTCAGGAAACCGTAGGTCTTCATAAGACAATCAAAGGTAGCCTGCAAAAAGCAACGAATAAAATTTCCTATGTGATAAATACAATGGGGAAAGGTACAAACATTTGCAGCTATTCTACATACGTTCATGTCATATATAATACACGTTTTGATCCTCAAACAACTGTTGCAGATATCAGCTATGCTACCAAATGCAAGTCTTAAATATGAAATCTTTTGAACCAACCATCATCTTCACACTGCAAGTATTTAAAAAGGGCAAGTCCGCAATTGTTCGATCATATTGTATCCAATCCATCCGACTCCCATGAGCTGATTGGTCTATTACAGTGACTAATATTCCTAAGAGATCAGTTGGCATATAAGTTGGCAAGAGAAGATCCCAATAAAGTAAAAAAACTTAAGCTGGGAATCCATCCGACTCCCATGAGCTGATTGGTCTATTACAGTGACTAATATTCCTAAGAGATCAGTTGGCATATAAGTAGGCAAGAGAAGATCCCAATAAAGTAAAAAAAACTTAAGCTGGGAAGGTCCAAACCTCTGTCATGTGCCACGGTTTTCTAAGTCAACGACAATGTATTTAGGGTCTAATATAGTGGTTTGAAATTAAACAGGGCTCTTGTAATTGAACACCACATGTGATAGATGTGCACGTCTTCAAATCATATTTTGAGGAGGAAACAGCTGTCTAGACCAAGTGTTTTGAGAAGAAAATGAGTCTAGATCAAGTGTTTTGAGGGCAGAACTTGCATAAGAGTATTTAGGATAAAACTGCATCTAGATGAAGTATTTTCTGGAAGAAATTTTGCCCACTGCTTCTGACCACATGCCTCTCCTGACGCTATACTGTAAGATCTCTCTCTCTCTCTCTCTCTCTCTCCCCTTGCAACTAACCGATGCAAGCAGGAGCTTTCATATAAGGTAATCTGCAAATCCCACTTTGATATATAATTTCCAAACATACAGGATCCGTGAACCTGTTGTTTATACTCTACTGCAGAATTTTTTTTTTCTTATGGGAGAAAAGAAACAATGTATCAGCCCTAAAACAACCTTCTTTTATGCAGATTGAAAAGTATATTTATAGCTGACTAAAATATGTCTTACTACAGGACCAGGCTGTGTCACTCGCAACAAATCTAATAAAGCACTTGATAGAAAGTAAGGTAGTCACTATGTGATCTAGCCACAAGATATCCAACTTAACAATGTTAGATTATAAAACAAATTTCAACACTTTAGTATTTTCTACAATACAAAAAGGCCCAAAATAATTTAAACAAAATATAAGAAGGATGAACAAAGTAGAAAATATAGGAACAAAAAGGAAGAATGAAATTCTCATTAGAATCATCAACTACAAAATTTGTATTTCTAATGGCTTTTGATGACAACAATTTTTCAGTAAAACATAAGAACTACAGACCTACAATAAAAGCAACAACTTAAAATTCAAAAAAACCTATAGCTTCCATATTTTCCCACCCTAATTTTTAATCCTATAATTCTCCCTACACGCTTCTTATACCTTTCCTTTGACAACAACAGTATTTCACTCCTTATTCAGCAGATACTTTCACATGAGTTCAACTATGTAAAGAGAAGAGCAGCAACAAGCAAAAAAGTAGATATAAAGTAAAATAAGTTAATTAATAACCAACAAAACCTACATACTTCAAATCTCTATTCCATTTACAAGTTAAAAAAGTTCCACTATAACAATTGAAAACAGGTTGAGATTCTCAAATGTTTTCCAACAGTAGTTACATAGTAACATTTTTATTGTTCATTATGTTGTAAAAACAAAAAACCCAATTAGATATGACATTGAGATATATAATAACAGTAGCACTACAGATTTATGCCAAGCTTTATATGCCTCATCGAACTGAACTAGACGACAATGATGGCAAACATCATACTATAGCAAAGAAAGAAAACAGAAAACTCATTCATCAATATCATGCAATATCTAGTCCAATTCTCCAGTTCATTTTGGACACAAACACCTATTTGCAATAGTACACACAGGTCGAAGGACCACCTATGCATAGCTAAATCCAAATCAACATGATTTATATATGGATTTATAATGAAGAAAATGTAAAGTTTTTATGTATGTGCAGATCCAGGCTAATAACAATTATAAACTACGTGTATATACAGATCCAAGATAACTCGAGATCTTATACCGATCAAGTGCATAACCAATATAAATGAAATATATAATTCTTCCTAAATGCGACTAAGAATCAACCGCCTTAACCACAATCCCTCGCATGAAAGAAAACAACTGATGGAGCACAATACACACTGACCTTCACAAAGTTCCCGAGAGTCTTGGTCGAACCACGAGACGAAGTGAACACGTCCTCGATCCCAGCAAACTGGAGCACCTTCTTCGGGACACGAGCAGCCACGATCCCCGCCCCCCTCGGCGCGGGCACCATTCGGACGGTGACCGACCCGCACTTCCCGGTGACCTTACAGGGCACAGTGTGCGGCTTCCCGATCTTGTTCCCCCAGTAGCCTCTCCTGACGGGGATCACCGACAGCTTGGCCAAAATGATGGAGCCGCGGATAGCGGTGGCTACCTCCTTAGCGCACTTCACGCCGAGGCCGACGTGGCCGTCGGTGTCGCCGACGACGACGAAGGCCTTGAATCGGGTGCGCTGGCCAGCGCGGGTCTGCTTCTGGACCGGCATGATCTTCATGACCTCATCCTTGAGGCGGCCCCCGAGGAGGGTATCGATGATCTGGTGCTCCTTCACAGGTAGGGAGTGGAGGTAGATCTGCTCGAGGCTAGTAATCTTGCCCTCCTTCACGAGGCGGCCGAGCTTGGTGACGGGCACCCACTTCTCCTCCTCATCACGCCGGCCGCCACCGCGCCTTCCGCGCCCACGGTCTCCCCGACCCCGGCCGCGGCCGAACCCGCGGCCAAACCCGCGCCCGAAGCCGCCACGATCGCCACCGCCGCGCTCAGCCATGCTTGCCAGTACGGATGGTATGAAGGTTTCAAGGACTTCGCCGCGCAGAGAGCGTGTGAAGGCTGTGGATAAGAAAGAAGCGGCGTTTATAGTGGAAGCCGCAAGCGAACATTAGGGTTTCGAAGGGTTTGATTGCCGCTGGTTGGTTCGGTTCGGTCCGGTTCATCCACGGTTTTTTTGCCAATATGGACACTGGCCCGGTTCGGTTGTGGTTCGGAAGTGCTCACATTTTCGAAATTGTATAAGAACGTCACTTTTGCTTAATATCTAAAATAAACTCAGACAATCATCCATTCTTTTCTCTCCTTTTCCGATTCATATGCTGAATCGATCTAATTATAATATTTATAATAATATCAAAAATATTATAATTCGGTACAAAATATTATAGCATAATATTTTAATATAAATCTTATATAAATATTATAAATATATATTTTAAATAATATGAGGAAAATATTATAGTATAGTATTTTTTTACTGTGTTATAGTATTTTCTTGATTCGATCAGTCAATAGAGAAAAAAGAAAAAAAGAGGTATGTGGTTTCGAATATTTTATATATTTAAAAATCCTATTAAAAAATTGAAAATAGATAATTAAAAAGAATATTTTTAAAAATTAATCCAACTATATATATATAATAAAATAAAAAAATTAAAATATATTTAAAAAAGGTAAGGATTATGGTTATATTTTGAAATACATTTACATTTTCAATGTGCAATTAAGGAAAGGAATTTGACTAAATGTTTATGGTATGCTTTGAGTGCTTGATAGATTATAGATATAAATTATATTTAAATATGTGATTATTAAAATTATATTTCAAATGTTCATTAAATATTTTATGATAAAATTTACCCTTTTGATTTTTTAAATATTTATTTAAGGTTCAGATATATAAGACGAGAGAGAAGGCCAAGAAAGAGACTAGGAGAACAAATTGCTTAGATAAAGGAAGTGTGATGAACTCCTCTGGTATAGGAGGGGATTTTAGGGTTTTTTTTTGTTAAGTTGGTATTTTTTTAAATTAAAATTGGTTTATTTTCATCTAAATCGATTAACGAAGAGTATCATCTAAACTGGAATCATTTATAGCCTTCAAAACTAAATTATTGATGAACTGATTTTGATTAAATCAATTCGATTCATATTTAATTTAAATTTTCAATTCGATTTGAACATCCATAGTTATATAAACAGGTATTAGAAAAAAAAAATGACAATGCCCCAATCAGTCTTATGTGGATCGGGTTTATGTGAATAACAGGGATAATAAACTATCAAGGTGTATACGGAGCTTTCTAAAGTTACATAAAATGCTAAAATATCAAGTAAGAGTGTAAGTGTTTTTGATTTAATCTATGTGACGCTCAAGGTAATAGATGAAAATAGTAAAATATATATAATCTCAATTAATAATTTTTAACAGTTTTAATAAAAATGTTCGAGGGTTAAATAATATATCTTCGGAACTAACATTGACAATTTTATTAAATTAGATTTAAATAATATTTTATTATTTAATCATATTAAGTATAAGTTACTAAAGGTTTTTATCTTATATATTTTTACACCGTAAATATTGATCTAATGATAATGTACAAAACTAACTTATTAAATGTTGATCCGATGGTGAGTACCAAATCAATTTATCAAAGATAGAGGATTTGAAATTTCATCCACATATTTTTCATACATTAAACGTATGATGGTAATATACCGAATTAATTGGAGGCTTGAATCATCATTCATATATTTTATATCCTAAGCATTAGGTAATGTAACAGATTTACTTATAAAAAATTAAGAATATAAAAATATTATTTAATATATTTAGTTGATAAAAATTTCGATAATATATTTCGTCACTCGAAAAAACAATAAGTATAATTTGAAGAAAAAAAAAAAGGGTTCAGTTTCGATAGAAATTTAGCGTCCTATTCATTTCCATTTGTGCTTAAACATCTTTGAGAAATTAGTATTCTTCTGTCCCAAAATTTTCCTCAACCACTTGAATATGTCATTATCCATTACAAAACACCTGTCGTCATCCACTCTAGTCTCCACGCTTCAGCCATCAGACATTGATTTATACAGTAATGTCAACGTCAACATCGATTTATTAGGCATTATTAGATTTGACGTGAAGATATACGGGTGAGTAAAAAAAAAGTCAAACCCTCCATCGGCACAAACGCCTCCCACGCAACGCTGTCCACAGGGGTCAAACCACGCCCACCCCCCAATCCTCAACGTCACCTCCACGAATGGTATTCTGACACGTGTGAGAGGACGTCTTCTTCCGCGACGTGGCGAGTGTTGAGTTGACAAATCATTTTGTCAAACGGAGACGCTCGCGATTCTGGAGTCCGATTTACCTTCGTTTTTACTGGAGAAATTGTGGGTCCCACCCTCAACGTCCAGTGGAAACGCAGGTGGGTAATTTCGTCGGGAAATTCTCCCACCACGTCACGCCGCTGCCACCGCCTCTGGGTCGGGGTTCGCAGGAAAAGAGGGAAACGACATCGGCAGGGAGACGCGAGAGTTCGCTCGTTGATGACTCGGTTGACTGATGCAGGAAGGGGCTTTGCGAAAGAGGTAGAGAAGCCCTCCTTAACACGCCTCTGCTTTGATAAGCCAAAGCGAAATGGAGAGAGCACCGTCGTGCCTTCTTCTCCACTCCTCTCTCTTTTGTAGGTGGCGGTGGTAGCAGTGGTAATACTGCTAACCGTGATAGCCTCACCAAGGCCCCCTCCGCCGCCTGCCGAGAACGTCCTCCATCGCTGCTGGATCTGCACCCTCCCTCCCTTCTCCACTCTCTCTCGGGTTTCGATCTCCCCGTGTCCTTCCTCTCGTCTTGAGAAATTAGGGTCTTGGAAGGCCACCGCCTTTAGCTGCTTGGATCAAGAAAGGTTGCTGCTTTTTCTTTGGTTCCCCGTGATTTCTTGGTCGACGATGAAGCGGCCGGGATCGTCCTCGTACGGGGATGATTTCGACGACGATGACGGTATAGGCGGGAGGATGAGCTTCAAGGACTGGCCGAGGAGGAATCAAGATCCCGACCGTTCGTCGTCGTCGTCGCACCGGCGACTCTCCTACTCGAAGACGGAGGGTCCGCGGAAGGTGGCGCCCTCCTCGTCGTCCTATGGTCGGTCGCTCGACGACGACTGGGAGCCGGCACGGCACACCCGGAGACGTTATGATCATGAGCTGGAGTCCTTAGATTGGCGGAAGGGCCACAGTCGGTACAGGGTTGGTGGTGATCGAATGATGCAGGTCTCGTCGCCGAGGGTCTCGTATGGGGGCGACCTGATGCGCCGTTCAGAGAGCTTCTCGGGGCTGAGAAGGGACGTCCCGAAGGGTTTCAGGTCGGAGAGGGACCGGTTGAGGAGGGACGGGAATGGTAGCTCGTCGTGGTGGAGATCGAGAAGCTCGAAGGAGCTCAGTGTTGAGGAAGTGCGGAAATCGCCGTCGATTGATTCAGATTCAGTGGGGAGACGGAGTCATGCTACGTCGCCAGATGATCATAGAGGGAAAGTGAGGTCCAAGGACTCCTCGAGTGGGCTGCGATCTACAAGAGTCGAGGCAAAGACCGTAAAGACAGTGAAGTCAATCAGAGAAGGTGGCAACAGTAGCGAGATGGAAGAGGGAGAGCTCGAACCGGATCTGGTGTCAGAAGCAGAACCTGTAGCTGAACCTTCCATGGGTAGCAAGACAGCAACTGGAGTGGAATCAAAGAACTGCAAGGACAGAAATCCAGAGTACAATAGTCTTCCTGAAGAAGTATCAAAGGAGATCTTATTAAGTGGAAAGATGTTGGACATTCATGGTAATGGTTCTCTTGCTGTAAAGGAAGAAGGAAAGTTAACAGAAGTCATAATGGACACAGGAAATACTAGTGATGAGATAAAAAATGAACAGTGTGATGCTACGAAGGAGCTCGATGAGAGTAGCAAGTTAACTTATCCAATAAACATGAGTGACCAGGTAAGCAATGACCGATGTGATGCTGTTAAGGAGTTGAGTGAGAGTAGCAGGGACGGTGAGAGTAGCAGGGAAGGAGAGCAAAAAACTAAGCGCACTAATGGGAATAATGAACTGGAGGATAAATTTTGTGGAAAGAAGTGTGCTGCTGTCAACAAGCTGGTTGAGAGTAGGAGGGGAGGTGAAGGAACAACTAAGGATTCTATTGGAGATACCGAGGTGGAAGTTAAATTTTGTGGGAAGCAGGAAGTCTGTAAAGAAGAAACCTTGTGCTCACAGTTTCAAGGGGAAAAACTGGAAGGCAATGATGAAGAGCAGGCAATTGAAGAAGCAGCAAAAGAAATGACATCTGCTATTTCCCCTTGGCATGAAGAGAAGTTAGTGGAGAATAAGGAAGAAGCCAAACATAATGAAACTATAGTTGAAATCGAGCAGGCAGTCGAGGAAGAAGTGAAAGAGATGACGTCTATTATTTCCCCTTCGCAGGAAGAAAAGTTAGCAGAGAGTAAGGAAGAAGCCCAATCCAGTGAAGCTAAAGTTGAAACCGAAGAGAAGCATGAGATGGGTAATGAACAAGGTATGGAAACTGAAGTTAATTTTCAAGAAAGATTTGAAACTGCCATAGGGCTTAAAGTTGAGCAGAAAGAACAAAGAGGTACTGATCTTGAGACTCAACCAAAGGGTGCTGTTAGCTTGTTAGATCAAATTAAGGAAGTTACTTGTGAGACTAACCATGAGCTAGTGACGCTGGCGCTTATGAGTAACCGCCAGAACAGGGAGAACTACAAGGGAAAAGGTAAGGGGCTCGCAATTTCTCTCTTAACTAAAGGGGATCTTGTAGAAGATGATTGTGCCATGGAGGGCCCTAGTGGAAGAGACCTCGAGTTGATTTTCAGATCTGACATTAGCCAGTCTGATAAAGCAAGCTCAAGTACGCTTGTCCCCCACGCTCTTGCAGATGAGAAACTCAAAATTGAACCTCTTGATCTCTCTCTTGCTCTGCCAGGTGGTTTATTGGATCATTCTTCAAAACAGTCAAAGCCAAAACCTGAAATCCCAAGCTGTGCTAGGAGCATCCAGTCTTTTCCATCCTCATTCAGAACAAATTCAGATGGATTTGAAACTTCCATGTCATTTACAAGCTCTCAACCCTTCGTTCATAATCCCAGTTGTTCTCTCACTCAAAATTCGTTGGACAATTGTGAGCACTCTGTTGGTAGCCATCCTATATTACAAGGAATGGATCAGGTTTCTGGTGGTCTGATATGGCAGGCTCAGGCTTCAAATGACTCTAGAAGGAAAGGATCTAGCTCTTTCTTCCAAAGGGTACTTATGAATGGTAATTCTGCACATGATTCACATCATATCATGAATGCCGATCATCAGTCAAAGTCCAGTGGCTTAGTCCAGCACTCAAGCCTTTCAAGACAGATGTCCCTGATGAACAGCCATGGTACTCATGATATGACATCTCAACTTAACAAGGATAAGAAGCTGCTCGCTGGGGAGAGAAGTAGCAGCATTGTGTGTAGGACCGAGCAACAGGATAGCGAGCAGCTTGTACTTAATGGTTCTTGTGTCATGGAGAAAATTCTCTCTAAAATTGTGGTAGAACCTTTATATCTGACTGGAAGAATGCTTCAGGAAATGACAGATCATTCAGTAGCATACTTGAGGGAATCCATTTCGGAGATGCTGGCTAATACAAATAAAAGAAGGCAGCTGTATGAATTTCAGGAGGAGCTTCAAAGGAGGTCTGACATGACGATGGATACATTAATCAACTGTCCTCAAGTCCTACTACAGATCCTGGTGGCAATAAAAACAGGTCTTCCTGATTTTATTCAGGGAACATCTAATTTGTCATCCTCCAGTTTGGTTGAGATCTTCCTGAACTTGAAGTGCAGGAATCTTGCTTGTCGGAGTTCCTTGCCAGTGGATGATTGTGATTGCAAAGTTTGCATAGAGAAAACTGGCTTTTGCAGTGCTTGCATGTGTTGTGTGTGTTCCAAATTTGATAATGCATCAAATACTTGTAGTTGGGTTGGTTGTGATGTATGCCTCCATTGGTGTCACACAGACTGCGGATTACGTTATTCTCATATTAGAAATGGAAGTAGTGCCTCAGGGGAAGGGATTAGTGAGATGCAATTTCACTGTGTTTCTTGTCACCATCCTTCGGAGATGTTTGGTTTTTTTAAGGAGGTTTTTCAAACCTGCGCCAAGGATTGGAAAGCAGAGACTCTTGCTAAGGAGCTTCAATATGTCAGAAGGATCTTTTCCACCAGTAATGATAGACGGGGTAAAAGATTACATGAATTGGTCCATAAGATGCTGCTGAATCTGGAGAAGAAAGTTAATCATTCTGAAGTTGTTATTCACATTTTGACATTCCTTTCTGGTAAATTGATTTTCAGTTACAATATTATAGTTCCAGTATTTTGTCTTTGATGGTGCAAATCCAATACACTTATATAACCTTCATATATTGTCCTAGGTCAATTTTAGTTTGTCACCTACTAATTTACTTCACACATACTATAGTTTAAAATTTCAACATCTATGGCCTCAGTGTTGACCATACCTCCTGTAACTTAAGGATAACATTGTGATCTGTTGCAACACGTGCATACTCATATTTATGAAGTTGTCTTTACCAGAAAAAGTTTGGCTTAGGCCAGGGATTTAAATAATTATTCCATGCTGGTTTTGGTAACCTGTGAGATTAGTTTGGAACTCTTATTGTGACTTGTACCACTATATGGACAAAAGTAATTAAAAAAAATGATATTTGTACTGGTATCAAGGTATATGTTAAATATTGACACTTTGATGGATCCGTAAATATTGGTTAGTATGTACCATTCCAGGTGATATTTACCAACCAGTAAATGAATATCTGATCAAGAACATATAGCTCGGTATCATTTAGTACATCATTCATTTTTATTTTTATTATTTTTAAAAGTGATACTATATGGTACATTGGTATATTGCTCAATATTTTAGTAGCATCCCAGTCTGACAACTTTGCAATGCTGGTATTGGACAGTATTTAAAACCATGGTCACTGTTTTATGCCAATTCCACCTCTCTTTTTTTTCTTTGTTCAAGGTTGTAAAATCAGAGTTGGCCAAGATTGACTTATTGATTTTGGTGGATTCCAATTGATTTGTGGTGATAAGGTCAAAAGGGGACAAGATTAGATCAGCCAAGGATGATAGTATTACGAATTAGGCATATCACATCGGAATCAGGCCATACCGTGAATTCTGGATAGTCAGATGGTACCTTACAACCGGGCCTAAGAATTGGGTCATTCCTAACTTTGGGAGAGCTATAAGCTTATATGAGAATCATGGGCTGGGGCCAATGGTGTGCTTGGTACTGTATACCCGGAGATTTTCCCAGCTTGCCTCCTTCATCTACAGCTAAGGTACAAGTGTGGTCACATGAGGGAGCCGATGTGGAGGTGTGTGGGCAATGATATGGTGACCAGGCTGGCTATGCTATTAAAAGTAATATATTGTTTTATGGTCCTTCACAGGATACTCATCTTGACTGGTTGCTACTTTCTTGTTGCAACATAATGGATTTGAAAGTTGGGTTTGTTACTCCTTCATGGTAAAGCGTTACCATTTTTATTATGGGTATTATATGGCCAATGATTGGCAATGTGGTAATTTCTTTGAGTGTAACATAGAAGTGTGCCTATTATAGAGATATCTTAACTCTGTATTTATACTGTTCTATATTTTTGTTAAACAATGGTTGAATCTTTTTAAACTTAATGTAGCATTAGGACCTTTAAATTTGGCCTAAGCAGTGATGCTGTTGTCTTCTCATTATTTTAGTTAAGCACTATTTATGTTAGTCTCAAACTCTTACACATGTTGGCCAACTGAATATCGGAGTGATAGGGCCCCTTTAGTTCCGGCAGTGTTGATCTAACTTCTAGCTTCTGCAATTGAAGTCATTCTCCAGAATTATTGCTTATCTGAGCTATTTTTTTCTCTTTCCACACATATAAACCACATACCAATTTATACTTGATTTAATTTTGGAAATACATTTTATCTGCCATGTAGGTTTGCCAACATTTGTGTGGCAAACGTTATCTTTATGTATCCAAATCTGGCCGTTTTACTAATAGGCAGAATCTTTCTAATGCATTACAAATTTTATTTCAGATAGTGAATCTAACATTGGCAGCTTCCTCTGCACACCCAAGGAGCCATCCAAAAATAAGGCTGGCCATTGCAATGCTATAGCTTGCTCAAGCAAAGACTGCTTGCCATCTGTCTTGCCAGAGAAGGCCTCCCTTCTTGCAAATGCAGGTCTTGTTTTAAGCATGGACTGTGACCAGGTTGGTAAGAAAGCTAGGGACATTGAGCTACGTCTTGAGAAGAAACCAGTTAGTGATGAGCTGGAGAGTCTCATAATGTTCAAACAAGCAGAGGGCAAAATGTACCAAGAACGTGCTGATGATGCAAGGAGAGAAGCGGAGAGCCTAAAACACATAGCGATAGCAAAGAATATTAAGATCGATGAAGACTACGATGGTCGACTTAAAAAACTACGACTGGGTGTGTTAGAGGAAAGGCGTAGACAAAAGTTTGAAGATCTACAAGCTGCTGAAAAGGCACACCGGGAGTTTTTCAACATGAAAATGCGGATGGAAGTTGATATCAAAGATCTCTTATTAAAAATGGAAGCTACCAAACAGAGCCTAAATACATGATTGGAATTCAAAGACCAACACTTTCGGATAGTTGGCTCTCTTGTTAGATTACTGCAGTGATAGGTCACCTGCATATGTAGGAATCTTCCACTAAAGTTGTAAGTTGTAGGAGCTTTTACATTTCTACTCGTTTTTCTTGCTATCCCTTTTCTTGTTTATCTATATGCTGTAAAATTACCTATTCAAATGGATAAATGAGTATCTTTATCATATGTCTGAATGAGTTTGCATCAAAGATGTTCTACTTACATGTGTGATTCTTGATCTTCTGTGAAAATCAGGCTTTGTTTAGCCTGTCATACATGTTCATTTGTCTTGGTTTTCTGATGTGTTCTTGGTGTCTGATTTTCCCCAACCTTACTTCAGCAATCTCATTCGTTTGTTGCCATTCTGTTTCTTTTTTAATGCTTCCTTTCTACAAGGTTTGCAAAGCTTTGTTGATTTACAATAATATTCTTCTCGTTCTTCCTCAGTAATGCTATAACAAGGCTATTCTGCTGCTTTTTCTCAGTATTCATATTCTTATGGCTATCTATTTGGTGCAACAATAATGGAGTAAAAAGAATAGAGGGTAATGCTTTTTGTAATAATTTTTTCCATTTTCCATGATTCTGCTTAACAATTAAAATTTTCATGCTTGGAAACTTAATATCAGTATTTGTGCATGACAAATGTCAGTTGTAGCCACCAGTTCTAATTATCTGTTTGGATAATTTCCTCCTATTGGAATATTGATAAAATATTAGTCTATGAATTGCGAAGTTACAGAGCTAGGTGACCTTGTTAGTTTTTGATAACAAATGACAATTTTTAGCAGTTATGAAGTTATGTGGTATATACAATCTTTTCTTTCTAGAGGCAACTATTAATAAGATTCCATACTTAAAAGGTTTTCTGGATGGTTATGCAATCTTTTAAATCAGTCAGTAGAGAAATTACACTTTCAGGTGTTAACTTATAGATAAAAGAACCACATGATAAGTTGATGCTTCTGAAATTGGTAAATGCAATTCCTCTTAGTTTGCCTAGTTGTATTCCCTAATTTAAAGGTTGATGGTGGAAAAAATCCCAAAGGTTGCAATTCCATACTCTATTGTATTTGTTGATGCTACCTTTGTGATTGTATAGGTAGAACTCTTTGAAGTATACATGTCCTTTCCTTTAGTAATCATTTGCAAAAGTTTCAGATATATCTTTTTCCAAGTGCTGTTGTGAAAAATCCTGCATGGTTCTAAACTTTAAAATGTTTATCCAATACAAGAGCGAAGTATTATAGTTGCAGTTTAAAACTCGAAAAATCCGGCATAGTTGCATTTTAACGTATCTATCTAATACAAGAGTGAAGTGTTGTACTGTTGAAAACTTTTCTCCTACATTTTAAAGTATTAATCTTTTCAAATTTCAGAAGCAAGCAGGATTTATAAATAATCATGTCTCCTTCCTTTTAAGTTCTGATTGACCTAAAATAATGCATGAAAGAAATTTTTTCTTACTGAAGTGCAGTAAGGGAAACACTTGTCATTGAGGACAAATTGAAGTTGGTAGTACAATAAGTGTAGTTTCCTGTTTACCTCTTCCTAGCTTGCATTGTGATGTTGATCATTGTGGAAGTGAAGACAGCTATATTATACATGTCACCATGATTGGACTTGGACTATTTGTCAAAGGCAACATCAAGCAGTAAGCATTATAATGTAGTAAGCACTATAATCTCCACTTCATCTTCATGGATTATAGTATATCCTATAATCACATATTTTCTGCTTAATATTCTTTTAATTCGACATTTAATTTTTTGTAATTGACTTGATTTTGCAAAAAGGAAAAAGAAATTAACTCCAAAGTTTATGAAGTGCAGATACCTTGAATTGCTTGTTATAGGGATGGAGATTGTTTGTGTATGTATTTTTTTTATTAAGCATCAGTTATTAATAATATTAATATTTAATAGAATGATCTTATTTTGTTTCTCAAATTTCTTGCTGTTATTTTCTCTTTATTCTTAACTGATTAATTTGATAAAAAAATATAATTTCATTATGAACAAGTTAGGTATGTTAGCTCATTAGTTATTATTGTTTATTATTAATCAATCAAAGCAACTATTTATTCTAACACTCGAAAAAAAAAAATCTGACATTGTCATATATAATATCATATATGTTGTTTAGTTTTCATTTACCATAGTAACACCATATCTTATCTAAGCTTATTGATGGCGCTACTTAAAATAACAGCTTTAGACTTGGAAAAGGTCTCGTTATGGTTCTTTTAGCTGAACTCATTGGGCAATTAGGTGACTGTGAAACAATGGTTAAGATTTTCTAATACTTTCGGATTGGTGAGATCATTTAAGTTATTGAATTCTTCATACAATTTGTATATTTAATTATTTATTATTAATGAGGTGCGTCAAAATAAAATCAGTCATTATAATCAATATGTAGAGGACAGTTAGTAGGAAATTCTTCAACATCAAAAGGTTTTGACTTGCTAGATGCATCCATATGTTCTCTAATTATTAGCAATAGGCTTCTTAAAGGTCTTTGTTCTTGCTAATTAGAATCCTAATCATCTGTCTCTCAGTTCTTCAGAAATAGGCTTGTTCTGAAGGTCACATAATAAGTCATAAGCATCCCATATCTGAGAACTTGTTTTTGTCTTTCCAACTGTAAATTATCTTTTAGTTTGACTTGCACATGGTAGTCAGGGAGATGTAAATTTTTCTTTTAAATAGCCACAAATGGCCCAAAATGTGGTTGCACTCATTTTATTCCCTGTGTTAATGATTTCACCAATAATTACTTGATTAGGTTTGCCTTAGAATGGATTTGGTTTTGCAAGTTACTAACTTCTTTTTTCCTTGTGAAATTCTATATTTGTTATTCATAAAAAAATTGAAACTACTTGTGACATTTACCGCGGTCACAATTTTGTTATATATTTCAAGGAAAAGGTATCTTTACATATTTGTGGGTGATAATATGTCCTATAGAGTCTCTGAAACTAACTCATTCAGCCTCCTGGGTTCATTATGGTGGCCTGCAGTATCATAATCAAGGGGTTTGGAAGTCAAACATTCTTCACATACGAGTATTCTGAGGTTCCTCAGAGCTGTGTTCGAGCAGATGCACTGAGTACTGCTATCTTTTGATCTCCCAAACATGTTCAGGTAACAATCCATTGTCTTCCAATCTGGATGTCCTTCAGCAATTAAATCTTAAGTTTCTGAGTCTGTTCAAGATTAATTTAGTCAAGAAGTTATATCATAATTTTTTGTAAATCTGAGACTAGCTGAAGTTTCTCATGATCAGATTCCTTGGCATCCATTTCCAATATCCATCATAAGTTGTAGTCACCTGAAGGAATCGCTATGCTAAAAGTATTTTGGTCCTATTAACATCAGATTGGCTGATCCTTGAAGCAAATACCTAGCATGTCACTGTTCTAGTTATTATGGAATTGTCATCAACCTGGCCACATAGCTAAATTGATGTGCCTGCAAAATGAGATTGCAATAAATATTAGTATATTACCACAAGCGTAAGCATTGTACTTCCACATTTTTGCTGCAAATAGTTGTTTTATGGATCAACTATCAAATGATTGGAAAAACCTTATGAATTCTTGTTCTTTATGAGTAGTGGTCGCAGTTTCATCTCTGATTTGAAGCTTGTTCACAGATTATTTCTTAGCCTTCCAAACCACATGTACGTGCAGAGCTTGTTGTGCCTCTGGATCAGTTGAGGGCAGTCAATCATTCCTTCAACACATGGAACCCTTCAGGTAGATCCGTTCAACTCATACAACAAAGCTTTCGAGAATCACAGTCACCATCGTTCTCATCAGCCCAACTTCTAGTTCTAACTAGATTTATCTGTACCAACTTGCAGTGAAACATGGCGGAACACGGATTTCACAGCTCACCAACATCACTGGGTTGGAGAACAACGTGCTGCAAATAAAGTAAGTTTGCATCATAGAATACGATTCAAGTCAGGTGCTGTCAAGACAATGTTAATATAGATTATGATAAGATGTTTGCTGGTTTAGCCAGTAAGACTTCTAACTATTGATAACAAGATTTGGCAGCAAATCCAGTTCTATATCTGCAAAAGGTGTATTGTTCCTGTTGTAGGTGTAGGTGACAGACACGAGAACTCCTTATCCATGTCTTCAATATCATGATCCCATCCTAGGAATCGCCATCATCCACAGAGGAGGCCACTCTGAGGACTCCTCTTGAAGCCATAATGTATACAAGAACAGTGCCTGACTTGCCATGTGTTTTGAGAACTTGTACTTTAACATTCTTAGAGCATATCTCTACAGAGAGAGCTGAGAAGGGATCGAGATCGGATCAAGTAGTGTAGCGCCGCAGCCAGATCTTGACGTCGGCCACCAGTAACCCCTCCTCCACCTATCGTGGAGAGACAGGAGAAGCATCATGCCATCTCTACTATCGTGGAAGCGTGGTAGCTGTCGAAAGGGGCAGCCCCAAAGGGGAAGGTATGCATGTGTCTGTATTGGTAGAAACTATCTCAAATCAGGTCATGCATGTATTTATATGTATATTTACATATATTTCCAAACTATGTTAGTTTGTGTATCTTGTGATGTGGTCAACTTGATTGCACGAGAAAAATTCAAGCTTTGTGTATGAATTTTGGTCACCAAATGCATTTACTTAATGGCTTATCCTTCTAGTCATATTGATGTCAAAATGCAACGAACATCTCATTCAGTATATATTGGTGTATGGTTAATTATAAATTATTTTTTGTATTTAGATCTCTTTACCATTACGGTCTATAGACTTAAAAAATCTATAATAAAATTTTTATAATTATAAAAAATGAAATATATAATTTTATTTATTTTAATGTCATTGATTTTATCGATAGAAGTATGAAATAATGGATAAAAATATAATTTAGATAAAAATATAATTTTAATAATCTAGTTATATTTTTTTATGGTGACAAACAACGACATTGTTTGGGAATGTGGATGATTATTATGGATGAGGAGGAAGAGCGATGGTAAAAGAGGAAGAGGACGACGCGGATGTAATACCAATGTAGATCCAAAGCAGCGCACATTTGCATCAACATCGACACAGATGCGAAGTGTTGACATTTGTATCGTTTTCTTTCTCTTCTCTCTTTGTCTCATCTAGTGTTATCGTTTTCCCTCCTCATGCACAATAGTCATCCGCGGCTCTAACAATATCATTCTCCTTCACCACTGAAAATATAATTTTGATGTTGAAATTATCGTTTTGCTTATCGGTTTTGTGTTTCCATTAATAAAACTAATAACGTTAAGGTAAATGAAATTAGATATTTTATTTTTATAATTATAAAGATTTTAATATAATATTTTTAAATTTTAGCATCAAAATAATAAAAAGGTGTGGAAGTAATTTGTAATTAGCCCGTGCATGCATTAATTAATATAATAAGATACCAAATGTACCCTATCAAACTCCATTTTGCATCGATTATTAGATAATTTTTATTTTAATAAAAAATATAAAATTATATAATACATATCCTTGCAAAGTCACTCATTTTCATATTTAACTTTCCAATTTATCTTAAACCGGTCTAATAATATAAATGTCTAAATAATTCCTACCCGTATCGGATGGGGTATAGTAAAAGTCCGTTTTAAAGGAGTCGGATCGGGTAGACTCATCTATCCCAAAAACCCCGATCCGCTGGTATCTCCTGAACTCGAACTGTTCTAAATAGAAGGCGGAAGAAAGGAGGGCGGCGGCGGAGAGTGGAAGAAGGCCAAGGAGATGGCAGAGCAGCAGCTTAGCATGGGCATTCTCATCGACATTGTGGACGAGGAGTGGATGCGTGACACTCTCCCCGACGATGGTATCACCTCTCGCTCTATTCACCCCGCTTTTCCTTTTTCTCTTCGTTTAATTCTACTTGAATCGACCGATCTATCCCCTTGCCGATCGTTTCTTGTACTGAAGCTTCTTTTGTTTGTTTGCGTTTTCAGATATCCCGCTGCCGCCTGTAATGGTCGCCAAGACCGACGACGCTGAAGAAGCGCGTAAGCGAACCCTAAACTACTCCCCTTTTTCGTATAGCGGAAGATGCCGTTCTGAGTATCCGATTGAACCCTAGTTGGATTCTGCTCTGATCCAATTATTTACCCGCATTAATATTTGCTTTACTCTTTCCCAATTCATGGCTAATACCTCATGTTAGTTGTAGAAGGTAATTTTAGTAAGATCTAAGGTGTTTTGTGATTGTTAACTCAAACCTGCAGTTGGTAAATAATTGTCAATAGCTACTCCCAATATTTACTATGGTGCCAAAAGGATAATATTCATTAAGAAGTCAAGTTTGATAAATCCTTTTTGGAAATTGATTATATAGTTGACACATCTTGCAATAATACTTAGTGGTAGAGTTCTCATGGTGGATAGTTGGCCGTATGCTTGGCGGAACAAATCCAAAGTAGACCACTAGTACAGATCATCAATTACTTCATTAGAGAATCAAGTAATTATCATAACAAAAGGTGCAAAAAGTGGACAAACTAATACAGATCATCAATTACTTCATTAGAAAATCAAGTAATTTATCATAACAGAAGTTACAATCTCCATGTTCACTAACATGCTTAATATCAAAATGTCTTATTCTTTAACGAATAATCTTAACTAGAGTAGTGTCAGGGCCATACAATGGCAGAACCTAAGGTTAGGGTTTAACCATTTAAGATTTTAGCATTTTTTTGGAAAAAAAAAATTGATGATACTAAAATGGTTTTGAAGCAGTTGTTACAAACTTGCTGTAGTGAGTCTTGGAACCGTCCCCTCTCCCAGATCAAGCGGGATGTTGCTTGAACTACATTCCTACTTATTGTCATGAACAGTAATTTCACAACACTTGGATTTCCTGAGCTTGTCTCGATACCACCCAGGCGGTTGCAACCACCTCCCGTGCGATTGGGTGGTTGTAGAAATCACTTGTGGGATGAGAGAGGTTGCAACCTCCCATGTGACCCATGTGATGTGGGAAGTTTCAACATCCTGTTGCGCGACCCTGATTTCTCCTATCATAAGAGAGGAGAGAAAGTGTTGTGTTTCTCCTTGTATCAAGGAGAAGATTGTACTTGTATTTGTTTATAGTGAATTCCTTCTAGCTTGCCCGTGGATGTTTCCCTCAAGTAATTGAGGGTCTTACCATGTTAAATTCCAGTTGTTTTTTTATCTTTGGCTTTATTGTTTTAGCAAGAACCTGTTGCTTGCATCCAGATTTTGGTTCTCTCTTTCTAATACTATTATATACATATGGTAGCGGTTAACACTTTAAAGAACTATAGTATAGTGACCACCTTCTAGAACAACTATTTTTATTAAAACTGCATAGATGTACAAAAATAATAATGATTTTAAATCAAAATTAAGTTTGAATATATGTGTTACAATTTTGATCCAACAAGAAAAGAATTAGAATTATTGTGAATAAGTTCTAGAATGTAAAATCTTCGGCTATATTGAATCTATATTTTGAATGACAAAAGGAGATTGAAGAAATATTGTTAACATGCAAGGTGTGTATGCAATGTTGCATGACATTGGCTATTGATGATGCAAATCTCCGGTACTATAATATGGGGTGTACACCCCAAATCATGATTTGTTACATCCAAAGAATATTATAGTACAACCTGATTTCTTGGATGATTCAGGGTGTACAGCAAATTTCCAAGAGGAGACACCCGTTTTTAAAGTTGCGATAAAAAAATCATGATTTGAGGTGTACATAAGTTCCTTAAGAATTATTTGAACAGTTAGATTACTTTGGTGCTTGAATTACATCGAGAGCCAATTTCATCCAATATGCTAGAATATTCTATTCTGCCTGGTGAGGTGAGCATGAACATAATAATTTTTTTTCTTAATTTTGTGCTATTGGAGATTGATTGTTTTCTTATATTGGTTAAATGTCAAAGTGACCTACTCGCAATAGCTAGTTATTTATTTATTTTGTTTCTAACCATCCAGATCAGGAAAGTCAACCAGTTGAAAGAGATGTTTGGCGCGACCTTGCCCTGGAAAATGTGTAAGCACTTCATGTGGGACAAGGTATGGCCAGTCACCAAGCTTGGTGCCTTGAAGCTGCTCGATGATAGTTGACCTGTTTAAAATTTCAAGTTTCTATGTCTGTGTTGTATTTGTGGAAACAGTTGATGCTAGCTGGATCATGTTCCATGTTATCTCTAGATTTGTACGATTTTCTTTGCGTGTACTTGATATATAGAAATCTGGTATTGGACTTTGTATAATGTTCAATGGCATAACAATTATCTGTTCTTGTTAATTATTTTATTAAATACTTCTACGTTAGCAATATGAATGACTCAGCAACATATAGTCATCAATAACGTAATATGTTATAGGTAAGAACCATAATGGAGTAGCAGACTCGATGCTCGGAGGCCTGACATGAGCAATAGGTTTAAATGAATTCAAGACGAAAGATAGCTTTTTCTAGGTTCTTCTAAAGTTGAAAGAGCACGTATGAACAGATGAAAAAGGCACATCATTGTTCATTGTTATATTCCTTCCGGTGCCAGAACATAATTGCAATAAGCTTAGATCATTGTTTTAGGAATCTACTTAATAGAATATGTTATGATGCATCGTGCCATCACCTATCCACAATTTTGTTTCTATTCTTGTTAAGTGAGAGTTTCTGTTTCCTTTTTGAGAATATTTATTTGCTTATGATGCATGCTCTCCTGATTCTTTGCTTGCATCGACCGGGCAACATGTATGTTCTAAGAATTCTGCCAGTAAGAGTGACGATCTGTTAGACCTCCAGAAATGTTGGTTCTTTCTTCGGCATCCATTAAGAAAAGAAGAAACCGTAGCTATTGACCATAGAGTTAGATTATTGCCTCCAGGTTTGTTTCTTCAATAGTAAAATTGGATGTGTTCTTTGTCATTACTCTGATATTTCCTGTCTTGGTTAATCAGTTCATGGAAGTTCTTCGTTTATTGTAGGCAATATCAGAGCTGCTACATGATATGATAACATAATGCAACTTCTTGAGCATGTGATTTTTCGGGCATTTAGATTTTTTTTCTTTTACGGTTTAATGTTATCTACTATTGTGTACATTGGATTGGGACCATTTCATCTGTCATTGATTAATGCTCTGCTGTTTTCTATGAATCACCCTGACAGGATGTCTCTTGATGATTTCAGTAATTCATCTGAAACAATTAAGACTATTTGCTACTCATCTGTGTAGAAAAGCTTAGTAGGTTGCATCTCCCAACTCAATTTCTTGTTGCTATTGCATATAGAAAAGCATTGAGTGATGAAACCTTTATATGATGATGTTCTTCTCTTTTTCTTTAAGTTTATGGTGTATATGTTGTTCCATCTAAAGTAGATCAACCCACGGTTAGATAATTTTGAAGATCCACTAAGGATTGCTTTAGTGAAGAATTATATCATAAGGTGCTCGAATCCATTTACCTTTTGTAAAAAATAAATAATTTTTTTATGATTAATGTACATTTACAACTTGATTAATTGTTTCACTTGTGTGTCCCTTGAATCATGCATTAATCTTCTATCATAACAATATTAGCCAATAAGGCCTTAATATTTTTTGACCATCCGAGTCTCATAGGCATCAATGCAAGTTAATGAAGAGACTTGCAGGTAGGGCAATGTGATTGGTTGCTATCATTTTGGTTGATTAATTGTTTTGGTTTTTGCAAGCATTACTACATGAACTGCATGGAGAACATGTAAGAAACCTGTTTGAGAATCCAAATCCAAATTCGATTATGTATTCGGATATCTATGAAGCAATTATGGTATAAATGCATGCATTATGATTATAATTTTTTTCTAAAAGAATATTATTATCTATAATTTACTAATGTAAGAGCCTATCCTTACCTAACAATTTAAATTTTTATAACATGTAATATTTACAACATCCAATTAAGATGCCCATCATAATAATACTAAGTAGTTTTTGAGTTTAAATCTTGTTTTTGCCTTTTTCTATTCATTAGAGTAGTTTGTGAGTTTATATTTACCTCTCTCTCTCTTCATTAGGTTTTTAATTAATATTTAAGTAAGATCTTCCTAGCATTAAATTTTATATATCAAGCTGAGTCCAACTTGTATGGGAGAGGAGAGATTAGAACTTAATATACATTGTGCTTGCCAAACATTTTAATTTTTAATATCATTGGTCGTCCAATCAAAATCTTTATTTGTTGTACAACATGGATGGTTTCTGAAGAATCATCTAAAATTAGTTATCAATAATCTTAATCAGTAGTGAGGGTGGGTTTTGACACCAGGATAAGATTGTTCATGAGAGCCTTAAGAAAAGTAAGAGAAGTTTACACTCTGGTCTCCCAAAATGGACCAAGAGCATATAAAGCATCCACAATGCTTATAACCCAAGTACAATGTTATATATCCATACTTGTCATATATGTTGAATGGCTGTCCGTTGATTCCTCCAATGATGATGCTCATGCAAGGACTGTGGTTTCTTCCACTGCGGTGGCCGCAATAACTGGTTTCGTCTGCTTTCCATCCTGCCATATCTCAGGCAATGCTTCTTTTATGTTGTAAATGCTCTCCAGTGCAAGATCAGCCCCTGGTACCGGCACTGACCTCCCAACCTGCACGATCGCCCAACAGTGACATGATTCTTGTGAATCCTGTGGATCTTTAGATATATGCTTGCTTTGTTTGCTTTAGGAGAAGAAGCTGCATGATCCTTAAAAACTCTGGAGAAAGAGGGGGGAGTATTGACTTACAAGGACAGTATGAAGACCTGCTGCCTTTCCTGCTGCAATGTTTTTTGCGCTGTCGTCAAAGAATATCTGCATGCCGGAGACTATCAATCAGTTCATGTCCGATTGTGAATGGATATGGGAAGTGATCTGTAAATTGTGGCCTACTGTTTTCTTGGGATCGATGTTTGCGATCCTCATGGCGGTTTCGATGGCTTCCAAAGATGGCTTGCAGAGTATTCTTCCCTCGCAATTGGCCCTATCAGTGTTTGATACATTGTCTCTGAGAGTAGTAGTGACCTTTTCAGTTGGATTCAGTGTCTCGAAGCATATGATTCCTTCAAAGCAGTTTTCCAGGCCCAGCCTGCTTAGAACTCTTGCAGCATGAGCTTTGTCTGCATTTGTGAAGATCTGAGAAAAAGATGGCAGTTAATCACATCAAAGAGGAGTAAATTACCAGAATTCTTGTTCGAGTTCGCAGTTCTCGCTTACCATCTTTCTCTGTGGCATTGAAAGAAGCAGATTCCTCAACAAAGGATCAGGTTTCAGTGTATGGTATGGCAATTTTCCATGAACATATGCATGGAACTCATCGTTGTCGAATTTGTAACCCAGTGCCTGTCAACAAAAAGAGGAACAAAGAAGTTTCAGTGGATCACGGCTAATTTGACATGCTTCTTGATCAAGTAGAAGTTCACACCTTAAGACCAGCTATTGTTGTCCCATACTCTTTGTACAATTCCAGGGACATTTCTGGGATTTGGCTTTCTTCTATTTGGAGATGGTGCAGCATGTAATCTGTGGTTCAACACAATTCAACCCTGAGATCAGTGTGATAACTCATTGCCTGGCTATATATTTATCTCGAAAGACCAGGATAATTCATTTCAGATAAATGGAAGTAATCAGAAGAGACTGGATTTATGGAATCAGATGTAATGCTGCTGCAGCTAAATTTTACCTTCAATGTTCTTGCCACAAGCGACACAGATGCCTGAACTAAAAGGATATAAGGTATCATCCAAATCTGAAAATTAGTGAATAGGTATGTAAGGCTTCATTAAAGATCAGATCAAATATAACTGTGTCTGAAGTCTGAACTCACCAAAGAGCAGACACTCGTACTTGGATTCACTTACAGCAGCTTCCATTCTCAAATTTTGTTCCCTCAAAGACTGAAACATAAGCACAATAATCATTAGAGAGCCCCTGAAGAATCAGAAAGACCATCATGCTTCACTCAAGATAGGGGAATGAGATCAACAGATCAAATGCAACATGAAAAGCTGAAACAAAAATGAGAGAAGAAAAAGAGAGAAGTTAGAGAGAAGCATCAACAATACCACCTTCACAGGAAGACCCTAATTGAAGAAACAAAGAGTACGCCAGTATGGATGATTAGAGTGATTTCTCATGAGGATCGATTTATACTAATTAAGGAATCAAGATTGTTGGGTATGGGGGATGACACTTGCAATTATTCCAGTGGGATATGGTAAGAAAGCGTATATTACTTTTATACATTGAATAAAGCAGTGGATCTGCTTTTGTGCTTTCCTAAACAGATCCAAGCGTTCACTCATACAGACTGAAGCCAAGTGTGGGAAAGAATACCCTCAAGGAATTCACTGCTACAGAGTCGATTTGTCCATGCGATTTGAATAAAAATAAATATAGAAAGTTGACTTGACTTGAACGGTCATGGAGGAACCTTTACATATGTTCAATGCAAGCCTTCCATTTACTTGGCATATCCAGGTTCTACCTCTCTTCTCTGTTCTTTGCTATATGGCCACTGACTGCTAAATTCCAACTTGTATCTAGCATCAACTTCTGGAATCGGGGAGGAGCAGTTTGCTAGGATTCTACAGAATTTAGTAGAGGATGAGAGGTTTATTCTACTTGTGCCTTCTTCTTCTTCTTCTTCTTTCAGTGGCATGCTCTGATAGGACACATGCAGTGTGGACAACTAGATATTGTGGAACGAATTGGAGAAAAGGCAGAAAAGAAGGTTGGTCTGAGTTAGATAAGCATGGAAAGGAGGATGATCTAATACAACGCAACCAGCCTTTAATTAGCGGATCATGAGGTGCCTGTCACAACTTGATCTTTTCTTTTTTGAATTCTTGTTTTTATCTTTTTCCTGCATATCATACCAATATTATTATTTTTTCCAATAGAATGTTCATACATTCAAAACGACAAAAGTACCCTTAATCACTCCTTTCTTTTTTTTGTTTCCTTCTTTCCCTTTTTTAAAACTCATGAACCAGTTTTTCTGGAATGTGGTGGTGTAATAGAGTTTCTTTTGTGCTTAAAGAAAAAAGAACTCATTCAATGAACCTGTTTGACCAATGCAAAATCTAAAATAAATAATATTAACATCCATCCATTTATATTAATAAAAATATAAAATAATTATAGAAAATAAAACTTAGATCGGTCTTCAGTTTAAAATTCTAATTTTCTCACCCCGTCTACACTGGAAAGCAAAGAAATGTTATTCAACGCAAAGATGTAGAAGCTCGTTCTTTGCATGTGTCAAAAGATTAGTTTAGTTATCTGAGTCTGGAGAGGCCTATCATCAGAGCAAATAATCTACCTGTCTGAGTCACTTCCAATCCTCATCTAAGCATTTTTTTTAGGTAATTAAGCATAATAAATTATTTTGTGCTTATTTTTTGTTGAGAACTGACTGTTATCTTTCCTATGTATATTTGCATAAATGAATTTCAAAACGTGGATAAGGTTGAAGATCCTAATAGACTGTCTGAGCAATTGGAGGAGCTCAGTCGGAAGAAGACGAGGGGATGTAAGCTGTAGGTGTCAATCCACATTCCTTTCTGGTAATTTTGAGCATATCTGACAAAGAAATTTGTGCATATCTTTCTTAGAATCAATTAATGATGAGTTGAAATTCAATTGCCCAAGTTGGATATGACTCGGAGCCAATCGAGATCTCATTTCATGTCTAACTCTTGTTGGTATCAGGAACAACCAAATTCAGGAGATGTCGAATCCTACAAAACTACGTCGGGGGTGTATTAGGTAAAAGTTCTTTGATGCTTGAGTTAGTTTGGGAGTTTGGTGTCGATGAGGAGCTGAGAATGGTAAAGCCGAAGGCACTAATTGAATGAGACAATCTCGCACTTGAAACCTTTTGTAGTGTGACTTAGGATCATTATACTGATAGACGTGTATTGATGTCGGGGATGGTTTCATGTATTCCCCAACCCAAGTGAAATTGTGTTAAATCGAATCTAGAGAATATGTAACGGGTCAGTAACATTTGGAGAGTGTCATCATGTCAGCCACACATGATGGAAGTGAACATAACATTGAGATATTAGTTATTTGATACTAAGATGTCGGCCATATAATACTGAAGTATTGGTCACATTATTATTTTTCTATCGTCTCTTAGTTCTGATGCAAATGGATGATGGTATTTCTATTTATCAGATCCTATTCTAAATCTCTGATGTAATGCTTTGGGCGACTGGTCGAGGCAATGAGACAATTGAGAGATAATGAACAAGTAGATGTTGCTCATATTTAATACTTTAGTAGATTACTTCGTGAATGATTACAGCTTGTTGAAAGCTAATGTGATGAACATTGGGAAGATGTATTTGACTGGTACGTAATAAATAGTTTCAGAATTAATTTGTATAAGGATTATTCAGTTCGTTTAGTCTTCTTTTTCTCTTGATTTAAACTCATAATTGGCACAGGAATTAGCAAAATTTTATGATCATAGAAGAGAAAAAAGAATGCTTATCCTTCCTGGAAATAATGCATTGAGATAAACTGCAAGATCCATAAGCATCATTTCTCAACTTAATAGAGTACAATATCAATGCCCCCAACACCTCTAGAAAGAGTAACGCACACTTCCTCTTCTTTCATCAAACCAACGACAAGAGCACATCAAGAACAGGAGACAGGCAAAATAACATGGAACGATTGGAATCAGAACTACCAAAAAGATTGGGAGTTCTACAACAGCTAATAAGAACGATGTAGATGTAAAGACATGCATGGTAGGTTTTTAGGCAGCAGGCTTCTCCCATTTAAGAGGCTTGACCACCTCCCAGGTGAAGTCGGGGTCGTCCCTTCCAAAGTGTCCGTAAGCTGCAGTCTTGAGGTACCTGCCATTGCCTCCCCTCTTCAAGTCGAGGTTGATGGTGATCATTCCCGGCCTGAAGTCAAAGTTCTCCTTCACAATCTTCAGGATCTCCTTGTCTGGGATATTGCCAGTGCCGTAGGTGTCCACGAACACCGACAGAGGCTCAGGCACACCGATTGCGTACGACACCTGCACAATGCAGCGGCGAGCGAGGCCACTGGCGACAATGCTCTTCGCCGCCTGTCGGACTATATAGGCGCCGCTGCGGTCGACCTTGGTGGGATCTTTGCCTGAGAAGGCGCCACCACCGTGAGCTCCCCAGCCACCGTACGTGTCGATGATGATCTTGCGGCCGGTGAGCCCAGCATCTCCGTGGGGACCGCCGATGACGAAGCGCCCGGACGGGTTAAGGTGGAAGATGGTCTTCTCGTCCAGGTACTTTTCGGGGATGACAGGCTTGATGACATGTTCCTTGAGGTCGGCAGCAATCTCGTCGTTGGTGACGGTCTCGTCGTGCTGGGTGGAGATCAGCACGGTGTGGACGCGGATGGGCACCATGGCGCCGTGGTCATTCTGGTACTCCACCGTGACCTGGGTCTTCCCGTCGGGCCTCAGCCAAGGGCAGGTGCCGTTCTTGCGGACCTCCGTGAGGCGGGCACCGAGCTTGGTGGCAAGGACGTGGCTGAGGGGCATAAACTCGGGGGTCTCGTCGGTTGCGTACCCGAACATGTGGCCCTGGTCACCGGCACCGATCTCCTCAGGGCGTTTGGTGAAATGCCCATGGACGCCCTGCGCGATGTCAGGAGACTGCTGCTCGATGTTGACGAGCACCTTGCAGTGATCGGCGTCCAGGCCAACATCATCGGACACGAATCCGATCGAGCGGCACGTTTCGCGAACGATCTTTTCATAGTCGATGTTGCCCTTGGTCGTGATCTCCCCAAACACCATGACCATGTTGGTCTTGGTGCAGGTCTCACACGCAACCTTGCTGTCAGCGTCTTGCGCGAGGCAGGCATCAAGAATAGCATCGGAGATCTGGTCGCAGAGCTTATCAGGGTGCCCCTCGTTCACGGATTCAGAGGTGAAAAGGAAGGTATCGTTGCTGGCCATCTCGTTCAATCTGGAAAACAGTGAGGATAGTATCAAATCACATGATAATGATCTACGAAGTAATTTAATGGCATGCTATTGTATATTGCCATCGTGCATCGCATCGATCTTAAAGTAAATCTTATGATTTCATCAAGAAATCCTCTAAATCGAGCAAGAAAGTTGGATCTGATCTTAGTGTAAGCCACTATTTCATCAATAAATCCTCTCAATCAAGCAAGAAAGTTAGATCTGATCTTAGTGTAAGCCACTATTGCAACGAGAACGACCAAGTTGGGTTTCGACGCATGAAAATGAATTAGAAACTCAAGAATCCCAGGGTCCCGAGTAGATCCAGCTAAAAGCAAATCAAAACCATAGCATCTCCATGCTTCCTAGCAGATCTCTGCCGCAATGCTCAACGAAACCTAAAACAGAGCGGGCGTGGTGGATTCTTCTAAAAAAAAAAGAAGAGATCTAAAACCCGAAAGAACAACTAGAGACAGCAAATCTGCGCTTATCAAGAGGAGCCAGCCATCCCTCTCCAGATCAAAGATCCAAAGAACAACACCACGAGAAACAAGAGAAGAGCATCGAAACTAAACGATCTAACGAAGAAAAGAACAAAGCAGCTGGAGATCTGAAGGCGACCGAAACAGACTAGGAGGAGAAGCAGAAGTCCTCACCTTTGGACGCGGATTGCAAGCTGGAGTTCCTCGAGCAACCCCTTTCACGGCCTCTTCCTCTCCGATCGACCCCGATATTTATAGACGAATAAATACTTCTTTGCAAACCCTGTAGTATCCTCCTCTGGTTTGTACCCGGTGGTTGAATCGCGTTATGATCATGGGGCCCGCTATCAAAGCGGTAGGGCGCTGCTGGAGTCTGTGATTATACGTATCTTTTCCAAACTTTTTAAGACCGACTCCTCTCACTTACACAAAATGTAATTGGCAACAACGTGGACTCACGTGCGGGCCCCATAAGATCCACTCTGCTTCTGGCAATCACAAGACAGGCAGGTGAGGCGAGGAAACCCAAAACGGGTAACAGGAGTTTCTCAGATCCAGATCTGATGGCTGGAGGAACCTTTTTCCACCGCGCCATCGCAGCCGTCGGATCAGTTCGGATCCTGCAGTTGAGTTTGGTTGGAGTCGGCGAGGAACAGAGACCCGCAGCTGGGGCCCACGGATTCGGTGACCAACCGCGCAGGGCCCCACTGGGTCCGTCACAACAATTTTTTAATAAGGAGATTTTTTTGGGGCGATTTTCCGGAAAAAAAAAACTCTTTTTTTGGTTTTTCAGTACCCCTATTTTTATTTTTTTTAATGATACCTTTTATTTTTTTTAATCTCATAAAAGTCCCTCCTCACAACTTCTTGCTCCGTCTCGTCACTAGGTCTCGTCATCTCGTGTTGTCCATAGAGGTCTCATCCACGAAGATCTCGTCATAGACCCTATAAGATCGATCATCATTATCGTCCTCATCGTCGTTGCTTTGTTTTCGTCACGTCATTATCACCCCTCACTCTCCAATACTTCAACCCGCTACTTTTGTTTTATGTCATCACTTCGATCACACATAGGACTTTTTCTCTCTCCTCCTTGTCTTATTTTCAAATTATTTTGCTTTCCTAATCGAACAGTGATAATGAAAAGAAATATGTGAGCAAAAGTAACAAAGACCCGAGAGATAATGAACAGAAGGACGAAAATATCAAGGTTTTTGACTACGAGAGGGCTCGAAAGGACGAAGGCAATAAAGAGACTTACATGATTAAAAAAAAAAGAACATCATTTAAAAAATTTAAAATAAAAATATCTTTGGTTCGAAATTTAATATGTCGGGATTGGTTAAAGTAAAAATTGAAGCATTTTAGTATTAGTTTTCAAGAATCCACATATATCCAATCCAATTAAGTTTGATCATTTGTGAAATATATATATATATATATATATATATATTTAAATGTCAGATTCCAACAAATAATGCTTGAAAAAAGGTCAACAGGACATCCAATGAGAGGAATCCCCACAAGAAGATGGTGGTGAGCCACTACTTGGTGGGGCCGTTTGTTCCGGATTCACCATGGCGGTGGTAGGTGAAGGTTAGGTGTGTGTGTGTGTGTGTGAGAGAGAGACTTGTGGTTTTCAACCTGTTGACATCACGATGCGTATACATACACGTCCACTCTTCCAAGCCACCATCTGTGATGTCCGCACCCTCTTGCCTCATTCACTAGCATGCATTACACATGTTAGATCTGTTTTGATTTTGGCTGTAATCCCAAAAGAATGATACAATCATATTGATAATTTTTGGAGAATGATATCAATAAATTTTAGTATATTAATTAATCAATTAATTAATTAAATTAGCATAGATTTTAATGAAACGTCATAAGATCATGGGATCATATCCCACATTCTCTGTCTATTATCCTTTCAAAAAAAGAAAAAAAGAGTGCAATTAGGAGAAACGAGCCACTAATTAGATATGTGACTAAGAACTTTTTGAAGTGCGGTAGTTGGTTGCCGACTCGGGGATTGAGTGGTTGGGGATCGCCAAATTGATGTGACTTTGGAGGTTTTTGATCTAATTTAGCGCCATATCATATTTGTTTAATTGGGTGGGGTTCGATCAAGTCATGTTAAATTTATAATTCTCTAATCGTAAATATAATTGGACCAAATTTGATATCGTGAACTATTGGTGTCAAGAGTCAATTAATTAATTCATAAGAATTGATTTAGTTATTTTAAAATAAATATTATATGATATATTAAATATTAATTATAAATTGATATTTATTAGAGGAAGAATCAGTGGCATTATAGTTAATCTGACATGATTTGAATCCATATACACAGGACGGATGAGGGTATTGTCAAGATATCTCTTGAGCTTATCAGGGTTTTAGTTTAAAGAACTTATGACTCAAAGGATGACTTGTGTTATCGTATCAAAAATAACTTTTTATATCAGATAAAATGTGAGGGATATGCTATATAATATTTCTCAAGGGATAATATATAATTATTTTCTTTTGGATTATTATGTAGATAACTAAGATAGATAATTTGTAATCGTCGACTTACATTCATATGAGTGGATAAAAGAGATAGGTTTTGTTTTCTGTGTTGACTAAATTATTATGTCTATAGTTACTTATCAGATGATGAATGATCGATGATATTTCTCATATCAATATTATAAAAATATGATAAAAAATAAAGAAAAAATTGATAGAGATAGATTTATGCAACTTCATGAGATAAACTCGATTGATTATGAGATATTAATGTTTAGTTCATACATAAAATTTATCTTGTTTCAAGAAAATATTAGTATAAATCGGTCGCAATAGACTGTCCAAATCAGATGTTTGTGTTTTGATCGTTAAGATTCAATAAATTGTCTTTTCCTCGGAAAAATAAAAAGAAAAAGTTTTGAATAGCATACAATTACGTAATCCTTGAAAAATTAAGAGCCTGTTTCCTATTCTTTCATATTTCCTCCTCCCCACTCATTACGTATTTTTTCTTGCCATCCGTGTCTTTTTCTTGATAAGATATATTTTGGGTCTAAGACACGTCACAATCGATGCCACGTCGCACTACAGCCAAGTCAGCAAAAGGAGCACCCCCACGCGGAATCCGTACCGAGGTGCTGTTTGACATATCTCGTCCCAAGACACGTCACAATCGATGTCACGTCGCACTACAGTCAAGTCAGCAAAGGGAGTACCACCACACGCTAAGTCAGAATCCGTACCGATGTGCTGTTTGGCATATCTCGTCCCATATGTTCGGGACGGTGCCATATGACGTCGTCTCAGGATGACTACCGTACAGAAGCACCATCTCATCCCTCAAGGATCAACCGTCATGAATCCATGTACGACCGATCCTTCCTCGTATCATGATCAAAGGAAGACGTTGATTTCTTGCACTGTCTCCATGCGCTGCTGCTACTATTTCACCGACCTTCCTCGGATCATGATCAAAGGAAGACGTTGACATCGGTCAAACCACGTTTAACTCGGTCCCTCCTCATACGTTTCATGTTGGATCAAACGATGGCTTCGTGCGAAAGAGTTGGGAACATCTCTTCCATTTGTTGCCACGCTTGCAGATGCATCGCCGCTATCTCTCTTACGCAAACCCAAACAAAAAGCCTTGGGAGGACAAGTCTTCTTTTGCTGAGGCGTCACCATCTTCAACAACCCATTCGATTCCTTCCCAAGTCAAGCTTTTCTTTTCTTTTCTTTTCTTTTATGAGTCTCGTGATATTGATATTTTTTTGTGGTGTATAAAATGATGCTGTTTAGTTTGGCTAAAAAACATATTTGTTATGGTTTTATTATTGATTCTAAAAATATATTATATGATTTAAACCCAAAAAATAGAGAGAGAGAGAGAGAGAGAGAGAGAGAGAGAGAGAGAGAGAGAGAAAACAATGGAAAAACGAAGATATATGTGAAGAAGTCTAATTTGCTATTATTATGATTGACAAATAATACTTACGAGTTTCACTATGTTTGAATCACCATTTAATTATCTAAAAATCGACGTTCGAATTGAATATTATTTATTTTATTCGAATCCAATCCAAACCTCCATTAGGGTGATGGAACACAGGCATTTTCTTCTTTTCAGAAATAAATTCACTTGATTAATTCAACCTAAGGAGAGAGAGAGAGAGAGAGAGAGAGAGAGAGAGAGCAATTCATTATAGTTTCACTTGAAACAATTGGATGATTCACGTTGGTATTTGAGTTCCAAATTGAATTATTTGGCTTTCATGAGTTTAATAAGCCTTATGCCTCTCATTGTTTTTGTTGTTTCATTCAAAAAAAATAGAAAAAAATTATATGATATTAAATAATTGTAACATCCCATTAGTCCCACGTTGGAAGTGGACAATACGTATGATTAACTTATATGAGTCTGATGAGTATATTAAGAATCAAAATGGAGTTATTGGCAATAACATATTTATATGTTTACTTAAATTCGACATTTATCGTTTGTACAATAATACACTAACTATGAAATACCTTACTAGATTTTCATTTACGTAATATTATAATATCTTTAAGGAGTCTAACACACGTAAAACTATATGGGTGAAAATAAAAAATATTATATTATATTATTCTTATTTTTAAATACTTATTTTGTTTCTTAAAAAGTATTTGATCCCATTTTTCTTCATTTTGGTTTATTTTAAGAAAAAAATAATAAACCACATAAATAGAACTTGGATCCATCACCTTTGAGAGATAAGATAAATATATTTTTTAAAAAATATTATTTGAAAAAAAAAGAAATGATCGATGATGAAAATCTAAAACCCAATATTTTTTCGGTAAATCATCCAAAATTGAGAAATTCAACTCTATAATAACACTTGATTCTAATTATTACATAAAAAATAAAACAATTTTAAACTCCTCTTCATTAAAAAAAGGAAATACACTAAAAATAAAATAGGAAAAACGAGGGCAAATAAGTAATTGAGTCTCCTTAGGGGTATATATGTCATTTCATTCCAGTAATTATTATATGGGGAGGCGTGGGATCCGATTTTGGAACGGCCCATCAAAAAGCAGCTCTCTTTTGACTGTTCTCACATCACTCCTCTGACCTCTCTCCACCACCTTTTCCTCCCTTTGCCACCAACAACAAGAAATTAGAGGTGGAAAAATCGTCTACCAAGCAATCGAGAGGCGCATTGGAGACCCCTCGATCTCTGATCCCTATCTGGATCACTAGCGCAGTTCACAACGAGGAGAAGAAGCAGCAGCAGGCAGCGGTCGTCGATCTGTGTCTCCGTGTGCGCGGTGAATTGGGAGGATGATTCCGGGACCGGTTGTTGGTGTCGTAAGATCTCCTCCGAGCTCCCAAAGTTGCTTTCTTTATCTTGTTTCAGCGGTCGATTAGTGTGGTTCGCGACAAGATCGGTCCTTTTCTTGGCTTTTGCCCTCGGATCATGCGTTTTGCTTTCTTGAAATCCTGGGAGCTTGATGCGTTTGTCCTCGAGGGAGAGTTTGGTTGAGATCGTTTCAGTGTGTAATTTGTTTGCGAATAATTACAGGATTTCTTAAGGGAAACTAGGGATTTTGAATCTCGATTGGACTCGTTGTCATGTAGCCCTAGATCTTCTTTATTCTGAATTGTGAGTTACTCTGCTACTGGGTACGCTTGTTCTTCTTTTCAGGTTGCTGCAAGCATCACATTTTCCTGTCAATCTTTTCGTTTTACTCCTAATTTTAGTTTCTTCCTTGTTAATTTGTTGGGCATCTCTTTTGGAATCATGGAGATTCCTCCCGAACACTTCCACACAAATTTATTTGCTGGATCGGTATACCTTCCTGAAAGATTGGAAATGACTGAGGATGCCACTGAATTAAAGGTTCTCATGAGCTTTAGGTAACACCACTTGGTGTTCATGGCATAGATGCCATTGCGTTTGCTGGTAAATCTCAAATAAGTTGCGGAATATTGCTGGTTGCGCACTAGAGGGATGATGTTAATATCAATAATTAAAGTTAGAGTTGCATGAACATGCAGTGAGACAATTAAACATGTGATTGTGCACTGACGAGCTATTTATTTATGAGAATGCATCTATGTAAATGGAGACTAGTGGATGATGATTGAATTAGAAATCTAAGCTCTGAAGAGTTTTCCTTTTTGAATAACTATTTACTTAGTAAGTATGTAACAAATTTACATCACGTTTCTGAATTGCTCCATAGGTCACATGTATAAAATGCATTTTTGTTGATTCATCATGTGATGTGTTTCGGTTGCTAGTAGCATGCTCTTATTTACTATAACTAGTACTGTGATATGCATTAACTATGACATTCATTTAGTTCTACACACCTCTTGATTTTCTGGCAGCTTCCTGATCATACCTATTAAACACTCAAGTTAATGATAAGTTAGAGACAATGAAGATCTTCAATTAGATACAAAGATTGTAAGTGTGGCATGAGACATGGCAGATCAAAATATTAGAATGCACCTCAGGGCACAAGTTCCAAGCAGCAAAGCCCATAAGAATTGGACTTCAAATTCTGTGAATGCATGAAATTTAAAATTTATTTTTTACAGAATTTATCTACTTCTTGCTCTTTTTTTTGGTCTTTTTGTGCAACTCAATTTAATTGAAATTCCTACAAAATGAAATTTCCTTGAAGTTCATGAATTTGTCTTAATCTTTTCCTCTGTTGCATGAGAACTTTTTCATTGACCAGGAGAGATACCGAGAGGAATAGTTTGTCGGCCTGCCTGCTGACATGTCTTTCATTTTCTTAACAGGTAAATGAACAACTTAATTTTAATAGTCTTGCTTAAGACAAATTGAAAGGAGGGGATTTCCTATTGAAGTGGATGACTTCAATTAGTGTGGTGCCCTCGATGGGGCTAAGAAACACCAGTGGAACAATTGGTGCTGTGGACAGGTTGCCAGATGAGATGAAAGACATGAAAATAAGGGATGACAAGGTAGATGAGTAACACCAGTTATGCATCTAGTGACTAGTGCTTGTACTTTGTGTCACTATGATAGTAGAATACGGCCAATAAATTAGTTGTTTCACCAAATCAACTAATTTAATGAACTACTGCAGGAAGCTGAAGAAACAGTGGTTGATGGGAATGGCACAGAAACTGGTCATATAATTGTTACAACAATTGGAGGTAGAAATGGTCAGCCAAAACAGGTAAAAAGAGCTTTTTTCAATATGCTATAGAAATGTAGGAATGCGTTTTAACCTATTTAGAAGAACTGGATTTTTGATATGAATTATGGAGGAAAGACTAAAAAATTCGATTGGCTCGGTACTATAGATAAATTGGTATCATACATGGTTAACATCTTAGGTTTTCTTCTTTATGCTTCAGCCTTATTTTTCTTGGATGAATGCATTTGCACACTCATTCTCTTAATAATCTGTTCATTTTGATGGCAGACCATAAGCTATATGGCTGAGCGTGTTGTTGGACATGGCTCATTTGGTATAGTATTCCAGGTCAGTTTCTAAACAGTTGAGCTTACAAAGTACTTCTGTTTTTATCATCCTGCAGATGAGATAATAATAGTAATCGGCATTATTCTTTTCTGTTTATAGGCTAAATGTCTTGAGACTGGTGAAACAGTAGCCATAAAGAAGGTTCTGCAAGACAAGAGGTATAAAAACCGTGAATTGCAGACCATGCGCTTTCTTGACCATCCAAATGTCATTTCTATGAAGCATTGTTTTTTCTCAACTACTACGAAGGATGACCTGTACCTGAACTTGGTACTTGAGTATGTTCCAGAGACAGTTCATCATGTTATCAAACACTACAACAAGATGAACCAACGAATGCCTCTAATATATGTGAAACTATACATGTACCAGGTTAGCAGGAGTTTACTGTCGTTGCAACTTCTGTTTATTATTTGTTTTTTGGACCTTTGTTTTGGTTGGTGAATTTTCAACATATGCATTTCATTAAGTTTAAATAGATTCTTAAAAGTTATTATTGTTAAGTCCTCACTGTTCGTGTAGTCAACACCTAATTTTTTGGGGTCACTTTTATCACCAAAGACTAATTCTTGAAGTAAATATTCTGATATTTGCTGCTGATAGGTGTATCTGTTGGCTCCACAATGCTGCAGGATGGAGATTTCATTTTATGAAAATATAGACAGAACATTCAATCTTACATGCCAAATAGTTTATTTCTTTTTTTTTTTCTCTGAACACTCTTGAATTCTTGTGGTGCACTTTTTCTGATTCTGTTTTGTTACTACAACAGATCTGTAGAGCGTTGGCCTATATTCATGGCAGCATTGGAGTATGCCATAGAGACATAAAGCCCCAGAATCTTCTGGTATATATTCACTCTATTGTATTAATTTAGTATTTATATATTTTTTTTCATTTTAAACACCTTATTCCACTAAATCTAATATAAATGTTGGTTGTTATTCTTACCTTGATAAATTAATTTTTTTATTGATCAATTATAAAGTTACATTTTTGTTCGCTTGAAGTTATTTTGAAATGGTTGGAGATATATGGTGCTTAGTATACAGAGACATTGATGTGGGTTTCATCTGATTTCATTACGAGTTTCATCTCTTATGTCCTAAATCAGTAGTGAACTTACATTTTACTTAAAACAGGTCAACCCACACACTCACCAGCTAAAAATATGTGACTTCGGGAGTGCAAAAGTCTTGGTATATATTTTTTCTTTTCATCTGTCAAATTGATGTCAATCGATTTAATTCAATAGCATATACATTTAGCTTTTCTTTTGTTTATGCAGGTAAAAGGAGAACCAAATATTTCATATATATGTTCCAGATATTATAGGGCTCCTGAGCTTATATTTGGGGCTACTGAGTATACTACGGCAATCGACATCTGGTCTGCTGGGTGTGTTCTTGCAGAACTTATGCTAGGACAGGTAAACTAACATGGAAGACTTTTTCTGTGGATACTTTCTAGTCCTGCATACATTTCACATGCCAATTTACAATGGTTTGTTATTTGGTAGCCTCTCTTTCCAGGAGAAAGCGGAGTTGACCAACTTGTTGAAATAATAAAGGTAATACAACTGTTAACCCATGCCTCTACTGCTGCCTAAACGATATCTTTGTTTGCGTTTTACTATTTGCTACAGCTGACCTTTTATGATGTGTATTTTTCCAATTCAGGTTCTAGGTACACCCACAAGGGAAGAAATTAAATGCATGAACCCAAATTACAATGAATTTAAATTCCCACAGATAAAGGTTCATCCTTGGCACAAGGTACTATAATAAGTGTTTTCCTATGGTTTCCAACTATAACCTACTCAGGCTATTTGCTTTTACTTATCTGCTATAGAAGTCTTATTATTGTCATCTGTTTGCTCAGATATTCCATAAACAAATGCCTCTTGAAGCTGTGGATCTTGTCTCTAGGCTTTTGCAATACTCCCCAAGCTTGCGATGCTCTGCGGTGAGTATAAACTACGGATATTGTGATCATCTTTATATCCTCATCAATATTTTTCATGTTTTTATCCAGCTTGATTATCGTGCGTCTTTGTATAATTAAATGCAGTTGGAAGCATTAATTCATCCATTCTTTGATGAGCTTCGAAATCAAAGTACCCGCTTACCCAATGGTCGCTTTTTGCCCCCTCTCTTTAATTTCAAGCCTCATGGTAAGTCTTTTGTATGAAGTAGACTTCTGCAGGTCTTATTATCATCATCAAATCTGTTGGCCTAGAAGGAACTCAACGTATTTATTTGATATCCTTTTGTGACAACCAGAGTTGAAGGGTGTGCCAACCGTGATGGTCGCAAAGTTGATTCCAGAGCATGCAAGAAAGCAATGTGTCGGTTTAGGATCACAAGCTGGCTGAAATAAAAATGACCTGCGAATAGCAGATGCCCATTTGCCCCAGGAAAGATATGCACTTGTTATGATTGGTGAACGATGTACACAGTATAAGTGAATGCTGTTTCCTATGGTAGTAGAATCCTTGTCCCTTCAAGCAGATAAAGAAGTCTCTGTTCATCTTCCAAAGTCCTAGAAGATCTTTGCCTAACAGCCGCACAAAGTCAAATGTGTAACATCTATGCATGTTTAAGATTGCACTGATCTGCTTGAACCATGGATCAGAATGTTCTTTTCTGTTCTGCTTCAGTGTGATTACCATGTTGATTTATAGTTGGTGAAATGTCTACTGATGCATATATCCTACATTGTTCAGGTCTTTGATCATCCTGCTGGCGATAGCAAACCTTCTGTATAACTTGTAATTTCTTTCTGTCCTTGTCGCTGAAATATAATCGTTGTAGCCATTGTCAAAGACATGCTATGGCAATTCCAATTCTTTAAAAGCATATCCATACTCATTGCAGCTTTTCTTGCTCCCCCTGGTTTCAAAAATCTCAATAAAGTTGCCTTTTTTGTGATGCTCTTCCTATTCGGCAGACAAAAAGAAAGTTTTATTTCTGCTCACAGAACACCCCTAAAGACGTGTTCTGAAGCTTGAATTCAAGCAACAAGCGCTAGCTGATAAATATTAGCCAACTTGGACTTGTTTGCTTGGCCAAAAGAAGTAGATTGACAACAAGCATTGCCCTTGTTTTGTGTGTGTGTTTTTTCCCATCCATGACTGTAGCTAACAGGAAGACTAATCCCTGTTTTGCAATGATAACATTTCAGATTACCTGCCTGATTTCTTTTCACCTTTTGGCATCAAGGATTCAGAGTTTAGTTCCTATTCTCTCTTCTTCTTGTTGTCAGATAGTAAAACTTCACACATCAATGTCCATGGAGCATCTGAATACCCATCTCGGTTGTTGCTCATAACCACATTGCAAGTCAGCAGAGGCAAGTCGTAATAGTTCATGATCTCAGACTCATTCAAGTGCCAAAGGTTCGGAAAAAATGGGCCTTGACCACCAAAACATAGATGACAGTTCCGCAATTTCAAACATTTTCATTCAAAAATCGATAAGTATTTTCATGATTACAATGGTTTGAAGCCGAATGCAAAAGTTAATCTGTGAATTGAAGAAACAGAATCAGCTTCATGCCTGGTCCAGCAGACTGCAAGTGAATTCAGCATTTTTCAGTTCCAGTTTCTCCGCCTTGGAGACAACATCTAAAGAAAGCGGCCTAAAACTCCGATCTGGGCCATAGAAATGTGGAAAGTAGGTGCCCTCAGCAGCTTCATATATTAACTCCTCACCAACCTTTAATAGTAAAATAAAACCTGTGAGCTTGTTGAAGCTACAATTCAAGTTGTGTGATGATTTTATCTTATAAGGCGGTATAAAATGACAGGTAAATATCCATGTACTCAACACAAAATAGTTATGACATTATGATTTACCAATTTTTTGTTGCATATTATAGAAGATAGAAGATGTTAAAACAGCATAGGAGACATTGTGAAATGCTATTTAAAAAAGAATTAAATAATAATAATAAAAACAAGATTGGTTTGTGGCACTTACATGCATGGTACAGCGTTTCAAAATTTGGTTTTAGCATCAACAAATGTAATCTTAGGAATCACTCGATCAAGCTGACCTCCAGATTGCAATGTTAGAGATTGTGAGTACACATATGACAGTGTAAAATTAAATTATCTACAAGACCATGTACAGTAGTTAACTATCTTAAATTTAGTTCCCAAAAGCTAGATGAAAAAGAAAGAACAATACAGTACAGGAGATCTGCCCAATGCAGCGAAGCAGAGTGCAGTGGAATAAGTCCTCCACGAAAATTACAAACATGTGGATATTCTTTTATCAAAAGTATCCTATGTGGTAATTTGCCTGAGACAAGTAATCATTTCTTTCTAGGCTGTGAATCAGAACTTCAAGGCAGATTTTGATAAAAGGTAATCTGAAGTACCATCAAATGTTTGGGAGATCTGGAGAAAGAATAACTTGAGAATGTTTCGAGAAGGGATGGGATCAGTTGGTATTGGCTGTTGCTGGAGAATATGATTCCAGTGGAATTTGTATTTCTGATGAAAAAAGAAATACTGTAGACGTTGAAAACAACAGATTTATCTCAAAGCCACTTACAATTCTGATTTATTGTGTCATGTCAGTTTAGAAGGATGTTTTCTTTTGTTTGACTTGTCCAGTTCTTTTGTCAGTCTTGCATGCAAGGGAGGGTGTTTGATTGCTGTTTGCGTTCAGCTCATTTGCAGGAAGCTTGCTGGCTTCATGTTTTGTATATACGACACTCGTATGGCAGGAATCAAAAAACTAGAAGTGAATTATATTCAACCCAGAAACTAAAGATTGGTTAATGCATGGGGATATCAAGTAAACAAACTGCACATGGAAGAAGACAAGATCAAGGTATCCAACAGAATTTTTTTACAGGGAACACATCCAATATGACACAAATTTATATCGGATCACTAGTTCAGGTATCTAAATTAAGTTTCTTATGCTTGTGATCACATAGATTAGATGCTTGAAGGTGCAGTGGAAACTAAAAACTGCCCATGAGCTAAAAGTTCTTATTATGATGATCAGACCTGAGGATCTAAAACACAAGCACTGGCATCCATGTCATCTTAGATACTTTGATTTAACATAGGACATAGAAGTGTGTTTTTATAACAGAGCTAAAAGTTGGCGATTAAACGTAGTAGTTGTTGCTGTTGTACAAACTCTTCCTCAAATGATGAGTGCATTGAGTTTCAGTACACTTCCAAATGCAGCCTTGCTACATGTTTACTTTAGCATACCATGTGGCAAGTCTCCAAACACAACTTCATAACCATGGTGTAAGAAACAATACAACCTTTTCAATTATGGCAAAATTCCATTGCATGGATTCAGCATTCATGGCAGAAAAATTAGTTAAAGTGAACAATGAACATATGTATACATAATACTTGTAGACGAACCATTTGTCTTAAGAATAGAACAGATGTGCTGCATCTAATCTTTCTAAAAGAGCTAGGATCTCAACCATCCATGTCTATATTCAACAAAATAAACTATTTGCAAAAATTGATCAAAGACAAGGACAAATTCGATTGTCATCGAAAGTGTTCGTGTTCAACTAAATCTATATGTCAATGACCAACAAGTCAGCCAGAAATTACAAGTTCTAAAGACCAACATTTATTTCAAACATCATAGATGATCCATATACCCAATATTCCAACAAGTAATCGATGGGAAGGCCATATGACACATAACACATATATGCCCAGACAACAGAAACGTTTTCATCAGAAGGTACTGTAGGTTTTGACAAGCTCTTCACCAAATAATCGGTATTAATCCATCATATGACACAAGCATCCAGGGATTAGGCGAGCGATTAAGGTGACCATTATCTTATCACAAAAAGAGTTCGAGTCTTGTGCCCTAACTTACCTTGGTCGCGTCGATTTGGAGCAAGTAAAGGTCCTCCCTACCGCGGAAAAAGTTGTTCAGAACCATCCTCACCTGCCCAAGATTGAAACTTTAAGCAATTTCATACATCAAAAAGATCAACAGCGAAAAGAAAACGAGACGATCAGATCTCTTTGTTTCACTTTCTGCGAATTTTCGGGTTCCGCTGTACCTACCTGATCAAGGTCACTGAGGTGAATACAACCAGTTCTTCGGTCGAGACTTCCGCCCAGAGTGGCGCCCGTCCTCTGCAGCTCCTCCCATTCTCCCGAGGTGCTCACTCTGTAGACGAACCCGTCTTTGGGGACTCTCTTCTCCATTTCTTTGGGCTCTCTTCTCCGTTACCCACAACGACCAAGCTACATCAAAACGTGGGATGACGATCAAAACGGATACCCGTTTCACACTTCGATCCGACCCATTTCTCCGGTCGCGGATCCATACAACAGGGTTCAGCCGGCCGATTAGTAGCTTATCGAACTCTTATACTTGATTAAACTGGATCCGTTAAACAAGTGTACACGTGCAATCCTTGTAATCTTCTTCGCCAGCTTAAAGGAAATCGGATCTACACGTGAAATCCGACAAGGATCCGAAAAAGAAATCACATGTAGAGTATATGTGATATTTACGAAGACTATTAACGTCGCCTTCATATCATTAAGCTATATATATATATATGTGTGTATAAGTTTGCAGTTGTAACGAGGTCTCAGGTTTTCACCTCCGGTCGAGTGAGGAGATGATGGCGACGGCGCTCGCTTCTCCGGCAAAATTGAGGGCTTTCGCCCCCTTAAGACCTTTTCAGGTCGGCTTCTCCGTCCTGGTTCCTAACCCCAAGTACCCCATTTCATCTTCGAGAGCTTCTCCGATCAACGGAAGGCTCGGAGGCGCGACGATTCGCTCGCTCCGCCCGGTGATTATAGCCCATTCCTCTCCAGGTACGTCGCAAAGATGTGTTTTCGCTTGCGACCATGACGAGATTTGCTGGTTACGATGAATTCTTCTTTGTCCCATCTGATTCTTGACTGCGTTTGAAGCAAAATATACTCCGGACGCTAAATTTTACAAGATAGAAGCGATTATGAGGTAAGGTTTTGAGCTTTCTGTTCTCGATGAGGCTTGGAACTGTGTTTCATGGACTCGCTTTAAAAAAATTGTTCTTTGTGTGGTCAAACGGGAGTTCAGGTCATGGAGAGTTCCTCATGTTTCATCGGTAAGATAAAAGAGGAACTCTTGTATGGTTTTGATTGGTTTCAGAGAGCTAGGACTTAATTTTGTCATGACCTAGGGTTTGCTGCAAATGGGAATTCGGGGAGTTACAGTTTCTGACGTTCGAGGTTTTGGGGCACAAGGTGGCTCAACAGAGAGGCATGGTGGTATGTTCCTGTTCAGTGCTGCGGTCTGGTTTATCGTTGGTTTGACATGACAGTCATTCTGTCAATTCAGCTTGTTGGTTTCGGTTGTTTTGATCGAATATGTGCATTCTAGTCTTCTTGTTTTGGTCATTTGCTTTGACTATGCAGTCGAAGGGTAGTTGCTCACCAGACATATTGCTAATATGTTTAAGACTAAAATTTCTTTTATTTCAACTCTGCATACTGCTTGTATTACTTTGTCCGGTCAAATAGATTCCTGACTGGTCTGGATCTCTGCTTTTGGATGTATTCTGTTTTAATATCTTAATATCATACTTCTGTTTCACCAATTGATTGATTGGTACTTAAAGATGTACGTAATCCGGATCTTGTTGATGTCTAACTCCTAGTCTACCAGAAATTTCAATTAATAAAATCTCCTATTAAAGCACTTGGATGTGTATCTATCATTGGCTGAAAAGAAATTCTTGTATGTTATTCTTGTTATGCAACATCTGGAATTAGTCTTTATGGTTCTTTTTAAACTACTATTGCAAAGAACAATTGTTGTCACCCTGAAAATGATCTGCTTTCTTGCTGACAAAATGAGTCAAAGAGCCTGCTTAGTTAGCATATTTGAGTTAAACCAAGTCCATTAGTTAACTTAGTTTAATCAATAGTTACCTGATGGAGTTAAGACCAAATTTAGTGGATGGACAAATGGTAATAGTATGGAATGCCCAACAACATAGTGGTGGAACACATAGCAACATCATAGATAGTTCATCAAACATGGTGGAACACTTTCTTACACGATAAGGTGAGATATGTCAGGATACTCAGCACAGGAAATATTTTAGGAAGTTATAGTGTCAATTTATTAAAAGGCCTCCTGGCTTTACGGCCTTTACCAATAGGGATCCTGCATGTCCATAAGAATGTGACTCTTATCTTTGTTTCACATTTTGTGGAATTTTACATAGTTTCTTTTCTGTTATAACAATAGCATAAAAGTAGAAGTTAGCCTTAGTCTTAGGCTCTTAGCCTTGGTATCATCCATAGTTTTCTAATCTGAGCCTCAGGCAAATAGAGTGAAGACTCATTGCTGGAGTTTCTTCCTCTTTGCTGGATTATTTGATAGCTCCACAATGATAGCTGTTCACTTGGCAAGCAATTAAAGAAGCTATAGTGATGGTTTGGTAGGCTGATTGGCATTCCAACAAGCAAGGATGTGGTTATTGGAGTGAACAACAGAGGCACATTAAAAACAGGCAAAAGACTGATAAGTTAGATTCATCATTAGAAGAGGAATGAAGATAGAAATGGATGAATTGAATAGCCTTTCCTTACTTACATATTCTCCATTTCCTTCTTACTCATAATTTATGCATATGCTGTGTGGTTTCATTATCCATCTGTTGTTCTTTCCCTTTTGTTCGGTAGCATCTCAGTGGCCTCAATCTATGCTGGAGGTCCATTTTAATTGATCCTGTATTTGGGTTTGTGCCAAATAGATGGGATCCACATGGAAATTTAATGGTAGTATTTCCTAGAAGTTTAAGCTATTAGGTTATAAGACAATACTTCTTTTCTAATATGATGCATATACTTTTTTTCTCTTATTGTCTTGTATATCCTTTTTTTCTTTCTCTTATTGTTATAAGACAATACTTCTTTTTTTTCTCTTATTGTCTTGTATATACTTTTTTAACAAGATGAAGAGATCGATGAAAATACTATTCATAAAGTAAAAATACAATGATTAAAATAATGAGGGATATCAAGAGTCTTGTATGATTATCAGATACCTTCGAAACTTAAAAAAAAATTATAAGCTAGTTGTGAGACCAACAATGTTTTATGGATCTGAGTGTTAAGCATTTAAGAAAATATATACAAAAAGTATGTGTTGTCAAGATGAGAATGTTGAGTTGGATGTGTGGAGTTACTAGAAAAGATAAAATTTATTTTTTTTTAATTCGTGAACAACTAAGTATCGCTTTGATGGAGGATAAGATAAGAGAAAATCATTTAAGATGGTATGAGCATGTGCTTAGGAGACATCCGGATGTGGTGGTATTTAAGATGATATGAGCATATGCTTAGGAGACATCCAGATGTGGTAGTCAGAAGAGGTGTAATGATTAATGTTAGTGATACGAGGAGAAATAGAGGAAGACATAAAAAGATCGTAATAGAAACTATAAATAAAGATTTAAGTGCTATAAACTTAACTAAACATATGATTTTTTATAAATCTCAATGGTGTTAAGAGATTCATATGGCCAATCCCAAATAGTTGGGACTTTCGGTTTTCCTGTTGTTGTCTTGTATATCCCTTTTTTCTAATTTTTAATTAAAATTCTGAACTTGGATAACTTTGAAGCTAACACCAACTGCTGCAACTGATATTCTTCGCTCACAACCGGAAAAGAAACCCAAATAAATTTTGTGGCCTTGCAAACAGGCAGAGTCTTCGAAGCACATGGTTGGTTCCATTCATGACAAGATTGAGCTTCTACCTTATGAATTTCAGCAGCATTAAATGAAATATTGACATATTATTGATAAATTATAATCATCAAGTATAAGCTGTAGGATTTGTAATTGTTTTATATTGAGGCAAACAGGGGTTTCACATTCTATCCTGTCCCTTCCTTTAATGTAATATTTATTATAATTCACAATCTTGCAAGCAGCCTAGATATAGAACAACATGTAGCATATCAGTATGTGATAAAGATTAAAAAACCTCATTCATGTTCTTAATGAACATCATGAGGATTTATGAAAAAAGAAGGTGAATTGGAATGCAACAAAGTTATTTAATATGATTTCCTAAAGTTCCATGTTGTTTAGTGTAAAGATCGGTAGTCCTGTAAGAGCTGCTGTTTGTTGTCTGCTTGTTTTATTATCAAGGCTTTAGAAAGAGCTATCTATTGTGTGTAATATATGTAATTCTTGAATCTTCTGTTGATTTGGTTATGGATTATTTAACATGAAGCAAGAATTGAATTCTTTCTAAAAACTTTGCTTATATATGCTATTGTACTTACTGGGAAAATTTAATATTTAAGCATGTGCCTGTTCCTGGTAATAAATTTGTTGCTCTGAATTTTCAGGTTCTGAGTTTTCAGAAAACAGCTTCATAGCTAAAGTTAAAATGGAGATAGTGGTGTGCAAAGATCAGGTAGATAAGTAGGTTAGACATGTATACTTTTATGCTGTTGATTATGAGATCAAGATGAAATATGATGACACTTATGATAATTTTCCATATCTAGGGTGCTACATCTTATAATCTGTAGCCATGAGTAGATATGATCACTTTCTGACTGCAATTTATGCAGTACATATAAAAAGGATGAGAAAAACAACTACTATGGAACTATTATGCATGTATCTTTACAATGAAAATGACATGCTTTTACTGGCTGAAATGCCTTGAACACTTGGGTTAACATGAGAATAATGAGTTTTCAATTTTTGTGGTCGATGCCATAGAGATTTAGTTGAACTACATGATAATAATGTGATTTCAGAACTTGGTGATGTTTGGAACATAAATTCGGTTGAACCTGCCTGTGTCAAACCATAACTGCATAGTAGTTGGTAGAAGATTTAAAATTATTCTTGTTCTCTAATGGAGAGATGTTTAAAATCATTTAGATATTTTTTTTTTCATGCGACCTCTTCTATATTTTGTATTTAATGATGTTATTTATTCCAATTAATTACTATTGCTCTTTATAATATGGTGATGGCATAGGTTGAAGCTGTACTTGAGAGAATAATTGAAGAAACAAGAACAGGAGAAATTGGTGATGGCAAGATTTTCTGTAAGATTAATTTCTCTGTTGCAGTTTAATTCTGATAATCGTGGGTTTCTTTATCTTATATATGATATACAATCCTTTGAGTTATTATATATGAGGGAAATTAGGGTCCACTATGGTTAAGTGTGCTAATTTCATGTTGTGAATTGATTTGTGACTGGCTGGCACATCACACATCCAGGGTGGGATCAGGAGTGGTATGCTTCCGGATTTGTGGTGACTCATGTTAAGTTGTGCACCGAGTCATGTTGTGCAGCAGTTCTTTTTTGCAAAACTACCTGGATAATTCTCATCATCTGCTAGTAGTTCCTTAGTTATCTCAGCCCCCAGGGACAGATGAAGTACTTGGTTGTTAGGATTCTTTTTCAGTGAGCACTATAGATGCTTCAGATATGGAATCAGTGGAGAATGTAGTTATGTAGTTTTTATCGGAAGTTTTAAATAATCTTCATGAATGAGCACCATTTAGATCTGTCTACTTCATTTATTTTTGCTTATAGACAATTTGCCACTTCAACTACTTAACATAAAGTTGAAGTAGCAAATTGTCTACTTGCTTGTACAGAAAACTTGCTTTATTGAAATTGAGTTGCCTCATGTAAAAGAACTTTATGTAATCTTCTTGAAACATGAGAAGTGAAATTGAGTTTCCTTAACTTCTGTTACTTCAACTGCCTTGCAAATCTTCTTGCTTATACAAAAAACTTACTTTATTGAAATTGAGTTGCCTCATGTATTCTGGATGCCAAAAGTTGTTTTTTCTTTAACTTGGTCTTAATAATGCTCATGTTTCAATTCTAGTCCATATACTGTGTGAATAGACCTTCTTTGTGCTGAGTTCCTTTCATAATTGTTTTCTTCTAACTCATAAGAAAATGATTTTAAATTTCAAGCTGGATCTGTTTGTAGATTGTTCAGTTTGCATTGTTGTTAAGGCATGTATACTATGATTGTCTATTTGACATATTATATCTATTCATTACCGCAAACAGGTAAGTATTTTACATAACTTTTAAAGGACATGAAACTTGGAACCCAGAATTTAGAATTTTTAAAAGAAACTAACATTTTTCTATTATTCTTTTGTGATTTAATTGGAGATTTATTTAATGCTGATTTAGATTTATCTTAAAATTTTCGGAAAATTCGTATGGGAAGGGTTCTTAGCTAGATGTTGTGACTTATATCTTCAAAAGTTACCATTCGTAATAAATTTTAGTATGTCATTATGTAACAGCAATGATTTTTCAGCGACTTGTTATGACTCATAATTATACTGGAATTTGTTGTATCACAATGAAATTTAACTTGCCGAATTTGCATAGACCTTCTCAGCAAATTAAAGATAACTTAAAGTCGATAACTTCAGGATGAAATCTGAACATTGTGCATTGCATCTGTTTTAACTTTGATTTCTTTAATCTGTGAAATTTAATCTCATTGTCGCTTGTCATTATTTATAAGATTGGTTTTCAATAGTTACAATTTGAATTTTTTCTTCAGTAAAAACTTCTGATGAGATTTCATTTTTTTCAGTGGTACCTGTTGCCGACATAATAAGGATTCGTACTGGTAGGACATGCAAAAAACATTGCTCTACTTTCCTTACATGCTACTCATATATTTTCGAGTTAATGCAGCTCAAATTTGGCCTTTGTAAAGGAAAAAAATCACCCAAGGGATGCTCATAGCTTATCTTACCTCTTCTTCATGCATATTTTTATGTTTTCTGACTGATTATTTAACTTCTCAGTATCAAAAATGTCATAAAATGCTTATCCTATTCAATCTAAATTACTAATACATAAAGTTAATATTCTCTCCTATTTGGTCTCCAATCCTCAGGTGAGCGTGGAGAGAAGGCTGAAAGAATGGATGGTGGACTAGTAGACATGATACCTACTTGACAAATTTGTTGTTGAAAGATTATGAAGGAATGGTAAGATAACAAGTCAGAGCATGATTTTTCTGTTATGATTTTTGTCATCATTCATTAATTTTCAATAGTTAATGAATAGGAAAATGTAAAAATTGTAAAAAAAGAGGAAAATTTCATGCATCTGCTTTTGAGATTTATGTTGTATCATAGGATCATATCTCGAACCTTCAGGGATTGCCATTTGTTGTAGTAAAATGTATTTGGCAGGTTATGAACTTTGATCAAGGAGCCAATTCATCAGATGCTGAAGATACAAGGCTGCAATTGCATTTTTGCTACTTTGCAGTGAGCTCAACATGGACATCAGTTTTCTTTGAGTTCATCTTTTCCCTTTAAACTAGTGTCACTTGGAATTAATTAGATATGCATTTGTTTATGCTTTCTGAAAGTAACATGCTTGATTAATGGAGAGCTTATTACCATGCATGTTTAAGACAAAAGGGGACCAAATTATATCTTCAAGATGAGTATGCAAGGGATGGTATATTTGTTATATCAACATATTTGTTATATCCATGCAATAAAATGTCATATTCCTTTCATGTTTTGTTATATCAACATATTTGTTGTGTGTGGGGATACATGTCATGTATCCATATCCAGTTATAATAGCTTCCATGAATGGTTACTTAGAAGAATGTAATGGTGCCAATTAGGTAATTGGAATCTAATTTGGTGTTTGTTTGGCCTAAAAAACAATGAGAAATTTTGATGATTTAATGTTGAGAAACACAGTTTTTAATATGTTTTTGTAATTATTCAACTTGGTCATTCTCCCTCTGCAAAGGCTTAGCCTCAGGAAATCATTAGTATGAGATTAATTGGAATTATATTCAATTAAAACTTTATGCATCTTATATGTGCATGTGGTCTACTGATCCACAAGCATCAGCAGCTTTCTATAACCATCAGTTATATTGCATGCAAAATTGACAGATTCAGCTTACTGATCATCCAATAACAGTCACCAACAAAAACTTGGGATAGGGAGATATTATAAACTAAAAGAGAGAGAGAGAGGTAGATTTATGATGCATTTATTCCAGTAGAACGATTCAGTGGGAAAGCAGACAAAACATCGGACAGAAGTTAGCCACAACCACAGCTAGTTGGCCAACAGCTTCTCGCCAATGAGATAGGAAACATAAGCATCAGTAGCAGCATAAACAATCTGATCATGGCTCAGATGCTTTGCAGTCCAGTCACTGCAAGCCACACTTGCAGGCTTATCGATAGATATCTCCACAACAGAACGAGCGAGATCTACCAGACTTTGTCCGGCATTCGGACCATTCTTCTTTGCAGCAAGAGGAGCAAGCTCCACCACGTTATGAACTCCCCAGCCGTAGTCCTCCCTAAGCTTCTGAGCATCTGAGGTGATGCCAACTCCAACGAAATCCACTGTTGGGTCTGCAAGGAAGCCCGCCAACGATACTGGAACGTAGTCCAAGTGATGCAGCTGAACGATGAGACACTGAGTGCCACTGCAGAGCTGGAGCAGTGCGACCTTGCCATTACGGTCGGACGAGAGCCACTCGACGTCAAGGCCTACGACAAGCTTAGAGTAGCCGCTGGCAGACCTCAGAGCAGGTAATTGAGCTAGCACAGTGGAAGCCACGCTTGTGACGGTGACCGTCACAAAGGAACCAGCAATGTGAGCTCGCACTGTGGAGGTCATGATACGATAGCCTTGGAGAAGAAGAAGAAGAAGAAGACGACTTTTGATCGATGACAACATGAAAGATTCGGGGGGTACTTATAGGGAGCCCATCCATGTCGTTTCCAAGGTGGAGGAGTGGAATGACGAGATTTGGAAGAAGCCGACGAGTCGTGTTAACTGGAGGATAGACATTACGGTGGCTTGGGAACTCTACGCATCATGAATGCAACCTGAATGATCCTGTCGCTAAAGCTCATGACATTGCAGGGTATGAACATTGGAAAGCAGATGAAACCGTGATAACGCAGTGGAAACTGTAATGGCACATCTATTATGATAAAATTATATATCTTAATTGTATAATCACCATAGCTAATATTTATCGATCTTATTAACTATTTGGGTTAATTACCTTTTACCTATTATACCCGGATCTTATTAGTGTCGTGGTTCATGTACTTCAAAATTTACCTTTTACCTATTATACCCGGATCTTATTACCTATTATACCTGGATCTTATTACCTTTTAACTATTTGGGTTAATTACCGTCGAGATGCTCAGGGCATCGTTGTTGTCCCGCTTGGCTCTTGGCATAGCGAGAGAGATCGTCGTCGAGATGCTTAGGGAGTGATCGTCGTCTTGCTTGATTCCTGGTGTAGCGAGAGCGACCACTGTTGGGATGCTCAAGGCATGGTTGTCATCGTTGTTGCCACCAAGGTTATCCTCTTTGCAGTCGTGCAACCCAACACATCGACTTGACAGCCAAGCAGAGAGGACGAGGCCCAGCGCTTGTTGACGAAAGGGGGAGAGCTTCTATAGTGATTTGATGCTATGCATCCACTTCCACAGTAGCATGAGCTGGGCCACCTAGAAGAGGATGAAGGTGGCGAGCTTCAATTGCGAGATGGTGAGCCATGGGAGCGACATCACGTAAGGGGTCAATTGAAGGGAAGTCGGGAGAAGTAGGATGCCCTGGTCGTCGATCCAAGTCTTGCTGTCGAAACCAACCGTAGGCAACGAGTGTGAGAATGAGGACGATGTGGGTGAGGTGGCATGGGCGAGGATCGAGAATGGGATGCCATGGTAGGTGCTGAGTTACCTCGCTACGAGGAGGGGCTGCACTTACCCTAAGCATCCCGATGATGTAACAAGACGCGAACCAAGAGGCAAGGCAACTAGGCCTCCCCCTCTTTATGAGAGCCTTCGCCTTCTCGATCTCGCCGACACCTCCTCCATGGAGGTTATCTTTGACTATGCGGTCTCCAACCCTATCCAACTCCTCCTCATGATCGACAACACACTCACCAAGTTGCTCACCGTAAGAAATGAAAAAAAAATAATTTTATCTTTTTATCTATCATTTTCACGTCGATCTAAATATCACATATTATATTTTTCATCAATATAATTGACAACGTTAAGATAAATATGACTATTTATTTCACTTTTAGAATTATATAAATCTCAATATAAATTTTTTAAACTCAGAAATCACGCTACCAATAGAGTCTCAGTACAAAAAATATCATATATTATATTTTTCATCAATATAACTGACAACGTTATAAGATAAATAAGATTATTTATTTCACTTTTAAGTACATGAGCTGCAATTAACCCTCACACATAATGGTAATCGTGTCATTCACAATTTTCACTTGGTCGAATCTTATTAAAACAAAAAAAAAGACCCCGTCAAAAGTTAATTGCTGCTTTTATACTCTTATAGTATTAATATGCCACGGTTCAAAACATGCAACAACGACGATACGTCTGATTCTATACGAGGAAACTCCAATATCACTAATGCTTTCAAAGATTTGTAGGAACGAGCCAGAGAATTGTGTACCACCCATAAAGCACGGAATGCAATCACAGAGCAGGCACTTTCAAATGTCAGGATAATGTTTCAACTGATGTAGTATTGGGTCTGCACATTACCAGCATATGCAGAAAGAAATGTAGTATATGGCTGAAAAATTAATCTTGATAATTGCAGAAGCAAGTACATTTAAACGCATTAGGTATCAATTAATCATGCCATCGCATGACTAGATTAACAATTTACAGCACGATGTTTACCGATACATTGGAAAAATTTAAACAAAAGCTCAATGATCCCACCCCGAAGGCCGCTTTCTTTCTCTGGGTCTATCTCGAGAACTGCAATCAAGAAAAACAACCGATCAAAAAGAATCGACATATAATACACAGTAGCAAAAAAGTTATTTTGTGAAGTGCATAATCAGAACCCTTAACCATGGTATAAATCTTAAAAGGCCGACATTTCAAATTTCATTTACCAACTTTCAGCCACTCTAAATTCTACTGGGTGAAATTTCCTAGAAGGTTTTTAATTGTGAAGCAGGAAGTGGAGGAAAAATATCACGAAACTGGAAATATCAACTCCTCGAATCATCATAGTGCACCAAAAGTAAAACAATTAAAGTCAAGATTATCATGATTTTGCAGTTTGGTAGATGTGTAAATGCATCCTTAAAAATAAATTAAATCAATTTCTGGAGGCTAACCTTTCAGAGCCTTTCTGATTCCCATTCACGATTCTGCTTCCTTCATCGCCAAAGGCAGGAACGGCTACTGACTGTGCTTTAAATGCCTCTCCACCAATTGAACCGCCAGAAACAAAGCCCCGTAAAGCTGGTTTTGTGCTAGAGGATATAGGAACCTTAGAATTAGAAGAGGCAGCAACAAAATTGCTTTTGAATTGTGCCATAATTCCGGTTTTCAATGAATTGACAGCAGCTGACCGACTCTGAACAGAATGAGATGGTGCTGCATTTGCTGACTCAGGATTGTAACCAATGCCAAGTCCATAATCAACACCACGCACACCTCGCCCACTTCCGCTGCCACCTTTTCCTCTGCCTGCCCCTCTCTTTCCACCTGAGAAAAGGTTTCTTCAAATTACTGAAAGTTATGCCAAAAAAATGTTTAATATAATAGAAATCATGTAAAAGTAACAAGCATGGAAACAATAAAAATATGGACTTTCTACTCCTTGGAATCACATGCAGTAATCTATATACACATACCAGATCCTTTTCTTGCATCACGTTTGGCCCTGAACCTCCCATCCTGAATTCAATTGAAACCTCAATGAACATATTTTGCAAAAAAAAAAAAAAAGATCTAACTTGACATAACACCTTCCAAGCATATACTTGTTCTCGAGAACAAAAGGTTACATGTCTTCAAAAGAAAAAATGAATCAAAGGATACAGCTAGGTTAATATTTCTAAAAAGAATCAGATAGGAAAATCAAACAGCAACACCTTCAAGAAACAAGATGGATGGAAGAAAATTCACATCTGTTTAGGTTCAGAATTTGAGTTTTTAGCTGATTAGTTGATGCATTATAAAACAAATGACATGCAGAATAAATACTCAACAGTGTTCTAAGTGCACAACCACTGACTCCAAACTGTATTTTGTGTCAGCATGCAATTATATTTTATAGAATTAATGTTGGCTTGGGTTTAGCTGGGGAACAAAAAAAGCCGGCATCAGGTTTCATTGTTTAAATAAAAAATCTACTTGAATTTAGTTTGTGATGACCTGGTCGAATTAGTTTTGAACAAAAGCACAACTTCAGGTTTGATTGTTTGGACTAGGACAGGGTGCATCCAGAGTTACGATGAGTTAGGACAGTCCTTCGACCTGACCCAGCATGCCAAGATGCAGAATTTTACAGAACATGTGCAAATTTGAGGATCCAGTACATGCTCCTATGTTAATTAATCGAAGTCCATAAACGATAAATCAAAAATTTTAAAGGCATACCTTCATAGCAAGATCCATCAACTCTGTAGGGACATCTTGACCAGCAGCAATCAAGCTGTTGACTAATTCACCTGCAAAACGTGCTTCCTTTTGTGTGATAAGTGTGTATGCGGTCCCATCTTTATCCCCAGCACGGCCTGTTCTACCAATCCGATGGACATGCATATCCATATCTCTAGCAATATCAAAGTTAACAACCGATTTAATTGACTTTATGTCAAGTCCACGGGCAGCCACATCAGTTGCAACAAGGACATGATAAATGCCTGATTTGAACTTTTGTAAAATGTCCATGCGGGAGGCCTGGTCCTTATCCCCATGAAGTGCTGCAACTTTAAATCCTTTCTGAATCAACTGACCTTCAATCTCATCCACTGTAGTCTTCTTCGAGGCAAATACAAGAACATCCCCATCATCAACCATTCCAGGTAGCCTCTCAAGAAGCCAAGGCATCTTCTCAGCATCAGAAGGAATTACATTAACAACTTGAGTAATGTCCTCGTTGGCCATTCCCACCTCACCAACTGTAACCCTTGAAGGATCGGAGAGAATTTCTCTTGCTAAACGTTCAACTTTGTACGGCATAGTCGCCGAGAAAAGTAAAGTCTGTCGATCTGGTCTAATTTGACCAACAATAGATCGTATCTGTGGCTCAAAGCCAAGATCAAACATCCGATCAGCTTCATCTAGTACAAGATAAGTTGCCCTAACCATTGTAACAGCCTTCATCTTCAGCAAGTCTATCAGTCTCCCCGGGGTGGCAACAACTATTTCACAACCTGCCTTAAGTTCTTTGAACTGATCAAGTTTGGACACTCCACCATACACAGCAGCAACGCATATTCCGTAAGGTTTGGCAAACTTCTTAGTTTCTAGAAATATTTGATGTGCTAACTCCCTTGTAGGAGCACATATTACGCCTATAGGACCCTCGCCTTTGTCAAGTTCAGGCTGATCCAGAATATGGACAATCATAGGAAGAACAAAAGCAGCAGTTTTACCAGAACCTGTTTTTGCAATGCCAATAATGTCTATACCAGAAAGTACAATGGGCAGAGCCTGACATTGTATTGTTGTTGGCTTCTCATAGCCCTGCTTTGTTATCGCACCCATTAATGCAGTAGGAAACCCACAATCTTCAAAGAGTTTGATTGGCTTCGGTACATCAAAACCTGAGACACGTATAGCTAAACTTTTCCGATATTCGGTGACATCTTGATCACTCATTCCTATAAAAAAAAAAAAAATTAAATACATGATTTAGAGTATCTTTACTATACACTAGCTCTTACATAGCGCCTTGAAAGACAATACTAAGTTAACAATTACATAGCTGATAAGACCTCCTTCTTAGCTTTGGAAACTGCTGCAGACAAGTCTTTGAAACAAGACCAATACACGATGATTTAACTAAAAGCTACAAAAATGCTAAAGTGTTTAAGACTTTAAATCTACACCTTATGAGGATTAATGATGGAATAATCATATTACAGCAGACAATCATAAAATTTATAACCATATGAAGTGACGCTGCTCAAGAGAGGTGGATTTAACTGACAACTAACCTCATGTGAAAGAAATACTTAGTGAAACAAGGAAGAGTCATGTACTTTAAATAGAAAAAAAAGAAAACATTTTAACATTATTTAAAAGAATGAGCGGCAGAGACCAAACTACTAGTATTACTTATCATCATAATGTTATTTTCAACATATCTCAGCATCTCAGACAGTTTGATAAAAGCTGAGGATCTTAAGTACATTCTCCAGAACATCAAAATCGAGTTTCATATTGTTTCAGTATCAAAAGTCTATCCTTAGCAGACAGTTTGGTTAGTATATCTCATTCCATGAATCATGTTAAGTTTCAAACACCCATAAAGCCTCATGTTTCAACCTAAATCTTACTTGGCTGAATTACTCAGTAGTATAGTAAAAACTCTAATAACAAGCAGCCATAGGCATCCATTAGCACAACAGAAAATAACATTACAATTCACCCCGAAAAGTGATACTACCATAATTGACCTTAACTCAGTCATCAAGAACAGCAGAAAAGCTACAAACTTTACCTGATATTGAGGGTTTCTCCTCGTAAAAGTCCTTGTTAAAAGGCTCATAGTCTATATTGCTATGGTCCAGTGCCGGAATCGGCTCAATCTTCCTCTTATCCACGACAATGGGATTGTCATCCGAGTCATACTCAATCATCCCTGCATCCACCGCCTTCGCTGCCGCATACACCTCCTCGTCCGACTCATACCCAGCGTGAAGAACCTCCGATGCCAGAGTCAATCCTGCGTCCTTCTTCGACCGCAAGAAGCTCTCGACGGGATCATCATCGTACTCCTCGTTGTACTTATCGCCCTTATCCTTGGGCTTCGCGGAGCCCGGCGGAGGCGCGCGGATCTCCTCCTGAATGCCCTCCATGAATGCGTCGAGGGGGTCGATCTCGCCGTCTCCGTCGCCGGCGCCATCGCCTCCGTTAGGGGGCGACTGGTCGGGGGCGTCAGACTGGTCGTACTCAATGTTGTCGAGGTCAGCGTCCTCGTGGTTGTCGTGTCCACCGACACGGGACGAAGGGGGGACGTAGAGACGCTGCGGTGCCGACGCGCGCTCGAAGTTGTAGGTGGCGGGGCGGTTGATGCCGAACCCCTCGAAGCCAAACTTTCTCTTCGACATGTCTGTCGCGAGATCGTGGAGAGGTAGAATCGAATGACTGGGGCTTGAGTCGAACTCCGGTGAATGGAGGGCGAGGTGGAGAAGCCCTAATTAGAGTTGGCGTTTGGGATCGAGAAGAAAGCTAACGAAAGCGAGAACAGAAGAGAGCGGAGAGGCCACCGACCAATTAGACCGGTTAAGGATTGGGTTAATTGGTCTAGTCGAACCGTAAACTCCTTGAGACTGGCTAATGCAACAATATGAAGCGATGATAAATTAAGAGATCATATTACATATCTAATTTTTGGCATACGTGGTACAATCCCATTGGCTGTTAGAGGATAAGGATTGTGTGTCCTCCCTGGCTTCTCAGACCAATTAAGAAATCTCCCTTATCATCATCACTGTTAGTGTAGTCACGGAGAGATTAGCCATGGCGACGGCACCCGCCGGTGTGAGCACCTCCGCCCGAGGCGTCGTCTCCTCGAAGGCGGAGCTCCCAAAACCACAGCTGTCTAAAGGGATGCTCCGCCTTCCATGGGCCAGCCGCCGCCGAGCGTCCTCCCGCCGGCTGGTGCTGGTGGCAAGCTCGCCGTCCACGCCGCCGAACATTTCGGAGAAGGTGGTGGAGAGCATCAAGAAAGCGGAGGAGACGTGCGCGGAGGACGCGGCGAGCGGGGAGTGCGCCGCGGCGTGGGACGAGGTTGAGGAGCTGAGCGCGGCGGCCAGCCACGCCAGGGACAAGCTCAAGACCAGTGATCCCCTGGAGGAGTACTGCAAGGACAACCCTGAGACCGACGAGTGCCGCACCTACGAGGACTAGAAGCTGAACAGATGAAGTAGCAACCAACACAGCGCAGAAAGATGAGGTGATTGTTCCTTTGTTGACGTCAGAATCTAAGTCAAGGTTTGATGGTTTGCGTGTGCAGTAGGCTGGTGTTGCATGGTGGCTTGTTTAAGGACCCTCAGGTGTTTGATGAAGTGTCAAAATAAGCAGTGTCTAATAGAACTCATTTCTTGCTCTTCAGTTCATAAGCCTTTCTTTATCTTGTGTTATAGTTTTATCCACTTAGGTTTCATCTTCCAATTGAGGGATCTACTTGGAGTTCAGTAGATTTAGATCTCTGTAGAGAAAAAGAACTGAGCTTCGCCAAGTATTCCACTGCTTCAGGAATTGTTATTGTGCTTGCTAAACTAGATAAAATGGGCAATGAAATTACCTTCAGGCTCCTGTAATAGCTTCATTGTTCAAGAATTGGGGAAAGAAGGCCTTAATAGTTAATACCAAAAGAACAATACGAAAATCAATAATAAAAATATGAACACAGAAAATAAAAAAGGCAAGATTATGTGATCCGGCACTCATTGCTTATGTTCACGAATAAGAATCAAATTCTTCGCCAAGAATAAAGTATAAGTTTCTTTTTAGTTAAACCCAGATTTAACATGAAAGCTCTTTGTTTGTTCTCTCACATGTGAGATCCTAAAAATGTTTCTTTTGCTACCAAATAGCAGTAACAGTAGGAGTATACATTATAACCCTTCTATGCTGAGTATAATATTTCAGTGAAAGGTCTACATATTAATTGATCTCTGTAAAGCTTACTTAATTGTGAAATGTCAGACTAAAAGAGAAAAACAACTTGAAGAACTCACTTGGCCTTTGTCATCATTCTCCTTCATAAGCACGGAGGGTGAACTGACCATGTAATGATTACATATTACCCAGCAAATTGATTGTAGTATTTTCTCAAGATAGCAACTATATTTTGTGCATTTAGAGCTAAGGTCTTTGGTGTTATCCACAGTCTCCATACGTGTATGATGTAATTTGCTTTATGAAATATTAACTAAGAGTCTCATTGAGCTTCTCTAGTAGGTAGGCACTTAATTTATTCTTGTTTGAGTTTGGCTTTCAATAACAGGAGCAACATTACAACAAAGACAAACATTGTATACTGAACTACAGCATGAAGGAGCTCACAAACCTAGTTGTATCCATGAAACATAAAGAGCAAAACCTGAACTGGGGAACCCAATGGTTGAAGAAAAATGCTTGCCAGTAGGTTTGACATTAATCATCTAGAACTAGAAATTGTCAGCATTAACCATGATCAGATGCATAGGTCAGGGGAGACGCCTTGGCTTGAGGCATGGTTCAAAAGTTGTGTTGTAACAATTGCAGTCTTACTGATCACCACTGAGTACAATGACTGCAGCTTCTCTGTCGATTCAGTGAACTGAGCTCTCGTTCATTAACTGCGATGTTAGCAGATTGACTTGCATCTCATTCTGGTTGTTTTGGTTCTTGAAATATTAGTCTTTTCTCCTCTTTTATCTGTCTTTTTCTGGATCTTGTTTTGATATCAGTTGTCCGTTTGTTGAGATGAGATAGATTCATGTTTCAGATTGATATGAACTCCTTTCTGGCAAAAGAAAAAGAAAAGCCTTCAACATTTGGAGAATGTGAAGTAATTTCGATTAATGAGGATGGAAAATAAGAAATTTTCTTCTTCTTGATTGATTCTTACTGGCTAAGGAATTGCAAGTTTTGGACTCTAATTGTATGAAGGGGAGGTTTAAGATTCCTTCGCCAGATGTCATCTGATTCCCAAAGAGTGATAGAAGAAGGAAAACTCTAATTGTATGATGTAGGACATAGGGAAGATTCCTGTGATGTAGGTTTTGTCCATTCTTTTGTCATTAGAATGGTTAGAGATAGTGGTTTCCTTTCCCTCTTTAATCTGTTGAAATTTGTGGCATGATAAAGAAAATTCTTTTTACCACTGCAGAGGAAATTGACCAACATGCTATGTTGCTTTATTGCCTAAAAACTCTTATATGTAAGAACAAGTTCAACAGGAAGAGTGACAGAGACCAAGAGAGTATCGTATTCTCGGCTTGGCACAATTTTTACACTTTTGAGTACTCTTAAATATTCTTGTCAGTGATATGAGTAGAACATAATAGCTATGTTCATAATCATATTTTTGTTAATTATACCTACATAAAGAGAAAGTGTTTGATTGCTACTCTCAAGTGTCAGAATAGCATAGCCCTCTGCCTTTGCCTATACCAACTCCTAATGCAGACACCAGGTAATTGGTAAGTGTACTGAAGCTGCTTGTTATGATAACTACAGCTTATCTAATTGCTACTAGAGGTTATTTATTCCATCAGTAAGTTTAGGAGTTTCCAACTGCATGAGATTGAATGCTTTCTTAATGTTGATTGCTCTTAAATTACGTGTTATTCGGTCTTTTTCATGATTCAAATAAAGAACTTAAAATTTTAATTTGTTCTTGCACTTCATTGCTTTCCCTCCTTTGAATGAAGGTCATGTGCAGTATCAGAAGGTTGGTGGATCAAAGTGGATGATTTAATTGTGGTGAAAGCTCAAGAAGCTCAAGAAAAAAAGAAAACCATAAAAAAAAGATTAATGTAATTAAAAAATAACACCTATGAATTATGATAAACCTTGAAAGAAATATTTTTCCTTTTTGTGGTGGTGAAAGAAACATTGCAAAGTTGATGATAAAAGATTATTTACAATATTATTTAATTAATATGATGAGGCAATTGTATTAGTCACACATCTTGGTAACATTATAACTTTTATTATTTTAGCAGTTCATAGATGATGATTATTATATCAACTTGACGTAAAATTAATATTTTCTGAACGAAGAACTAGACGAAAATATTTATGTGAAAGTCATGAAATTATACTACATAAGTTGAAAAAAACACTTAAATGGATTGAAGAAATGATCACATCTATGGTACAGTGAGATTAAAAGAAAGGTGAATCTACTTTGTACCAAAAACAAAAACATGCTCAAGTATAATCATCATTGCTCTTTATATTGATGATTTTGTATTTGATATGAGTATAAAAATTGAGATTACAAATTTTTAGAGATATTTTCAAATAATGCTGCCTTGATTTACTCATATAGATGACCTTGAAGAAAAGTTGATGCTCGGAAAATTTACGAAGCTGATGATGATACTAAATAATAACTTACTAAAAAAATATATTTTCCCAAGTTTTTTAGTGAAATTCTTTTAGTGATGCTATCCCATTAGAATCTTTTATATTCTTACGACGATATAGATGCATGTTATAAGTTTTTATTATTAATCTTTTTCAAACCGGAGCTACTTTAGGCTATATACATGCGATTTGATCACACATTCTTATCAAGATCAACATGTTTATGAGTTAAGCTAAATTATAATAATTATTATAATATCATATTATTCTTTTTTTTCATTTAGAGTTTGACACGTGATTATCATGTGTTCGAAAACGAGAAAGAGTCAATTGACAAATATGTCATGTTAGTAAAATCAAAATAAATAATATTTTTTGTTCGTCGAAAATAGATCGATTATAAAAGACTAAGACAAATAGCTACCCCCTTACTCACTTTAAAAAATAATAATTTTAGTATCGAAATGATCAAATCAAAACCTTCCTTGACACTGAGGGAAGCATCTCAAGTTCCACAATCAGTAGCCCTTAGTGCTTTGGGCAGCATCAATTCTCCTGATGTAGGTCGGATCAAGACCAAATCAGACTGTTCATTTGTCTCTCTTTCGTTTTGGATCGGGCTCAATTGTAATTCATTAGAAATTCTATTCACATAAGTATATATCTTATTCATTTTCTGACTCATCCAATATAAATAAATTATGATAATATAAGCATCCTAATTAATATATATTAATTATATTTATAAAATAATAAAAATGGGAAAAAATATATTGATGATAATATTATTATTATTTTTGGGTTGGCGCGAGAATATAAATTATCCACCGACACGAATCAAAATAGACCAATCGGACCCACGCGGGCCGGTGCGCGACGGTCCGGCTTGAATCGTCGCTATAACTAGGGTTTTGCGCCTAATTATTTCATCGTCTCATTCTGGGTTCCGTCGCCACGGACCACGTCGATCGCATCCAGCTCCGCTCGACGGTCGCCGGAATCGCGGCCGCGTCTCATCCTTTTGGTCGCTTGTTCTTCCGATCTTTTGTTGATCTCATCGTCGTGTCTCGCAAGGATGGTAATTTTTCTCTAGTTTTCTTTTCTCTCTGGTGAATTCTTCTGCGACAGATGTTGATGTTGACTTCTTGCCACTACGCTTCAGCTTCCGCTATCACTTCTCAAGACAGCACAAGGGCATCCTATGGTAAGAGGATCGGATGTCTTTAGCTTCTCTCGTTTTCGTCTTAGGTTTTTTGCTACTTTGTCGGTAGTGCTCGTGTTTGATGTGCCGTTTTGATGGTCATCTTTCGTTGGGGCAGCTGGTGGAGTTGAAGAACGGGGAGACTTACAATGGTCACTTGGTGAACTGCGATACCTGGATGAATATACACCTCCGTGAGGTTATTTGTACCTCAAAGGTAAAAGCTTTTTTCTTTCTTATTTTCGTCTATTTTGTTCTTTGTTTTCAGTTTTGGAATTTTGATGGTGTGGCTCATATTCATGTTTCTTATAGGATGTCATTCTGGTTGTAGGATGGTGATCGCTTTTGGAGGATGCCTGAGTGTTATATTCGTGGGAATACCATTAAGTATCTTCGAGTTCCAGACGAGGTATGCATCATAATCTTGTGATAAAAATGTGGATCTGTCTTTCTGTCTTTCCATTAGGTTGATTGCTTTGCCTTGTCTTTGTTCTTTGGCTACAAGCTATCAGACGTGGTAGATATAGTCCGGATGGAAGTATTCAGATTGAACGTTTTATGCCTGCTGATTGAAGAAACTTTTCTGCATAGTTTATATTAGACTGAATAACAAAGATCAGCTGGAAACTTGCTATAGTTGGCCATGTAATTGGTGCCAGGTCCTCTTTTTTTTTTTCTTTATGGATCTGGAAATGAACACTTGCTAAATATGTTTTGGTTCACAACAAATATATTGTGAGCCTGGGTTGAAACCCATGATCTTTATAACTACTTATGTTTCTGATATAGTTGTATAGATTATTTGGCCTCCTATTAAGGTAGAATTTCAATTAGTTATAGTACTGATAGACAATTAGTGCCTTAGATGGCAATTGCAAAGCTAGATGGCAATATAGGTTGAGAGATTCAGTAGTAGAGGAACAAATAGATAAAGATGAAGAAGAGGTGGAGGCATAGTTGCAATAACTAGAGTAACCATCAATTCATCAGAGCCTTAGGTCACAAAGAGGGGAGAATATGTGGAAGAGGCAGAGGGGGGATGACAAAGGAGGGCAGCAAAGAGAGGAGAGAAGAGGGAGGGCAGTAGTGGTGATAGTTGTTGGCTTTTGAGAGAGGAAAGATGAAAGATGAGTTGAATAGGGAGGGAAGAGGGTGGCAGCAACGAGTGTTGGCCTCAGAGAGAGGAGAGAAGAGAAGAAAAGGGAGAGTAAAGGGGAGTGAGGAGACAGTGGTGGGGTTGCTGGTGAATAGGGAGGGAAGAGGGTGGGAGCCTGATGAGGGGCATACATAACTTCTTGAACTTATTCATAATGATATCACATATCAAGGAATGTCGTTTCAAGTATCAGACCCATATTGGTCCTCGGTCGGATCGATCGGCACCTGTGTACTAACCCCTATACACCAATGTAATGGTGACTCGAAGAGGAAGAAGGAGAATAGGAAGGGGTGATGGAGGAAGAGGATGAGGAAGGAGGATGAAGAAAGAGAAGGAAGGTAGGGGTAGAAAGAAGAGGAGGCAGTGGAGGGAGAGGGGTAGGAGGAAGAGGAGGGAAGTATGCTCGTTGGCGGTGCACAGTTTGAGGTGGACAACTGAAGGAGGTGAGCACTGGCCTTAAGGAGTATTAATTATTTTTTTTAATGGGTCGGAGTGAACTGCCCCTGTGAAGAGAAAGAGGAGAGGAGTAAGTGTACCTATTGGTGGTGCATGCTGAGCAACAAATGACTGAAGGAAGAAAGCCTGAAAAAGGCTCGTGAATCAAGCCCTAAAGAACATTAATTAAATTTTTTTAATAGATCGAAGTGGACTGCTCAAAGCTGGGGTGGTTTGTGTACGAGTTCATAATTGGACCGATATGTATCACCCATTTTGTAGTGGTCCAGGTGAAACAGCGGTTCATGATATGTATGATATTCTCTCTCATGGTCGTAAAATATTCTTTTATAACTTTTATTAAATATTTAAAAATTTTCCAATGTATATTTAATAATATTTAAAGATGAAGCTTAAAATATTTATGGTATAAACTTGAAGCTGAAAATTTTTTTTAAAAGGAAAATAAAAATGTTCAAATCAAATAGGGATGATGAGTATACCTCTATGCTTGCTAGGTTTTGTGAAGTTCATGGTTTTATCTGTGAAGTTACTGCCTCTTATGCACCTTAATGGAATGGAGCTCTGGAATGGGTAAAAAGAAGACAATGATATGGTTAATGTTCAATTTGTTAGTTTCAAACCTTTTAGTGTGTGGGGGTTTGTGTGACTTTCTGCATGTTAAATCTGAGTTCCTTATGAGTAAAGTGACAAGACCTCTTATGAGCTTTGAAAAAATAGAACAACAAGTTTAAAGGTACTTTAGAGTTTAGGGATATCTTGCTAGGCTAGCTATATGTACCAAAATGAGGGAATTAGCTACAAAAGTTATAGTTAGTGAATTTATAGGAAATTCCTAAAGTAGTTAAGCTTGCAGGTTTCTAGTAGTTGAGATAAAAGTAAATTGTATAGATCCGAATAACATTTTAGGGGTTCAAGATGCATCATTTAAAATATCTTTCCTCTTTTGAGTCGGCCCTAAATCTTCATAAAATGAATGTTCTTCTAGTCAGCCCTTTGAGAATACCCTATTATTCTCAAAGGGGGAAGCAGACTGGCTCAAGAGTCTACCTGCAAAAATTCTATTGCACGCATTGCTATAGCTAAGCAGTGTTTGCTATGGCCAAGGGAAAACCCTACAATAGAAATCCCATCAGATCGATCCACGTGAGGCATGAAAGAATTTAGTTATTGGATCAAGGCTCTATTTTTATTAATCATGTGTGATCTAATAATAACCTAACTGATTATTCAATTATGGGAATCTTTAGAGAAATAATAAAAAATCAAGGGGAATGAGGTTGGCCACATCGCATGTCATCTTGACAATCTAACCTTGTGATTGGGTACCCAAAGAAAAGGTTCATTCGGTAAGAACAAATTGTTGAGCACTTAAATAATTTCTATAATCATTCATATGATGTGTAGTGCTATCCTGCAATTTGAGAGGAAGAGCTTCACTCTGTCCATAGCCTTCAAAGAGGGTTTGAATGTCCTTGAAGAACTCATCTATACGAGTGTCAAAGTGGTGCTGCTTTCTATGGGAATTCACTATTCCTTAGAGCACTTACGATGTTGGGATGAAAACCTGTAAATGTGATTGAAGTTGACACTATGCATATTGTATTTGTCATTTCTATGAATAACACTAAGTACAAGTCACCATGAATATTCCTGATTGATTGTAGCGACATACTTGTGACATTAACATTATGCAATTGTAGTGGGCATCAGTCACTTCCACAATTCACAGTTTTTTAATCTATAGCTTTGCTTGATATTCTTATTCTTGTCCCAACAAAATATATAATTTTTTGTTGAGATTAAGTCTCAAAATTGGAAGAATATGTGCCTTATCCCTATTCAAAGGTTACATATGATGGAAGAACTGCTGCAAGATTAAGAGAACAAGTGAGAGATGTTGGGACCACCACAGATTGATTTGCACAATATCCATGTGCCCACTTTGAACATTCTTAAAACATTCAAAACTGGAGATGTATAAATTATGTATTCTTTGATGATAATCATACGAACAACCCTTCACTTATGGACACATTTCTTCTTCCACGGTTCTGTTTTTTGGGGCAAGCTATGATATTTCCACAGAACCCTCTATCGAGTGCACAAGGAGGAAGTATTGCCAATAACAATGGAGATTTTGTTGTACCTTGTGGTGGAAAGTCAATACCTGGATGCACCTTTGGCGGGGCTGAAATGATCCCACAGACGATATTTTTGACATGCTTCTAAACCCCTTTGCCTTTAAGTTATTTTTATTTCACAAACATACGTTTCCTTCTTTCGTGTCTTGTTAAATATATTGTTGAAAGCCACATATTTGTTGATGTTATTTTCTTTTTTTCCTTTTGGTTTCTTATCTGTGCGAGGTTTCTTTACTACTATATGTAGTAGCTGATGTGTCTGCAATAAGCACTTTGTTAATTTGAATTATTATGGAAATATGTTTCATGACCGACAATTTGATTGATTGTAACTTTTGCTGTTCTAGGTGATTGATAAGGTACAAGAAGAAACCAGCAAGAGTCGCACTGGTAATTTTTTAGATTCTTTATGCTTTAGAATTATTTATAAACCTAAGCTACTGTGAGATTCTTGATGTCCATGTTAAGTCATGAGTTCATATGATATAATGTGTAGCACATCTTTTTCATGGATGACTACTGTATACCAAAAATAAGGACAGTAGATGAAGAAAATGAAATTGTTGCTCTTTGGGCTCCCAATCTTTTTCATATGATATAATGTGTGGCACATCTTTTTCATTTACCACTCTGGTGGGCAGTTGTCACCATGGACCATGGTGTGTCACAAAGTGGGACATAAATGTCATCCTGTTTTAAGTCTTTAGTGTGAATCTGAAGGTGTGTGAAACATAGCATAGTAGATAATTTCATATTGGACAAAGGTCAAAAACAAAATATTAAGCAAGCCCAACCTCATGTGCTGTTTTTAGTCTGATAGTTAAGGATTGTGTTGGTTCAGATCCTAGGCTAAGGAGCAAACCATATATTGGCAGTCTAATTTCAACTTGAACTGGATAGCTGGCAGTTCTATTTGAGAGTCCATGCAGTCTCGGAATGCAGTTTTTCTTCGTGTTCAACATCTGGTGCTATTTTCATTTCTTGGATGTTCTTGCTGCAGATAGGAAGCCACCTGGTGTTGGTCGCGGAAGGGGAAGAGGTAGAGACGACACCAGTGGGAGGCCTGCCAAAGGCATTGGACGTGGTCAAGATGATGGAAGCAGCAAAGGCGGTGGTCGTGGAAGGGGTGGAGCTGGTGGTAAAGGTGGTGGTGTCAGAGGTAACCATTCACTGATTTCGTCCATGCGTTTAATAGTTATCTGGATGATGAACCCAATCGGCCCTTTTTGTGCCCTTTTAATAGTTATATGGATGACGAACCCAATCTGCCCTTTTCATGGTCATGATCTTTTATGATGGACTTCAAATTCACAGGTGGAGGGCGTGGGCGTGGCTGATACAAGTCAGCTAAAGAGACTGCTACTGCAAAGGCAAGTGTCACACTTAAAAGGCTCTTATTGTTTTGTTGCACAGTTTACTTGAATCTGAAGACGAATTTAATGTATTCTGGTTGCGGGCTTTGTGAATCTTTTGCTGCATGATTACTTTGAGGTATGTGGTGGAAGGGCTTTAGATAATCGCACATAAAACTTTGAATTTTTATTTTTTTTCTGGTGGATGGCTATACTTTATATTGAGAGATAATTTTGGTGTTCTTTTCTGAACAAAAGTTGTGGCTTTGCAGTTATAGAACTTGTGACAATCAATGCATATCTTCTGTCTTATTTTACTGAATTCACCATAAAGGCTAACTAGTTCATTCAGTCTACTACCGAGAAGTATAATTACATCATTTGCAAACAGCTCGAATGCATATTTCACAGATCTAATTCTCCATATATATCAAAAAGGCTATTTTGTGTTTGCATAATTGTTCTTATTGGACATTAAGCAAGAAGATACTAGATGTAGGGTTTCAGTATTGAGCTCTTCTCTGCCTTATTCAACTTTTGCTTTTTCTTCTTTTTGTGTCAGAGAAAGGATACTTTTATTTGTGGACGAGTTTGATGGGTACAAACAGCTCCTTCAGCACCAGAGCCCAAAATGTCATCTAACACAGTAGAACATGTTGAGACTTATCACTCCTGAGATCTTCTTTTCCTAAAACATCATAGATATAGCTCCTCTCTATTTTTGAGGGAATTAATCCTTTGCTTTGAACATATGAATGAGTTGAATGGAGTCTGATGCATCGATGACTCCTGCAAAGTCCGATCTATTTTGTTATGAGAGATGTGATCTGTTGTTGCAAGACGAGAAAAGAACGATCAGGGAAGTTCATTTTGGATAATGTATTCCTAATGGATCATTTTGATTCATCCACCACTCATTGATAAACAAGATGATATTAACAAATTGTTTGGGGGATAGATGTTGCAGCCCAAACCAAATGGTTTGGGCGATATGAACTTGTCGAGGTCAAACCTCATCCTATTAGCTAATGCTTTGGCTGTTAATAGCTGATTAAACCAAAAACTGGATTTCTTGGAGGTGAAAATAAGATGAGTTTACCCCAGCAGAGGGGCAACTTACTCGGTGAAAAAGGGCTAATCCCTTAAGACTCTATTAGCTGACCATATCCATAGACTATATTTAAAATTTTTAAAAAAATTTACATTTAGGATCTATATAGTTTTGAAAGCCAAATGAATAATTTCATTTGGTCAATTGCATGAAAAATATGATCTGTAACATCAGATTAATGAGAAAGTGATGAAAAAAAATAATTTAATTTAATTTTTTTATTTTCAACATGTGAAATGTTGAAATTATTTTTTTATCGATAATGTCCTTAAAAATAGAAATGATGTTAAAATTATTTTCTTGCCCATTATTTTTATGTCAATACAGTATGTGATGTCACGTATTGTGTTTTCCATCGATGTAGTTAACGACGTTAAGATAAATAAGATTTTTTATTTTATTTTTAAAATTATAGGGATATCAATATAGATTTTTATTAGTATAGGAACTGCAATGCTAATAAGATCTAGGGGGGTCATATATAATTAGTGGATGAAAAAGATAGTGAAAGCATCGTGGATGATTTTGTTGAGTACGAATTAGACTCAAAATTTTTTTGACAAGTTCAATTCGATTCCAATCAAATCGAGTTGATATGAAGTTTGATCTTAACTAGTGAAGCAAGAGGTGACTTGTAGATAGCAGCCCTATATCAGCATATCACTTCGTCAAGTCCTACTTGGAGTAGGACTCGGCTAAACGAAGATGGTCGGTCAAATAAGTTGTGGGTGGAGGGGGGACACGCAACACGCTTGAGATACCCCTTCGCCGGATCACATTAGGAGTCCTTCCATCACATCAGTGTATAAGAGGGCTAATTATATATTACCTCATATAGTTGGACTTCTTTAGCATTTGGATCCCTAGATTTAATATTTTGATATTGAAATTCATATAATTATAAAAGTGAAACATTTAGCTTTATTTACTCTAACGTTATCATTTTAACGATAAGCAAAAAGATAATTTCAATCATAGTTACGTTTTCGATGATGATAGATAGCGACGCCGTTGGAGGCCACGGATGACTATTGTGGATGAGGAGAGAGAGCGACGGTGAGAGGTGATGCAAAAGGAGAGAAGAAAGAGGATGACATAGATGTTGATTTGCATTTACGTTAGCGCTCCTCAACAACTACATCGATGTTGACACAAATATAGAGCGGATAAAGGATCGCTCGGTATTTGCATCGACGTCGACATAGATGCAGATCGATGTTGTTTTGCATCTATTCCTGCGTCGATTTTGATGTAAATGTCAAACGACATTATGCATCTGCATCTACGTCAGTGTCGACATAGTTGTCGAGTGGTGTCGACGCAGATGCAAAGCGTTGGCATCTACGTTGTCATTTTCTTCTTCTCTTTTTGTCTCATTTCTCGTCGTTGCTCTCCCTCCTCATCCATAATAACCACCCGTGGCCATCAATGGCGTCGTCGTCCGTCACCATCCAAAACGTAAATGAGACATTGAAATTATTTTTTTATCTATCGTTTGCGTACTTTCGTCAGTAAAACCGATAGTGTTAAGATAAATGAAGTTAGATATTTCACTTTCATAATTATAAAATTTTTAATATAAATTTTTAAAATTTAAGGATCAAAAGACTGAACAAGTCTAATTACTACTTAGCCTCGTATAAGATAGAAGCCGCAGCCCTTTAGAAGCTGTTGGTAGATCACAACCTTCTTAAGTCGCAGGCTTCCGGGCAAAACCTGCGACTTCCTCATCTCTTCTTCCATAGTAGCAGTTGGTTTCTCTTCAGCGGTGAGAAGAGGAGAGAAGAAGAAGAGACGACGAGGGGAAAAAGATCAGACAGCAAGTGGCAGCATCACGTTCGATATGCTTTCTTCTTGATCGGAGCCTCCAGGAGAGTCTGAGAGAGATCAACTAACGTCAAACGCTGTTGCACCTTCTCCGACGATCATCAGCAATAAGAAGACGTCCGGCCTTCTTCGCCGACGAGACCAACAACCCCTCAGGCTTTTCTATCGACTCAAGAGCCTGTGTTCTTGCCCAGAAGGGGAGAGGAAGCAAGGGCGGCGCTACTGCGCTGTTTCCAACAACTACCGAGTTTGTTCAGCTTTCCAATTGGATGCCGAAGCTATTCCCTCCGCGGGCAACATCTTCTTCAATATCTCCCAACAGCCTCGACCCCATTGAGAAGCTATCATCCCCCCTTCGCTCAAGAACTCTTTAGTCTTCTTTAGGTAATTTTAATTCTTTGTCGAGTAGATTAATATTTTCTTTCAAAGCTATATTTATTATAATAAAAGTATAACTGTTTCTGTCAAAACATCTCAAACTAATTATAAATTATCCCGCATTAGTTATCTTTCCCTATTTGAATCCATATTTACGAAAATAAAATATTTAATCTTTTTTTTTTTCATATCGTCAATTTTGTTGACAAAAATATCACAAATAATCAATGATAAACTCTAGTGAATCGTCAAACTAAAATCCAATATAGACCATTAAGCCCCATAAGATTGAGAGATGCTTTGATAATGACAATGGAACGACAATCCAGAAGAACGCCCAGAAACTATCAAGGTTGCTTATCACTTGATAAAAGAACACAACAATCCGGAAAGATAATGATAATCCAATCAGTAAATGGAAATAAGATCATGTGCTGTGTCAAAAGAACCCCTGCAAGTGCGCATTATTCATAGGTGGCAGTGAGGCATTCCTCGAAGCACAACCTGCACAGCTCGATGATTTCAAACATATTTCTCATAAGTTAAGCTCACAGATGACGGAGTCAATCAAAAGGATGATTTCATTCTATACTTATTCTATGACTTCATCAACTGTTAAAGCAAATGAAATATCAGCTTATTCCATCCTGCTTACAATAACAAGGCTCAGATTATGATCGTATGTCTTGTTTTATACTCTTTAACCTATGTACATGTTGCTGATCAACAGGCTAACTCAACCATCTGCTCATGTTTATTTGTATCGGTTTCAACAAATAAATCCAAAACCTCTTCGACTCTATCTACGCTCTACAACCTCATTACAAAATTAGTGCTGAGAAATACATTTCGTTCACTGATTACCATCATAACATTGCTGAGTTCCTGCAGTATTCACAAAAAATTGTGGTCGTCCATCGGACTGGACCAGCTACAGCCAGCAGACCAACCCAAAACACCAAGGATCACATCCACACTCGAACATGCATTCACCTATAATCGCTTTATGAATAAGAAACAACATATACGGTTAGAAAAGAAAGAATTAAGATGAGCAATCATACCAGGTTGTCCGGTGTTCCTTCAAAATGAAACAACATTACACCCATACCCCTTCTTCTGTCAATTTCTGCCTGTTTGATAAAAACCTGAAGGTTAAGGCTGAAAATGCAACCATAAATCACAGAACTAAAGTCATAAAATGTTTGATTATCACTAACCACACAAGAGCATATCCTAATCCCAACAGCCGTCAGTGCTGATGAAACTTCAGCCATCATACCTGGAATGGTGTAAATGAATTAGAAAGTAAAGAATATATTTGCACCTAGAACATGGAAGTTGCACGATTCTAGATAGGCTTTCATCTTGACAATAGAGAACAAACTTTTCAGGTTGCATATCACCACGGATGGAGAGTGACAATAAATTGTTACCTTTGCGATCGATACATACTACACAAAACCACATAATTGAATTGCCTTCAACATGGTGCCACAATGCAATTTTGCCTGCTTTCCAGCTTTCTAAACCAGGTAACACCTCTTTATATGTAGGAATCTTTCCATATATAAACTCAGTAAAAGCATCATCTCTGGTCATTGGATTGCCATTGATCTTCATACACATTGTCTGCACAATCTTGTTGTACTTTCCATTGATTTTAGGCAAGTCACTAGTGTTCCGAACTGGTAAAAGGTCATGCTTTCTCTCTGTGGAAGTTGATTCCGTGGCAATCGCAAGCATCTTTTCCCATATGGATTTTCTTTTGTTCGGTGAAGACCTGGAAAATGTCTGTTCATATTCACCCCCATCCTTGAGATCGGCAACAAAATCATTAACCGTATCTGCAGTTATTTCTGTTGCAGCAAGTGCAGCTTGCTCCCTCAAAAACTGATAGAAGACAAAGGTTCATGAAATAACCAGACAACCAAAAATATTCAATAACAGTAGAACTTAAATGACTCCTACTTTCATGATTTTGTGTCTGGCACTTCGAGTCTTTGCATGCTGCAGCCATTGCTGATGCCTTTGGAAAGCTGATTTGCTTGATAAAGCCTAACAAAAGATTAAATTACGTTGAACTAATGAAATATGGCCAGTCAGAGACTTGAAACTTTGAAGAATGGCTTGATTAACTATAACTATCACTGGGGAATCAAGTCAAGGATTTATGTAAGGTGCTAAAGTGTGGAGAAGACCAATGTAAGAAATCAGCCGAAGGACTCTAAATTAGTGATGATAAGCAAAAGACCATTCAGCTCAGTTTCAATTAAGGCAACAAGTCCGACTAATAACATTGTGAACAACAATGCTTTTCTCTATATCATCATAATTTTATACTTTGTAAAATTTAGACACAAGTATAAGAACCATTTATACAAATTGTATGACGTATTAGGGGGTCAATCTTATATTTGACATGTCTTAGACCTTTATATAAATGATCTTATCATAAAAATCATACATTAATATCAGCTAGGAAGACTGTACAAGTATCCTGACATGTTTTAAGGATCAGGTAAGTTTCGGTGTTTAACATGGATTGCCACAGATGCGGTACAGCAAGCATTTTGCAGTATCTGAGCTTCATAATTACATATCCTAAAACTAATAATGTGGAGAGAACTGCAGGAATTGCAATGTGTAAATAGCATAATAAATAGCATAGTTGGGTCTACAGTATGTTGTCTCAGAAGAACATTTTGCCCAAGTAATTTATTAGTATGCAACCATAAACCTCCAAGTTTCATCACCATCTTAAAAATCATCTACTAAGTATTTGAGAGAGGTAAGGATAATGAACAAAAAGTATTTACTTGATGCAACTATTATAATTACAAATAAATGCTTGTTTTCTGGAAAACAACCAACAAGAAAAATAGATATATAACACAAACATTTTAAGAAAAGGGTTCCAATTACTGACATTGTAGGTGATTATCTCGACAACTTCAGCATTGGCAAGGATATGCATGGGTGAAACAAGATTACCATTGACCTGGAAAGAGGGAAGAATTTCAACATCAAATTTCATTAGCAATGTCAAGGTCTAATCACAAATTTTTAATGGTGTACCTTCGCTGCGACCATATTGTTTCCAATATCAGTGTGAATCATATAAGCATAATCAATCACAGTTGCACCCTTAGGGAGGTTTTTAATCTACAGTAACAAATATCAAGTAATTGTAGAATATGAGGCTGCACAGTTGTTGCTAAAACAAAACTACTCCTTAATTGGCCCACCTCTCCTTTTGGTGTAAAAACAAACACCCGACTACCCAACAGGTCTCGCATGACAGTATCAACAAATTCCCTAGAGCTCATGTTACCAACAAACTCCTGCTGCCATTCTCTGATAGCATTGAGCCAACCAATCTGGAAAGTGTACAAAATATATTTTTCAAAAGAAATAGATTCACAAAGTACCAAAATAATACCATAAGGTGACTACTTGAATGCCCTCACATACAATAAGCAAAAATAGCTTGCATACCCTGAGAGCAAAATCAGTATTGTTCAAGCAAGTGGTCTTTCCTTTTGAATTTCTCCCACCAGGTATTTCTTTCCCTACCAAACCAGGAACTACTCTCCCACTGTAATGAGCAGCTATACCTCTTTCAGCTATTAAATCCATGTCCTCTGTTCTTATCTGTCAATTTAAAAGTACAGAAACAAGTTATGCTCTCGAGGCGATTAACTAGAAATACCATAGAGAGAACATTTATACACTGTAAACTTTCCACATCAAATTTCCCATGCAGTTATGAAGAACATGTGCTTTGAAATAACCTGAACCTCCAAATGGAACATGCTCTCATAAAGAAAGGGCATCACTGTGGTATGGAGGCTTTGGTAGCCATTGGGTTTTGGAGTAGCAATATAATCTTTGATCTGTCATGTATGAAATTCAGTTTATCAAACACTACAGCTGTGATAATTTCTTTTGAAAATGCAGCTAAGCGTTACTCACAGCTCGAGGTATGGGGGTCCAGATTTCATGAACAAGGCCAAGAACATGGTAGCATATCTAAATATTAAAAGAAAATAATAAGCATTGGTCACAAAATAATGGCATGCTATGAACACATGTGATTTGCCACCTGTTGTGCACTACAGAGAGGTCCAACTCCATTGCAGGTTTTCGGTCTTATAATAATTCGGAGCTGGTAATAAACAACTAGAGTTAGCATTTGGAAAATCAGACCAGACTATGATACATAATAATGAAGATCAGTCTAAATTTATTTAAGCTGCTAAGGCATTTATCCGGACCTGTGCAATTTGGTTGATCTCGTGAATTGACCTCTTCGATTTCAGCACAGCTTTGTACACACTATCATATGCTCAAAAAATAAATCATCAGTCACATGAACGAATGATAAGAACAATCAAAATCCCCATAATAGCAACACTGCTGAAGAAAATAATTAGCAATGATGTACTTTCAGTAGTTTAACTACAAAATAAAGAATACTATACAAGATAAAAGATTGATCAGAAGGGAAGATTACATAAAATATCAGTGTCAGTGCTATAGGATAGCATGTAGTTGGTTAAAGATCCTTGACTCTTTAATATAGGTTGGAAGGCATATGTCAATCTTAATTTATATCAGTCATTACAAAATCAACCCATTCAGAAATGAGAAAGCTTAACACTTTTGCAAGACAGTATTAGCCAAAAAGTTGCATCCAACAACACCTGAAATCTAGGGTCTCCTCCCACAAAGATGTGTTGGCCGATGGGTCTTTTCAAGCACTGAACTAGCGTGGTTTAATATCTTAAAGATAATGCATGGAAACCAGAGAAGGCGAAACAACGAAAGAAGCTAGAAAGGAGATTTCAGACTCTGAAAAGGTAAGTATTTTGGTATTACTTATAATTGATGGCTTTTGTTCCTATTCTTTGTTTTTATCAGTTTCATTTTGTTGAATCTCCTAGAAGGAAGAGTGATTCTTTAAAATATGCTGGCAGCACAGTATATTAGCTGCTGGCCAAAACAGGGAGTACCACCGAGACTAACAAACTTGGTTTTTAGTCTGACCTTTTGAAGAGCTGGCAATAGTTGCACTAAGGGTAAATGAATCAAGAGTGTAGATTTTGAACTTATTCTTTTATATAGATGAATTTGCCAATCCTTAACTTTACTATTAAGGAGACTACTGTAACTTTGTATGTGCCAAAAAGTGGCTATCTCTAATGAAATTTTGACCTGCTTGAATAAGTCTTTAAACCTAGTGGAAGGTTATAGAAAATGATTCTTCAACTTCTATTACTGTTAATTTCTAAGCATGAATAAGATAAGATGCAAGGACACAATCTCAATTCTCAACATCTTGTCATGGAAACCTAGCTTTCAACCTTCTAAGAGGCAATTCAAATCTTGATGAAAACACTAACTAGAATGACATTTAACTTTTTCAGGAGGCACAATTTTACATACTACTGTGCCCAATCTTTGCTAAAGCCTAAAAGCCTAAAACAAAGAACAAATGGAGACATGCACAAGACTTCAGTGGCCTACAGCTACAACCATAGACTAAAGCATTTTAAGCTATGCTGGAAAGTTCAGCTCCAACATGCCAATAAGTTATTTGGGTTACTATTAATGACATCAGAGTATATCTGTGGGTTTTGTGAAAGATAGCTTCTTCTTGCCTTCATAGACACCCTAGTAGTCCATCATCTGGAAGAAACAATTGATAATCTCTTCAAGATTGACTGGCCTACTATTAGTAAATTAGGTTTTAATCATTTTGGACTATATACTCAAAATCAACTTCACATAATATACCAGAGAGTTATGAGATATGGAATGAGCACATGAGGCTACATCTGATCATCTTTCCTCCTCGATTCTCAAAACAAATGAAAATATGCATTGGAACTCATTCATTAAGATGCAACTATAATTGATACAGTGCACATTCAAACATAAATTGAATATCAAATTATTTATGTATTTAACAATGAGTTTACTTGTAAAATCACTTTATATAATCTTCCTCATCTCCACCTGAATATTCTATCTGTCTGCCAATTTGTGTGATAAGTGATCAAAGTAGATAACTCAAATATTAGAAGTAGACCAAGACTGAAGTCTTTGTATTGACCTGTACAGCTCTTTACAGACAGACCGCACTTCTGTTTTCACTGAAACAAGATCCAAAAATTGGTCCTCTTCGAGTCTTTGCCTTAAGATCTTCTTAGCCTATCAAGAATGAGTGTTGAAATAATTTTCCCTTTACAAAATAAAGGTTTATGATACCAAATAATTGCAATATTAAAAAATAAATTATTATTTAAGTCATATTTAATTAAGATGAAAAAAAATTACCTCATCTAGTTCTTTCTCATAATCTCTATAAAGATCTTCAACTCTTTTCTTTAGCTCCACGAAGTCACTAGGATTTGTATACAGGAAAGACAGATATTCTAGTTCTGACTGCAAAAAATATGACAGTTAAAAGTTGTAACAATCAGAACAAGGATTTAAAAATAAGAGTCTGACAGCCTGAGTCATAAAATCAATCAAATGCACAAACAACTTTCCCAAATTATCTCCAGGCCTGAAAGAAATCAATGCGAAAATGATTTCCATGCATCCATGTAATCAGCTTTAGCCCAGGCTGCTTCCTACTGGATGGTATTTGCCGGTCCAAGCCTAAACTGGCACACAGAAAATGGTTTTTCACTTAGCCAAGTTACCATCAGATAACCAGCAGAAACTGAGCTTACAGTCCAGTTTCTGCCATTATCAGGCCTGAACCAAGTGGTAAGCCGATCCCAGTTCAAGAATTTAAATAGCTTTATTCCCTCTTTCCTGTCCACGCTCACTTTCCCTCATTCCCTCTATAATTGTCACCCATTCCTTCTCAATTCCCATACAATCTCTCTCAAACTCGCTTGAATCTTCAAAGGGATGCTTAATTTCAACAATAAGGCTGAATCTCAAAATCCAAACCGAATTTTCTCCCAAATTAGGTATATCTGAATCTAATTGTCTAATATAATCAATGATGAGACCATGACTTCTATCATGTTACTACATCAGTGGCAGACGATTTACCGATATCGGATGCTGTGGGAGTAGTCTTATACATCAGTCCTTCAAATGTACCTTATTGATCCATAGTGGAGTCGCATCAAGGGCAATGAACTATCTCTCATGGACTCACTACAATCATTTTGGTGGTAGAAGCTATAATTTCAGGTATATTATTGTATTTTACATAAAATATATCATGTTCAAAAGTTTTCTATAATCTTTAGATATGGTTTTTAATCCATATTTGAAATATGGTTTGATTCGTATTAATTGTTTCCTAGACCAAATAACTTATTTTAATCTTTTTTATTATATGTGATTAAAAATTCAAGAAAAACCCTAAAGCAGGATTTCTGTTTGTCTGAATTTTCCAAACTGTGTCAGTATGTTGATGCTTACCGAAGCCATGCCAGTCTTAAGGACTGATATGGGTGCAGCATTAAAAATTTAAACCATGCTTGCACTATTCTGGAAGTAGTACTGTAGACAAAATCTTACATGTTGTAGCTGTTAAAGGAGTCATTTATAGTTACACAATGGCGCATTCTGGATAAACCTGGGTTGCTCCCATGGATGCTCATGTTATAACCAAAAGGTGGTAACTCCTGAAGACATGCATATTCTTCAAGACAAACAAGAACACAAGCCAAAGCAAAATTTCAAGATCAATTTTGAAATAAATTATAAATAATTTACCCAACAAGGACCACCTCTCTTCAATAAGGCAAGCTATTTTAACTGACTGATGGAATTCTTAGCCTAATGGGGATCCATGTTAGTTTTTGAAGTCTTTTGATATGATCAGACTAGTGTCTGAAGGATCCAAGTGAAATGCAGTTTGAACAACCTGGAACTGTAGATGCATATTATAATGCTCTCGTTCGTGATTTTCAGGAATCATATTGTTCACCACTTACAGCTGAACTGCAATATGTCACAGCCATGAAGCCTCTTACTACATGTAAGGATTGGCATTTTGGAGAACACTCGAGATACAATCAATGATCTACAATATTTCATAAGTAGATATTTATATCGATACTTTTCCTACATTTAAATGCATAATTAAACATAATTTTAATACCCAAGAATAAGAAGTAGGATGCACTCCAGTGCGGTGAACCTTCTACATTGATACCAAAGATATAAAAGAAAGGTTTCTTTTATTCTAGTGACAACTAAATCTACACTGCCCATCTTGTGTTTCCATGAGTTAGTACCTAAGCTTGTGCGGATCTTTCACTTGGATCTTATTCATTGGTTTTAACCCACTATCACTGATGTCTACTTAACCCAGAAAGATATTATCCCAGAACAATGTTTTTTCATGTAATTTTACATGTATGTTATTGTAATTTCTACAGAAAGATATTATGGATGTTCATAGAAGGGGATGGTCAAAGCAAGATAACAAGATATATAAGCACAAGAGTATGCAAGTTCTGCAAAAAATTCCAGTAGACATACCTTAATTTGGTACATCCCTAAAAGCTTTGCTAAAGGTGCAAACACTTGAAGTGTCTCTAAGGCAATGCTGGACTGCAAACAAAATGAAACTCAATATTGGAAACAACAAAGTCACTCTGAAAGGAGCAACAATTAATTGAAAAAAGAAAAACCTGCTTATGTGGAGGCATGTGGGATAGAGTACGCATATTATGTAAACGATCAGCCAATTTGACAATTATAACACGAACCTATCAGAAGCATTGCTTCATTAATATCCATCGAATGCAATAAAGTCAAAAAGGATGATTCATATATGCATGATGTGAGCACCTCTTCTGTCATTGCAAGAAACATCTGCCTCAAGTCATCAGCTTTTACATCTTGAACTGAACTATCTGCACTTTTGCACTTTAGTTTTCCCAGCTTGGACACCTAAGTCAGTAAATAACACAAAAACTTAAATCAAGAGTTTGATGTTGTAATCTACATGGCTACAGTATATCTTCTACCTTGGTCTCTCCCTCCACAATGTGTCGTACAGTAGCACCAAATTCCTTCTCTATCCTATCAAATGTAACTAATTTTGTATCTTCAACAGTGTCGTGTAATAAACCAGCAGCAATGGATTCCCAATCCAGTTCCTACATAAAATCAATGCAATGTCAAACAGCTAAGGTCCTGATGATATTTAGTGAAAATCAAAGGACACAACTGGCTGTGGAATAAATTTCATGATGACTACTTAAAGCTTAAATGTGTTTCCACAGCTATATTACTTACAAGTTCTCCAAGTATCCGTGCAACTTCAACAGGATGAATAATGAAGGGTTCCCCGCTTCGCCGTTTCTGCCCATCATGTGCTTCAAACGCAAGCTGCACTGACCAACTAAGAATGTTTACATGTGAACTTCCCTACATTCTGAATATGTTCTGGAAACAGAGAAATTCATGCTAAAACCAAAACAAAAAAGCACTGCAACATCTGCAAAGGGGTAGCACTTTAAGTAGCAAACATAGTTCTTAGTGGTTACCTTCAAAGCATCATGCACTAACTTCAGTTCCTCTTGCGCAAGATAAGAAATAGTTGGTTTCAGGTCCTGGTTTCATAAAAAAAAGGTGGAAATTCAACTTCAAAAACCAGTAATTATGCTGACATACAAATACTAAAAGCTACTGACAACATACAAATACTAATACCACATATTTTACCAGAAAGAGAACAAATTAGAAGAGAAACTGGTTTTTTTTTTTAATATTGCTTGATAGGTGGACAAATTTTGCTTTTCCTTTGCAAGAAAAAACCTTCAGATAGGACTTCAAGATGAAGGCCAAAGAATATTATTTTGTAAAATTGTTGTCAGGCAAGAAAACAAAAGGCACTTCTATATCAGTAGTTATACTCCCCCAATAAGTATCCAAATAGTATACATATGATAAGTAGAAGAAATTATCAAAATCACATACTCCTTTTTTATCTAACTTAAAAAGGGCAAAAATGAGGACATGAGAAGATCAGAATCAAGTAAAATTGCTTGGTCTCAGAAATAAATGCAGAATAAGTGTAGAGAGGGTGTTTCTACGGTTTATGAGATGAGGAAGTTCGCTGGATTCCTATTGCCTAAATTGTGCCCTAAAATTTCGGGTCTTACAGAAACCAAACAACATGACAGAACAAGCTGTGGTTCCTAATGTCTTTCACCACAGTTTGTGCTGAGTATTTTTATAGCCCTTGAGTGACCACACAAAAAGTCCTTGTAAAAATTACGAAATGGAATCATTAATGAAAGTATAGCTAACAAAAATACCAAACTGTCAGCAAGTGCCTGTTCTGAAAAACATAAAAGAACTGGAAACCGGTGTGGTGAATGCACAAGTCATTTATCAAGCATAAAGAAAGTCCAAAGATAATTTGCATCTTGTATTTATGACCTACAAACATTGGTTACAGAACACTTGAGAATCATTCATTTCTTGAATTCTTCACAGACCACCAGGTGAGTTGACTCTTCCTGGTTGATCTATTTTGAGGACCACATTTCCATGGCAAGTCCTCTGACAGTTGGTGGCTTGCACCAACTGTGCCAGCATAGGCATGCCAGCAGAAATATTAAAATATAAGGGAGGCAGATATCTCAGCTATCAAATACATATAATGCCATGGACACAGTAACACTGAATCAGTGACCATGTTTCATTTACAATTGGATGATGCAATCAGGTTGTGCCCAAGGCACTCACCACTGTGGTCTTGTAGACCATGATGATACAAGACAGACGAAAGTGAGTAGGATAAGAAACTCTTAAGTTCTAGTCCAGTTAAACTATAGTTATTTGCACCTGTTAGAATCATTTAATTGGACAGAATTAAAACAGACCAAAGCAATCACACCAAACAGTGAAGTTTAACAATCAAGCCAACAAGTAAATACAAGATATATTGAGTGCTGGCACCATGTTCAAATAGTATGCATCAGCAGGTAAAGCAGTAACTTAAATCATTAGCAGGGGCAACTACGACATACATGTTAGTCAAAATGACACAAAATGAGAGTACCAATTTCACTCCTTTTTATGACCTTTGTGGAGCTAAAATTCTTGCATTGTAAAAACTAATGGTCTGATTCATTTCATCTACCATCCTGGTCAGCACCATTTAATTGGCATTTTTATAACCTGATGTACCAAGATAACAGACATTATTCTATTATCTAGCTCTCTTTTTCTTACAATGAAGAAACATAATGGCATAGACATTCAACTTGTAGTCCACCATTAGTTGTGATATCTATGACCATTGGCAACAATTGTTAGATCAACAACATTGTAGCATTCAAGTCAACTATCAACTTCATGGAACTCTAGACAACAACAATTGAATTGTGATATCTATGACCAACAATTTAAGCTTAACTGTTGTTCAGATCAACGCCATTGTAGCATTCAACTTCTATCCTATATCAGCTTAACAAACTTTTCTAATTAAAGATATAGTCCTTTTCATCGTCATTATTGATCAAACACTTAAGCTATTGACAATAGACCTAATTCACATTTCCCTAATTCATGAACTACCAAAGCAGTCGTTGTCACTTTAGTTTTCCTTAATCTTAGTGAACTTGTCTAGTATCATTTAAGCCTATAGGACAAAATACACATTAGTGTCCTTGCAAACATTTGTTCAGGTGCAACTAAAACAATACCCCACAAAGTATAGCTAATAGTAATTAAACCAAGGTCTGCAATTTCGTACCGTACCGGAGTTTCGACGTTCGCTCGGTATGGTACAAAACTGTATACTGAGCGATATACCGTTCGGTATATATTATATTATATTATATTATATTATATTATATTATATTATATTTATATAACTCGACGACGTCGCCTCTCTCTTCTCCCATGCAAGGCGATGTCGCCTCGTTTATATATATATATATATATATATATATATATATATATATATATATATATATATATATATATATATATATATATATATTTATTTATTTATTTATTTATTTATTTATTTATTTATATTTATATTTATTTAAAAGGTGACGTCGCATCGCCTCGGCGACGTCGCATTTTCCTTCCCCACGCGGGGCGAACGGTAAGACAGTCCGCGTACCGGTATGTCGTTGGACCGGTACGTACCGCCCGTACCGGGCGGTATCATTCGGTATTACCTATCTTGATCTAAACTCTAAAGCATGAGGGCCTTACCAAATGAAAAAAATGACTTGTCGTTTTTTGCTGACAAGAAAATGCAAATCACACATGGATGAAAAATAAACAACATAATAAATAACAATATAATATAAATTCCTGACTCAAAAAAATCTTTCAGTAGACTCATTACAAATATTCCTGTCATAAATTTAACACGAATAATCACATATGAATCATAAGCAAGTTTTAATGTCATCATTCAGATAAACAAAGGAAGAACAGGATAAGTTTGTTCAATACCTCCCACAATGAATCAGGAGAAATGCTATCAGAGAAGCTCGAATTTGATGAAGCACAACCAAGCCTCCATTTTTGGCTTGTTTGAAGAGTAATATGTGATCTAGAAAACCATTCATATACTGAAAAATCAACAGAGTTGGTACATCCCAACTGTCCCTCATTAAGGTCTTCAGATCTAACCTATATAACCAAAATAGAAACATATTACTAGAAATCAACTAGTTATTATTTATACAAAATTTGGAAGACTAATTGAAGCAAAATTATCAAATAGATACTAGAAATCAATGCGAAAATGCATTGCCAATTGCAGCATTAAACAATTGTCATATATCTTTCTCAGTTAAAAAATAGTGTAGGCCAAGTGTAGATCTTGATATTGAATTGAAGCTATTGGCTTACTTTACATTGTTAATAATTAGAAAGATACAACTGATGAATGTTTTCAATAAAATAAATGAGACCATGCAAGAGAGAGGCATGACCATTGCTTGCCCTATAAATCAGGTCATATGTGAAGTTCCAGATGTCAAGCATCTGATGCCTTAAGTCTCCACATAAGCCAACAATAGAATGCCCTTCATTTATTTTTCCGCATAAATAAAGAAGCTTCTTTGGATGGTGTATTAAAGAAAAAATTTCAATATCATAGCAATTCTCTGGATGGTATAAGCAAATAAGCTGCTTTCGATGTACATATGCTTCTCTCCAAAAAGAGGGTAAGTACAAAATGACTGAGATCATATTCCTCATGTCCATATTGGTGATCATCTACAATGGTTAATGATATGACTAGTTATAAGATAAGAGACATCCTAAAATAAGAACCTTTTTTGCTCTCTCTCTCTCTCTCTCTCTCTCTCTCTCTCTCTCTCTCTCTCTCTCTATTATCTATCTATCTATCTCTTCCCCGGAGACACAAAGCTTAACTCAAAAATCCAGGACTACAACATAGCTCTTAGAATAGCAGTTATATGACCGTATACCATCCGTAGATATAATTTTATACAAACAAATGCCAAATATGATCTCAATTGCTCTTTTTGAATGAAATAAAATCAAGCAAACCAAAAGTGGAAGTAACTTCCGGTGGCACCAATTATTTGACATAAACTTTGCCCCTTACGCGGAGAACATTTGTCATTAGTTTTTTATATAAACATCTATTATCAATATAAGCATAGGTCACATCGTTTTTATGAATAAGCACATTTTGACAACTTAATGCAAAGTTATTGGAGGGAAAAGCTACTAGTCTTGAAATTTGTAGACTAAGAAAAACCATATATTTCTTGAGAGTTGAGACTATATTCACAACACTAAACAAGTTCATCTACTTTAACAATTCATGGATGTATCCAACTTGCATTTGCTCTCTACCTGATTAGCTTAAAGTAACCAAAAAAGAATAGCATAACAAGTATAGTTGGGTCCATCTGATTAGGAACCGATCAAGTTACTTGTACCACAGGTCTAGATGGCCCATAACTTGCAAGAGTTCTGCAATCAATCAAGATGAGATGATTTTAAACAAAGGATGTTAAACAAATAAATGAATAGACTATCAGCCACAACAGTCAATCTAAGAGTCAAGTACTTTGAACTATGAGTTTGTGTTTATGAGTCAAGTAACATTAAACATGTGTACCAAAGGTTTGGCCTTGCATCTTGAAAATTAAGATATCATATTTGTTCCTTTACAACTTTTAGAATGCAAAACAATTTGACTCTCCAAAACACAAATGTTGTCAATGTATAAATAATAACTTGAGTTTTTTTTTTAGAATAATAACTTAAGAGTTAAATCTAAGAACATAAAACCACAAAGATCAGACAAATAAGCATCATAAGGAAACTGTAGTCTTAAGGAAACGAGAGGTTAAAGTGCAACTATATACCATACAAGCCAGGACAGAAATAAACACCCTTGTATCCCACAGCATATCAGACAAATAAGTGCCATACACATTTCTATTGTCAGCAAATAAGTTACCGAGTTAGTAAATGGCTTGAACTTGGCCTCAAGTAATAGATATACTTCTTAATCAGCACTGTCATATCACAAGCATACAAAATACCTTGGATCTAGCAACTATTTAGAAAAGCCAAATGTTGCTCAAACTTGCTTGCAACTAAAAATATTTGTCAAAGAAGCAATAAGTGATAGGGCCATCAAGTGAGGAACATGAAAAGTAAAAGGGAGTTCACAGTCCTGATGTAAGTACTGGAAAATAACTCCTTGCAGTGAAGATCCAGGAAAAGTAGCAATTTATATTTTTCCATACAACAACAAATGATTAGAACTAGTAGGAATTTAAAGAAGAATCACTAATTAGAACTTGTTTATCATACATGTTTATTAGATGATTTGTACAGGATTCATACAAAGAGTTTTATTGTTAGTTATAACTTATAAACACGAGAGCATCAGCAATTATACTGTATGGAGAAAGTTCTTGAGAGGTATAAAAGAAGTTTCAAAGGAAGATTTCAGATGCAACAGAATGCTATCTGTCTAAAATATGTTTGAACATGTCAGTAGAAGATATAATAAGAAAGAACTAACAAATTCTCCATGTAAATTTAAGAGCAAGAACATATCAAAGGAAAATGTGTTCCAGAAAATGAACCTTGTAGTTGAAAATTTGGATGAACTTTAAAAACAAAATTGAAGGTTTATTTATGCTTGAAGAAGAACAGAAGCACAGTAAGACTACATACACAGCAACAAACTCACAAGTGCCTAACACCATGACATGACCTTAATTACCAAAAAGCTGAGAGAACCATTCTCCAATTGAAGGAAAATTTCAAGTTATCAAAATATTCAGAGGGTCCAATCATGCAATTAGTATGGTCAGTTTGATTGACTCACGACAAGATTTCAAGAATTGAGTCCTGATACATATGTCAGAAAGGAAACATGACCTAATATATCTTGATTAAAAACACTATCTACACTAAAGAAAGAATCTAAAAATCTAGTATTGTTATATCCCAAAATAGTCCCATATTGGGGGCAGGTTATGCTTACTATAGTATGTCATCATTCCCACCTGAAAGAACATCTTATAATTTTCTGGAGGGATAAGACCGACATAATTTTGAGTCAGGATCATGGCATATATAGTATATAATACATATCACGTCTTTGGGATAAGAGCTTGAACTTGGATAGTTACAATTGAGTATCGAGAACTAATTGCTTGTGGTGTCCGAGCCATGTTGAGACCTGTTGCACCCTAATGGATCTCCAAGCCAACAGGATAGGAAACATAAATGACATCCAAAGTGCCTCCAAAATACCACATAATCAGTGAGGGATAGCACTGGTCAAGAGAAATTCTATGTGGTTTGCACAGGAACGTCAAGTATTTAAGTGCAAGAAACAAAATTGATCAAACTAAGAAGGTATAGATCAGCATGGTTCCAATATCAACTGGTATGATAAAAAACATTTAAAGTTCAAAAATGATAACACACCAGAGTACCAGAATCAAATCAGAGCAATGCATAATGAGAGGTATGACCAATGTACCCTAGGTTTTATTCTTTGGTGGGGTTATAGATTGAGATGGTATGTGATTCACTATCCACCCTAAAATGGGGTCATCTTCAGTGTGCCTTATTGGATGGAACGGTTCATCCATGCAAATCACTACAAGTAAGCAAGATGCTCTTCCAAACAAAATTTGCCACCAAACCCCCTGGGGCAATTTGGCACAACATTTTGGAGCTCTCAGACTTAACTTTTCACAAGGTAAAGCCTTTTTAACAGGTATCTTCAGCATGAAAAGAACTAATATCACCAATCAATGCTGAATAATAATCTGACCACCAGTCCTGATCAACTTTAATCAATTCTTGAACACAGCAAATTCAAAGATGCGATCTTTTTCAGTTATCCAAAACCAACGATTTCCAAGGTTCAAAAGTGAACTGTAAACCACTGCCTACCTTGCCAAGACCAAACAAAACCGACACCTTGCAAAAGCTAGGTCCACAACATTCCAACTCCGCAGGTTTCCAAAAGAACAAAAATTCAAGCAACAACGTACCGCATTCACCTGGCACAACCAGCGCTTTCTCCTCACCCTAACCTTCTCATCACGATGGTAAGCCGAGCACCGCGGCAAGGTAGTGCTGGCGAGAGAACCAGTAAGAACCCTCGGCGCCTTCCAGGCACAAGAGAGCACGCTGCACTCGTACCACCCGCCGCCTTCTCCTTTATAGAGCTTGCAGAGGTTCGCGCACTCCACGGACACTGCGCAGTCAATCCCACCTAATCCAATTCAAAACCCTATATACCAAAGCAACACAAAACTCCCCCAAAACGAAGAGAAAAATATCCGAAATGCAAAGAAACCCACCCGAACTCGACGGGGAAGAAGCCATCTCCCACCTGAATCGCGGAATGGAGAAATCTCATCGACCCCTAGAGATCGAAACTCCCGCGACCACTGACGGCGACGAAAGAAGAAGAGAACTCACGGAAGAGAACCAACGATAGGCTCAAACTAAAACCTCCTCGATCACGACAAATGAATTCCAATCTTCGGTGCTAACTGGGAGAAATCCGATGGGAGATCAGCGTTGGAAACGGAAAGATGGACCACGGAAGAAGGGAGAGGAGAGGATATTACGAGGACGGGCGGCCACACGAAGTCCGCCGCTTTACGAAGATTTTTAGTTCAATTCTGTTCACCCTTTTCTCTCTCAGATTAGTAAATGAATTGACATTATTACCCTCGCTAATTTCTTTTATGTTTTCTAAATTTCATATTCTGCACATATATGTTTGAAATGCCACCACAAATTCCTACATCTTCTCATATATATATTTCTTCTTATTTTCCTTATTTCCAATACCTTTTTCTTGTTTCATGGAATAAAGAACAACGCTCGGTCCTTCCACTACATTTTGTATTAATAAATTTTATAATTGTTTATAAAATAATATAATTTTAACTCCCCTTTAATTTTGGACTACACGAGGAACAAATTAATTTTCCAGCAATTAATGTGAAAATAGGAGGGGATTAAATAGGTATTAGGACATGCTTTGTGGGGGCAAACAAGGAATTACAAGAGGGGGAGGTGGAGGCGTACCAAATGCCTCTCCTCTTCGTAGTGCTATTGCTTCGGGGCCTCGGGGCACAACCACGGGCCAAACCCGAGCCACTCGATTTCTGCTGCACTGACCTAAATGCCCCTCCATGATTTCATAAATGGCGTAGGGGGCGGCATATTCCCAGAACCGATTGAGCCCACGAGCGGGGTGTGGTGGGGGAGTTTACGACCGTTTGATCTCGATCCAAAGGCTAATCACGCTCAGGGCCGTGACGCACGCGGCGTCAGGGTAGGTGGGCGGGCGCAGCGTTGTTGGAAGAAATGACGGGCTACACGTGATCTCCACGTGTCCCGGTGTGGGTCGTCCATCGGCGGACCACGCGCCGCTCACGTGACAGGGATAAGATAGTAATAAACAGGAATTTAAATATATTTGATGGAGACTAAAAGATTAATAGTGTTCAAATCTCTTTAAAGTTCAGATGATCTAATTAGTAATTGATTGAATGAAATAAAAAATTTATATCAAAAATATTACATGGATTAAATGAATGAAAAAAATTAAATTGAAAAGAATAAAATCGAATGGATTGGAATCCCACCAATTTAGTATTTTTTATTATTATCATATATAAATGTCCTTATTTTAAGCACTCTCACTTTCAATATAAAAATTACTTTAATATATTGCAAGAATTTCATGCAGCATTTTTGTGATAATTCGATTACAATCTTAACAACAAAGATTATGGAAGAAATCATAAAACAAAATAGCCTATGAGCAATAAACTAAGTTAGATTGCTTCTATTATTGATGTGGATGATCAAAGAATATTCTCTTTATTCCTTTGTTCTTCTTTCATGATGACATCTTCTATGTACCTCGAATGAGAAGTTGTTAAAACATAATTTTTAGAATATAAAAATATTTAATTTGGATTAAAATCTAAAATTATCATAATACTTCCGATATAATAAAGCTCAGTAGATCTGCATAACAATACTAGAGGTCATGTCATTATATAAGCGAGAGTAACGATATAGAAAAAATATTATGATAATTTATTAATAATAATATAGGAAAAAAATCTCTAATATATCTTAAGTTTTAGACTACATAATCTAACAATAACAACGAAGAAAAAAAAAATAATCTACTAATAATAACATAGGAAAAAAAACCAAAATGTCAACATGTCACAATAACAACATAGAAAAAACCATAATCTACTAATAATAAAATATAAAAAACCATACTGTATATTAGATTATGTCTGATGCATTAATGACAAAAAAAAATTAAGATGAAATCTAAGTGTAAGATCCTATCTTCAAGTCTTATTCATGCTGTGTAGTAAGTATATATAATGAACATCTTCATCAATTCAGGTTTTGCATTTTGGATTTAAGTTAATCTGTCACTCACATATACTGATGAAGCTTTCTAGATGAAAATATAATGATAGAAGATTTAAAATGGCACACCTTAAAGTGTGGAGTGCCCGATTACTGTGAAGAACACACGATTGCTGAGATTGTGCCACCTTCTACGTATTGATTCCTCGGTACATTTTTGTTGTGTGTAAATAAGATACCTTGAGATATATCAGGTATTTCAATATATATATATATATATATATATATATATATATATATATATATATATATATATATATATATATATATATATATATATATATATTTATTTATTTATTTATTTATCTTAGACGAACATGTTGTGTGTAAATAAAATGTTTGTAGATAATTTTTTTTTTTATCTAGGATTGATAATTTATATATAAATAAGGCATTTTAGAATGTATCGAACGGTTCAGATTTTTTTTATCTTAATTATTTTTTTATCGAATGGTTCAGATTTTTTTATTTTTTAGAATTTTTATGTCGTGCATGAGTATGAGAAACTTTATGTAATTTTTATTTTTTTATTTGACATAAGTGATGTAATCATGTGGTGATAAAAGAAAATTTCATCCACAATTAAAATGTTAATTGGATCAAGCTTGCTGGATAAATTGGATCAATAATACCTTACCAACTAGTTTAGCTTATACTTTCGTATTTAAAATATTTTTATCGTGAGTGAAAATTACTTAATAATATTTTTATTTTCTTTAAATTATCAAACTAGTCATCCGACCTTCTGCATCCAACCTTTCCTTGTAATTGTTCTTTCCTTGGGCCGTAGTCGATCGCTTCTTCTCGCCCCAACCTTTCCTTGCAATTGTTTGCCTTGCATGGGTAGTCGTTGCCATCCCAACGTAGATGTGTGCATGGGTCATGGGAAGGAAAAGCTCGGGCATCTCCATTCACCACGCAACACAGCCAGCTGATTCAGGAAGCAAAGCCGCGCATGGATTCCTCCCTTCTTCTCCCCGCCCAAGCTTTCTCAGACCAGAGCCACCGAGGTCCCCGCCGGGTTCTATATCTCCCCGTGCTGGTCCCCTTCCGGCCGAACCACGCGCGCCATGGCCATCACCCACAACGACCTGTCCCTGAGGACGCACTGGCGCAGTGATATTAGCGGCCGCGTCGCTCTCTTCCTCGTGGTCCTCTCCGTCCTCTGCGGCCTCGTCAGCTTCGTCCTCTGCCTCGCCGCCGAGGCCTCGCGGTCCGAGGTAGCCGTCCATGTCCATCACCCCACTGCTTGCAGCGGCTAGCCCATTAGTTGCCCGGACTACGTGCGATTCATGCATGGCGGCGTTTATTCTACGTGCAGGCCACATGGTACCTGTTGAGCAACCAGGGCGACAGCAGCAAGACGTACCAGTGCGTCTACACCGGCAGCGGGCGGACGCCGCTGGCCTGCGCCGTCTGCGCGTTCTTGCTGCTCGCAGCCGCCATGTTCGCCGAGCATGCCTACATGCTGGTGGCGGCCACCTCTCCTAAGCTTCCGGCACTGGCGGCTTGGTCGTCGCTCCCAGATGATCCCCTCACGTCGTCGTCGGCCGCTAGAACTCTTACATGGCGAGCCTGCTGCCTCTTCCTCACGACTTGGTAAGCTTTCCAGCCTTATACGACAGCATCAACTGATTCGTCCGTTCTTGAGCTCGAGGACTACTCTGATTTGCTCCCTGCAACTCACTGGAGCACAGGATCTGCTTCGCCATCGCGGCGGTGCTGCTGATCATCGGCATCGGCGTGGAGTCGGGCCACATAAGCCAGTGGAGGAACCCGAAGCCGGATTGCCATGTGATCAGGCCAGGGCTCTTCGCAGCAGCTGGAATCTTCGGGCTGATCACTGTCCTCCTCGGAGTCGGGTTGTACCTTACGGCGCTGCAAACGCAGAGGCTGCACCAGGAAGAGGAGAACATGCGCCGAGGTATCACTCAGGCAACTCGCCCACACCAGTTTCCTCCGCCAAGCGCACCGCAAGCAGCCCACACCACACAAGGAGGGGAGCCCGCCGCCATTAACAAGACTTCGACCTCTGCGTGAGGTTTCAGTTGACCTCAGGTCACTGTGATACGCCAACCAATTGCCAATGGTATTTCTTCTGTGTTGTAAATCTTTGCTTAGATCATTTCAGTAAATGATAGGGAAAAAAACTCAAAAGAATAATTTCTTTTACAATGAATCAATTATTTTGGATGTTGTATACAAATTAGTGTGATTCAACTATCAAAAGCAATATCCATGTTTGGGCAAATAAAGAAGCAGCCTTAGAATGGCAAGCAAAAACAAGTGGTGGTGTGTTTCTCCTTTAGGATATTGCCATTAGATCAATCTTTTTATTTTTATTTATAATTAATTAATTAATAATTTGGACATCATCATTTTTTTTTCTTTTGCTATCTAAATCTAATGTGTGATGGCATTGCGACTTTTATCGACAGTCTAAAATAATTAAACTTAGATTATCTTTCACTTTAATGTGTGACTAAATTAGAATGTCATGATGATAGCATTTATGCGTTGACTTTGTTGCTTCTTATGTAAATAAATTTTATTGACTAATAATTATTTTTCATCTTATTACTATAAATTCATTCAATTTAGTAAATAGACTTTGTTGACTAATAATTGTTTTCGTCTTATTGCTATAAATTCATTGATGGAAAGAATATAATATAAGAATAATTATTGAAGAAGCTTTATATCAATCTTAGATCGATGCAAAGAATGACTTACGAGCAAGAGACTTCGTGAGTAGAGCAATAGAGCAAGAGCATATCGTTGCTATTGCTGCGATTGTTGTTGCTGTGATGGCACAAGCGTTCCTTTCATTCCCCTTAAATCCGCCCTTCGTTCTCCTTAAGTCCGTCGACTATTGATAGATCAACGAAGACTATCACGGTGAGAAAGATAAGGATTGGCCGCGGAGCCTATTAGGAATTTGGATGCAGCGACGTTGGTCGCTGGCCGAAGGTAAGAGTGAAGCTTCACTTTTCTCACTGATACCATGATGGAAAAAATAGAAAATACCTCAATAGAACAGAGTGAGATTTTCTCATATAGTTGAGGAAATCTTATCTTCTATTAATGATGACATTTGACTCTTGTAAGCCAAATACTCTTTCTTTCTTCTTTTGCTAGTTCTTTAAATAAATAAATCTTATTAATTAATAATTATTTTTGTTCTTTGAGTCAACTTAAATCTGATTTAACAAGTTAAATCAGGCATCATTGATAAAGATCAAGTAATTTTCCATAAATATTTTTTTTTTCATAATATAGGTATCAATTTAGACCTATTGACCCAAAATATATACGATTAAGTTAATAATAATACATACATCAATCTTTTGTAAGTCAATTTAAGTTTTCATACACTTCCAATACAAGGCTAAATTGAGAGTTAAATCTCTTCTATTCTAACATAATTCAAAATTAAAATTTAGTATAGTACATATGAGATATAGTTTAGCGTTTGACCCATCCTCATATCACTTATCCAATTTGATAAAATAAAAATAATATCTTAAATTTTTTGTTGAATCTAAACAACTAACCCAAAATATTTAATTCTAAAATAACAATATTAGATACACCAATCTCAATTTAAAAATCTAAAATAACTCTTATCCTTGTGCACCTCATGACACCTTTTTTTTATTGTCCTTCTCACTCCACCATCTCACTGGCCACATTTACTTTTGAGTCTATAGGAGATATCTCTAATAATAATAATAATACTCAGTTTGAAGTGTCCCAACATAAAATCCTTTTACCTTTTATGTTATTCGATTGATACATAAAATATTGTATTAGTTGTTCCATCTCTATTCGATACCATTATGAAATGAACGAATGATGGTAAGTTGAATCTATTTGAAGCTGAAATGTGACCAGATGAAAGGCATTCATCCTCTTCACAAAGATATCTACTTTTCACTGTTCTATGGCCACATAATAGAGGAAGTTAAGCAAAGACAAGAAGTGTCCAATTCACTCCCTTAGCTTACAAGGAAAGCAATGATCTCTATCTTCATGCACCACCACTAGTATCCATTTAGGGAACACAGGGCCACATCTCCAAACTTTCCATGTACTGCTACCTGCAACCTAATGGATTACAAAGGAGAGAAAAAAAAGTTAGAATCAATGAAATGACGTTATCAAATGATCAGAAGGACCATTCTGTTTTAATAATTCACTATCATGATTACCGTAAAGAGTTCTTATATATGATCTAAAAGATATCGATGATGTCCGAATCAATTCGACGAGACTAGAATATGAGATCATTAAATTGGCTTAGATTCATTATTATTTGATTTTGATAAATCAATCGAATTAGATTGATAATTAAATATTTATGTGAATTAAATACAAAATTTTTAGGATTTAGGATCATCAGACTTTTCATTACTTAGCTTCCACATGTGGAAGTCTTGCGTTGGGTACATCATATGTAAAGTGACAATGACAAGCAAACTATATGAGCTAAGGTTTTGGAGTGAATGAGACTCAACCTTTTACGGTGAGACCGGACATGGCTGCCCTACCGCCACTCATCACTGTGTATTTATGGTCACTCTCCACCCACATGGCAACAACATCTCCCACGCCATGAAGCCACATCTCTCCTCCTCCTCCAACTCCTCGATATTCGCCAAGAGGGCTCGGCTCTCTCCTTGCATCTTGACCTTGCTGGCCGTCATGGCGCTCGTCGCAGTCCTCTCCGGCGAGGACTTCATCTTCAGCTTCATCCAGCTCAGCCCGGAGCCGCATCAGTTCCTATCCAGATCCGGTACGTCGTTGAACCGATCCCGGTGGAGCTGCTTACCGCTGATGCTTCTTGTGTTGGATGCAGGGAGTCGCGGAGAGAAGCTGCCGTTTGCCATCGGAGAGATGGAAGGCGACTGCGACATATACCGGGGGAGATGGGTCAGGGACGAGTCGACTCGGCCACAGTACCAGGAATCGGACTGTCCTTACATCCAGCCGCAGCTCACCTGCCAAGAGCATGGGCGACCTGATAAGGAGTACCAGTTCTGGAGATGGCAGCCTCGTGACTGCGACCTTCCCAGGTTCCTCGATAGCAGGACATGCATTCTAGTAATCTGCAAGATTTGGAGTTCTTTCTTCTACCTCTTCTAACATGTTGCGATCTCGCGCAGCTTCAATGCCACACTGATGCTCGAGGCACTTCGAGGAAAGCGGATGATGTTCGTCGGTGATTCCCTGAACAGAGGTCAGTTCACTTCCATGGTCTGTCTTCTCCACTCCGCCATCCCTGACAGTGCCAAATCGATGGAAGTAAATGGTTCACTAACAGTCTTCCGGGCAAAGGTGAAACCATGCGCTAATCCTTCCCTCCACCGCTTCTCTCCCACCTATAACACCATCCTCTCTTCCACTTGGCTCAGGAGTACAACGCAACGATCGAGTTCTACTGGGCGCCGTTCCTTCTCGAATCCAACTCCGACGACGCCGTCATCCACAGGATGGCCGACAGGATCGTGAGGAAAGGATCCATCGACAAGCACGGCCAGAACTGGAAAGGAGCGGACGTGTTGGTGTTCAACACGTACCTTTGGTGGATGACTGGCCTCACGATGAAGATCCTGTAGGTTTGCTGACCTCTTCCTCCAGCTTTTTCATGGGCTTGGGAACCGGAATCAAACCGGTTCAGTTTTAGAATCAGAATCGAAACCTACGGTTCCGATGCCAGATTAGGTTCGAACCGTCCGTAGATTGAAACCAAAACCGGAACCGGACCTTTAGTTCAATTCATTTGATTTAGAACCGACGAATCATTAGACCGATTCGATTTCAATTTCAGCCCAATTCGATTCTGATTCGAACCAAACCGTGATTAGAGGTAGAGCGAAGCAGTCATGGTGGGCTAACCTCGCAGGCAAGGACAGGGCTCCTTCAACGACGAAGCGAGGGATATCGTGCAGCCGAGCACAGAGGACGCCTACCGCATGGCGATGAGAAGCATGTTGGAGTGGGTGGACCAAAACATGGATCTAAAGAAGGCGAGGGTGTTCTTCGCCACCATGTCGCCTTCTCATGAAAAGTGAGTGAGTGAGGTCGCTCTAACCTTCGTCCTTTCTTACCTTGCTGATCAATACTGAGAAGCCAACAGGAGCAGAGACTGGGGGGACGAACCCGGAGGCAACTGCTACAACCAGACAACCATGATCGAAGACCCCACGTACTGGGGCTCCGATTGCCGGAAGAGCGTAATGGAGGTGGTCCGAGAAGTGGTCGGCGGAACGAAGCTGCCCATCACAGTCCTCAACATCACCCAACTCTCCAGCTACCGCAAGGACGCCCACACGTCCATCTACAAGAAGCAGTGGGTGCCGCTGACCCCTCAGCAGATCGCCAACCCGGTGAGCTACTCAGACTGCGTCCACTGGTGCTTGCCCGGCCTCCAGGACACCTGGAACGAGCTTCTCTTCACCGAGCTGTTCTACCCTTAACGAGCGATGGCTTCGCCTATCATGCGCGGCATTCAATTACCTTCGGGAATCTTAAAGTACATCGACGATTGTGGAGGATGGAAACGGGTCTCGGATCCAACTCGAGAATCTATTTTATTATTCGGATACGGGCACACCAATTTCATCAGATCCGTTTCCCAATCTAACGTTGAACATTGCTTATTATTGAAATTATAAAGAATAATTATTATTAAAATCGAGACACATCGGATTCCTACTTTGGTAGCGAATGGTGCGTTGACAATTTCGAATTTACTAGTGGATGCAAATGCAGTAGACAAAGATGCCCTATCGGTCGCCGCTGACCACCGTCCCAAATGTCTGACCGGTCCAAGTCAAACACCGCGGGCTTCCCTATAAAACCAGCCATCGACGACTCTTCCATCCGCCTTTACTCGACTAGTGGTGATCCTGTGATCCATGATGGGCAAAGGACTCTTCCGCACTTGCTTCAGCCCCAGCTCTCGTGGCCTGGTGAAGCTGGTATTCTGGGGCGGCACCGCCACGTTCTTGCCGGAGAAGCAGCCCGCCGGGGAGGTCATGTACCGGTTCCCGGACCGCATCGTCTGCCACGCCGACTCCTTCTACATCGGTCTCCCGATCCCGGTTCTTTCTGCCGCCGAAGAGCTTCTCCCCGGCCGGACCTACTTCGTCCTCCCGGCCGACAGATTCCGGCTCGACCAGACCCTGACCGTCGCATCGCTCGCGTCGCTGTCGCCGGTGCCGACGAAGGTGTCGCTCGCCGGAGACGGACAGCGTCCGTTCGCGTACGTGAAGGGAGGGGATGGGAGGACACTCATCAAGGTGCTGCCTGAGTTCATATCTATGGTTATCTGCTCTTCGGGAGAAGGCGGGAGGAGGAGGGGCGGCGATGGCGGGGCGTTATGCAGCACGCCTGAGTTGAAGAGGCACTACGCGCAGCTGGTGGGGTCGAGGGCTCGCCGGCCTTGGTCTCCGGCGCTCGAGATGATATCAGAGAGGAAGAGTCGATCATTGTCGTCGCCCGTCAAGTTGTTGGGGTTGGAGAGGAGGTCGAGCTAATTAAGCCCATGTTTTCTTCCTCTGTAAATATTAGAGGAGATATATGATCAAGTTCTTTTCATGCTTGATATCGAGGTTTTCTGGAACTCCTATGACCAATGTAAAGATTGATACATGCCCGTACCCGAGTCTGAGAATTGCTCGGGCTGGCGTACTTGTTTGGCTTTCGTGAAGTTACAATAGCGTTGGCTTGTTAGAATTCTTTTGTTGTGACTGACTTCCGTCACCATCGAAGAATGGTGTGTACTAGAAGATGCTGGTGAAATGCGTGTGCTGTTTACAGGTCGTCGTTATCCGAAGCCATAGTGGACTATAACTTTAGGTTGACCATGTACGACCAGATCAGTGATTCCAAGAGCCAGTAGCCGAGACTGACCCAATCTCTCACCTCCATCTCTTTAAGTTAATTAAGCATAATCAGTAAAGGATATGACTTGGAAACCAAAACGAAGTTAATAAATCCATAACATGAGCCAGAAATACTAGAATGGACCAGAGATATGTGTAGAAGCATTTTAGAATGACCAGTGGTACGACAGGCACTTTTGTTATATCCTAAACTTTAGTCAGAAATGTGATCTTTGAACAATTTGATTAAGAAAACTATGTTGACCAATTTCAACTAATAGCAGGGATATCAACACAAGGAAAATATTGACCACTCGGTCCAAGTTCATTGCACCACAAAACTTGCGCTTATGCTAGAATGACCAGTGGTACGACAGGCACTTTTGTTATATCCTAAACTTTAGTCAGAAATGTGATCTTTGAACAATTTGATTAAACATAAAGAAAACTATGTTGACCAATTTCAACTAATAGCAGGGATATAAACACAAGGAAAATATTGACCACTCGGTCCAAGTTCATTGCACCACAAAGCTTGCGCTTATGCCACCTGAGGTTGATCGAGACACTAACCTTTTAAGCCAAAATAGATGAATACGTGTCTACTCCATGATTTCAACATTAGAAAACACTAAGGTAACTTCCTGCAATAACACTTGTGCAAAATGTTCAGATAACTAATAACTCAAGTGCAAAAGAAATAGAAGACCAGAATTCGACTAGGATAGTTGCATATTCCTCATTCCTCATCCTCCTCATCACCATCACCCCCAGCTGCCTTCTTTGCTGCTGCCTTCTGGTTCCTTCTCTTCACTCTCCCAGGACGGCCACCACCAAATGGACTCGTCAGGGAGAAGTCAATGTGCTTTGCTGAATCCACCCTCACCATGAATGATGGGATGTTAACCACTTGCCTCCCAACTCTGCGAGGATAGTTGAGAAACATGAAGAGACATACAAATTGCGAAAAAATATTGTAGTTTCATGTCAACATAATTCTGCTCACTGGCCCATTTACCACCAGGAAATGGAAGTTCAAATCACAACCAACCTGTTAAGGTCTGGTCAGCCAAAATATATTACAGTTTATTGGAAAAAAGATGTAATGCTAGCAAAAATTAAATCACTAGCAGAGGGATATAACTGACAAAAAAGGTAGCAAAACATTGATGGTCAGAGGGACTGGAGCATCAGCATAAGAACTGATCACAATGGTAGGCTGTGGCAATGTTGTTGCAGGCAAAGGGGCAAGAGCATACGATTAGAGAGAGAGAGAGAGAGAGAGAGAGAGAGAGTTCCTAAGATTTATGAAGAGTATATTTTCACAGAAACCATCAATTTCAACGAATTAGAGAACATAAATAAACTACATTCAATGGATTTTGGACTTTCTTCTTCCATATTTTATTTCATCTACCATATTAAGTTGAATCACTAGTTACTTATATTTATGTAAACTCTATTAATTTGGTTCATAAGATCCAACAGGAAAACCTGAACTTGACTCTTTCAAAGTCAACTTAAAGTTTGGTGACCTGAACCCAAACTAAATATAACATGAATGATTATTTTTTTCGTCGGTCATTAGTAACAATGACATTTAGGTGATGCAGCAGACTAGAGTAGATTCATGTATATAAGCAGCAATACTTCAGTTGTTATCCTCAACTTCTCCCTCCTCTCTTTCTATTTATGGTTGTTCATTATCTTTCCTATGCCTGCTTCTCAGGTATTTCCCTGTTCTTCTTCACCGCCTTCACCCTCCATGTGTTACTGCAATTTTGAATTAAATAACACTGTTGTATAAGCAACAAGGTACAACATTTGTCTTATTTAAGTAGCACCAGACAGGAATTTACAGGTTTATCTCATCCTCAAATATATTTTTCCAAGTCGGAGGCCTTTCTACAGTTAGGCATGTGCCAAGATTCACAACTAGGCTTACATAGACCTAGATCATTAGTCCACTTCAACACCAACCTTTAAAATCAAAGCATTTAGAAAAAAAATAATCACAAAATGTGTTCATTCAACATGCAATTAATAGGTCAACATTCCATATCTATATAAGAGTTACCACTCGAGCATATCCTCCTATATTTGACATATATAAATGGATGTTAAGAGGACAACCATGGATTACATGCTACAATACAATTGTTCTAGGAAGGCCCACCACAAGAGTCCTAGAAAGATCCAAGACTACCGATAGAAGAACAAAAATCTGTATAAACATACACTATTGGTTGGTTGATATTTAAAAAGGCAAGTGAAGCAAATATTTTAAAGGGCTATTGAACTTAAAAACTATCTGGAAGGATTTGAACAAGCTGGAAAGGTCAATATTCTATTGACCAGGAATACCAAACATCATTGCAGAACTAGCATCATGAAGCAGGAACTATAGAATCCATTTTCAACAAATCAATATTAGCTATATTTATCGATTTACACAAGGTAAGATTTACAGAAAAAAGAACACTGTTTTTCTATTCCTTTCCCTTTATTGTTCTACCAATCCTAAATAAAGTGACACTCCAGAAGACATAGTTGATATTGCAATGCTACTGCTCCTGAAAGTCAAACACACTTACCCCCGGAGGCTACAAGCTTCTTCATCCTGCTCAGATCTCATGTCAAATCATGGCTACAAGAAAATACAAAATCTAACCATTACTTGCCAATAATTTTTGGCAACTCCTGAATATATCATTAGATAGCATTTAAGAAAAATGGAGAACAGTAGTATAGGTAAACATAGGCCAATATAAACATGACAATACAAAACCACAATAGGTAATAGACAGACCAGCAAAAACAAATGAAATTTGATTTTATTGCAGGCATGTACTACTGCCACAGCAAGTCTGTTTACTGCCTCAACTAATCACCACATAAACCAGAGAGAGTTTCACATTTAGTGAAAATGCTAATAAAATGACAATGTATTTAAAACCATTGACGCACACAATTTATTATAACTTTCAGATAATCCAATCCATCAATAGAAAAAAGAAGGTTATACCTGATGTGGCGCTGCCTGATGAGAACCCTAGCATGGTGGATAGACTTTGCCATTCCCGACTTGAAGACGAGAGTCTGCAGACGGCGCTCCAAGAAGTTCTCCACTGTGAGGGCCAGGACATAATCTAGCTTGTTCTGGCCTTCCTCGAGGAGCCCATAACGGTTCATCCGGCGGAGGAGGGCCTCTCCCTCGAAAATCCGACGAGGGTTTTTCTCATCAAGCGTGAGAAGATCCCTCGCAGCATTACGGATTCGGCTCAGCGCATACTGGACTCTCCAGAGTTCCCGTTTGCAGCGGAGCCCATACTCACCGACAAGCTTCAGCTCAGCATCAAGCCGCTCCTTCTCATAGGGACGACGGGGCTTCTTAAAGGTCTTCCCGTCTGAAAAAAGACCATCGTAGCTAGGATTAACAGATCCAAACCATACTCAGAACACCAACGAGGGTTTCCATCAGATTTTGAAAGAAGAAACTAACAATGTACCCAAAACCACAATGAAGCCCAGAAATTCCACCACGCACACATCGTAAGAAACCGAAATCAAAACCCTACCAAGGCTTTTCCTCATAAAATTTCAGATCCATTCGAGGATCGAAAAATAAGAAGCGAAAGCATCGAAAAAGATTCAAAGATCTGAGATTGCGGGATGAGAGAAGGACAACGACGATCGCGACTACTCACAGTTCCTATAAAAACTGACGTGAACCATGGCTGCTTCAACTCCACCGACGCCTCCGGCGCTCGCCTACGGATCCCGATCCAAGGAGGTGCGCGAGAGGCCGCGAACGAGCACGCAGATTCCTTTATATATAGAATTCCAAAAACCCTAGCCCTGAGCGTGGAAACGACATCGGGTCGAACCCGGTCGGGTTGAGGGTCCGCAACTCTTCATGCCAGCATTTCGGTTCGGCCTTCTGGGCTCCCCACGACCCAGCAAACTTAAAGGGCCTTCTGCATAGCCCTCAATCTACCAATATTTCATATACACCACACATATCAAGGCTTTATATATATATATATATATATATATATATATATATATATATATATATATATATATATATATATATATAAACTGAATAAGGCCAAGAATGAATGTACCTTGCTCATAATTTATCCATTTCATAATTTCCTTGCTCAAAAATCAATCAGACTAATTAAAAGAATGAAGCTTGAAATGATAATTGCTTTTGTTGAGGTGGGCTGAAATGAAAGGAATCACCAGTAATCACCACATGAACACATTCCATCTGCAAAGTGGTGAAATCTTGCGTTGTCCCGAACTATGATCTCTCTCGATTCGATCTGTGATATGAGCTTGATCGCCGAGTGGCAATCCATGCAGATCCGTAGATTCTTCTTAACGATGATAGGCTTTGTGGGCGGCGTGCTGATCAGCGCGAATGCAACTGCAATCCTCTCACTGTGATGATGCAGCGATCTTCCCCTCGATCCTTCTTCTAGATTAGAGGCCACAGAAGCTGTCACAGGAACATACCCTGCTTGACTTAGTTTAACCGAGAGCTCCTCAAGCTTCTCATGGATCTCCTTTATCTGTGGGTGTGAAGGGTCATCGGCACCAAAAACATGGGCCTTGTTGTCGACATCCACCCAGCTGAAACCAGGCAACTTCTTCACCCTGCTGTCCCTCATCAACTTCCTTGCAGCTTTCACATCCTCCCAGTGACCCATCGAGGCATACATAGTCGACAGCAGGACATGGATCCCTGTGTTGCCGGGCTCCAGCTTCATCAGCTTTTCTGCAGCAAACTCACCCAGTTCTACGTCTCCATGTGTCCTGCACGCTCCAAGCAAAGAACACCAGCCATAAGCGTTAGGCTCAAACGGCATTCGGCCGATGAAATCTTTGACTTCCTCAAGTCTTCCAGCTCGAGCAAGCATATCTATGACACAAGAGTAATGCTCCTCTGCAGGTTCCACACCATATGTTTTGTGCATGGAGTGGAAGTACTCTAGTCCTGATTCCACCAGCCCGGAATGGCTGCACGCCATTAACAGGTTAACGAAACTGATATGATTTGGTTTGCATCCTCCGGCCACCATTCGATGGAACGCCTCTACTGCTTCCTTGCCACGGCCATGGTGTGCAAGCGCACCCACCATCGAATTCCAGGCAGCATCACTGGCGTGCTGAATCTCTCCAAACAGCTGAATCGAACACTTGAGGATCCCGCACTTGCCGTACATGTCGACGAGGGAGGAAGAAACGTATGGGTCGATGTCAAAGCTTGTTTTGATCACTTGGGCATGGAACTGAGTCCCTTGTTCCAGCACTGCTTGGTTTGCACAAGCCTTGACCATGCTCGAGAAAGTGAACTCATTAGGCTCTGTGCCATGTCTTCTACAGTCAACGTATGTTCTCAAAGCTTCCTCGAACTGGTTCATCTCGACATACCCATCGATCAAAGAACTGCAGGAAACCACATTCCAGTCGGAACCCACCTTCTTGGAGACGCTCGAAGCACTGTCCATGTCTCCAGCCTTTGCATACATGTCCGTCAGCGCATTGACAATAAAAGTCTCCGATTCCAGACCCAACTTCACGACGGATGAATGAAGAGACTGACCAAATCTGTAGGCCTTCAGGCCAGCACACGCATTCAAGGCACTACATAAAGCATGCTGATCGATGGTGATCCTACCTGCATCGATCATCTCCTTAAATGCCCGAAGTGCGTCCTCGAAATTCCCATTCTTTGCGTACCCATCTATCATGGTGGTCCAGGACACCTCGTCTTTCCATGGCATCTCCTCGAAGACCAGACGGGCCTCAATCAAAGATCCACATCCAGCGTACATCTCGGCGAGGTTGCTTCCGACAAACAATTCATCGTCAAAACCCAACTTCACACTCGAGCAATGCATCTGTCTACCGTACGCCAACGACCCGAAGGACGCGGAAGCCTGAATCGCACTGGAGAATGCGAACTCCGTAGGCCTCACACCCGCACCGCACATCAGCGAGAAGGTTCGGAGGGCTTCAAGAGCCTGGCCGTTCTGGGAGAACCCGGAGATCATGGCAGACCAGCTGACCAGGTTTCTCTGCGTCATTCCGTCGAACAGGGCGGCAGCGTGGTGGATGTCGCCACATTTTGCATACATGTTGATGAGATGGTTGGCGACGAAGGTGGACGGGACGCCGCCGAGGGAGATCAAATGGGCGTGGAGCTGCTTACCTCTGTTGAGCTTCCGGGCTCGAGCGTAGGATTGGATGAGTTGAGCCAAAACAGATGGCTCCTTCATGTCACGGGGAGCACCAGATGCCGCGGGGGGCAACAAAGCCCTTCGGCGTCCGTCTTTAGAGCCTTATATGCTACTCTTGTGACACGTGGTCGATCGATTCGTAACACGAGGAATATATATATATATATATATATATATATATATATATATATATATATATATATATATATATATATATATATATATATATATAATTTTGGTGTAATAGATGCATCAGAGCCATTGATGGATTGAGTTGACCAATTATTAAGATTTATGGGTAAGACATCCAAGAAGTGGTCAAACCCTCTCTCCCTCTGTCTGTGCAGGGATAGCTTAGAAATGGTTGCACGACTGCATTTTTATTAGTGATCCATTTATTCCATGATCTCTGTGTCTTTCTACAGTCATTGAGAGAGACAGAGAGAGCTTAAATCCTCGTGCAGTATCTCCTCCTCAATTCTTGTGCGAAGGACAGCTACAAAGTAGGGACGTCTTCCTCTTTCCTCCCTCCACTTGTTGGGAGGAGACAGCAGCTTAGAACAGCCATTCCAATTCCAGCCTTCTCCAAAAGAACCCATTCGTAGCACAACAATTCGAGCATTATCCCAACAATTTATCTAAATCCAAAAACAAATTTCCCAAATTTTTCTTCTTCTTTTTCTATTTTTTTCAGCCAAAAAAATTATATTTATATATAAAAGAAGGGAAGAAAAAAAGAAAAATCAAGAAAATGTTACGAGGAAGGCATAACTTACAACCGCCCCCTCGGCCTCGTCTGGTCTTCGTCCCGTGACGATGTCGTTGGGTGGAGATGTGAGTGGGCGATCGACGTGAGTTCGGCAATGGCTGTGGGATTGGTGGTGACGCTGAGTCAATAGCATCGAAGAGGAGGAGAGGAGAGAGACGCACGAGGGCGGAATAGAATGTACAAAGCGCAGCAGCAGAAGCAGCACGACGCCAAGGCGTGGGAATCGACCGTCCGAAAAGCACAGCAGCAGCAGCAGCCCGGCAGTCGCCGCCGCGTCTGCCCGCTCGGGCCAATGTCCGTCGCCCCGTCCGAAGACGATTCCGGCGCCACCTCTCCACGCGGAGAAGGCGACGACGACGATTCGGCAGAGGCGGAGGAGGAGGGGGAGGTCTACCACGCGGAGCATGTCTTCCCCAGCGGCGACTTCTATACCGGACATTGGATCGCTGGCATCCCCCACGGCACCGGGAAGTACCTGTGGACGGATGGGTGCATGTACGAGGGCGAGTGGCGGTATGGGAAGACCACCGGCCGCGGGAAGTTTTCGTGGCCCTCTGGCGCCACCTACGAGGGCGATTTCAAAGCCGGGTTCATGGACGGCTTCGGTACCTACACCGGCGCCTCCGGCGAAACCTACTGGGGAAGCTGGTCCATGAACCTGAAACACGGCCACGGCAAGAAGTCCTACGCCAACGGCGACTACTACGACGGCGAGTGGCGCTCCGGCATGCAGGACGGCCACGGCCGCTACGTCTGGCGCAGCGGAACCGAGTACGTCGGACAGTGGCGCGCCGGGCTCATCCATGGCAGAGGAGCCCTCATCTGGGCTAACGGCAATCGCTACGACGGTGATTGGGACAACGGAAATCCCACGGGCAACGGTAGCTTCCGGTGGGCTGATGGCGGCCTCTACGTCGGGGAATGGTCTAACGAGAATGCCACCATCCAACACAAGGGGGTGTACTACCCATCGCCGACCGCCACCTCCCCCACTGCCCGAGACCCACAGGAAGAGTTTGTGGCCGACCTTAAAGAATGCAAGATCTCACTGGGGGAAACCATATCGGTGCTTCCCTCCCAGAAGACCCTCAATTGGTCCGGCATTGAGCCGCGGCGGTCCTCCACGGCCTCTGAATCTGCCGCCACGGACCGCGCCAGAAGGCGGGCCTCCGTCGACGGTGCCGCTTTGCTGCGCAGAAGGCCCAACGGCAGGACACTCACCGTGATCGGGACCAATGACAATGTGGGATTAGAAAAGGGGCTGGATGGGATCTACACCTGGGAGTCCCATGGAGATATTCCTTCTGACGCGGTCGAGAGACGTTCCATGGTTGAGAAGCAGGATGCGGCAGAGGCAAAGGTGCCGATGAACCCACCACGCATGCGTTGGCGGCCTCCGAGAGCCATGAAGAAGAAGCAAGGAGAAACCATCATGAAAGGGCACAAGAATTATGACCTTATGCTCAATCTCCAGCTCGGGATAAGGTAATGTTTTCCTGCGTAGCTATATGTAGTCTTTGGTGAAGATTGTGTATATGAAGGCATTGACATGTGCTTGCAATTCTCCATCAATGAAGCTTAGTAAAGTGGAAATACTAATTCATTTCTTAAATAATCCACTAAAAGACAGAGATTTGATGTAGATTGTGTTCTTATCCTTGTTTTCCAGAGTTCATCAATCTAAAGTTTGCTGTGGTACAGACATGCTGTTGGAAAACAAGGTCCTTCTCATAGTGAGCTGAAATCATCTGCCTTTGACCCCAAAGAAAAAGTGTGGACAAAGTTTCCTCCTGAAGGCTCGAAGCATACACCTCCACATCAATCCTGTGAATTCAGATGGAAAGATTACTGTCCATTGGTGTTCAGGTAAGTCCATGACTCTACTCTGTTATGTTTTAGTTATCACCTTTGAAGTTTGTATTCTTAAACTAGAGCAGACTTGATGATACATGATACTTAAATTGAATGTTCAGGACACTTTGCAGGCTGTTCAAAGTTGATGCAGCTGACTATATGATGTCTCTTTGTGGCAACGATGCCCTTCGGGAGCTGTCTTCGCCTGGTAAGAGTGGAAGTTTCTTTTACCTGACCAATGATGACAGATATATGATAAAGACAATGAAGAAGTCTGAAGTAAAGGTAATCATCTTTTCCTATCCGAATCATCCTTCCTATTTGAAACGGTAATCCTTTTCCTAGTTTCCGCATCTATCTTACCGCATAACATCTTGTTCGACAGGTCCTTTTGCGGATGCTTCAAGCATATTATAACCATGTCAGGAAATTTGAGAACAGTTTGGTAACCAAGTTTTTTGGTCTTCATTGTGTGAAGTTAACTGGAGCTTCACAGAAGAAGGTCAGAATGCAGATCTCGATGAACGTTCGTAATTTTGGATGGAGTATTTTTTTTTTTACATAACATATCAGGTTTTGCTTTTTCTTGTCACAATTGATCAGGTCCGCTTTGTTATAATGGAAAATTTGTTCTGCTCTGAGTATGTTATTCACCGGCGGTTTGACCTGAAAGGATCTTCTCATGGTCGTATGACCAGCAAGCCAGAGTCAGAGATTGACGAAACCACTACCTTAAAGGATCTTGATCTTAACTTCATATTTCGGCTACAACGATCTTGGTTTCAGGAGTTCCAAAGGTATTGTTATCGATTTTGTCCAGTTTTATGGCAGTTCTGTTTTCTGAACCTAGATATTCTATGCTTCTTATATAGAATGAGATATATATATGTGCTTTCTACAGGCAAGTTGACAAGGATTGTGAGTTTCTCGAGCAGGAGAGGATCATGGATTATAGTCTTTTAGTGGGAGTCCATTTTAGAAGTTCCAGAGAGATGCTTCCACCTGAAGGTTCATTTTAATGTCTGAAATGGCATCAAAATATTTATTCAAGCTTCCCTGACTGTGCATTTTCTAAGTTGCTCACGTTTTGGTCAAAGGTGGTGACGATGATAGCAAAAGAGAAGCAACAATGCAGCTTTCAAGAGTCAACAAGGATGATTTGAATTCTGATTCGAATAGGTACAACCATTATGGATTAGTTTCTATGTTTTTCTTTGTTGCTTGTCTGCTTAGATGTATTATTACTTAGTACCAAACTATTAGAGGACCTTTTGACAGCCAAATCAAACAATGCAAGGCATCATGCATGCTTCTTCTATATAAATTCATTCCCTTGCTGTTCTAACATGTGAGAGAGTGTCATAATTACATTTTCATATGACTTTGGTATGTTTCTCTCGCGAGATATATATTTCTCTTTGTTACATGTCCTATTTAATGTATCATAATTATTCAGTACCAAACTATTAGGGGATCTTTTGACAACCAAATCAAATAATGCAATGCCTCATGCATGCTTCTTCTATATGTGTCTCATTCGCCCTATGTGTGACAGAATGTTGCTTGTGCTCTTTCTTTAGATTATTTTTCTAACATCAAACTATTAGAGGATTTGTTGATGACCAAGTCAAATCATGCAAGGCTTCATGCATGCTTCTTCTACATACTTCATTCTCTTGATGTTTACCAAGTGACAAATGAAATAAGTACCTTCTCATACGAGTTTGCGTGTTTCTTTTGCCACAATTAAACAATAAATTGCTACACTTGTTGAGGACAAAATCAAATCATGCATGCTTCTTGTACATATTTCATTCTCTTGATGTTTAACATGAGACAAATGGCATCATTACCTTCTCATATGACTTTGCATGTTTCTTTTGCTATATATTAACAGTAAATTTCTACATTTGTACTGAAATAACCGATATATTTATCACAAGTATGAATTGATTGATATGCACATATGCTTAGTCAATGATGTTATTGTAGAAAAAGAAACAAAATGTTTTTTTTTTTTTTTGTATCCTTTAGGATCTCATATCCTTCATCTCATCGAATAGTTTGTGCCGTCATCTCCCAAAATACATTTCAGCATCCATCTATCTATCTTTCTCTGCACAACATCATCAAGATTAGCCCTTGAGCTTTTGTTCCTTCTGTTTGATGCTGTAGGAAGGGAAAGATCAGACTAGGCGTCAACATGCCAGCTAGAGCTGAACTGACAGTTAGGAAGAGCGATGGCGAATCCCAGCTAGTCGGAGAACCCACCGGAGAGTTCTACGATATAGTCTTGATTTTTGGCATCATAGACATATTGCAAGACTACGATATCAGCAAAAAGCTTGAGCATGCCTACAAGTCTTTCCAGTTTGATCCGGCCTCGATATCAGCTGTAGATCCAAAACAGTACTCGAGACGCTTCCGTGATTTCATATACAGAGCTTTCACAGAGGCAACCTAAAGCAAAATTCTGAGCCGCAGCAAACAAGAAGAGTTCCAGGTTGAGCGACTTGGACTCACGAGAACACACAAGAAATCCGGCAGGGCAGCAACCGGGTGAGTAGCTCTCGGCACGGCACGCTGATGCTTCATTTCGGCGAGGTACGGTTCCCAGATGGTGCTGCTTCAGCCATCACAGAGCCTCAAAGCAAGTAAATGTGAATAGAGAGCTTCATGTGATTTGTTTACACAGGTAGTGCTAATATCTTAATTTGAAAGGATAGAGAATTGTAACAACAAGCATGCAAACCGATCTAATGTTGTAAATTATTTCCATGAGAGTAACATGTACCAAATGTGGGGCTGTGCTTTGAGGTGCTGCTACAGGCTACTACTGTACAGTGTTCGAGAACAAGAACACTTCAGATTGTGTGTTGTGTGTAAAGCATATATGGAGATGAGATGACAAGACACCCAAAACAAGCGTTATCAGATGTGGAGTTCTCTATATGCTAAAATATACTGGCCACGCAAAAGCGATGATCGTCTGTTTCACTACCTGCAAATGCCATTTGGATTTTATGTAGGAAACAAACATAAATCAGGTGTTCCGTATCAATAAAACTTGGATCACGAGTTAAATGCCAAACGTGATTTCTGTAATGATGTTTACAAAGCTAACAGATCAGTCAGTGACATTTCGATACAAAAACATGAGACCTCGGGCACTTTTTCCTGACTGTTCCACAAAATATAATGTATTGTTCGATAAATGGTGATGATGGAACGACATATCTCGCTTTTTCTCATATGTTTAGCATATAAATCCTGACCCACTGGACCAAACATGCCCTCGTTTGTGAAGAACAGAATAAGGTAGTGAGGACTGGAACAACATATCTCACTTTTGTCAGATGTTTGGCATATAAATCCTGACTCACTGGAGCAAACATGCACTTGTTTGTAGAGAGCAACATAAGGTAGATGACACAGCCAGAAACCTCCATGAATGCACTCTTCATTTAGAATTTATGCAACACAACCGCACACATCCGAGCCTGGCCGGAGTTTAGAGCAAAAGTGCCTACTTATCATGAGCAAAACTGCTTCACCTGGACACCTGCCACGGACGTGTGTGTGATTCGTCAGATGTTTAACTGCACAATAAGATTGAGCCACTAATATCATATTAAGGTGATTCATCAGATGTTTAACTGCACAATAAGATTGAGCCACTTAATATTAAAGCTAGGTACTGCACTCTACTTGATGATTTAGGAGCATGCCAAGAACTGCATCTAGAAAAGAGTTCAACTTAAAAGAATTGGAAACCTATGATTCTTGTTTAAATTGGATTTCAGGCCTAAAGTTGGTAAAGTTTTCAAAGAAATTAATCCAAATAAATTTTCTAGTCTATAAAACTCTTGAAACTAGCACATCTTCTGTTACATTTTTATATATTTGTTTATCTATTTTTACCAAAGAAAAAGCATGCACCTCTGTATGAACAAGTGAAAAGAAAATCCATACATAATCCTTTTAACAATAATTACAAGGCATCAATTCAATGACTTGGTTTTCCCAGTCCTGAAATACATCTATTAATAATATTATGAATGGATTAGCTCAAACTTATGAATGTAATAGGAGAAAAAACTTCCACATCTTATAAATACCTAACTAAACTTCAGAAACAATCAAGACTTGGACGTTGATATGATGATATTTTTTTTTCCATTAAGTTTGATCACACCTGTTGTGGAAAAACATTAGACATTTACAAGAAAGAACCTAAACATAAGGTTTCCTTTTTCTCTCAAGGCATAAAACCTGAATAGAATTCAACAAGTCCAGCATGAAATTGCAACTAAGTTCCAAGGCAAGAACACATCTTCATGTTGTCTTCTTGCTAATCATGAAATATTCTATTAAATCAAATTTATACTCACAAGGGGGGATGGGAATCATATAAGGATAAAGTGTATTTAGTCTCAAAGGAAGTGGTCAGCCAGCAAAAGCTGTGGTCTTTCTGTGTCTTCTTCAATCTGCCTAGAGACTTCATTCTTGATGTCCTTTATTTTGTTATCCCAAATGTCATCAATCAACTTCCATGCTTGGTCACTGATGATTTGTGTCTGTACAGAAAGAAAACAATTAGCTACAACATGAAGGATCACTTTTAATTCAGATGATAGTTATCATTATGTACAATGACATACCTCCAAAGGCCTGGGTGCACCAAATGTGGAAAACCCAACATATCCTGGTGCAAAGGTAACCCTCCCCGGAAGAGAGACACCATGATTTCCCCATCTTCCAGCATAAATAAGTGCTCCATACTCATCAACTGGATGAACAGGAGGCTGCAACCAGGACCAAACAAATACAAGAAAAAGCAGCAAGTTTAGTTCCACATTGAACATTGATAGAATCTCAATCTTACTTTGCAAGGACAAACTAGCATAGAAGATACACAAACATAGAAACAGAGCAAGATTGTTGTGCCTCATGATGCACACCATCTCACATTCTGCAGAATAAACAGATTGACTTGTACAAATCCAATCTAAGACTTACACTGCCCTACTTCCTATAATCCTTTCTCTCTCCTAACTTCAGTAAAACGCTTGTTAAATACAGGTTTCTTTCTTCATTCACAACCCTCTTTTTCTGATCATTTTCATCAATGAAAATCTCGTTTATATCATAATAATCTAAGACCTACTTATACACCATATAAGATCCCAAATTATGTTATTATATGATGATTCTTGTGTGGCCTTACTCCTTGGTAATTTCTTTTACATTTTGCTTTTAATATTCTCTAACCAATCCTATAAATGTTATTTTTAAACCAGGGGTTTAAATAGGTGCTCAGGCGCTCGAGTGAGGCAAGGCGAGGCCCAAGCGCCTCAGATTAGCCAAGCAATGCACTTTAGTGAAGCACTACCTAGGCACTCGTCTGAAACCAGGCGCCGAGTACCTCAGGCGAGTGCCCGATTGAGACTATGCAACCAAACCAGACTAGTAAGTTTGGTTCGAGTAGCTAGTTTGTTCAATTGAACCAACTCAACTACATAGTATTACTATAGTTGCAAAACCCACCCCCCACCCCCTTTCGTGACCCCGAGCCTTAAACCATAACATAGTCTCTGCCTTCACTGTCGACATTTCCTCTACCACTAGCTCTCCGCCGACGCACAGGACCGCCACTGCTTCTATGTGTAGCTCCTTCCACCATCGAGGGAGAGGACCGTAGCTTACTCCGCCACCAACGGACAAATCTAAAGCTTCCGCCGCCCACGACGTCGTCGTCCCCAGCTTTAACTACTGACGTCTGAAGCTTTCTCCATTGTTGCTGCTGTCGTCTGTAGATTCCTTCACCGCCACTGCTACTGTCGTCTGAAGCTTCCTTTGTCGTCATCACCATCGTCCGAAAGTTCCACTATCACCGCCGCTCTCTCCTTCCCCAATTTCCACCGTTGGTGACTCTTTTCTCCCCTCTAACTATTGTTAACAATAGATTAAATATCGTTAACAATAGATTGTTAACAATTGTTATCATATAATAGTCCCTATTTAGATTTTAGCACTACTAATATATATTTATTTAGAACTATTATTAGGGTTTGAGGATTAATGACAAGTGTACAAAGCAATTCAAAAGATTCATAAAAAAAAATTCAAGGATCCTAACTTGAAAATACAATTATCAAAGGATTCTAAAGATCCTAATGCAATTACTTGCATTTTCTATGATAAGATTACTAGAGATGGTATTTTTCGTATAAAACAGCATAAGTATGAAACTTCAAGAATGCATCAACATGCAAAAAGTGTCCACCTGATGTAAAAAAAGAGTTATTAGCTTATATGACGGAAAAAAGATGCAAAGGAATGAATCTTATGGGATTTTACCCAGGGATAATGTTGAACATATTAGAGATGATGACGAAGAAGATTATTCAAAAAGTATCAATCCAATTGGAAAAAGAGTATATGACAAAAAAAGAAAAGAAGTCATAATGGTTAAAAAGAGTAAAAAGGAACCGAGGGACTTATATATGTATCAAAGATCACAGAAGCAACAGGGGCAAACAGAAACAAAATTAAGACAAACAAATAATAAGTGATGCTTATGATAAGGAAATAAGGGGAAGAACGATTCAACACATTACTCGCTTCTTCTATCAGGCTGGCCTTCTTCTTAGTACTTGTCATTTAAACAGTTTTAAAGGGATGATTAAAGTTATTGAAAGATATGGTGAGAGATAAAAACCTTCTAGTTATTATGAGTTACGAGTTTCATTATTGAAAAAAGAGTTAATTATACAAATGACTTATTAAAGCATCACAAAGAATCATGTGTAAAACATGGTTGCTTTATTATGTCAGATGCTTGAATCGACAGGAGACATAGAAATATAATTAATTTTATGACCAATCGTTCTTTAGGAACCATGTTTGTGAAGTCAATAGATGCATCATTTTTTATAAAATGAGGAGAAAATATATATAAATTGCTTAATAAATTAGTGGAAGAAATTGGTGTACAAAATATCGTCCAAGTCATAACCAGCAATGGAAACAACAATGTGTTAGTTGGTAAGATTTATCTTTTAAATTTTTTAATCCGTTATTTACTTTATCTCAAATTTGAATGGAAAAACTATGTGACTCCTAAGTCTTAAGAATTTTATTTTGTCTTAGGTAAATTACTTGGAGTAAAAAGACAACTTATATTAGATTCCATGTGCGGCACATTGCATTGATTTAATATTGGAGGATATTGAGAAGATTCTTGACATTAAAAAAACTTTAAACAGGGCAATCTTTGTTGTTGGATTTCTCTATAATCATACTGGGATTTTGAATATAATGACACAATTCACAGGCAACAAGGAATTGGTGAGATATAGTGTCACATGATTTGCTACTTCCTTGACATTACAGAGCATGCATCATTAAAAACATAACATGAGAAACATATTTACCTCGAAGAAATGGATGACAAGCAAACAAGCAAAACAAGCAAAAGACAAAAGGGCCGATGATATTATCTTAATGTCGTCTTTTTAAAATCGTACAGTTTATACATTAAAGGTAATGAGGTCTCTTGTTTGAGTCCTTCGGTTGGCAGATAAAAAATATATATAATAGGATATATTTATAAGGCTAAGGATAGAACAAAGAAGATGATTCAAAAGTTCTTTGATGAAAATAAAAAAAAATATTAAAAAATATTTGTAATTATTGACGAAATATGAAATTGTTAACTTCACAAGTCATTACATGCAGCAAAATATTATTTGAATCCAAAATTCTTTTATAAGAACACCTCCATTGAGTTTAATATAGAAGTTGTAAATGAGTTATATAAGTGCATTGCAATATTGGTTCCAAGCCTTGATGTGCAAGATAAGTCACACGTGAATTATTTTTATATAAGAATGTTGATGGTCTTTTTGGAATTCCAATGACAGTTCAATTTAGAACAACTATATCCCCAAGTATTTATAAATTTATATAGTTAATTTCATGTATAATATGTTATTGTTAATAATAAAATAAATTTTACGGTTGAATAGTCGAGTCTCTTTAGAAATTCCACTCTAAACTTGTAACAATTGGTTATCAAAATTCTTAATTTGACTTATAGTCCTACGGGTTGTGAGCGAAACTGAAATGTCTTTGAGCATATAAGGATCATAAATTATTTTTATTTTGATTAATCTATCCTTTTTTAAATAGATGTACCAATCAAACAAAAAGACTAAGGGTATTATTAATTAAATAATCAAGTAGGATCATTAATGAGATTATATGGTTAAAATTTTAGTCCATATCTACAATAAGTTGGATTGAACGTTGAATTAGATAATTTTTTATCCAATGACCAACCTAGTAAGGATATCACCCTCCTAATTGGATATTTTACTATCCAAGAAGTAAATCCCAAAGGTGAATGAGAAAAAATAAGATGAATAAACTACTGTTAAGCTACAGAGATATTCAAGTCTCAATGCTCCTCTAAAGACCTACAACCACTCACATATATATATGTATGTATATACATATATATTGTTATAATTATTTTTTTGGAATAAAACAAATGGTCTTGGATTTTGTTAGTTCTTAGGACAAACATCTACCCTTATACTGATTTGCTTAGCTTCCAAACAGTTGTCTAAATGACACCCTTTGAGGCATTCCATGGAAGGTGTAGGCGTAGCTCCCCTATATGTTGGAATGATGTTGGTGAGTTGAGATTGCCAAGCCTAGTCTTTATTTAGAATTCTGCCAAGAACAAGAAATTGATGATGATGCACATTTGCACTGACTAGACTATATTGAAAATTTATGCTAATGTTTAAAGATGTATTTGGAATTCCACTTTGAAAATCATGGGGTAATGCAATTTGGGTTCAATGATAAATTGGGCCATTCGAAATATTGGAGAGTCATAGATGTGGCTTATAGATTGGCACTACCCCGCTTGCTATCTGGTGTTCATGATGCGTTTGACATTTTAGTGTTGAAAGTATGTTAATGAGATGGCAAGTTGAGTTTTAAAAGATTTGCCCTATGAAGAGATTTCTAGTCAGGTGATAGATCATGAAACGCTAAGGTTCATGGGAATAATTATTCTGAATATGAAGCTACCAAGAAACTCGAGAAGCATATTCCTGATAACTATGAAGAATTTTTATACCCTTGGATAACTACAATCTCAATCAACTTCAAACTATCAAATAACGCATCAAATGAACCAAGACACTGGTTTTTGGGAATCTACCAGACCGGCACAGCATACAACAACTATAACAAGCCATATTGTCCCAACTATTTGGAGTCAGCCTTGTGGATCTTTTGTTGTCATCAATTTAGAACAATATCCTTAGTTAAATTACGAGCATTTAATATTATCAATAGTTTCTAATGAATATTTTGGTCTTCCTATAATAAATACTCCTATTTGTTTCAATTTCAGAATGTAGGTGTATCTTTGAAATACAGGAACAAATTTAAAAATACATTTATTAACATCCACAGCAAGACACATTAGAGGCAGGAACCACAAAGAAGCAGCTTCTTGATGCTGGAGATGAACTGATATCTTAAATACAGCTAAAAATTCAATCCGAAGTTTCTTTACTTCAACAAGGACTAATAAATGTCATGTGACTCACTTCACAGGTGCACATGTCAGTGATTTAGATCATTCTAGTGCAGATGTATGCTGCTGCAAGACCAAGGAAAGGAGAAGATTACAGTACATGCATAACAATCAACTCAGTAGGAAAGACATCATTAAAGTAATATAATCAATGTAAAGCAAAATATGATCTCAAAAGGTTCCACAGAGCTGATTATTTGTTACTTTAGTCTTCTGGTTTGCATTAAAATGTGAATATCTTAAGCATTTATATATACTCATGTTCTTTGTTGCAACACTCGTTTCATGATAAGGTCACGATATTTTAGAAGAGTAACAAGGGATGCACACGTGCCATGCTCCTCCCCTTAAATATTTGTTTCATGTAGTGTCATTTTACACACTAATGTGCTTTTTGGGTTCCTGGCTTTGCACTATCCACCTGTAAATGCATTACTCTTTTGATGTAATCAGTGACTCGTCAAGAAACCATTGAACCGAGGAGTAAAGCATATGACTAAAAGTGAAAGGTAACATGTGAGCAATATCGACCATATATAAAAGGTTATGTCGCAAGTAGTTGAATATCAAAGCCAAATATCAAGCAACAAAGAAAATAATGGACGCAAATGATATACATACTTGAGGAATCCGTGGTGCTTTTCGATAAATGTCCCATATCTCCTTCGCCTTGATCTCTCCTTTCTCAAGCAAAACATCTAACACAGCATAAATGACATGATATCACTGTCCAATATACCAGGCCAATTTTTTTGTTGCCCTGTTTATATGACTAGCCCTTCAAGCAAATTGATTGAGGTATATGTAGTCAGAATAAGTAATAGATCAATATACCTGTAATTGTCTCAACTGCCGAACGATATTCTCTCAGAACAGATGAGCACTTCTCAACAGAAAAACGCATGTATTCATGCCTGAGCGCCTCCAGTTTTGCTGCAAGCTGCATCCAAAACATTTGCAGCTGGTTACCAAGGAGGATAAAAGAGATGCCATTTACTGAACCTAATCTTGCATATATGAGAACAATGATGTTGAATTTATCTATGTACATGAAGCACAAGATCACTTTGGTTTCTGTAATACGCTTTTCCAAATGCAGTCATCCCTGTTTGGAGAATTAAACGCTCTGCACTAGTCGATGCTTCAGAGGTAGCCTTTGCAGAAATCCAGCACAAATTATCTATTCCAAATATCTCCTCTTCAATAACTCTAGCTATGGATTTAAGAAACCAAGAAAGAAAAAGGATAAGGTTCTGTTTTCAAGCAAAAAAATTATTAAGGAGCACAAGGAGAAATCATTAGAGACAAGATACGTAAATCGACGTATGTAAGATATATAACATTTTCATGAAAATTGATGGAAGAGTTAGTCATCATTCCATTTAATAATTAGGTGAATGCATGAACTATTATTAAAAGAAATGAGGGGGTTAAAATTGAAAAAAACTTCTAATTACAAGTAATCCTAAAAGGTGATGAACTAGTTGGCAGAATTACAGATCATGTGAATTGTTGGGCAGTACATGGAGTGCCATAAAAAAGGAGCAATTTCTTTGGTCGCCAAGAAGGGGCATTTCTGATTGGAAGTAAGTCTGACCTAAACAATGTTCAATATAAATATTTGGAACAAATCCTGTCAAACTAAGACCAACAGCTGATACCAAAGAACAAATATCAGTGGGTCAAAAGGTATGAATCTCCTTACAATATATGCTCAGAAACAATACTGAAGAGATCTCTCCACTCTCTCGAGAAGATTATGTTCAGATTAATAATGTATGTTCTATACACCAAAGAAATTAAGCAATGCCGGAACCTTTTATTTCAGAGTACCATTTTCCATGCCAATCAACAGGGAAATATTAATTCAGTCAGTATTCCAGTGAAGTCTAACTTCAACAAAAGAAGCATCATCTATTCGCTACCATTGATTGTGCAAGCAGACAACAAAATAGTTCATGCATTAAAAAATTAAATGAGCTTAGTTTGGTAAAACAAGTGATTGTTATTCAATCACTAAACAAGGAGCTCAGTTTAGACCTAATCAGAACAGCAGGAGGCCCCATGACGAATGAGTTCGAGACCCCTGTCACTGACGAATTGAATTCAGTGGTGGAGAATTTGGAATGACTATATTATGTTACAAACAGTAAAAAGGGCTTACTAAATCCATCCTTGACAGAAGAAACTTTCATTGGATCAGCGAAAATCGAACTACCAAGCTCTTTAACTCCAAAAATTAGACCATTGTTTTACAACACAAGGACACGTCCAAATTACTCACAGGACTAATTTATTTCTGACCATTGTTCCACCTCAGAAAAACCATAACCTGGACTATTGGTGTTACTTTTCACATATTGTGTTGGCTGTTATTCATGCTATGGTAACGTGAAGAGTTGTCCCTCCATTGGATTTCATTTAATCCTTTGGCTTCATGTATAAATGCTATGCTTGATTTTGAGCAATTAACTAAAACAAAACCCCAGTTAATCATCCAGCCATGACACCTTTCAACAAGACTCCAAGTCTAAAAGGCCGTCCTGACATTCTAAAGAAACTAATTCATGATCATAGAAATCATGAAAGCTATCTGATAATCACAGAGGAATAGTAACAAACACTTAATCTAGATTATATTGCAGTAATCAAGATACTAACTAAAATTACACTTGACTACTGACTGCATCAGTATTTTCTCTGTTTATTCTACCTTTTTTTTTTTTGACAAAAGGTAAGTAGTAAAAGTGGGATTTGAACCACGGCCTTACGATGAACCATCAAAATCTTTACCAGCTAAGCTAGTTGGCACCTTCTAAAGAGTTATTACTTTTTTTTTCTAAAGGATAAATGGCAAAAGCAGGATTCAAGCCTAGAACCCTGCGATGATTTATCAAAGTCTCCACCACTCGCTAAAAATATATCAAATGAGGTTTCAAACCCTTTGTTGTGATGATCGTTGCCTCAACCTTCCTTTGGAGAATTAGCAACTCAGGTCTTGTCCCAGTAGTCATTGACTAGGCAGATGACAACTGAGGTCATGCCACCTCAAACTTGCAATAGCTCTGAAAGAGCTGGAGAGACATGATCTCGTTTAATTCTACCCTTTTGGCAGTATATCTGCTGTTTGTATATTGACAATAGTTTGAATATTTAATTAGTACCTTTATCGATCAGAGTGACCTAGAATATTAACAAGTATCCGCCAGAACAATAATGACAAAGACGATCCCAAATCATCTTACCTACGAATCTAAATCTACGCTGCAAAAGATAGCCCTTAATGCAGCTTAGCAAAGGTAACTACATGTATCATCCATCTTCATTTGGACTTCAATATCATTTAAAGCATGGCAGCACGCAAAAAACATGAGAGAGAGAGAGAGAGAGAGAGAGGGATGGGTGGAGAAACCTCAATCCTGATACTCAACAAAATTCAGAAGCTTCATCTATCAATTCCATGTCATTCCTTACCAGCTCACCGTATTAGACCATAAATAGTAAAATCTAAAACATGTCCTTTCCAATATCTAGAGATCGCAAATTTTACATTTCTGCAATTGAATAGCTTAGGCCTTGACTAGCATGAAAAAATGCGGTCAACAGATCAAGAACAGCACTATCCACGATAACCTTACCAAAAACTTCCAAAGAAAAGGTGGAATAACTTTTATCAAAATGTGATTAACTCCTTCCAGTATTATTGCTATTAGCATTTTCTTGTGGTATCTTTAACAACATTCAATGTTTATCATGTGAAGCATGGTTCGCCATACCATGGTATATCGCCCATTATGGGCAGCACATATCAGTCCGACAAGGGACCGATACATGGACCACCCTATGCCGGGTGGTATATACTAAGAGGCTCTGTATCGCAATCCGACTATTATCGACAGACAGCTCAGACTTGGCCCCTTTCTAACGTTAAAATCCATTTGAAAGGGTTTTTAAACCCTTTCCTCCCCCCTCTTTCACCTTCTTTCACTCTCTCAAACTCTTATACTCTCTCAACTTCTTTGTCACTCACTTCTTTCGCTCATTCTCACATTTGTACTCTCTTAAAACTTCACAAAGCTATGATGTGTGGATTGGATTAAGCTAGTTAGGGAGGATTAACATCTAAATGAGAGGAAGAACTCTCTGATCGAAGGTCTGTAGACGCTTTCTCAATTGAATTCGGTAACCCGCTCAGTCCAAAGACATGGCAGTGATATGGACAGTAATGCCTTAAATGACGATGAAAATGACGTCGAGAAGTCAATGGTCCCGTCTACACAGCTTGAGGGTGATGCATGGACCGAGTAGTATTTTATGCATGCCACCCAAAATTTATATCATAGAGCTCGACGTGCTAGTTGGTCATTCTTCTCCGAGCAATAATATGGTGATAATTGATCATTCTTCTCCGAGCAGTAGTACGGTGATCAATATTATGATACGAAACAACAGATCAGTGGTGAAAGTAAAAGTTTCGACAATCTTCATGTTTTGCACCAATACATGCCACAATCATACTTTTCTCAAGAGCCACCTCTGGCACATGCGGTTCACGACAATTAGACTACAACCATCATCACATTAATGCACCAATAGCATACAGTGTATCATTATACTATGTTGTGGGATTAATATCAATATTAGATCTGACAAACATATCAAATTAATATACAAATACATAAGATCGAGAACCCCGATCCACCGCCCATGGAGTCCTATCGTTCTTTTTGAAGGTAGAACTAGATATATCCAACAATCAATTACTTAATTTATTTGAATCTTAAAATTTAAATTATTTAACAAATAATCTAACAATTCAAATTATTTCTTTATAGATAATTCAATATTAACGAAAGGATAGTCCAGAACGTACCACAAAGCTACTCCTCAAGATTCGAAAAAGATATGTGCCACTATTATTTCCTAATTTAGATTATTTTTGATAAAATTATACTAAATTTATATTTATTTCAAACTTAAAAACTCTAATCTAACTTTTTCCTATTTCTCAAAAAATTTTAGAGCTATTTTCGACTATTTTTCATGTCATTGGTACACCCCACCGTACCGACACATGGTACATTGGTACAAAGTGGTACGTACTGTACCATCGGCCAAGACACCGATTCGGACCGGTAAGGAGAACCTTGATGTGAAGCGTAATAAAATAAAGATAATAAATTAAAGATAACTTGCTTAAACAAGTAGCAAAAAATACAAAATGGTACTTACGTGCACAAGCTCGCACAATAGAGTTTACATAATCAGATTTCCTCAAGAAAGGTTTTCCTGAAACCTTAGTGTAACGCATATTTGGCTTACTACGAATGGAACGGATATCAGTCTGCAAAAGTAGAATTTTGTTTATATGAATCACAAGTGGCATCCACACCACAAAATAAGAAAACCACCAATCCTATGCCCACATAGGCATATGGCAGGCGATTGGAGAGGCAAGGAGGTAGCACTGGACCCACTGGTTGGTGCTGCAGCAGCCTCTCCAACCACCTGCCATTGTGCTTTGTGCTGGTATGTTAAGACAGGAAACAACTAAAAATGGCATTTGTTTTTTAAGATAAAGTAGTAAGCAGCTTGAACCTTTCCTTCTACAAACCTCTACAAATGGACAGTGAGAATCTGGATAAAAACATGCAAGAACAGCAACAGCTGCTTCTCTATATGCTAACCGAAGCTTTAATTCCTCCGGCATTTCCTCACTGTCTTCTTGACCCGTCTGAAAGGTACCTTTTTGCTGAGAAATTTACACAAGTTAGGATGTTACCGTGTATGACGGTGCTGGATTGACTCAACTAATCCCACAAGCCACAATCATTGTTTTCTAAGTACTCTGACAGATGGGACAACCAACCCTCTCTAAAGCCTCCAATAGCTCTTCTCTTCCAATGTAGTCTTGATCTTTTCTTGCAGTTAAAATTCCAGCTTCATTCCTGTCCATCAACAGAAGTTTGTCAGGTGTCCCCAGACAGGTGGACATATAAATTTACAAAGCTCTAGAAAGTAATTACAGTATATTTTGCAACTCTGCTCCAGTAAAATCTTCTGTAAGTTCAGCAACTTCCTGTAGGAGAACATTTTTTTCCATTTCTGATCTGAAATATTTATTTCTAGCATGCACCTGTTGTAGCATAAATACAAAGGTTATCCACCAACAATCCCCCAGACATAGTTCTAAACAAACCAAACTCCAAAAAGTGAAATAGAACCATTCTGGTACCTGCAATATGGCCAGTCGTCCGTCTTTAGTAGGCAAGCCAACCCTTATAATCTTGTCAAAGCGACCCTTTCTCAGAAGGGCTGGATCCAAGATATCCAAGCGATTGGTTGCACCTATAACTAAAATCTGCAGCAGTTGATTATAGCAATGTCTGCTAAGGGCAAGATTTATAAAAGTTAACAAACCTGTGATGTCGATTCCTTAAATCCATCCATCTCAGTCAAAATCTGAAGCAAACCCTGCTCCCTCTCAGCACCACCCTGTAAGAAGCTTGTTCTTGTGTTACTAATTGTCGTAAACAAGGAAGTCATGGAAAAGTGAGTGGATCTCACTGTCTTTCTCTCGAAAAGAAGTTATTGAAGCAGAAACTACGAAAATAAAAAGGAAGAAAACAAACAACCATGGTATAACATATTACACATGGATATACCTAAACCATGTAAGGAACTTTCAAATATTAAAAGAAATATGGAAAAAATACAACGAGAGCATTATCATTACGTATTAGTGATGGCACCGCTAAAAGCTACTGAACTGGTGATTCTTCTATGATACCTGATGGGAGGAACTTGTTCATTCCATCTTGTTTATGGGACTCGGGTTTTTTATAACACTGTTTCTTCATGACAAGTTAGACAAAATTATCTGAACTTCACATTAACCTTCTTTAGTATAATCATCTGAATTTTACATTAACCTTCTTTAGTATATACAAAACTAGGTACTACTTGTTACTTATCTTCAAGAACCTGGTTATTTGTTTTACTGTCAAGTATAAGGTAGGGCATCCTTCCAAACGAATAATCCCTGCTATGGAAAGTGATACAGCTCATTTATACATGGGTGGTGGCAAATTTAGGTCAGTTATGAGGCTTATTGTGTTGCCAGGATTTATGTGGTGAAAAGAAGAAAGAGAAGAATGGGAAAATCTGCAAAGTATTTCTTTATTCTGAGCATAATATGAACAAGTTTATTAGCTGCTGCCACAATAGCGTTGGTTAACATGAACTTCAAATTTATGATTTACTATCAACACAAACATAAGCCTTCCTCTATGAGTTTGACAGAAACAGAAGCTCAAGCCAAAATGAATGACTTCTCTCCTAATTGTAATCAACAAATGGCATTCCTTAACTATTAGTTACTCATAGGCATAAAGGAAATCTATCATAAGCACGTCTTCAAAGCTTCCTCCTGAATGCCTATGTAACTATTACTCACTACAGAGTAAATTGCCAAAATTATTTATTTATTCTGCTCTAATTTGGATTAAACTTATCCTAAATACATTAACAACTTCTATTGTTTGTACCAGTTCTCCTAAAGCACAAGTTCTTATAAAATTATCATTGATAAGCAAACAATAAACAAAATTACTTTCTAAACTTGTACAGCAACACAATAGGTATTTTAATATTTGTTATAAACAGATTTCTTCCAATAAAAAATACTGCAACCCAAAAAAAGTAAATGTCAAGTTAAACCATGACTATTGCAGTGTAAAAACCATGTTAGATAGAGCAAAATTTGAATAAATACATATCCATACTCATGTACCAGCATTCTAACAAAAAATAAGACAAGCCATGATGCAGTCAGTACATGCAGGCAAGAATAGTCAAATTTTGAACAGATCTCACCCCACCAATATCCGGCCCACCACGTTTACTGCCAATTGCGTCGATCTCATCAATAAATATTATTGATGGAGCATATGATCTAGCACTAGAAAATAGATCTTTTACACGGGCTGCGGCAACACCTACAAACATCTGCCAGAGAAGATATAAATGAATGCTTGTTGAGCTTAACTTGGAACATATATACCAAGCAAACAGTAATCTGTAGTACTTAGTGCATATGTAGAATCATTATAAAATGGATGGGAACTTTCTTTGAATGCAGCTTATGTAAATCATTTAACACATGAAATAACACGTGAGTGCATAAGTTATGCACATTGTACCATGCACAGGATAGATGCTACAAAGTACAAACCACGTCAATATTGACAATCACACATTGAACATATTGAGAATTTATCTGTTTTGACATCTTATGTCAAAATGACATACACATGACCCATGATATACAACCAAGCAGATCTTATCTTGTACAAGAAAAAAATAAACTTCAAAATACATAGATAACAAATCTAGCTGCATGGTAATTTTTCTCCCATTATCATATATTTTCAACTAAAAAATAATCAATTAATGTGAGGAAGTTCAGCCAAATAGAAACATAATGAACAGAAGCAATTTATGAAGAGTTTAAGTGGTCAAGCTGCACAAGAAGTAGGAAACTAGTTTCTCATGTTAATGTGATTTACCAAGACCCAAAATTTGAACAGTATCTTCGCAAAATATTCATTAATTTACCACTTTCCATGAGAGATGCAGATCTCTAACATCTGAAAGAAAAGCAAACCAAAAGTATATGACAAATACTGTTAACTGATCTCAACAACAATTTTTTTTCTTTTTTTATTACAAAGGTTACATGGATTTGAGCATCTACCATTAGCATGCACAAGAAAAAGATATAAAAAAATAAATCATAAATCCTAGCCGAGAAAATAAATAGTAGAAGAAGGGGAAAAGAGATCACCAACATGCTTCATAAAATCACTGCAAGATCAAGATGTCAACATGATATAATATTTTCAATTTAATTTCACAAGAAGTAAAAAAAAGCTAAATTTAGTTTGCTTCAGTAGCCAAAGAAAATTTTTTTCACCTCTTGCAACCACACCATTAAGATGAAAGAACTATAGCAATTACAATGGAGTAAAGTTTCAAGGTGGTAAGACACCCATGCAGAGAGAAGGGAACAAAAAGGTGTCACATAATACAACATTTGAGTAGCAAAATGGTGGCAATTTGTCAAGGACATAGATTTTCATTTTGTTTATATGCAAACCATAGAGTAAAGAAATGAAGTTTTACCTCAACAAAATCAGTGCCATTTGCTGCAAAGAAGGGAAGTCCTGCTTCACCTGCAATAGCTTTAGCCAGCAGTGTTTTTCCTGTTCCAGGTGGTCCATGAAGAAGCACACCTTTAGGACAATAGATACCCTTATCTTGAAATTCTTTATCATTTTTGAGGATTCGGACAATTTCTTGCAATTCCAGCTTTATATACTCCTGGCCCGCAAAATCATCAAATGTGACACCTGTAGTCTCTTCTGCAGATATGAATTTTGCACTGGGCAAATGGAAGTAAGCACATAAATAACTATTAGAGATTCTATATTTCTCTAAATAGAATTTTTCACTTCAGCTAGAATACCTAGAAAGAGACAGATGGCCCAAAATGGCACACTAAATCAAGAAATATTGATTATCTGTGACACTCGTAGCAAAGACCTCGTGGACACAAAATACCCATTGACTTAGTTCCTTATATTCCAAAATTACTGCATCTAAACATTATATGAAGGAAAAAGCTGACCAGACAGTTTTACGTAAATCTTTTTTGAGCAATAGTAAAAGTGAAATGATCCAAAGACATCAATCATCAACAAAACATAATGTTCATGTTAATTTTACACACGAAATAATTTTCTTCTGAAAAATAAAAAATAAAACTGTGAATCCCTTTTTATTAAGCTGTCAAATGCCTATTGATAAAAAATTCATTAGCATATGATTTGTTTACTCACCGACTTTTGCCCAAAGATCCTAGCGTATCACTCTTAAGGGGTTTCCTTACTTTCTTCATAGGTGGACCCAAGTCACATGGAATTAACTTGGCGTAAATTGGTCTCATCACACTATCAACCCATAGGTAAATAGCAATTGAAAGAGCCAAACGCATAGACCACACAACAGCAGTTGCAATGGTACCATAGACCTCAGCAGATACAGAATCCACATTTATAACATCAACGTTTACAAGTTGCTGGTGCAATTTACTCCAAACATCATTCCACCCATCAACTGGCATTTGGTCAACAATATGGCGGCGATACACAATTTCTCTATTTGAGTTTTCCTTTCTTTCCCCTCTCCTTCCATCTCTGTAATATGGCAAGATTACTGCAGACAACAATACACTAATTGAAAATACAAAAAACAGCACATAGAAATTAACGAATGTAAAACTTAATGAGGTAAACATGTCCTTGAGCTACCTTTTCTGAAAAGCAAAATACTCATTGCTGCAAGGTAACAAAAATCAACATCATATACATAGACTTGACTGAATGATAATGGATAACTTTATAGATTGACCAATAATCTGGCTATATAATGAAATGATTATAAAAGTCAGTGTGCTCCAAAAAAGGTGGCTTCACTCTAAATTTTAATGTCGGGACACGTAACATGACAATTAACATATAAGTCAATGAATGGTTAATTGCAAAAAGAACATACTGAACGGCACCATGGAATGACATTTTGCCCAGACTAGTATGAAACAGGCAGTACATACTGTTCTGCACATGAATTGGTACGCGGACCGCCTCCATGTTGGGGATCTGGTCCAACCCATTAAAATTGTAAAAAAAAAAGGTTTTCCCTACAACTAGGGTTCGCGAACGCAAGTGCTCTTCTCCATGTGCAGGGAGTGCAGCATACCTCCCTGCCGCTGTCGTTTGCTGCTGCTACCTCCTGTTGCTCACTGCATGCTGTCGGCCATGGGTAGGGTTCCTCCTCCCTCCTCCCTCCTCCCTCCTCCCTCCTCCTTCACCGCTTCCTCTTCTTCCTACTTCTTCCTCTTCCTCCATTGCTTTCTCTTCTTCCTTCCTCTTCCTACAAATCACTAGTATATGCCAAAGTATAGTGTGTTGGCACACCAGTACCGACCAGTATGTATCAATCCGACCAGGGAATGGTAGAGTTGTCTTAATGATTTTGTAATCATCAATGTGCAACGTATATCATGCAAAAGTGGTTGAGTATCAGTTCACCATATATACCTTAAAAGAAACCAAAAAATATATGATTTTCAATTGACCATAACTTCCAATAATTAGCACTATGACAATGAAGAAAGAGAACAAAATACTTGTGTTGATGAAGCTACTGTTATTCCAGTAAATACTTGGAACAATGAACCAGAGAACAAGACTAGCAACTTCAAAAACAAATGAAAATGCTTGGAACAAAGAAAAGAGATGGATCACATACCGGAGATGGTCTGGCCAAAATTTGAGTACTCCATGAACTGGACATTGTTCGAATTGAGTAGATTCCAGAATTCACTAAAATCAATTCTATGAGAGTTCTCTGGATCCCATTCAGTTCCCTTCAATTTTCCCTGAAAAGTCAGCAATGCTCTACTCCAGCAGGAAGCCATGACAAGCTGTCTCTCCAATTGCAGATTTGCTTTATTCTCAAACTTTTCCAATTTATCAATACGATGCTGCTCCAAACCCTTCAACTTCTGAAAACCCATTCAGAATGTTCCAAGCATGAGGACATATCATTGTCACAAAAATGCTGCCAGTAGGTAAAAGTGAATCTCACAGGTTGGTAAGAATCGAACTTACCATTTCACCGTTCACATTCAGACCCGAAAGAAAATGCAAAAATAAACCATAGACTGATCATGAGACTTTCGCATCTTAGCCAAATAAAATAAACCACATAAATTAATATCTTAGCGCCAGAGAAACTTCCTACACTACTGAAGACACTGAAAAGAAACTAAAGATCACACCTTTATCCAACCGAAAACTATAATAATCAAAACAGAACCACACCTCGAAAAGCCGCTGTGACTCCAGATCCTCTTGCGTCACTGCTGATTCCTCAGCCGCTGCTTCACCATCACCGTCAAGAGAGGTGTTCGATTCCAAGCTCCGAACTCTGAAACAGGCGTTCTCGAGCGGAACGGAAACAGAGAGGCGATTTTTAAATCGTTGGCACCAGAGATTGGTTCTTAGCGAGCGGAACGAAGGAACGAAAATAGGAGAGGGACTCGAGAAGCGGGATGCAGCGGGCGAAATCGGATAATGAGAAGCCATCGCCGGCTTATCCCGTCCGCTCTGCAAAGCGAGGGTGGGTCGGCGATTCGAGGGGTTTATCCATCGAGGAGATCGTAATAGAAGGGAAGCACAAAAAGGGTCGGATGCTGTTTAAATTGGATCCGAAACCGGTTTTAGACTTCTGAGTGAGTTTCCACTTCTGCTATGGGCCGGCCCGCTATGAAGGAGAAGTATCACACAATAAGACTTTTGTTTTACGTGCATCGGCCATCAATCTCATGCATCTTTTACATATAAGATTCCCTATATAGAAAGCTGAATTCGACATGCTTTGATCCTAAAGTAATCTAAGTATGTAAGTTGGGCTTAAATAATAATGTTATATTGATCTTCTTGTAATATCTGACATATCGACAATTCAAGTCAGCATTCTTTAACACCCTTGCATATCTTCTATATTGTATAGTCCTTATGCAAGCAATTGAAGTAAGCATAACGTAATATTCTTATGCATCTCCTACTTCGACATCCTAAAACATATAGTTCAAATTGGTATATGCCATGGTGCCCTTGAGTATATACTATATTGAATATTCTTTATGTTATCAATTTATTCTATATTCAACACCCCAAAACATAAGTTCTTATCGGAAACTTCATCACCATGTGATAGGTGGATACCACGACCTTCAATCAGTTGAGAGTGAGTTAGTCAATGATTATGTTATAGGCCGAAGGGATATCCATCACTGTGAACTTGGCCATTATCATCTTGGAGCAGGATTCATCATCAAATGTGACGTGTAAGCTCATAGTCTTAAGTAGGTAGATGGAGTTGCCTATTAATCTTGTTAGCCAAGACACCGTAGGGAAGAGATCATTAGCTAATAGTCTAAGTTTTTAAAAGCCATCAAAATAAAATATTGGCAAAACTACGATCATGATCATTTTCACTCGAGCGTTGACCATCCTCAAAGAGACCACTAGAGCATTATCGTAGTTTGGTTCGAGGTACTCTGTCTCTTCTTCCTTGAAAGTTATTTTTGCACTTTTTTTTAGTCTTGGGCATAAGTTTTACACCTCAAGGAGCTATCCCCTCCCGAGATGGGTCCGTCGATGATCACATTAATTTATCTTTTCACCGGACCTTGTGGGTGAGGCAAAGGTTCCTAGGGTTTTCAGATGAACCTCCCAAGGTGCCCCCGATGAAAGAATTATTCGATTTACTCCTTCAAATCATGATACTCCTTCATGTTATGGTCATAATAATCATGGAAGCAATAATACTTTAATTTTTCACTTCTTTCCAAAGGAGTTCTTATCGGTAATGGGTCCTTCAAGAGTCTCTCCTCCTTTATTTGTAGGAATATCTCAATCCTTGTCATGTTAAGAGGAGTTGACTCGGACCTTGGATGAGTAACCTCGGGTCAACCATACTTCCTTCGCTACAACGAGTCTGAAGTTGATGTCTGAGATAGTTCTTGATGTGACATTTTGTGTGTTTATTCACACTTGTCGGAGATCATTGCTTTCGCAGCTATATTTTAGTTAGCCCTTTGAAGAATCTCGGGGATTGTCATCAGTGGCTTCTCTACTAATGACTAGAAGAAGTACATGGATCTGAAGCCTATCATAAAAGCTTGTGTCACCAAGGAGGATGGGCTTCTTGCACGCCTTGAATTTCACCAGTGAATCGCATGACAAAGTCAGAGAGGGTTTCATCCTCCTTGTGTCTCAACTTAAGCAGCATTACTGCTGAGGGCCTCGGACACATGTTTATAAGAAAGTGAAGCTCAAATTTCTTTGTGAGCTAGATAAAGAAAAAGATCAAAAGTAGCTTCAAATGACTATATCATTCCTGTGTCAAGCCACTTAGTATTATTGGAGACGCACGACACATCAAAGCATTTGGGGTATCATACAAAGACATTTAAGCTCAAAAAAAAATGATGTGCTCTACTAGGTCAAAGCTACCATCGAAGGCTTCTAGTGATGGAAGATAAAAATTATTGGGATTGACTCCTTTTCGATGCTCTAGATAAAATGAGGAGTGGCCCAAGGTGGGGTCATCCGCCTCTTCCCTTCAAAACCACTAGAACTCCTAGTGTATCTTGTCTAGGCGCTGGTCTATCTGTTTTAGTTGGACTCTCGAGGAGTCATCCATTGAATATTTTGATTGGGTCTTCGATTCAAGTAAGGTCGGGCCTTAGTGCAATAGCACACTAAATTTCACCATCGGGGAGCAAGGTGTTCCTTCTGTCGATAATTCAATGGGTCAGGGTCAGTCTTAGGCTACTGATGTTGGCTTAGTCGGGGAGCCCCGACGGGTGTAAGTGCTAATGGTGGTTGAGACATTGGCTGCGATTGTGACGATGACGTGGTCTATTGGGCCAATTAGGGCAGAAGTGGGGCAATCATCTGTATCATCCATGTGAGCGCCTACACTTGATGTGTGAGATTCAGGAATGCTTCGATGGGAGCAACTAAGTGCCCCATGTTTGTCCCTAGTGGTGAGAGTCCTGAGTTGTTAAACAAGCACTAGTAGCACCCCAATAGCACCCCAATATTTGAGTAGAGGTGGACAAATTCACCTAAGGAAATGAGGGCAACTATCAGCCTTGTGTAAATGTACTATAGATTGGGGTAGAGCTTCTTCACTATAGCACTCATTGAGAGAGCTAGTAGATGGACATTCTTACAGCTTTCAAGACCCTCCTTCTAGCGATAGAATATTGAGGAGAGTATTGTCAAGGAATGAGTTAGTCAACTTGATCTTGACCTAAAGGCATCGAGACATCCAAGGAACCCTCATGGTAGTCTTAACACGGGTGAGGTGACTCCGATGTGGTCTTCGCGTAAATCCAACCTACTTGAGGTAGTCTTGAGGTTAGGCTGAGGTAGTATATGTCATCTCGGTATATTCCTACTTAAAAGTTAGCATCGAGGGGAGTTTACCGACCTAAAACCTCTGATGCTCAAGTTAGGTAAGAAGTTCTTAAACAGTGTAAGAGGTTTTTTCCGGAAAAAAGGTCTGACCCTTGGGCTAGTGTTAAGGGTCAACTTTAATACTTGATGGGCTAAGGATAATATTTGTAATGAGCTTAACATCCTCCCTTAGCATCTTATTCACAAGGGCAATAGGCTTGAATGACCTCCTATGGATTATTATCCACGGAGGCCAACAAAAGAGGGACAAACCCGAATGATCCCTTGTGGTCAAAGGTCTATGGGGGTCAACATGGTCTACCTGAATGACCTCCCATGGACTGTTGTCCATAGTAGCTGACATATCATAACCTCCCCCATGTCATCGCCTAATAGAGGGGTGACTCGGTTCTTTTCTTCTACGTCGGCACCTTTATAGTATCCAACTTGCGTACGAGGATTAGTCATTAAAATATTCCCTATTAAAGTTCATGTGCTAAATAATTAGGATTACAATTTTGGGCTAACGAATTTGTTGAGTCAGCTTCTTTATTAGCATCACATTGCCTAACTAGTAAAGACTAGGTCCTGTCTGATATGTCGACTAAATAAATATGATGTGTTGTTGGTTGCCTACGTGTCGTGTTATCATATCATTTGTTTTTCATCATGTTACTATTGGGAAATCTTGGGGACGACATCACATGCGCAGCGGAAGAACAGAAAACAAAATCCCAAATTCTCAAAGATATGTTCATCGTCGTGCGAAGATTGGTGCGCAAAAATCTATGAAACTTAAAATTGCATATATAATAGATTGTGTTACCTAAGGAGATCATATATCTCTGAATCCCTGCATATCTCTAGGAGAGGGCGAAGGAGATCAAGTGTCCTCTTCTCTAGCAATGATTCACACGGTAGGGCTGCGACGATGCTCCTCAAAACTTTAGGCCTGCTCTTAGGTGGAGAGGGGGAGGAGAATAGGAGAGGCAAGCAAAGACTCTAGCTTATGAACCGCTGAATCTCTCCTATTTTTATAGAGGTCCTTTGTCAACTTAACTCTAATGGATCATCCCCTACTAGGTATTGGATTTCCATTCATCTACCCAAGCCTTTTAGATTAGTGGATCTCTATCCAATAATCTCTCTTGGGCTCTTATTAGTTCTCGTCCATGAGATCCAATAATTCAGAGGCTTATTGGATATCCAATAAGATAGGGGCCTTGGTGAATATCTCATATCCGAACATCTACTCATTGTAATGTCTATCATATGTGTGTGACTCTCTAGACCCAATATCGAGCTGACCATGAGTCATACCTATCATAACTCCTTTTGGCTCAGTGAATTATTATCTCCATAATAATTCACTCAACTCATCGACTGCGGACGTACTAGGTCACTACATCGTAGTCCCTAGACGATACAGGAAAATTCAATCCATTTGACATGTTTATCCTCAGTTACCATATACCTATAGTACATCATCCATCTAATATTCCAAAGACCATATACCGGACATGGTGCTGTCCGACTCATACGGTTTCTACTCGAGTCTTACTTTAATCAGATTCTCTCGGAGAACTCTTCTCTCTCAATCTAAATGACCCTAGTTAGGGATTTGTTTGAGCAAGAACACATGAGACATTTCTCTCATGACACCGAGAGTAGATGATCTTCTATCGACACTCAATAGCCCTCGTAAGGTTGACTACCACTCTCGAAAATTGGCTGTGCTATATTTGGGACATTCAAACCTATAAGTCTGGTGTCAAAGAGTAGAGCACTCATATATGACATCCTTGGTGCCTCAAGTCTAAGGACCAGATACACCACTGGGACTACATAATTACTATTTGACAATAAGGCATTATCAACTATTCAGTCTTCCGTAAGCGGATCAATCAGTGAACTCATTCTCCAATGAGCACCTGTACTGTATCCCTAGTGTCCTCACACGAGCAGCTATGGGACCAGCTGCATCTATCATATGGATGGGTATATAACACAATAGTCTGTCCGGTTATCTCGATGTCCCTCTCGAGTAACCTATGATCGGGATTATTTAGGATCTATGTTTAAAAGCAGATCGATCTAATTATCATGATCTCATCACAATCCGATTCTAATTACATAGATCCAAGAACATCACAATATATATATATATATATAAAGTGATAAAATATCAAAAATATAATAAGCAAAAAGACTATATGTCAAGTCACATGTGTCATCACTCACTTGATTAGCTCGCTGGGTACATATGACTAGCAATTTCAATATATTAAAAGAGTATAGACATGATGTTCCACTAAGTAGGTTATCAACCATGTTAGTCCCTTATTGGGTGAGGTCCATGGATGATTTATCTATATTGTTAAATGATGTTTCGTTATCATATTCAATCGAGTTATTATCGTATGAAACTTCTTGGATGAATTAGGTCGGATCATTATTGAGAGAAACTTTTTGGCCAATTCAATCATGTTATCATCAAGAGACGCTTCTTGGTCATTTTGGATTATATAGTTTCTAGCTTGCATAATCAACACTATGACTGATTTATTCATGTAAACTATCACCGTTACATTAGTTTTCCTTAGGTGTGCTACTTTTGTTGCAATGTCTGATTAAATTTTATCTAATACCTAACATTGAGTAATGATTATCTGACATACATGGCTCAATCATGGAATCTTGCATTAGCCTCCAATCATATCATTATGGATTTGAAGAAATTACCCAATGTTGACCCTATTGCATGTATGCTATAATTCTATTATAGAGGTTCAACCTATTAGAAGTTGATGTAAATAAGATGAGATGTATTATATTTTTATTAGGTCTAATTAGGGTTATTAGAAATATAAAGGAAGTCTAATTATGGTAATATTTTTTTATTATAGATGATGATCATGATAGGAGAGACTCTCTTAATTGTTTATTCTATACCCTTTGCTCTCGTCTATAAATAAATCTGACCTATATACAGAATAAATATTATATATATGTTCTTATATTTTGTTAGTCATTATTCTATCATTTATAGTGTTCATATGAAAGATAGGAAGAAAGAAGAAAGTGAGCTTAGTTCTCCTCGTAGATCGGTATTAGTGCTTCCTTCGGATCAAATGATGGTGTATTTAAAGATAAAAAAAAATATTATAAATGACATTAAAAGATATGTATCCTAGATTTAATATATTGTTATTTAATTTCATATTCTGACATTAGATATATTATGTATAATAATATAATTATAGTTTTTATACTTACAATTAATATTAGAGCCCATTTTAAAATCAAATACGCTAGATCATAAAAGCATTAGATCTATTTTATGTTATCGCCCTTTGATTATGAAAGATGATATGAACTATTTTCTTTGTCCCATCCACCCTAATTATCTGCTTGGAAGGAATAAATGTTTTCTCACTCACATAGATGAAACCGTAAAATTATTACCCTTTGAATTCTTTTATATTTTACTAATTAATGGGCAAATGGGAGAATATTAAATTGTATGATCCTCTTTAATTATATAAATATATTATAGTTCTAATTAGATTTTAATTAGGATTATCTATCAGTAAAAAAAAAGTTTGATAGAATTCTTTATTAGAGATAACCTTGATGGGATTCTCCTAATTACTTATTTTAGACCTTTTACTTTCATCCATAAATAGATAAGACTTATAAACTATATAAAGAAGAGAGATTATATATTTATTATCTTTCGTTAGGCCTTATTTCATCATTTATAATGGTCGTATGAAGGATATAAAGAGAGAATAATGTAAATCTAATTTATCTTACATATCGGTATGTGTTTATATATCAGAAGAAATATATTATAAGTGATATTGAAAGATACGCATCCCAAATTTTATATATTATAAATTGATTTTAGATTTTGATATTAAATGAATTCGGTATAATAACATAATTATAATTTTTATGCTTATAGTAAATACATGTACCAACACCCTATGATATTTCTAGTATTTGATACTCATTAAATGAACAATTCAAGTCAGCATATCCTGGATACTCTTGTGTCTCATACATCTTATACTTTCTATCTAAATAATTCGAGTCAATGCACATTGATACTCTCGCATTTCTCCTCGATCAACATTATATAGGTAATTCACATTGGCATGTTTCACATGCGCATATATTTTATGTGTTTGATACTCCTTGTATAGGTTGATTAAGATGACATGCCTTTCTCGGGCATCTCCTCCATCCAACACTCACAGTTCAAGTCAATATGTTATGATGATCTTATGCAATTCTTGCATTTGACACTCCTCACTTGCACTTGAAGTTGGTAAGCTTCAACACTCTCTTACATCTTTTATATATGAGACTCACTATATAGGTAATTGAAGTAAACATGATTTTATCTCAAAGTAATCTTAAGTTAGGCTTTAGTAATTATGCTAGAATGACCCTCTTGTTGTATCCGACATATCTAACATAGATAATTCAAGTTAGGACTCTCCAACACCCTTACATATCTCTTATGTCATGTAGTCATATGTATACAATTGAAGTAAGCATGATACAATATATTTGTGCATCTCTCCCTCCGTAAAACAGTCACAATTCATCTCATTTGCGAGATGTCACACATGAGCCCCACACGTACGGTACTCTCCTTAAAATATCAAAGCATGTACGTGCTCCATAGTATGAGAGAGAAAGTAAGAGCGAATAAGAAGTTGCAAGAATACTAGCAAAAGAATATAATGGTAATAAGACACTGAGACGCCTATCCCATGCAACAATGGCACGGATTAGAAGTTGCAAGGAAACTGACGGAGAGTTACAAGGGTATCAAACTCTAAACAATACATCAACTTATGACAAAGACACTTTTTTTCTCCATGATAATGATCGATTCCCTTCCAACAGTACAATCACATTCCATGATTATTAGCCGCATAAGATCATATCTTGAATCATCGATAGATCACTACAAGATCCCATGATGAAATTTAAAAGCATCGAAAGGGTAGATGTATAGAACACTTGTTCTCGTTGCGAATGATTCGTAACACGGTCCATACGGGGCAATCTAATCTTTAAGAACGCAATACAATCATCGGACAGCGGCGCCGCCGACCGTACGTAATTTGTGATACGTACCGGACCTCACTGAAAACGACGGCAGTTTGGACGTCTCTGCAAGTGGAATGCGAAGGAAAACGTCGCCAATGCAGCTTTACTTGAGATAAAGAGCAGCCGAGACCCACACGTCTCCACCTTGCGATAAGTTCCATTGCATCAGCATCACCCTCTCTCTCTCTCTCTCTGTCTCTCTCCGCCTCTAATATGTACTCCATGACTAAACCTATTGGCTTCAGGGATAAAAATAATCTATAAATTAAGTATCATATAAACATAACCTGTGTTATGTTATCGAACCGTGAATGGTCCTGCTTAACGTGAATTCATGATCGATGCACGTCAGTTAAATGCATGGGATCGAGGCAAATCTTTAGGAGTCACCTTCACGAGGAATTGTTGCAGCATTATTGAATCGATTGAGACGAAAAAGATAGATAGAGAGAGAGAGAGAGGGTATGATCATGAGAAGCTTCGAGGAAGCTGCATGCACAGGTGTTGCCTTTTGTCCATCACAATAAGTGAATGCCTTATATATCATTACAAAACCAAAGTAATCGATTAGAAGCTTTCACGGTTTCTATCACCACTTGTGATCTTATCACGGTCCACTGACTGCCTACAGCGACGCCTCAACCGTACATGACAATGGGGTGATATGTCCTGCAAGTCAATTATTATAGGTCTTTGGACTTATCTCCGGCGAACCCTCCTGTTCTTGACCACGCCATCCCGGATTCAAGTGGTGTGGCCCCTTCTTTTCTTTGACGTGTTTCCTATCTCCTTCTGGAGGATAATTCACGATCGGAAAGCATTTAGATATGCTCGTCTTCCAAAAATTATCAAGCAGGAAACATACTAGTTTTCTGTCTGAAATTTGATCATCTACATCACGAATACACTGTAGCAATAAAAGAAATAGTAACAAGAAAAAAATGGACCACTATCTCACTAAATGAACAGTGATTGTACGTATTAGTCATTGTAGGTTGTCATCATCATCATCATTCTTCGAATGATCTTATTATTCAGTCATTTAGTTTCCATTGAATCGAAAACTGAATGAATTAAGTCGAAATCGAAATCGAAAGATAAGGTCAATAGTTTGATTCTATTTTTCTACATATTAATAATACTGAAATAGTAATCAGACCTATTATTATTATTATTATCATCATCATGAAGACTCGATATTCAGAAGAAAAACAATGTCTGATCACATTTTGAGAGAACAAACTCGTGCGAGAAAACTTCGGATGTGTATTATAATACTCTTATCACGTTTCATTATGTTAGTGATGTGAATGACTTGACATTAAGAGTTTGTGGGAGACTTGGATACAGTCGACATTGACAATTATTACATGTCATTATCCCTTGCAGCGGTGGGTTTATGACAAAAGATGTCCCGAGCTACGGAGGTCCACATCACGCTTATTAGTGTGTCAAAGTGATGGACCCAAAACTTTCAAGGATGGAGTTGAGTTGTTGAACACATTTAAAAGCATTAGACTTGTGATGGATGGATTAATTCTACCTAATTACCAAATCGAATGATATAATAATTTTACCTTATGTGATGAGTAAACTCTTTTGATGGACTCATAAGAACATTTGATTATTTGATTATCACATGATTTTAATATGATTTGGATTCGATTTTAAAATCTTTAAAATTATCTAAAAATATTATTTATAGTTGAATAGTCACACTCATTTTTTTACAAAGAACAAAAGACGAAGACGGGATTTGAGTCCAGGATCTTACGATAATTCATAAAGATACTTACCGGTTAAGTTAGTTGATACTTATGATAAATTTTATAATATCATACTAGAATCAAATGCTTGATTCATGAATATAACATCATAAAATTAATTTGATTTGATGGTTCTAATTTTTCACATGTTGATTCTGTAATTGAGTGCACCATAAATTTTTACGATCAAAAGAAAATATAATATAAATGATTACTCTGTTATTTTTTATAAAATTATAAGTCTAATTTAGAGAATATGAACCGATTCGGTTCATCTAAATCGACGGTTCAATGAACCAATTTAGAGGCTTTTGGGCATTTGACCAGATTGGGGCATCCTATATAATTTTTGAGAAAAAAAGTCTTTATATATATATAAATATATATATATATATATATTTAATTGCCAGGAACAACGAGGCACGTGACGCGAAAATTACAGCGTATACGTGTACAAATTCCTTTTTTCCCGCGGAGAAAACTGGCATTCCAAATCAATGGTGGGTCACCTGTTTTATTGTCACTGGTAAATCGGACGCACAGGATTAAATCGGGTCCGACAGAGAGATGATCAGAGCCGTTGCAGTGGGTCCGCCGTGGGGCGAATGCTGCACGTCGGTAAGCGGAACGCACACCTGCCCTTCGCCCCCTGCGCTCGCTATAAAATCCGGCCCTCTGCCGCTTCCTTCCCTCCATCTACAGCTTGTCAGTGGGCCTGCAGAGAGATGGCGAACTCTCCGACGGCCGTTGCTGTGAAGTCGCTGCCTGCCGACGCCGCCGGCGGTCAGCCCAGGAAGACGCGCATGCACCGCCTCATCGAGGAGGAAGGCATCGTGCTGATGCCGGGGATATACGACGCGCTCTCCGCTGCGGTGCTCCAGAGCGTGGGCTTCAAAGCCGGATTCGTCTCCGGCTACGCCGTCTCCGCGTCCCGCCTCGGCATGCCTGACATCGGCCTCCTCACGTATCTCCCCCCTTACCCCCCACTCTCCTACTTCGATTTATTTGTCATTTGGTTTCGCTGGTTGAGTTGAGGTTCTTCCTTGTGAACTTTAGGCCGCCGGAGATGGCGGATGCAGCTCGAGCAATTTGTGCTGCCGCTCCTGACGTCGCATTCATCGTTGATGCTGGTAATTATCTTCTTCCACCTGCATGTTAATTTTCTTATTTTCAATGACATTTCCGCAACTTTGTCATTTTGTAGCCCGACTGTTGTCATTAGTTAATTGCAAAGGAGTAATCGAATAGACTAAGTTGGAATCACCGTTCATGGTGATAAAATTACGGAATCTTCTTGATCTTGCTTACTGCTAGCTGTGGAATTAACGAGTCAGTACGGTACTTTGCCATCCCATGGTCTGGAAGTGGAAGGGAGAAGGCAATAGTGAGGCAAAAAGGAACAGGCGCAATGAGTAGCCGCTGAGGAGTGAGTGAGGAATGAACAGTAAGAAACAAAATGATAAAAAACCTCTGGTTATGATTTTGAGATATGCTTTGAAAAAAAAAAAAATGCACCTATCTTGAAAGACGGCTGTTATATCCAAAGAAAATTAAGAATGAATGATTCATCCAGAGGATAAGTCTTAGCATGCCTTTTCGAACCTTCTTTAGCTTTTCGGCAGTTGTTGCTTCGGAGAAAAGCTATGATCTATTAAATAGAAGCAAATGAGATACTTGGTAAAAAACAGCAAAATTATTGTGCTATTCACAGAACTATTTTTTATATTTTTTTCTGCAATCATAAATCATAGTATCTCATATCTCACTAACTGGTAGACTTCTGCACCTTCGATTTAATTCCATGGTGTCAAGTTCTAGGACTTGACAAATGACAATGATGTTGGTCCACTTGATTCTATTGGTCTAATGTCACTTCAAAGTATAGATCTATATTTTTAACAAAGGTATAATTCTGACCATCGATATTGTAATTGTGTTTCGCTATCTTATTTATGCTGTCCATCTTGTAAAATGCACTTGACTGATTACTTTTGCTTTGTGAATATTGCAGACACTGGAGGTGGCAACGCTCTCAATGTCCAAAGGACTGTTAAAGATATAATTGCTACTGGTGCCGCTGGTTTGTTTCTTGAGGTACCACCGTGACTGATACATAAGTTATTCTTGCGACCTTTATGCTGAGAATTGTTGTCTGCTCTAACATAGTTATAATTCATAGATCTAACTTCTTCCTTATTTCATATTAATTCCAGGATCAAGTTTGGCCAAAGAAGTGTGGTAAGGGAACATCAGTCTTTTCATATGACTTGCAGATGTCTTCGATTTTGGCTTCTTTCCTTATATAATCTGTCTAATGAATATTTCATTTTCTCTTCCTATGGCAACCAGGGCATATGCAGGGTAAACAGGTAATAAGCTTAAAAGAATACTGATTCCTAGCTTGTTTTATCTCCCCAGCTTATGTCAATACATTGAAAACAACAAATTCTTAGTAGATTTCCACATTATGTCCTTTTTTGAATGGATTGGTAGTGATTTTTCCTGTGTAAATTACATATTTGTCCATGTACTATCTATGTGCATATAAATTCAAGTTCTGTCCACATTGAATGTAAAGCTTTTGCATTATTTGAATACTGTCCATTTAATTTTGTAGCATCTCATAATTATGAGGCATTAATCTCTGTCTTGTGTTGCTTACCTTAGGTGATACCTGCCGGGGAACATGCTGCAAAAATAGCAGCTGCAAGAGAAGCCATTGGTGACGCTGACTTCTTTCTTATCGCTCGGACTGATGCACGTGCAACAGCGGGTGGTCTAAATGAAGCAATTGCACGAGCTAACCTCTACATGGAGGTATCAGATTGATAAATTACTACATTTATGCAAAATTAGTTGGCAACTAGATATATATTTTTTCAATTGTTGCAGAAGTATATGATTGAATTATGTTCAAGTTATTTTCATCCTTAATAGTTCTGGGTCCCTGCATAATTGCCTTTGAATAACTTCATGCCTTGAAACTTTCCATGACTGTGTTGACTTGTATAGGTATATTTGGGATGCTCATTTATATGCTTAACTTCAAGTAGTTATCTGATGTTTTTCCAATGTTGAATGTTGTATGTGTAAATATACATGTATATACTGATACAAAAGTAGTATGTAACAAAAAATGTATTTACAAAATGTACATTATACACATAAGCTTGCTGCAACTCTTTGTGAATGTTAGATGCAGTAGTTAAATTTCCAATGAAGTTCCTAGTCCTGATCTTGGATATGTTTTTTAAAACTCTTATCATTACTCATGTTTAGGTTCTTATGCTTTATTAGCAGTGATTATATGATTCCCTTCCATAATAGTTCAAGCTTAAAGCAGCAACATTCTTCCTTTACTGTCAATTTTCTGATGAACTTTTCAACCAAAGCTCTTGGTGAAACAGTGAACAAGCATAGTGCCTCAGTTAGATCTATGACATCTCTCTCTCTCTCTCTCTCTCTCTCTCTCTCCCCTTTAAGCACACACACATCTGACTGTCATGATTATTATATATATATATTTTTTCTTTTGTTTTGGACCAGCATCATGACATGCATAGTTTCCTACTCAGATTGGTTTTCCAGATAAGCTTACTCTGGTTAATATCTCTAATACTGATGACTTTGATACTGGACTTGGACCTGATGCAGGCAGGGGCTGATGCCTGCTTTGTGGAGGCACCGAGGAGCGATGATGAGATGAGAGAGATCTCCAAGCGCACAAATGGATTCAGAGCTGCCAACATGCTTGAAGGTGGCTTCACACCCTTGCACACACCTCAGGAGCTCAAAGAGCTGGGTTTCCATCTGATTGTGCATTCCACCACGGCTGTCTACGCCTCTGCCCGTGCACTGATTGACATCCTTAAAGTCATGAAGGATGAAGGAAGCAGCAGAGACCATCTCCACAAGCTCACCACATTTGAGGAGTTCAATGGTTTGATTGGATTGAAAACGTATAACGAGACTGGAGCTCGATACGAAAAGTTCCAAGTTCCCTCCAACTAAAACCATAATGGACCTTGTGCCGATGGTTTCTTTATCAAGCATATTATAGTCCTCTTCAGTAAACTTGGTGCTTAAATAGTTTATGCCTAGGTTTTAAGCTGCTGTTGTGAGATCTTAATCTACTATTGTGGGGTGCTTTTGTCTCTTCACATTGTTTTGGGGTGTGGTTACGGTTGTCTTCTCTAGTTGGACTATTCTTTCTTTCTTGAGATTAAGAATCAATAAGATGGGTTGATAGAACCTATATTACTCTTACAATAAAGTAAGTTTTATTACTCTTGATTGACATCAGGTTCACCATCTCTATTGAGCTTATACTTCTCGAGGGCTTTTATGATGCTTTGTATTTTGCTATGTGATTAGCCAATCTAAGCTATGTTTATGTGATTAAGATTAGTAGTGATATGATGGATCTTAGTCAATCTAATAATGATGAAATAAGCCAATGATGCTCATCACATCAGCACAAATCAAAACGATACGTATCATCCAAATTAAATATGATTCGAGAAATATTACCTCTAGTCGCATGTGATCAGGATTTCCGTGCTATAAATAGAGATGAATTCTTCAGATCTTATCTCAGCCGTCCGCCTACTGAGAGAATGGGATGGCAAGGCATCCGTTGAAGCACCTCCCGCTATGCTGCGGCCTCTCCCTCCCCCATTCAATCCCTTTCACCCTTCTCCTCCAGGACTGCATCGACTCCAATTCCCTCCGAGACGGCCGATGCATCCACGGCCGCCTCCTCAAGTCCCCGTTCTCCTCTGAGACCTTCATCCAGAACCGCCTCCTTGATGCTTACGCTAAATGCGGCAGCTTGGAGGACGCACGGAAACTGTTCGACAGAATGGACCACCGAAACGTGTTCACCTGGAACAGCTTCATTGGTGCGTTGACCAAGTCGGGACTCCTCGAGGAAGCAAGGCGTTTGTTTGTGTCCGTGCCCGAGCCGGATCAGTGCTCTTGGAACACTATGGTCTCTGGCTTCGCGCAGCACGGCCGGTTCGAAGAAGCCCTGGAGTTTTTTGTTGCGATGCATGCCAATGATTTTGTGCTCAACGCTTATTCATTTTCGAGTGCTCTGAGTGCGTGTGCCGGACTAATGGACTCAAGAATGGGCGTGCAAATTCATGCTTTGATCTCAAAATCCCAACTTGCTAGTGATGTCTACATGGGTAGTGCGCTTGTAGATATGTACTCAAAGTGCAGGAGGCCGTTGGATGCTTGTAGAGTCTTTAAGGGGATGAAGAAAAGGAATGTGGTCTCCTGGAACAGCTTAATCGCGTGTTTTGAGCAGAATGGTCCTGAGAACGAGGCGTTGGCGCTATTTGTGAGAATGATGGAAGGTGGTGTGGAGCATGATGAAATGACACTTGCCAGTGTGGTCAGTGCCTGTGCAAGTCTGTCAGCTGTCAAAGAAGGCATGCAAGTCCATGCTCAGGCCATTAAGCATGATAAATACAGAGAAGATTTGGTTTTGAACAATGCTTTGGTGGATATGTATGCAAAGTGCAGAAGAATCCGTGAAGCAAGGAGCATCTTTGATCGAATTCCAGTCAGGAGTGTAGTCTCAGAGACGTCTATGATTAGTGGTTATGCAAAGTCATCAAGCGTGCATGATGCAGAAGTAGTGTTTCTTGGGATGACAGAAAGAAACATTGTAGCTTGGAATGCACTCATTGCAGGGAACACACAGAATGGGGAAGATGAAGAGGCACTTAAACTGTTCCTCTGGCTAAAAAGAGAATCTGTTTGGCCTACTCATTACACATTTGGGAACATCCTCAATGCATGTGCCAATCTGGCCAATCTTCAGCTTGGGAAGCAAGCACATGCACATGTTTTGAAGCATGGATTCCGGTTCGAGGCAGGAGCTGTGTCTGATATCTTTGTTGGAAATTCACTTGTAGATATGTATCTTAAGTCTGGATCAATTGATGATGGATCCAAGGCATTCGATAAGATGATTGCAAGGGACAAGGTGTCTTGGAACGCCATGATCGTGGGGTATGCGCAAAATGGGCTTGGAAAGGATGCCCTGCGGCTCTTTAGGAGAATGCTATTATCTGGGGAGACTCCAGATCATGTAACGATGATAGGTGTGCTGTCTGGTTGCAGCCATGCAGGGTTGGTGGAAGAGGGTTGCCGATATTTCTGGTCCATGACCAAGGAATATGGACTAGTTCCATCTCAAGATCACTGCACATGCATGGTTGATCTGCTTGGTCGAGCAGGCTATCTCAAAGAGGTGGAGAAATTTATAAATGAGATGCCAATAGAACCTGATGCTGTGCTCTGGGGTTCTTTGCTTGCTGCATGCAAGCTGCACCGTGATGTGGAGATTGGCGAATGGGCGGCACAGAGGCTATTTGAGCTTGATTCTGGGAATTCAGGACCATATGTTCTTCTATCAAACATGTATGCTGAGATGGGAAGATGGGCTGATGTTTTAAGGATTAGGAGATTAATGAGGATGAGATGTGTGATTAAGCAACCTGGTTACAGTTGGATAGAGATAGAAAGTAAGGTTCATGTATTTATGGTAAAAGATAAAAGACACCCACTTAGGAAAGAGATTTATCAAATTTTGAAAATTCTAAAAATCCAAATGGATAGACTTATGACTATTGACCTTGGAGCATCTGAGGACACAAATTTCTCATTTTCTTGAATCTTTTGATGAAAAACATACAAATAAGTCTAGCACTTAGAGTCGCCAAGAAACCTTGGGAAAAGATGTATTTTTTGTTTCCCTTGTCAGTCACCACAAGCTCCAGCACCAGAAGCAGTGCGGCAACACAGCTTGTCTAACACCTCCAGAACTTCTGAGAAGGTAGTGCAGGTTTGTTGCGAGTATTTGGTCAGAGCATGAGTTTTGAAGTCTCTGTATATTCATAGTTACAGACATTGATGATCTATAACAAATGACATGGACAGTGGTGGAAACCAGCAGAATTTCAAGGAATATATTGTAGAGTGTAGACTATACAGAGAGATCAGGTTTGTAGAGCACTGTATTGTCATGTGCTCCGTGGCTATCATTATGCCCTTCTCTTGATATCTTTGCTACATTTTTTTTTTCAGACTCATCTTTTTTAATGTTGTAATATCCTCACTTTACAAGCAAATAGATTCATTCCTATGTGTCATTTCAACCTCCAATCTCAGTGATGAGAGTAAGGCTTCCTCTAACTTATTTTCTAGGACAAGCTTGCTTGATACCTCTGCACTGTTTCATCTTCTCACCTCCTTCTCTCCAATTGACATCTTCCAAAACATCAAAAACATGCTTTTGCTTTTCCTGAAAAAACGCAAGACTCAAACTATATTCTCTTATGTTGTTTCTTTAACTTATAGAACTGATAAAATTTAAAGATGTTTGAACTTGACCTATGTTGTAATTTCAAGAAAGATCATGGAGCTTCAAGGTCATTGATATGTCCATATCTTTCACCTTGCTCGCTAAATTTTAAACTTTTCTGTTGCAAAGTTTGATTAATAGATGAATTTATAATTGGATATGTTGATCAAGTGATGGATTCAATCTATCACTCATTCTATTATCTGATAATCATAATAGTATATTTTACAGTTTACTGGGACAATGTAAGAGAATCTTCTTGCAGAGACTGATGTAACTTCTCATTCATCATCATCAGAGTTTGAGGAGGTTTCTGTAGTAAAGAAAAGACTTCTAGTGTCTAATGCCTTGAAAAAGTTCTATGAGCAATCTCTAAGGTCTTTTTTTAATATCTCTACAATGTTGATTTTGATCTATTATTCCTAGTTATTCTATTTGTTCTTTGGAGTACTTGTTTTCCCTATGTTGTTTCATTTGCATATTTTATGTGCCCATTCACTTTATTTAAAATCTTTTACTAAAACTAATAAGAAATTAATTGTACATGATAAATCAAGTGCTTCCAAAGTAAAAATCTGCTCTTTAATTTCTTTCATAACCTTCACCAAACTTCTGCACATTCTTGCAAATTAGATGATTGATTTTGCTGGTGATTATTCTTCTTTGGAACCCATATGGTGATGGCTAATACATAATTTGATATGAAGGATTTCAGATCCAAACATTTCTATCTACCATTTGCCTAACCTAAGCGTAAGTTTTCATTATTTCTGAAGAATAGAATTTCCACCTTACTAGACAGCTGCTAAAATGCATTTGGTATTAATTTCAAGAAATTTATTAGATCTGCACTCTGAACTTTTCATTCAAGATGATAAAATAGTTGTTTGTAATATCCTATTTATCTGAAATGCTTATGGAGTTCAATGCTCTATTTTACCCTTGTCATGAAAGAATTTAGTATTTGGCACTCTAAACTTTTCATTCAACATGATAAAATAGTTGTTTGAAGCAAGGTTCGTAATACCGTACCGTACCGGTGTTTCGACCTGGGCTCGTTACCGGTACGGTACGGTATACCGAGCGGTACACCCAGGTGTACCGAGCGGTATATTCAGGTGTGTCGAGTACTGTAGCTCTGCTACAGTGCACTCGGACCGGTAACAGGCGGTCCGTGTATCGGCAACCTGTCGGACCGGTACGTACCGCCCGTACCGGGCGATACAGTTCGATACTGCAGATCATGATTTGAAGTATCCTATTTTATCTGAAATGCTTATGAAGTTCAATGCTCTATTTTACCCTTTTCATGAAAGAATTTAGTATTTGTTATTGTTGACTTGTGACTTTGTTGTTGTTGTTATATGAAAGAATTTATAATTATATCTCTTTTTGCTAAACAAGGAAAAACAAAACATTGCCACTTATGGTAATCTATTGCTAATGCTAAATGTTGCATTATTATAATGAAAAAGTCAAGATATTCAACCTTGGTATACAAAAAGAGCATAATTTCAGAGTCTGCAAGATCTCTAAGTTTATATCATCGATTATAGTTCATAGTACACATCTTAAGTAAGCTTATATTTTTCTGTTTCCATAAATATTTGAGAATCAGAATTCATTGGATATTTAGTCTTTTTTTGCAGTCACACAGCTGCATCCAAATCCTTAGTGAACGCTAAAAAGTGCAACTGGCATTAGAAGAGGAGATTAATTACATATCACATCATGGTAATCCTCTGACTGAGAAGAATTTGGATCTCATTCTTTCACATGAATCCATCTGCAAAGCTTCATCCTGTATTGCAAAATATCTCATCATTTTTCCATGACATTTTTGATCTGGTAAGGTTTTTTGTCTTAATGATAGCTACTTTAGGTATTTTGTTAAGCTCTTTAACTTATGATGTGTTTATGGAAGAAATATCTCTTGCGATGAGGTGCTTAGGGTGACTCAGAGCATCTGTAGTTGGTAACAATAATACCATCAGTATTATGTTAAGGAATGGATAGAGAACATTGAAGGTTGGAGTCCCAAATATTCACTCCCACCCTATCGCAGATAATTGTCATCTTTCATCTTTAAATTTGTCCACCTTATAGTTATTTCTCGAATGGCCCAAACTCCAGATCTAACAAGTGTTAACCATGCAGAAGTTTGAGAACCTTGATACAGTAGACAAATTGAAGGACCTGGACATTCTGAAGCATACCGAGGAAAAACTTAGTTTCTTGTTGATGCAGATATACTACTGAGTTTGACAACTTATCTTTCTTGTATAGATTCTACCATGGCAGATTGGTTATGGGATGAATAACCAGCTGGATCTAGTAGATGAATATATCATTTGTAGGACCCCAAGAGAGAGTGCAGGCCTAGCTAATAGAGGTGATTTGGAAGTATTTTAATAGATGGATAGAGTGCCCAATGCATTTTAAAACATTGTTCTTTTGTTGGAGCGAGAAGCATGCTCAGAAACTACTAGGAAAATGACACTTTCCAAAGTTGATCAGCTAAATAGTGCAGTGTTAATAATAACTGGATGTGGAATAAGTGGAAACAATCTTCAGGTTTTATTGATGGTGTATGAGACATTTTCTTCCAATAGTTTTTGCTCAGAGTTATGAGCTTTTCCTCATTAGGATTTGGTGCTCTGTCCCTACCGCCTACATCTTCCATTAGATGTTTTTTCCCTTCAATTATTGGCTCCATTTGTTGTCTTTTTTGCCTTCATGTTCTTGTGTATATTGTTGAATGCTTAGTATTTGTTAGATTTTCTAACATTTTCATTGACCAAGATTCATTGCATTTACCAATATGTTTAAACTAATGAATTTTAATTGCAGCCTGGCCCAGATTTTCTAGTTCCAGTTTCTTCTTCCTTCTATTTTAATTGCAACGGTGGAGTGAGAAGCTAATGATCAAACTACATCATGATTTAATTTAGAGTGGAATAGTGTTTAGGATTCTAGATTTAGATACAACTATGAGATTGTCTAGATTGTAAAGAAATAATCTTAATGCGTCATCATATTAAAAAATAATATAGCTGTAAAATAATGAGGTAAGGTATATCATACAAACCAGCATAACTAAGATTTATAAATGAGGCTGAGTAAACTAGAAGTTTTCTTGATGAAGGAGAACTCATTAGGTCAATAGAAGCTCACTAGAAGTTTCATATATAGAAAGAGTCTCTAGCCTAATGATGATAAATGATCCTATAAATACCCATGAATTATGTCATTTTGTTATGACTAGGATAGAAAACTCATTCAAAGAATAGGTGTAGCCAAACCTTCCATTCAAGTGACTTCAAATTTAAGTTATGGAAGTTTGAAGTATTGCTCTATTTCCATTGTGTATCTTTTGGCTAACATCTTTAGTGTATATATCATGATGCTTTAATATGATGAAATTAGTCTCTTGAAACCATCTATTTATAACACTTTTAGTGTTTAGCCACAGCATTTTCATGTATAATGATGCATGACTTATAGCATATAGAATACCCAATATAAGGATATATCCAACTTATATTGTTTACATTGATTCTATATTTGTAACATATGGCAAAAATATCACTAACAATTTGGATAAGAGATGTTATCACTTTACCACCTGTATAAAATTTCCAAGAATTTCATTTGCCTTGAAAGTTTTGGCATCAAAGAAAGGATTGGGAGCAAGTATATAAGCTCAAGTAACCTAAATGTTTTTTTTGTTAAGATGCTTATATAATTCTATATTTGATGTTAGACCTGTCAAATAGTTTTTTTTAATCTAATAAATTATTTTGATTTTTGAACTGAATTATTGAATGGAGCAATAATGGTTGCATTTGGCAGACAAGGATAGTAGCTATCAAGATAAGTCAAGCATGATTAGAATGTTGCATTCACTTTTAGAAATTTAATAATCTTTTAGACCTAAACCTTTTTAATTATAGATAATTTTCTATAAGAAATTTTGTTTTTGGTGCATATACAAATACTTCTTGGATCTTAAAATAAGACAGGGGAACTTAGTGGATGAGACTCCCATCAATGTACATTTATAAAGGGTCAATATACCCAAATTTATTTTTATGAATAGAGAGATTATTTATATAATTCTGATTTGTTTGCTTAGGACTCTCTTTTCGATTTTATAGCATGGATCTTGATAATTCCAAAATTATGAACAAGGAAGTAGGAACCTCCAAAGTGTTGTTCATAGCATAAAGCTAGCAAAAACAAAAAACAAAAAAACAAAACCTAAGTTTTTAAAATTGCATAGATCCTATCACCTTGGGAGAGCGAAGTTTTTTTTTTCTAATATAGTTAACAAATAGGGATCATCATGATTCACTAATTTCTTTCTGAAATATTTCAAAAAAAAATCCAAAACTAAATTATTGTTTTCTTGGATTAATCAAGTGATGATATCATTCGAACAAATATGTTCTGAAATGTATGCATTAAATTAGGAATATATCATTCTTTGGATTCCCGCTTCGGTTTGCCATTTTGATTCTCTTTTCATGTTCTTACCCTTAGCCACTCTCTCTCTTAAGCCGCTCGTCTTGGACAAAGTCGTCTTCCACTTCGAACCAGACGCCGACACCTGTGACTCGGCCTCGGCGGACCCCAAACCACTTTCCCAACTCGCTTTATTCCATCGGGCATACCTCACGGCCAGAATTGGAAGGCGATCTCTTCCAACGCCACTTGTATAGGGTTCCTCGTCCCTCTCCCTCCCCCCTCACCATTCGAGCTATCTCAAAAGGTTAGCGAGGGGGTCGACCAGAAGCGGTTCGAATAGAACGAATTGGGCGCTAATCGAAGCTCCAAGTGAGTCCTCTTATATCCTCTTTTTTGTTTTCTCAGTTTCCTCTCCTTTTTTCCCTTTTCCAAAATTCGCTTTTTCGCCCTATTCTCCTCTAATTTGGGACTGGAATCGTGATATGCTCCCTGTCTTCGAAACCTGGTGTTTCTCTGGCTTGTTCTTCTCTCTTTTTCATCCGTCTTTGCTCTTCCGACGCGAAAGATGCGTTTTTTATGGTTTTTTCATCTTCCATTGATTTCAGCTTGTTACCCTCCACTCTCAGCCTATTAAGTTTTGCAGTGTTTCGTGCTTAATTTGGATTTGTGTTTCGAAGAAAATGAAAAGATCTTTCTGCTAAAAGAGAAGATTTTGATTCCAGGGAGGAGAATGGCGGAGTTAGCGGGGAGTGATACTTTTGTGGGGAACGCTGATGATGCGAATTGGATGCCGAAAGTGGATATGGAATTTAAGACCGATGAGGAGGCTTACCAATTTTATAACAATTATGCTAAGGTAGTAGGGTTCAGTGTCCGGAAAGCTTGGATTAACCGGCGGGCATCGGGAGTTGTCATATCGAGGACTTATGTCTGCCATAAAGAAGGTTATCAGGGGAACAGGAGAGATGAGAGTGAGGTGAAGAAACCCCGGCAGAATGAACGGACTGGCTGCCTTGCACATTTGACAATCAAAATTACAGAAAATGGGACATATCGGATTAGTGAATTTCACCCAATGCACAACCATGAGCTTGTAGCACCAGGGAAAGCTCACGCGTTGAAGTCACATAGAGTTGCAAAACGGTCTCGAGCTGCTGTTGCCGGAATGATGGCATCACAGAAGGCGAAGATCGAGTATTTGGTAAGGCAAGCTGGGGGATATCGGCAGGTCAGGTTCTTCTCTGTGGAGGATGCTGCCAACAAGAGTTGGGCACCGAAAGTCGATATGGAGTTTGAAAATGACGAGAAGGCTTATCAGTTTTATAATGAATATGCGAGAAGGATTGGTTTCGACGTAAGAAAGGCTTGGATTAACCGAAAAGCTTCAGGGGTGATTATTTCCAGGACATATGTATGTTATAAGGAAGGCTTTCATGGAAACAAGAAAAATGAGAGCCAGGTACAACAACATCGACTGCGATCAAGTGAGAGAACAGGTTGTCATGCTCGTATGACCATTAAACTTGCTAAGAACGGTAGATATCGTGTGAGTGAATTTTACTGGGACCACAACCATGAGTTTGTGACAGCACGAACAGCTCACACATTAAAATCACACAGAACTGCTAACAGGGCTCGATTTCATGTAGTGAACTATGAGGATGACTCTAGGGTGGAACCCATAGCTAAAGATGAGAATTTGAGTGAACTGACTGTTGCCAATCAACAGGGCGATCTTCTTCCTTCCCACTGTAAGAATTATTTGCATGCCAAGCGTAAGGATACCCCGAAGCCAGGAGATGTAGGTGCTATGTTGCAGTACTTGCAAGGGAGACAAGTCGATGACCCTGCATTTTATTATGCAATACATCTTGACAGTGAAGATCAAGTAACATGCTTTTTCTGGAGGGACGGGAGGTCTGCTGTTGACTATGGCTACTTTGGTGACGTGGTCTGCTTTGATACATCATATAAAATGAATAATTATGGCAGGCCCTTAGCTCTATTCTATGGTGTAAATCATCATAAGCAAATTGTTGTTTTTGGTACAGCATTGATGTATGATGATACTGAAGAGTGTTTCAAGTGGTTGTTTGAGACTTTCAAAAGTGCAATGAATGGAAAGGAACCAAATGTAGTCCTAACAGATCAAAATATGGCAATTACCAATGCTCTTGATCTCGTTTGGCATGGTACAAAACATCGAGGATGTGCGTGGCATATGTACCAAAATGCAACAAAATACTTGGCTCAGGTCTTTCAAGGTTCCAGGACTTTTGCATCTGACTTCCGTAAATGTCTCTATGACTGTGAGGATGATGAAGAGTTTGCCTCAGAATGGATAAAGATGTTAGAGAAGTATGATCTCAAAGAAAATATATGGTTGAAGAAATTGTTTGAAGAGAGGGACAATTGGTCGGTGGCATGTGGGCGAGGAATGTTCTGTGCAGACATGAGTAGCACTCAACGTACAGAAAGCTTGAGCAGCATGCTAAAGGAGCACTTGAGACAGGAAAATGATCTCTTACAATTCCTTGGGAATTATGAAAGAGTGTTGTATGGACGGAGATATGAAGAATTACTGGCTGATCATCATGCCACTGAAAGTAACTCATTAGTAGCTTCTTCACGAATGTTGAGGCAAGCCGCAAATATATACACACCAGCTGTCTTTGACATTTTCCAAAAGGAGTTTGAGTTGTCACTCGACTGCATGGTATACAATGCTGGCATGGTAGAGACAACCTATGAATATAAGGTTACATCCGAGGGGAGCCTGAAAGTGCACTTGGTAAGACTAAACCCTCTTGATGGTACTCTGGTTTGCAGCTGCAAAAAGTTTGAGTTTGTGGGAATCCAATGTCGGCATGTCCTAAAAGCACTTGATGTTACAAATATCAAAGAGCTTCCACTAAGATATTTCTTGAAGAGGTGGAGGAAGGATGCCAAGGTCATCTCCTTGAGAGACATGCATGGGCTTGCAACTGACAATGAACTCAAGTCAACCAGAGTCAAACGTTTCAGCTCCCTGTGCCATATTTTTAGCATAATTACATCTAAGGCAGCAGAAACTGTTGAGGGTTGCAAATTTATTGAAAGCCAGTCAGATCAATTGTTAGTTAGTGTATACCAAATTTTACAAACACAATTAGAAGGACCTCAATTTGCTTAAGTTTTTTTTTCCTGTTCTGCACTTTGGACTTTATGCTTAATATTATTAACTGTGGATATATTTTTACCCGAGTCTGATGCAGGAAGCTTTGAATTTAACCAGATAGTGTAATTTTTGGATTGCTTTTGCCAAGTAATATGCATTGAGATCATTTGTGATTGGCCAAATCTCGTAGTTGACTGGATAATTAGTAGGGCATGTCATACCAACATTTGACATGGATGAAGACTTTCTGAAGTATTTAAGATGCATCGAGGATTGGAGTGTGTTTAGGCCCATGTGATCATTGGTCATCTTTCAGTGCCATTGAGGATCCTACTCACTTGGACTCCTACCAATATTGGTCAAGACTGCAATATTTGACAAATATGATTCAGTCAAAGGACTACAGTGTGGAATATTCTTGAGTCTGTTCTGTTAGTACTTTCATCCTATACAGTCACTTGGAGTTGGAGGCAACATAACCCTCTTTCATTACCAATCTATTTATACTACTTATAACCATCTCTTTTGTGGCATTGTTGAATTTGTGATGTAAAGAAAGAAACCAAGGATGGTTTTGGTATCTCCTTTCTTTTGATCAGGTGCTGTAAAGAAAGATTCAATCTTTCTTTTGAATCTATTTATACTAATTCAAGTTTTTATCAGAATAAACAATTACTGCAGTTTCCATATTGATTTCCAGTTAAAAAGAATTTATCTCATGCCACATCAGTTGTCAGAATTTCCTTTATCAAAGTTTGTAACTACTGAAACATTTGAGTTGCGATTTGCAGGTTTTGTTTAGCCGAATAAGGGCCGTAGTGCTTGTATTCTGACTTTTGGTGCTTATGATGCAGATCGAATTCATAGGTATGTCAGAGAGTTATAGATTGCTGAGTACACTAATTTGCTCTGCTATTCTGATCCTAAAATAAGCCTTATAAACTCTGTTTAGAGCTATACATTTAGATACTGATCCTTTGTTTTTCAATATATCTTGATCAGAACATCATGACTTCATCTAGCTTATGTATTTGATTCAATTTGGTTATTCTATTTGCAGAAGAAGAATTTTATCGTTACAAATCTCATACAAGAAATATATATCTCCAGATTAACATGATGACCCAGCAAGGATACTGGCTTTTGAAGAGTTTAGTTAATAAAAATATGGTGGGGCTTCAAAGAGTTTGATGTTTGAAGTTTCTCGCTTTATATTATTGTTGACATTAAGTTGCAGTTGGCTGGTTTACATTGAAGTCTGCATTTAGAGGAGGAATGCTCATTGACATGTCTCAGGTATGATCTATTGCTTTGTATAATTGTTTAGCTAAATTCAAGTTATTCTCTGTGATGAATATTTATTGATCATGCAGACGATTATTGTCCTTTCCGTGTAACAGATTATATAGTTACCTTTTAACTAATTTTGATGGGCGTGCCCTTGTTATTTGACTCAATAAATTTGGTTATGCTGTAGAGAACGTCCCTAGTTTTAACTTTTACAATAGAGCATCTAAATTTATTTTTACTTTCTTGTCACAGGACCTTCCTCTAGACTAAATGCTTATTTTGCATTTTAAAAATCATCAACTAATTTTTTCTTTTTTTCACTTTTTCAGTTGGTCATCTCAGTTTTTAACTGGTTGACCCCTTATGTTGCTTTTGCTATAATTTTTTCAATACAAAAAAATCAATTGAAAAACAAGGTTTTAAATCTTGATCTAGTACCCAATGTGGGTTCTTGGGAGGATTGGTACAGCTAGGTGTCCCATGTATCAAGTGGAGGTAGGGGAGGAAGAAGAGCAGGCAAAGGAGTAGAAGATGTCAACAATGATACAATGGAGAGGGGGTGGAGGTGGTGATACCTGGAGAAGGTGGAGAGAGAAAGAAAAAGAAAGAGAGTCGGACAGATGTGAAGTGGCTGAGAGAGAGAGAAATAGACAGAGAAGAGATAACTGCACATATCTATAATTTTCTGAAGGAAAAAAAATATATAAATTTGAGCACCACTACCAGGTGGCGCAACTCATATTTGGTGAAATTGTTCAAAAATGGTTTGGTTTATGTTTTGATTGGTTGTGAGACTGGTAAATATCAATTATTTTAAACCTTGTTAAAAAGTAATGTAATTCATACAAATATGAGCAGACTTAAAAGGTTACCGCTTAAGCTATCATAACTGAGTTGTAGATGATTAAATCGATTGTCAACAAGGATGAAACATAATTCTGATGTAATTTGAAACAATTAGACACAACTTTGACACAATTCATTCTGGACTAGCACTAAGAATGGTAGGAAATAAGGCACCACTGATAAAAGTTTAAAAATATTCATAAATATAATGTGTATAAGATGCATTCATATGCATTCTAGTGATCACTATTGCTTTAAGTTCAACAGGCATACAATTTTTTTAATTGAGCGTGAGCCAAATATCAAAAGTTTGGACCTAAGAATTCAATAAACTAATAGATAAAAGCAATTCATACAAACATCAGGTGGTGAATTACCTTTTCAAAAAATATCTGCTACATTGTTCCTAACAAAATTAGCTAATTTATGGGCTGTGCAGTTAGAATTTTTAGCTACAGGACTCTATCCAGTGAAAGCAACAACCTTCACATGGCGAAAGATGTCTTGACACAAGTTTCTCAGGTGCCAAGGGAGATGGGAGGGATTGGACAACATGATGAGGTTCTGAGAATCCGGTCTGAGCCAAGAAACAGGTTACTTGCTTTGCGGTTGGAACATCCAGCGATTAAAGTGTTTCCCTGTGTATCTGTGAGAATGAAGCCAATTCCATCAGAGGAACAATTAGCCTTGAATGAGCCATCACAATTTAGGAAGTAGAGAGTGTCGGCGAGATCATTGTCAGTGTTAGAATGGTTAGTTTGGTTGCGAAAGTGGCTTTTGTTCAGCTTCTTCTGCAGGAGCCAAAGACAATTAGGTAACAGAGCTTGCAGAGTAGCAGTTGAATTTTTATCTAGGTTGCTGTCTTCATCTAGCTAGGCAACACTGTGCCAATTGTCATAACACTGGAACACATAAGTCAATCCAGTTTGTAAGTTAAATATGTTAAAAACATAAGAAATAAGGGTTAAAATGTTAAATATTTAAGAATATTTATACAAACCTTTGGGTAATTTGTGTACGATGTTTTCATAAATATTTAGTGATCAGTAATGCTGTAGGTATAAAAGGAGTGCAACTAATGTTAATATGAACCTACTTTTCAAAAGTTCTGTTCTAAACACATCCTAAATGTGTCGTAGGCAATCAAATTGAAGATCAACCAAAATCAAATACAATTTTGGAAGAATTTGATATTATTTTGACATAGTTTATGCTGAAAATATGTCCAAAAGGTATCGGTTCACCAAGGCAGCAATTTTTTGCTATTGTAGTTAAAAGTGCATGTGTTTATACAGGGTCAGTGAAGATTTTTTTTCATTAATTAGATGATACTTAGACAATCATCAGATAACAATTATTTTGGTTTATAAGACAAAATTAAGAATACAAAAATATACTATGCCCACTGCAGGTATATTCTCTACTAGAAACGTATGAAGGTGTTATTCCAGTTCATGCAAGAGTTATTGGAGATCAAGGGTTCCAGATTCCTGCCAAAGTCTGTTACAGAATCTATGTTGACAGCAAATCAATAGCAATGGCCTTGAAGAAGATGGCATCAACATCATAAAATATGGCTCCACTGCTAGAGCTCACATAGGGAGAAAATTCATCAGCTGAATTCAGTTTCTGCTGTTTCCAGGAAAAAGATCACAGGTGATCAAGAAATAGAATGAATCAGTGGTAACTTGGCTACTGTGAGTTGGGCCTTGCTGAGTGGAACAGTTCTGACCTTTGTTACCAATTTAGCGTTAATGTTTTGCTTCAGAGATTGCTTGCCTGACTGTTGTTTGAAGCTGAACAAGCTTTTCTACCAGTGATACATGTTCCAAGTATTTTTGGATTCCTAATAGAAACCAAATCACTTGGCTAACAAGGTTACTTCACTGGTAAGTAACTCCAAGTAAGAAAAAGAACATTCCAGAATTATCTTATGTATCTTAAAGTTTTAATGATGGAAGGTATAGAGAAAAAACACTCTCAGTGGCTTAATATTTCTGCCAGTAGATTTAGAAAGTTTGAGATGAAAGTTTATGTAAGAACGTGTACAAGAAGTTTTGAACTGAGTTGAGATGATATATAAGAGATCTATTTCTTGTATTTTTTTATTGTATATAATAAAGAATTTGAGTGTTTTACGTAAATTTTATATTCCATTATTTTGGGTTTGTATTTTTATTGTTGATTATTAGGATTGTTCTTTTGCTAGTAAAGCCTTCACTTGCACAAATGATATCAGAATCAAAAGGATTATTTTGATTGTTATGTTCACATGGAAAATTTTGATAAAAGAAATAGTTTCACCTAATGATAATAAAGTTTTTTTTTATATTTTATTTTATTTAGTAATATGAGATTAACTCTCTTGTAATAATTTTTTTTTTATTTTCTTTGATATATATAGTAATACTAAGATTCTCTCTTGGATTTTATTTACTTAAGCACGACCACAGTAGAAGATTTCATTGATTGAGACAGACGAAAACATAAGATCTGCTCAGTGGTGCATAAAATAGACGTCATACTCGACGATGGCGTCGCCGGCGTTGGCATCGAACCGATGGGTCTTAGCCAAGTCGTAGTCGCGGGCGAAAAGGAAGAGTCCGGTCCCTTCGACCACCGCCATCTCCTTTTCACCTCATGAAGCGGTGAGCATGCTACCGTTGTAGTTCCCCCGACCGAACACCAAGTTCATGGCTCGGAGGAAGGCCACCTCCTGCAGGCACGCCGACGCGTAGAACCCCTGCGCCCGGCCGACGGGCGTTGACGTCAGCGCGGGGCCTTCCGTGAGCAAGTCATCTATCACGGTGACCATCGGTGGATTGGTGACGCGAACGGCGGTGGCGTTACGACCGTCGAGGATGTCGTGGAAGTAGAAGTGTAGGTGGCACGGCTTCTGCTTTAGTTCACCATGAGCTCTTGTGGTCTCAGAACCACCGTTGGCCGCAAAGGTCGAAAGGAGTAGAATCACAAGACCGAGGAAGGAAGAGGTGAAGCACACCATTATCCATATGGTCAGTGTGTGTGGATGGCTGTGGTGGCGCTCCGGTTGGTCCATTCTTTAAAGAGGGATTCCAACCGCGAGAAACAAAGGACAAACTGCCCTGCTTACAACGAACAAAGGGCATTGAATAGGGAAGAAGAGAAAACAGGCCCGTAGATGATGTTGGATTTGTGTGGCACAAGGGATGGTGGAGTGCAGCTGGAGGTGAGATGCCAATGCTTTATTCAATCGTGATTTTACCGACCGAAGCGTAAAACTAATAGAAAAAATAAAAATTTCAACATCTAAGTATATTTTTAATGATGATGAACGACGATATCTTTAGGAGTTATGGATGACTATTATGGATGAAAAAAGAAAACAACAACGAGAGGTGAAACAAAATGATAAGAGAAAGATGATGACGTAGATGCCAACGTTCTGTATCTGCATTAGTGTCGCTCGGTAACTGCATCGATGTTAACGTAGATGTAGAGTGTCGGTATCGGCTCCGACGTAGATGTAGATGCAAAACAACTTCGCTCTACATCTGCGTCGACATCGACAACGTTGTAGAGAAGGACGATATTATTCTGCATCTACGTCGGCATTGACATAATTGTTGAAAGACGCTAACGTAAATGGAGAGTGTCGGCATTTACGTCGTTCTCTTCCTCCTCTCTTTTTACCTCACATCTCGTCATCACTCTCTCTTTATCCACAACAACTATCCGCAGTTCTCAGTGGTGTCATTGTCCATCACTACTAAAAATATAATTGGGACGTTAAAAGTATCTTTTTACTCATTTTTTTTATATTTTTGTTGGTAAAACCAATGAAGTTAAAATAAATAGAACTAAATGTTTCACATTTATATTTATAGAGATTCCAATATAAATTTTTTAAGTTCAAACACCGAAATACTAAAGAGATCTAATCGATAATAAGTAATTAACCTTACATGACTCGATGGATTAAGAGTTAGGTTGAGCAGGGAAGAGAGTACGCAGGGGAGCATATACCTGAAAGCAAAGGTTTACGTTCTTTATCTTGGTTTAAAGTATTTCTTTATAGCAATATTTCTTTAGTATCAAATATTATATAATACGCATAACGAATATTTATAGCAACACTATAATTCCTATCGGTCTTCATGAGAAAGAGAGATAAATATAAAAAAAATACTTTAAGAGGTCGTAAAGGAATAAGGTTTAAATTTTTGTTAACTCGAGAGTGATATTTATTGTATTTGTTTCTCCTCTTGCAAGAAATGCTGAGGCCTCTTTTTAATAAATAGATTTTCAAAAATAATGAGATATTTTTTAATATTTTGAAATAATTAGACATTTAAAATATGGCATGTTTGAAAGCTTATAGTGTTCAAAATTAAACGTTGAAACGAAGGATATATTAGAGATCATCCTTTATGTCGGAAGTTGGAACATCATATGATTAAACATCGTGATGAAATTGAGATACCGAAAGATTGAACGATGAATCAGAAGATGAGTGCCAAAAAACAAAAAAAGTGTAAGAAGCTTCGATGATGTCTAATTAACCGGCAAATAAGAGTAGCTGACATCTACTCCCTTGTCTAATTTCTCTGACTCAAAATCAAATATCTAGCAATTAAAATCTATCACTAAATTCAGTCCATGACACATTTATATTCATATATTAATCACAAAATATATTAAAATATCCAGCTGACAACTCTGTATTAAGTTCTGCCTCCAGATTAGACACATTTCTGCTCCCCAAATTCAAACACATTTCTTAAAATACATTAGAATTCATTTATCTTTACTAATATTTGCCTTAACCACATAACCTGCCAAGTGCATTTTATTTAAGCATCTGATATGCCAGGCAAAAAGAGTAAATTTGCCTTGACTTGCAGCTCTGTGCATTTCCTCTTAAGATACCGCAGATTCATGCATATAACTTTGCAAGGTCATCAGCATATGCCTTTTTAATGGCTTCTCTCTTGATCTTGAGTGCAGCAGTGACCAGTCCAGATTCTGGTGTCCATGGTTCAGGAATCAACTTGATCTTAGCTGGGATCTCAAACTTATCCAAACGTGCTTGTTTTGCTGCCTGTATTCAAATAAAACAAAAGAACTAATAATTGTACTCGAATAACACATGGCTGTCGACCTGCTAGTACCGAACATGGCTAGGCACACATAATTTACCTAAGTTGTCAAGCTGCCATTCAAGGGCATCAGAAAAATTATGAGCTAGAGGTACATAAGATCGATGATCCAATGGAGGTTTGTTCTTTGAAGATGTGTGTTATCAACATACATTTATAAGAACCATAGATCAAAAAATAAATCTGAATTAGGGAGACAGTTTACAGTTTTCCTGCATATAAATACGAAAAACTTTTTTATAGTAATATTAGAGCACACAACTATATTGTTTAATATTCAGAGATGTCATAATTATTCAATTGAAGTCAACTTTTGATAAGCACAGTCAACCAATTAGGAAATATCTCCTAAGATAAATATATACTAAAAGAATTACTTGGTGACCAACCTGACATAGCAGAAGACAAACTTGAATATCATAGATGGAGGTAAACAAGAGATGCAAACCTTAAACAGTGAACCATGAACTTCTTTCACAGTTTCCGCTTTTTGGCATAAATCTGAAAAATCACCGTAGATTATTCCCTGCTTTGAAGCCCAATCTTCCAAGGCCCGTTGTGCAGCAACAACAAGTGCAACACAGAAACTATGGTAAGGATCAGCATGCAGCATGATGCTATCCAAATAGGGACTCGCAACTAAGACAGACTCAATCTGCAAAACAGAACATTAGTTTTTTAAACTAAAAGATTAACATATAGACATATTGTCCTACCTTTCCCAGAGAGACATATTCGCCATGCTGAAGTTTCACTATATCTTTTTTACGATCAATGATTTCTAGGCAGCCATCAGGGTGAAACCTTCCAATATCACCAGTGTAAAACCAATGCATTCCTCTCTCATCAACCTTTTCAGTAGGACATAAGAAGCACCAGATTAGCCACAAAAGAAAAAACATTTGACATTACATGCAAGTCAGCAACAATGCAAATGACCAACCTTGTAAACTTCCTTTGTTTTCTCTTCCATTTTGTAGTATCCAAGAGTGATATTTGGACCTCCGATGACAATCTCCCCTCTAGGCATTGGTAAATCTGTAACTAAATATCCACCTTCTGGCCAATCAATCAACTGAAACCAAAATATGTTTTCTGTAAATAAGTCAACTGTAACCAAAAGAAAGGTTATAAAAATAAGAAGCAAAACTAAGATAAAATGAATTAGTTATCGACTATTGATCAATAAATGTCCTGTGAAGATCAAAATTCTATTTGGGTACAAAGACACAATGCAATTTTTTTTTCCTTCAAGAAATGTGAAAGAGCAAATGTAGAAATTCATCATGAAGAATTGGAGATTCTTCAATTCTGCAGCTTTCGATATCAAATTTATTGCATCTAACAAGGAGACATTTTCTGGCAACTTTAAAACCTAACAGTGCCAGCAATTTGAAAGAAGATAAATAATTTATGGACATTGAAAAGTGTTCTAATAAAACATGAATTTGCTTTCATTTCAGCAGATTTTTTAAGTAGAAGTTCTTATATTTATCATTTCGATTCTCCTTGATTTTGAGACTGGAATAGGAGATAACCTAGTCATATAGGAAAACTGGATTTGAAAGTGGTACTTGACATCATCAAGGCATTGGTGGTAAGGTTGGATCTTGGTACAATAGTAAGGTTGCTCTTTCATGACATGGGAGACCAAGGTTCAAGGCACGAAATCAACTTCTTTAAGTTTTTAAAGGTAATGCTATGTATGTTGGCCCTCCCTAGACCCCGCATTGGTGGGAGCGAGCCGCGTGCATTGGTTACGCCCTTTTTACTTGATATCACCAAGGCATAGGTAGTGCATAGACCAACATATAGGATCCATGATTTCACATTAAAAATGAAATCAGCATTATACCTTCAACATTTGATCAAGCAATGAATTTTTCAAAGACTGCAGTTACACAGCATTTGAATGTTACTAACCTAAAGAATTACCACAGATACCATGTTATATCAATAAAAGCAAACTTAGGTGTAATGGTGTACAAAATCTAATGGAAAAAAAAACTCTAAATTGGTTTAGCATAAAAGTTCACTTTGTAGTATCACATTAAAAATCTGATAAAGACAAAAAAGAAAGTCATCCGAGATGAAACAAAATAGGTTATAGCATCAATAAGTGAGACTAGTTCTAGCAATACATAAGATAGAAACACATTAGATTTTGTTAGCATGACAATTGTGTAATGTCAGAGATGGCATATGCAAAGAATGCTGGAGCAAGACGAATCAGGGAGGAGATCCAATCATGCTAAAGATTTGAGATATGTGCTAAAACAACCTAAGAATATCTACGTAAACTTTCCAATAGAAAAAATTTGGAGGTTGCGTTTGTATATGCTTTCCATGAGCAGCCTTGTAGTAGCATATTTAAATTGTTAATGATACAAATACAATATAGAGAATATTATGCAGTTAATCAACTCGAACTAACATCACTTCATGGACTGTAGTTATTTCCCCCAATCATGAAGTTATCAGTGATTTAAAAAGCGCTAGGCGCCAAAAGGCGCCAAGGTCCAAAAACGCCCGAGGCGCTAGGCGCTTGCCTAGGCGCTCGCCCGAGCGAAGCGAGGCGCTAAAATATAAAAATATATAATATAATTAATAAATATAATTATTTAAAATTTTAAATAAAAATATGCTATTAAATTAAAAAAATCTAAGATACAAAATCACAAAATTAATAACATTAAAATCAAAATAATATATTATTAATCTATTAATGAAAATTAATCATTTCAAAATTCAAATAAACTTAATATTAAGATTTAAGAGTATACTGAGCAGTCTGAGCTTGACGGAGAAAGGAAGCAGCGTCGACAGCGGCGAGTGGCGGGGGGAAAAGGAAAGGGAGCGGGAGGCGCGAGTAGCGGGAGGGCTCGCGGGAGTCGCGAGCAGAGGGAGGGCTCGCGGCAGCTGGGAGGGCTCGCGGGAGGCGCGAGCAGCAGGAGTCGCGAGCAGAGGGAAGGCTCGCGGGAGGGCTCGAGGGAGGCACGAGCAGCGGGAAGGCTCGCAGGAGACGCGAGCAGCGAGAGGGCTCGCAAGAGGCGCGAGCAGCGACAGCGGTGAGCAGCGTCAGCGGGAGCAGCGGCAGCGAGCGACGAGATCGCGATCACGATCGAGAGCGGTAGCGGCAACAGGTTAGTGTTGGGTTAGGGTTAGGGTTGGGGTTATATCGGTTTAGTTGGTTCGATTGAACCAACTAACAACCGAACCAGGACCGAACCAGACCTAAAATTCTGGTTCGGTCGCCTTGGTTTACCCAGGCGCTCGCCCGAAGCGCCCAGCGCCTGGGCTCGGGCGAGCGCCCAGGCGGCGCCTGTTTGAAGCGCGCCGCCTGGGACATTAGCGAGGCGCTCGGGCCTCGCCTCGCCTCGCCCGAGCGCCTAGGCGAGCGCCCGAGCGCCTTTTGCAATCACTGGAAGTTATAATAGGAAATCGTACAACTAGAAGCTAAAAGGACTACAAGTAAAAGTAGTATAGAAGAATAATCTTAAACTAGCCTGCATAAGAACCTTGCAAAAAATAATAACAAACAAAAAGGAAACCAACAATCTCATAGATGCCTTTTAAACAAAAAAGGGGTGGTTTATCATGCCAATTGAGAAGGCAATGTCCTCATTCGGATAACAGCAAGATGTTTACGCATCCTCACCTTGACATATGAACATGGAAGTGGAGCACCCACACGGCCAACAGATATGTCATCATGTTCTGAAAATGAACCGCCAGCACAAGTTTCCGTCAAACCATATACTTGCGCTATTGGAGCCCTGACAAATATTTGAGGTCATTTACAAGGTTTAAGGCATTGAAGCTCCTATAGATCTACACAAATGCAAGATACAAATATTGATAGTAAAGGAAATTTAACAAGTTACATAATAGGCAATTAAAGTTCTGTGCATCAACTCCATAACATAATTTCCCAGGTTCTGCTGCAACAATGTTCATTCAGCAGGTATATGGCTTAAAGTGTGTGTCATCTTCAGTCATGCATGGTTAATTTAGCGCTTCTTATATTTCTTTGAAAATGAGTTGGATGATAGAAGGCTTAAGTAGTGCATAGAAAAGACAGTGAAGAGATAAAAGCATTAAACTAATTTGCATATATCATCACCACATCTCTCTCATCATCTCCCATTATAAAGTCAAAATTGTGTCTGAATTAAGCAATCATTATGTTCTCCTAAATTAAGCTTTAAAAATTAGTATGGAAAGAAAAAAAATCTTGTCATCACTATCATTGCAAGCTTTGAGATCATTGCCAAGGTAAGCAAACCATACAAATAATCCATCTTATGTATATCGATCAGTTATAAAGTCTTGATTTGCATCAAAACATTAGCATCAAATTTCTTGAAATAATCTCAAATTATCAAATCCATCTGATAAAATAACTATCTATAAAATTCTTCACATATTAATCTTGACATTTTCATCAAACAATTTATCAACATCATTATATATAGGCGTTAAATAGATGTGCACTATGTATCAATATTAATGATATCTTCATCTGAATCTTTAATAATCAATAATGTATGTGGCTTTGTGAACTATTTCACATCAAGAGGAAAAAGATATCTGCATATTTGTATTCATCCTTGATTATCTTGCTTTTGTGCAAATGTCAATAAGATCAATCTCAATATAAACACTAATATGATAATCGGTTGTACTTATTAAACCATCTTTCATTCAGTTAATAATTTCATTTTCATTTAACTTTTTATCCTACAACCCATCATGCTGGTTACCGCTTTCAAAATAACCTCTGGTGGCATAGGAGGAAATAAATCTCATTAAAAGCAACCAAGATTCTCCCATAATTATTGCTTTGAAAATCCATGGAAAATAATTTTTCTATCACCTGATAGGTGAACAGTATGTTCTGTTATTTTCTTCTTAATTAAGAAGTAACTCTTCCTTTTGTTCTTATAGAAGTGCTTCAACTTTTAGTAAATCTGCGAAATCTCCAAGGCATTCAGAACTAGATTTTTCAAGTTTTCTAATTCAAGTAGATCTTTATCTTAATTTTCCACATCCAATAAATATCTAAAAACACAAGAAATCCATTCTATGCCTTCAACTTTGCTCCTCGAATGATAAATCAGTATTCAATTTGATAATCAACGACTGTGATCTCTGTCATCAATCAACTCCTACGTATTAGCTCTCTTCTTTGATGGTTGTCAAGATCAATATACGCTTCATATATTATTAAAACCATACATACTCTAATACTATGTCAAAACTAATCATAGGTTCTGTTTGGAAAACAAAAAAAATAGAAGAAGACAGAGATGGAGATGAAGTTATTCACCATCACAGGCCAGAGAGAGCAAACAAATCCCTCTGGCTTGATTCAAATCTACAGTTGTCTGAATAATTAGAACAAATTCTTTCTTAGGATAGGTAACCTTAGTCCAACAAATTCAGCAACATAGGCAGCATCATCTTTCACTTTCCAAAGAAAAGAATTACCCATTTTCTCCATAGCTTTGGCTTTTATGACTCTAATAGGCGCCGAACAACATTGCACCAGTAATTTTGAATGCTAAAAAGACCGGAGCTTTGTTTCTTGTAGTCAACCTGCAAACAGAGGAGATATCTATTTCAGTGATTGTTGTACCACCCGACATGGTATGGTACAGATGGTACATACCGGTCCAGGCATGGATCGATACGCAAACCACCCCCGTTCTGGGCGGTCCGATTAAAAGAGTAACAAAAATTGAAAAGTGGTGGGCCCAGTCCATTTCAGCATTAAAAAAGGGGGGAAAGGTAAATTAGGGCTCGCGAACACGAACCCTCTTCTCGCATACGATGCCACAGCCTCACCGCTGCAATGCTGCAGCGGCGCTGCCTCTTCGCTGCTGTGATGCTGCCACTGCCGCTTCAACTGTGACACTGCCGTTGCTGTCGTTGCTTCCTAGGTACACTGCCATTGCATTTATTATCCTCCTCTTATTTCTTCTTCTTCCTTCTTCCTTACTCCTTTTTCCTTCTTTGTTCCTCCACCACCGCTTCTTCTTCATCCTCTTTTTCTTCCTCATCAAAACACCGTTATGGTGTATAGATCAGTATGTACTGTTCCAGCAGATTGCCAAAATGGATCTCGTACCCGAAAAGGCAAACTATAATCTATTTGATCAAGTTAGGAGACCACTTTATATTTTATATGACATCCATGAATTATATATAGCTGTCATTCTCTCAAACTTACAGGATTGCAGTCATATTCACTCGGCTTCCCTCTGATCAGCACCAAAAGACTTTACCGCTCTGCTAGATTTCCTAGCCACATCATCTGCTGAATCCACATAAAATCACTCCTCTCCATAGAAATTACAAATAAGTATGGAAACAGGGGATATCTTTCCTCAGCCCCTTCTTGAATTGAAAGGAAAATAAGCCACCAAGCTTCTACTAAAAGAGTAAACCAAAACCTTGTTTTGTTGCGGTGATAGGAGCTTTGACAAAGTTTGACATACCCAGTTTAACAATCTCATGGGGAATCAAAAACAGCTACAATTATTAATGAGAAAGAACTGGTTCACTGAATCAAAAGTTTTCATAAGATCAATCTTCAGAGTTACCTAGGCGATATGCCAGACTTATGTAGTGTATGTAATATCGAGGAAAGAGGGATCTTATGCAAAATCATTCTCCCCTCAAGAAAAGCACTCTTTGACTACTGATGAAAGGAAGGCATGATCGTAGCAATATAGTAGGACCTTATAAACGAATTTATAAGGTGTCTATCTTATAGCAGACTGATTGTAGTGTTGCATTTACCGAATCCTATCATGTTTGATCATTGAATTCATCAATCCTATCAGACTTGAACTTTGAATCAGCAATCCTATCAGGATTGATCTTAATGCTACGAGGAAGAATAAACCGCAAATGTGATCACATCTTCATACTTATGTACAGCACATAAGAGCTTGCATAAATGTATATATAGTTGGTTATATAACACTTTCATGCATATGTATAAATCAGCGATTTAAAAAGGCGCTCAGGCGCTCGGGCGAGGCGAGGCCCGAGCGCCTTGCTAATCTTCCAAACATCGTGCTTCAAAGAGACGCCACCTAGGCGTTCGCCTGAGCCCAAGCACTGGGCGCTTCGGGCGAGCGCCTAGGTTAACCAAGGCGACCGAACCAGGATTTTAGATCTGGTTTGATCCTGGTTCGATCTCCGATGGTTAGTTGGTTCAATCGAACCAACTAAAACCGATATCAGTGACAACCCAACCCTAACCCTCATTGCCGCTCCCGATCCCCATCCCCATCCCGTTGCTCGCAAACGCTGTCGTTATCGTCGCTTGCGCCTCCTGCTGCTCGCCGCTTGTGCCTCCTGCTGCTCGCCGCTATCGCTGCCGCTGTCGCTTCCTCTTTTCTTAGTCAGCAAGTTCAGTACCCCCTTACACTTCCTTCTTCTCCTTCTGTTAACAGTATACAGTATACTGTTAATATTTAATAGTATATTTTAATTTAAATTTTTAAATGATTATATTTATTAATTATATTATATATTTTTAAATTTTAGCGTCTCACTTCGCTCGGGCGAGAGCCTAGCGCCGCGGGCGTTTTTGGATCTTGGCGCCTTTTGGCGCCTAGCGCTTTTTAAATCACTGGTATAAATCTTGGTTTCAACAATTATTTACTCCAAGACTTCACAGAATTTCATTCCTAAGAGGTCCCACTGTTGATCAGTTCAACACATCCCTAGTAAAAACAGTTTAAGCACCTCTTTTTGATATATTTAGCAATTGACACTCATAAAGTACTCTCTAAGTCGACTTCGCATAATCTAATCTAATACGACAATCAACCCTAAAATTATTAGTACAATATTGGACCCTGGTAAAATGTCTAGCATTCTGATCACTATCAAGTTAAACCTTTCTTAACTGAATAAGGAGAGACACGGAGGAAATACATAATCAGAAGGATTATAAAAGAAAAAGAAAGTAATATACATAATTGAACTCCTTAATCCTTTTTCTTGTTTATTAATGAGTAATTTAAGAAGACAAGTCAGATGGAAAAGATGAGTTCAACATTGGACCATCGCATTATATAAAGAATGGAAACCATAGTTTTCTCAAAAACAGAATACATAAACAAATTGAAAATATTAGTTCAAAACTTACTTCAAATGCATGCTTCTCAACCAAAGTGCAGATGGATTTCCCATATAATTCAAGCACAAGGGTTATCAACAACACTAGCCTAAAAATAATAAATGTCAAAGAGTGACAATCTGGCGTCGAAACTGACTAGTAGACAAATCTAAAGCCTCTAGAATTAGGATCACAGATATTGACTATCCTCTCGGAGTCTATAATGAGGTAGAAATTTGGGCGACCAAGATGGGTGCCAATTGCTCAATTTAGAAAGCCTGAACATCTGAAACACATAATGACTTTTTCGAGGTTAAAAAAAAGAATATGTTCGTGAACTACTTGTATAATGATGTGCCAGTATTAGATAGCACACATCTTTTTTTAATAAACATAGCATTTATGCTTGAAGCCTGCAACCAAAGTAAAGCACCTGCAACTACTACTGTACATCCAGGAGAATCCTAAAAGTCCAGGTTTAAGTTATTTGCAGGTTTATCAAACTAAAGACATGAAGGTTATACTAACCCAAGACATATGCTGATGAATCTTTGAGTATCACCGGATAGAGGAGCTCCACCCGAGAGTAGAAAACGTACATGTCCTCCTAAAACTGCTCGAATATTTCTAAAGACAAGAAACTCCCATAAAACCTTCTCTAGACCCCATGCTCCAAACCAACTTCCATTAATTGCAGCCAATCTACGACCATATGCAGCATTAAATAGTTTCTTCGATAATCCACCCTTAGCATCTATCTGAAAAACATATTAAGAAAAATATACCATATGAAAATTTGTGGCAAAGAATCTTATGAAACAGATTTTATAGTTATCCTTTCCAAGAGATGGCAAGACCTTTTTCCACACACCATCACGAACACGGTCAAGTATAGCAGGTACAGCAGTCATCAGTGTAGGCCTCAAGACTGAAGAATCACCTTTTGTTCCTTTCTTTATCTTGTTTGATGTGTCAGTGAGAGTCAAAGGTGAGCCATACCCTATGGTAGTTCCTGCAGCAACCATTACGTTCTGCACAAGGCATATTCACAAAAGTGTCACTGATGAAGTAAAGATAAACGAAGCTAGACCGTGAGCAAGTTATGATGTCCATCCTGTGTAAATTCATAGGTAGATTGATTTGAAGCCCCTCACCTCTGCAGCAAATTCAAGAATGTGAGCCAGTGGTAGGTATGCCAAGTATATATCTTTGGTCCCAATAGAAGGGACGATAGTCATAACAGCTGAAACCGTAGCTAGAACATTGACATGTGTCATCATTACTCCCTGCATGAGAAGTCAAGGGAAGAATGTATATTAAACTATAAACACTTCCTTTTGTGGAAATAAAGTCGAATCAATATGTCAAAATAACCAAAAGAGGGGCATTTTTTTCATAACTTATGATGTCCCTCATAAATTCCACATTACTTTATTCACATATTCATAAAAAATCGTTACTAAACAGAATCCTTAATATACAGAAACTTATGACCAACTTGTTAGGGCCAATATGTAACCTGCTTTTCAAGAAGAATCTCCTCATGCTCTGGGACTGGGCAAGAACACAAGATCAAGGGTTGTATACCAGATATCATATCAGTCCATCTTGTCTAGACAGTATGTGTATTTTGCAGCATGCACCAGGGCCAGTACTATCCAGTACAAGACAGCACATGCTCTGTACAACTCAGTTTCTTTTTTCATTTTTCAACCTTTTTAAGTTTTTTTTCTCAAAACTTGATGCATACTAGTGTATTGAGTGTTGGTACACTGGTACAAACTGATAAGAGTACTGGTCTGAGCCCTGACCAGTACAGTACCAAACCTCAATATCATTATGGTAGATGGGATGCATCAAATGCCACATAAGTACCTCAGCTACATGGAATGCAATGTGTGGCAAGGGAAGTCTTTGAAAGAATGTACATTAGAAATAGGTACAGAAATTGTAGAAAACATACATAAATATCGTGCAACTTGAAATGGGCAATATGAAAAAGAAAAGGCTAGATCAACCATATAATTACCAAAATAAATTCCTTGATGAACGAGCAAAGTGGAATACTAGGCAATGTATGATTAACCCAATAGCATTTTCAATCAAAGTTATCAACAATGACTAGCGCTACCATTTGATCTGACAGCAAAAATTTCATGCCATCGAAACCCTGGTTCCCAAAATTATAACTGAAATAATGAAGACATGCAAGCACGATGCCTTAAAAGTACCAATTAGTGACTAGAAAGCCATATATGACCTGCAAGGAAAATGCAATTTGAAGTAAAATATGAGAAGGCAGCAGACCTTTGGCAGACCAGTGCTACCACTTGTATACATTATCACAGCAATATCAGCTGAGCGAGGCAGATCTGCATCCACAGGCTTGTCCCTGCCCAATCTCTCTACTTCGACAAATGATGTTATCATCCAACCAATATTCTTCTGGGCCAATGAAACCTCACTTGGAACACCCTCCTCATCGATATAAATAACACGTTTTACAGTGTTGAGCTGTTTACTTACAAGAATCAGTTTTTTTAGTTCCTTATGCCCACAAATTACAGTTGAGACTTCTGTCTGAGCCAATCACCAAATAGAACAGATAAGTAAGGGGATTCAAGCCAAGTGTTTGAATGACTAGAGAAGACGACAAAAAAAATGGAATCTAGACAAACAAATTATTAACATGATGTGAAAGTTCATTGTTAGGTTTATCAGCAAGTGAAATGTGTTTTTGGATCCAAAGGTAATTAATATTCACAAAAGTAGTTCATTGAAACACAGAAATAAACTTTATGCAAGATCAGTAACCCGTAGGCATAAGCTCCACATTGCGCTATATATACCATGTATCTAAGAAATAAGAAAAGAATATGATAATCTAGTCAAGATTTTCTTGCTCCATTTATTCACTCAGTGGTTTTGTTCATCATCTAACTAAGAAGTCCAAGGTTCACAAGTCTCCTTCTCAAAAGTTAGCCATATGAATCATCAGTTAGCCATCATGGAAGAAGACATGTCCTGAATTTATTGAAAACAACATTTTTCTGCCAGTGTCAGGAAACTGAAGTTTGTCTTAACTCTTAACTCATGCAGGTAATTTTTCAGACAAATATGGGCTAACAAGCTAAAGAATCACTAAAAATTATAAGAAACACCTTTCTTTTAAGTTGTTGTAACCTGTGATGTTGCCTCCAATAATTGTTTTTTCAAGTAATAGACTAAGATAGGCAATCTTGCTCTCAGGATTTCATGTCCTATGATGGTTGCTCAGTGATTTAACAGTTATAGCGTTATCTATAAAGGCACTGAAGTCATTTAGATCCAAACAAGCTATGTGTAAAAAACAGAAATTATAATTTCTTCAACCAATCCCATGCAAGTAATTCATATAAAAATACAATTCACAGCTTCCAAATGGGTTCCAATGCAGAGCACAAGTAAAGTCTTCCCAAGTAATTAAACCAAAGAATAACCTAGTATGAGCTGTAGTAAGTTCACTTAACAAAATGTAGATTCCTTTTTCTTATGAGCAGCTACTGTTCGACATGCTTCCACAATATGGTCTAAAATAGAAAAGTATTTAGCTTTCCAGTACTAAAGTCACTTTGATCATTTTATTTCTATTTGACTGCAAAGAAGACAGAATAGTGAAAAATATATATAGGGAAAAATAGAGAGATATAAAAGGAAACTACTGAGAAAACCAAGCTCTCCTATTACCAGAAATCTCACAGTGAACTCCTCTCTGATACCTCTGAAACAATCAGCATTCACATAAACCCTTCTCACCAATAGATCTTACAAATTTCATCGCAGCAACATATAAATTTGGGACAAAGAAAATAAAAGAATATGGAGAAACTACCTTTCGTAAATATATAAATCATGAATCACAACCAAGGCATACCAGGAGAAGAGTACTACATGAAATAGCTACCGATATATTAAATAAGCATATGATAGATTGAAATATCACATATACTTCTACAAGACTGAACTGAAAACTTTCCAAATGCAACTAGAAGCTCAAAACACACAAACTTCACTGCATACCACACATTCAATCCAACAATTACACAGTTGGAGGAAAGCCATGATTTAAATGCAAACCTCATTTAAAGAGTGACAAAGAGCCTCCTCTCCGAGTGAAGTATACATAGTAACAACAGTGACATTCTGCCTGAAGCAACCCTGTTTTAAGAAAAGAAATCAATTATATTAGGAAACTGACAACAACTTCACAACTTCTTTTTGCAAATAAATGCTCCAGCTAAAATTTTATTATGTACTCAGTAAATTTGACAATTTTATTATGAAATCAAGTGTTGAGCATGCATGACAGGAAAACCACCTGTAAGGCAATAAACCACTCTGCCCGTGTATCAGAAAATATTGCGACCCGCTCATTATTTTTGTGACCAACTTGCACTAAACCAGATGCGAAACTGCAAACAGCTTTGAAAGCGTCACCATAATTGACCCATTCATAGTTTCCCAGATGGAGCTTCTCAAAGGATCTTCCATCTTGTCTTACTTCTGTTTCCCTTGCTATAAGTTTCCGAGTTCCAAACAGAGGCCTGTATTCAAAGCGCTTGCAAGATTGTTCAAATAGCTCAGCCAGTGTCGAGATACCTTCCCAGAGAGATTCCACTGGAGAAGTGAAACGGTAGTTGCGAACTGCATATCCAGGTTCTCCACCGACAGTAACTGGCAACCCTCGTTTCTTCACATTGTTGGGTTTCAGTAAGATGACTGAAGCTAGAAGTGCGACTAAAAGTCCAACAATATATGGATTCATCCCTTGAAGATAAGTAATTACTCCGTCGCCGAATTCTCAACAAAATGCAGTCTTTCACAAGGAAGAGATGACTCCATTAGAGCTTCAAGAGATATTTTCACCCCAAAAACAAAAGATTCAAATAGCAACAGTGTTCACCAACAATCACATCATGGTTAGATGGCATCGAAACGTTAACAGTTTAAGAGGCTTCTTTTAACACTTTATAATAACGACAACATTAAAAAATACAAAAATAAAAGCAACGAATTATTTTGGCCCCCGAAGTTGTTCATGATGGAAGGGAGAGAAAGCGAGTGCTTTATATAAACCCAATCTTTCGGGCAACAAAGAAGAAAACAATATTCTTTCAGAAATTATGGTGATCACGGGCAGAAAATATGAATAAAACGCCCACATCAAAATCAATAGTTTTTTTCATGCACTTGAGTCGAAGTCCGAAATCAAAATAAGAAATTAAGAGCGAGGGATCGAGGAGATAGCAAAACGATCGTAGCGTTAGCAGCACCTCATAGGCCATGGTAAAAGCGGGGGCGAAATCGATCCGATTCTGCTCTATGAATCCATGGCGGCGAGAAGCAAAGCCGTAGATCTGATGCACCACGAGTTCGAGAGGGGAATATTTAACCGAGGGGCGGGGTTGAGGATTCGTGAGATTGGAGAACTCTGGAAGAGTGGAGACGACGACAATTTTGGGTTCGCGCTCCCTCTCCCTCTACTCAAACTTCCTACGTTGCTCTCTGCTGCCCATATTCTGGCCAGCAATAGTAGCAGTAAAAGCATGCGGATGACTGATTTGGACCCCTCGCTGTCTCTTGCACCGATAGTGCCAGCAAGCAATGCGTGAACGTTGAGGTTTCTAAGGAAAGCCTGACGAGTTGTCTCGAGAACGAAAACGACACATGGCACCTGAGTTCACGGAGACGACCGCCGACAATCTAAACTTTTCTCTCTCTCTCTCTCTCTCTCTCTCTCTCTCTCTCTCTCTGTGTGACGAGCATCTCTTTTCTTCTTTCGTATTTGTTTTTATTTTCTATTTTATACCTGAAATACGACTCTTATATCTAAATCATTTTAAATTATTTTTAAATTTAAATATCTTTAGTATTTTGATTTTTAGATTTAAAAAAATTTATTAAAATCTCTATAATTACATCTCATCTTATCCTTAGACTTAAAAAATTTTATATTAAAATCTTGATAATTATGAAAATAAAATATTTAATTTTATTTATCCTAACATTATTGATTTTACCGATAGAAGATATAACACTTGACAATATACACGTAAAGAACACGAAATTGATTGAAAAAAAATAATTTTAATAACGATGATGGATGATCACTTTGTAAGTGATTATTATGATGATTGTCACTAAGAACGACAAGGTGGTCGACATTATCGATATCATGAATGATACGAAAATAATAGGTAAATAGATAATTTTAACTTAATTTATATCTTTCGTAAATAAAATCGACGGTATTATGGTAAATAAGGTTAAATATTTTACTTTTATAACTATTAAATTTTTAATATAAATTTTTTAAATCTAAAGACCGAAATGAGAAAGATGTCTAACTATAAAAATTTTAATATATTTTTTTAAATATAAGAATCGAAATACTAAAGAGGACTAAGTAGAGACGTAACACGTAGAATTTTCATCAACTATATTCCACTCTAACCCATAATTTCCACCACTCATCTTCTGTTTGGAGCCAATCCAAACTCTAATCCATGCTATTTACTAAACTTTGAATGGATAGATTTGTATTATACTAAAAGTGTTACATTATGTAGCATATTAAATCAAATCAATCTGAATTTTAGTAGCAAAATATACAATTTGGCAATAATATGTAATAATAATAATAATAAATTATGGATTAAGTCAGAACAATATAAACGTTTTTAATAATTTAGAATATAATTTCATGTCACCAACTTTTGAAGTGTCTGATACAAAATAAATTTCCATCTGCGTCATGTTAATATAAAATATACTGTATGAGTATGATCCGTAGCTCATAATAGTATAAAGAACATACTACGCGTATAGTGCAAGCAACTTTGCTTTCGCAGCTCCTTAAAAGTCCTATAGATTTGGATTCGAGGCGACATTTAGTCCAACTTTAAAGCGTGAGGCTGAATCTTTAGGTTAGCAATAACCTAATTTTAGTTTGTAGAAAATAAAAAAAATAAAAGGATGTATATATGTTTGTATAAAAACCAAAAAAAGGTTAATTTTTTAAAAAATCATTTTTTATTTTTTTCCTCAAATAGGATCTCTAAGTTTGTTTTTTCTTAGCCCATTGCTTTTGTCATCTTCATCTTGCTAATGTCACCTATCATTCGTTACTTGTTGTGTTTATCATCTTCATTGTTTGCTTTCGTCTTGATACTTCATTGAATCTGTATGATGTCTTTCTCTACCCATCATATCTCTCATGTCTATCGTCGCAAGGCCTCACCCTTTTTTATTATCATGTCTATCACTTTCGTATTTTTCATTTTTTCTTTGTTACGTGAAGTGAAGGTGATGGGTAAAAAAGAACACAAAAGGATAAGTGGCATCGATAAGACAATATCGACAAATAAGAAAGGGAAAGGAATGGAAGAATATTTACGAGATTACGTAAAATAAAAATACCATTTGAAAAAAATAAAAATAAGAGTTATTATGGAGAAAAAAAAGGGAGAAATATCTCAAAATGTATTATACATAATTTAATGTAATGGAAAAAAATTAGGCACCAAAAGTAGTGTTGTGGCTCCGTTGAACCCATATTTATGGCCCAACCAGAATTAAAGCCTAATTGGGCCCAAGCTCTTCTGCCGTCGTGTCTCACATCGCGTCTCGAGTCCACGAAGGGTTCCTGTCGTGAGGCAACTTCGTGTCCTCCGCCTAATTACTTGGATCTGATTCCAGTACTCAAAACAATTAAACGGTCAAGATCACTTAAAACAAAGGGTCCCGCCTCCGTTGAGTGATCTAGATCGTTTAAAAAGAAATGGGTAGACCAGGTAATGGAGAGGATCCCATCCAACGCTACGACAGCGCTCATTTTGCCTCGCCGATCCTCGTTCTCTACACCGCTGCCTCAGTTGATGGAAGCTTCGACCATGGCGAGATCTCTCCTCACCGCGCCTCCGCCCCTATGTGGCCCTCGCGCGCACCCGGAGCCCCTCTCCTCTCCGCCCCTCAGGGTTCACGCGAGGTTTACTCGCCCTATCTCCATCTCAAACCCCAAAACTTCCACTTCGGCGTTGCGATTAGAGAAGATCAACCGGTTCCTAACCCGGTGTTCCTTGGACTGGGTCGAGACGAAAGCGGATGTTCCCATCGAGAAAAGTTGATTCCTTTCTGATTCTTTTGCTCCGAGATCGGTGATTTGTTGGTGTGTTTTCTCATTTTGCTTATTTTTGTTGGTGGATTTGAAGGGTTCCCGCCGTTTCCGGCTGTAATGGACATAAATCAGATCCGCAACATTTTGCCTCATCGGTGAGAATAGTTCGCCTCTCGGTTGTTTTGGTTTGTATTATTGATCCGAGTACGATGCTGGAGATTGATCTGATGATGTGCGGCCTGGATTTTAGGTTTCCATTTCTGTTGGTTGATAGAGTGATCGAATACACGCCTGGACATACAGCTGTTGGCATCAAGAACGTTACCATTAATGATAACTTCTTCCCGGGACATTTCCCCGAGCGTCCGATAATGCCTGGCGTTCTCATGGTTGAGGTATCTACTTGATCACACGATCATTACCTTTCCTTTTTTACTTCTAGTTTATGGTTATTTTTGGTAAGATGTAGGGAATATGTTATCATCCTTTTATTTATTTATCGAAGGATTTTGTGAATATTCTCATATCATAGTGAAGTCTCAGGGTACTGATAGCATCAGCAAAATAAGTATTCTTATATCACATTTTCTCATGATGAAATCTTACGGGGGCTGGTAAGATCAACTTAATAACACAGTTCGGACTATATTCAATGATTCTGATAGAGCAAAATCATGAAACCATGATGCTTTCTGTGAGTGTTGAACATGTTACTGTTTCTCCAGTTGTTACTTATTTTGGGTGATTATTGGAAGAAACTATACTTGTTTGATTGTGCTAATGAATTCATGGAAGAGTTGATCTCACAAGTATTATGAAACTTTCACATTGCACTTTGATATATCGGAGTTGTTGGGCCATTGTGTGTATTCTCACCATGACAATTGGTACTAGAGAATTTGGTTCCATGTACAATCGATATCATTCATAGATGTAAGGGAACAAAATTAGTGCATCTAAATTTGATATCGTTGATTTTCTAATGTTAACTATTCTACGAGATGATGTTTATTTGCAGATTAATCCGACAGTTGAAGCCAAATGATTCTCAAGCTTACTAATTAGCAAAGCACATTGCATGATAGTCACATTTTTTTTTACCATCTTTCATGTTATCAATGTCAAATTCTATATTGATATAATGCAAAAAATCTGTGTAGACTGAAGCATCTTAATGATAGGAATATGTATATGTTTTTGAGCCACTTGTTAAAAAATTTGGAAGTAGAACAAGTTACTATCAAGAAGAGTTTGGTTATATTAGCCTAATATGTTCTTTTTCCCTTCTTATCAACTCATGATCCCACACTTAGTAGGACAATGAGCAGTAGAATATGTGCTTAACCAAATTATCCATTCTCAGTATCAAGTTGGATCCATTAAACCATTCTCCCTCTCTCTCTCAAAGTTGTTCCATACATTAAGAGTATCTAATTATCAACGTTTTTGAAGTGAATGGTATTGACAGATAGAGCTTTTATCTGATTTATTTGGAACATTTACTATACAGATTGTGCTGTCAAGACATACACTATATGAGGTTTAGGTATTTTGAGTAGACGGATCTACTCTGATCAAGCTTCTTTGGTTTTTGATGCATTCATAGTAACCTCATTTCTTGTAAGCTATTTCATTTTGTCAGCATAGATGTCTCTTTGAGTTTGAATTATTCTAGCAAGGATTCAATTATTTTGTCAGTCATTTGCTAAATATTTGAGATCTGAAGGGTATATAAATCCTAGTTTAACTGGCACCAATAATTAATTGTTGTAGTCTGCAGTGTGAGAGGAGAAAACAAGAAACATAGATAATACTGGTGGAAAAATGTTGTTAAATCTAGTTAAGCCTGAACGATTTTTTTTAAATTCTGAGATCATATATATATCTCTGTTTGGTTTTCCACAAGATCATTCTATTCTCCTGTAGCTATGTTGTTTCTGGTGGACTAAGAATACTTTGCAGCATCATTCATCTTGTTTGTGCTACATTAGTTAATAAACTGATCAAGTCTTGTTTGTACTACATTAGTTAATAAAATGATCCATTCGGTCTTGGTCCCCTCCCCAACTACCAGAAACAAAAAAAATGGAAGATTAAAAAAAAGTCTGGTGGGGATTTAGGGGAGTTCCAATTGAAAAACCTCAGAAGATGGGATTGTTAAAAAAAGTCAAGGAAAAACAAGCTAAAATAAAATTGAAATTTGAAGGACAAGTATACAAACGGTCCATCGTTATAGGCAACATGAAGATCCAAGAATTGAAGATCTTCATTTCAAGGATTTTTAGGGTCAAGCTAATATTCATAGGGGATGTCATTCATAGAAAGCCTCTAATAGTTGTGTGCTAGGGGTCATGTAGCTAGGGAGTAGACTAGATGCTTTAAACTTTGATACATCTGGTTAATACTGATAATCTCTTGCCTACTCTGGTTTTTAATTTCCTAGCACTTGTCCTTGTTGATAGAATATCAACAAAATTGAAAGATCAAATATCAATTTGACATAGGATAAGTGCATATAGGGCAAAAATAGTTTTTTCTGTCTTTTCTAGAATTAGATAATAAGAAAGAGAAAAGGAGGAGGAAGAGAAAGATTTTATGATTCACTTGTCACTGGGCATCATAGGTAGGGTCTTGACTTCATACCGGTATAGTGTAGTTAAAGGCATTAAAAGGCGCCAAGGTGTCAAAATGCTCAATGTTAAGCACTCGCCTAAACGAAGTGAGATGCTCCCAAATATTAAAATTTTAAAAATATATATCATGATTAATAAATATAATTATTAAAATAAAAATAAAACCTCAATATTGCATTCATTTAAAGAAATCACATTGTCGGTTAGGTGGTTGTGGATTGCTATCGGTTGAGAGTGGAAGAGGGAGGAGGCATGGGAACGGTTGATGTCGATTGGGACATTGGATGGCTATGGGTTATTGTCGTTTAGGAGGGGAAGAGGGAGAAGGGAAGAGGTCTTGGAGAGGATTGTTGTCTTTTGGGTAGCTATTAGTTGTTGTCGGGTGGGAAGAGAAGAGGGACGAGGAGGAAGGAGAGGGGGTTGTGGTCCGACAGGAATGAGGGGAGATATCAGGGAGGAGGAGCATCTTGTCAAGAAGGGAGGAGCTACGACAAAGGGCAGGTCTACGATGAGAAGGGGGGGGACATTGGTGTGGGGGGTTGCGATAATGGGGGGAAGATACTAGCTACGGTGGAGGGAAAGGGGTATTGTCGGGGCTTAGGGAGTGTGTGACGACGGAGGAAGAGGAGTGAGATACCGAGGAAGAGCTCGCTAGAGGAAGAAGCCACCGTCGTCGTTCACTGATGGAGAGGAAGATGCTACACCTGTCATTCGCTTGGAGAGGAAAGATGGCGTTGTGATTAGGACTCATGGTGCACTGGAGGGGAGCAGTGTGGGGGTGGTTGAGAACCGTTTGATTTGGTTTAATTGAACCAGAATCAAAGAGAATTGAACTCTACCCAGGCCCGATTTGAACCAAGAGTGTTGATTGGGCTCAACCCAGGTCTGATTTGAATCAGGCGGGTGCCCAACCCCAGTTGAAGGCGCTCACCTAAACTAGTTTTCCACTCGGGCCTCACCTTGCTTGGGCGAGCGCTCGAGCACCTGATTACTTGCCTCGGGTGTAGATCTTGTCCTCATATTATTGGAGGGAAGTACCAAGTTCTTTTTAGCTCTAGAAATCATTTTTAAGGATATGACCTCATATTACTTACACATTATGGGGTCATACATCCTTTCCTAATGTTCCAGGTTACAACCCCTTTCTATAATGTTCCAGGTCATACATCCTTTCTTTCAAGACATATGAATCATTTCTTCTTTACTTGTTTGGGAAAGATATATCTTTACAAATATCTTTGAAAATAATCTTTCTTATGATTAGATATTTGTTTGATAGGGTTCGTTTTTGTAGATTCTTTAGTCATGACTACTTTGTAGGTATGACATATCCAGTGAAACCTTGGTATCTCCAATCAAGCCCAAACTGATCTCCTCTTTTTCTTTAATTTCTAATCCAGCCCAAGATATGTATTCAAGATTTTTATTTGGAATCTCCGATCAATCAGACAATTTGTCACCTTCTATTTTTCTTGGTATATCCAATCAAGTTGAAGATTTATCTCCTTTCTAGTTTAGCATTATTTTTTCATCTTTATGGATAATCTAGGTAGAGCGATATATAGATACAGAAGATGTAACCACATGACAACTTATGATCTTCGTAGAAGTCCTCTTTAAAATTATAAAATTATTTTTAAAATAAAATTAAAGAAAATAGCTCTTGTGTTGATTATTTACAGGCATATAATGATAAAGTTTGTTTTGAGTTACGATAAGTGTCCAAATGATAGGAGATTAATCGGTTGTTAAGTAGCTCTATGTTCCCTATCATCACTTTAACACTTGATAGAATGAATTTTTTCTTTTCCCATCTTGACACTGGTTAGGTATGGGAAATCTTTGATAAACACATCCAGTGAGGAAGAGGAATGGAGAGGTGAGAAGCTTGGTGGTGCACTTTGTTATTCTTCATTGTCATGTACTGGACCATCAACCTCACAGCTATCCTTATGTTTACTTTGTCATTTTAATTACTCTTCTCTGAATTACAAACATCTGAGTGTCTGGTTGGTCACTCTGGATGACGAGTGAAAGAAAAAGGGAACAAAGAAATTTCCACTAGTGTGCTCAACCATTCCTAATAATGACCATTGGTCGAAAATGTACTCCTAGGTTTAATTCTCCATTCTGTCTCTCTCTTCCTCCTTTTAGTGGCAATTTACTTCTCTGCTGCTAGCAGCAGTGGCAACTGAGAATTGACCCAATGATATCGTGACAATTGCTCTTTAGTTTAAGTTCTGCATCTCATCCAGCCACGTCAGGTTCTTTGCTGCTGAGTTGTTGCTACTTAATATCTCATGCAACAATTCATTGTCATCTCCCTTTGACATTTTTGCACCAGGTGGCTCTTTTGCATTGTCGTGCTACTTAGTTGGCACTGAGAAGGAGAAAGATATATGGATAAGCAGATAAAGAGAACAACAATATCTCAGAGACAGAGTGTTACTATAGGATTAGTTTTGAGTTATTACATGGGTTGGGGACCAAGGTGGGTTCGTTTGTGATAGGGCATATTCCAACATCATCCTCGTGATCGTAGTCAACCACCACGTCGGAGTCGACGTGGTGCTTCGGTGCTGATGTGGTGCACCGCGTCGACGTGACACCTCGGACTCGTATGAGATAGTTGCCTGCCTGCTGTGCCCATGCCGCTCGAGGCTGTACGAGGCGACGCTACACGATACAGAACAACTTGGGAGGTGTGGCGGGATTGAGCAGGTCGATCAGCGCCTACGCAGGGCGTAGGGGCCAGCCGCTTGAGATGTCGACGACCGTTAATCAATCGCGTACGACGACCTCCGATTGCAAGTATAAAAGTCAACCTCCAGGCCAATGCCAAGGGTCGGACTTCAAACACCCAGTTTCACCATCACTTCTCCTTATTGACTTAAGCCTCGGAGGGGTCGAGTCAGGAAATCCACTCCCGACCTCGACCTATGTGCAGGAATCTGAAGCTCGGCGCGGAAGGATTGAGTCGATGTCTAGTCGGGTCGTTCTCAGGGTGTTAACTCCTCGGCCACGGTGTGAAGTTGCACAACAGTTTGACTTACTATCCCATCCCCTTTTCACCCAAATAAAATCAAAGTTTGGATTTTCTCTAACTTAATTCAAACGTTGATCAACTAGGGAAGCTCTTTCTAGATAATTGGATTTGAATTGGGCTCAAATGGGTTGATTAGTTTTATCATATGGTTATATATTACATAAAAAAAGAAGTTTCGAGATATTTGATATTCTATGCAGATATTCTTTAATGAAAAAACATTTTTTATTTAGTTTTCATGTGCTCCTATATCTTATATTCTTCTTTTACCTGATCTCTCTCTCTCTCTCTCTCTCTCTCTTTCTCTCTCTCTCGGTCTCTCTTCTTTTTTTTTAAATATTGTCTAAAATATCCTGAATAATTATCCTTTTCTTTATCTACCCCGGTTTGGCCAGAGTTTAATGTATTCTTAAGTCGTTTCTGGGTGTGAAATCGTAATAGCTTTAATGTAGTGTTAAGAGAGCATATGGTATTGTCAACCATTGTGTGGCAATTCTGTAAAGCACTGCAAATCATGAGTTTTCTTTGTTTTTTGTTCACATGCACTCTATCATCTGTGTAATTTTCTCTTGCTTTGTGCTTAATGTTCTGCCTTTTTGTCCATTGGTTATCCTATTTGGAAACATTCATCTAAACATATGTCTAAATTATTAAGAATTCTCTTGGTCTTGGGTTTTGTCTTGTATTTGTAGAATCACCCTGACTAATCACTAATTGTACCTCATTTCTTTTTGCTGCACTTATTTCTTGTTTCTTGCTTTTTCTTTTGCCTGGGGGACCTTTAGCACCAAGCATTCATCAAACTGGCAAGTTAATGCCATCACTGTTTCTGTTAGACCATTTCAATATTGAATACCACGGAAGTTTGTCCTCAAGTTCTTGTTAAATATTTCTTGAATTTTTTCTGTGATCTTTTATGAGGTATCAAAATAATAGGAAGGGAAAGAAATGCTCTGTCATGTCACAAAATTCTGAATGGGGCCTGATTGTCATTTCAGATGAAACTATCAGTTCTACTATATATGTCTTATTCAGTTCCTCTGAACCATATCATAAACCTACTTGGTGCATGGTGTTGCTTTATTTTACATAAATTTATTCACAATTATTAGCTTCATTCAAATGGATGGCACATAAAGTTGGTAATATCTTCAACACCAGTAATATGTTTCTTTTATATTTAGGATTACTTTTATCAAGTGATCAAGAACATTACATTATTTTATTATCCTAGTAGTTTATGTTGGTACCAAATGCTGCATCTTTATTTCTGCTCTGCTAAACGAGTCATCTGCATCTTGTCCACATGATTGAAAGTAATAATTCTCTTACCAATTAAAGAGAAAAGCATACTACTTTTTGTACCACAAAGCAGATTGCTTAGGCTTTGGTAAAAATAGAAAATAGAGAAGCAATTTTGAGTCCTGGTAAACACCATTGCCAAATCCTGATGGTTTGCGAGACTCATGCTGGTTTATTGGGTAAGTACTAGATGCAATTCTCTGAGTTCGGAGGTCCTTTGTAGCGTTGTAACAATATTCCTATGCTGGTATCCGTAATCTGTAGTCTAGTTGGTGATTAATACTGAGTAATGTGGTGATGCAGGCAATGGCCCAGGTTGGAGGCCTGGTTATGCTACAACCTGAGGTAGGCGGCTCCCGTGAGAATTTTTTCTTTGCTGGAATCGACAAAGTGAGATTCCGGAAGCCAGTGATTGCAGGGGACACCCTAGTCATGAGAATGACACTAATCAAATTGCAAAAACGCTTTGGAATAGCAAAAATGGAAGGGAAGGCTTATGTGGGTGGTGACCTGGTTTGTGAGGGCGAATTTCTAATGGCTACAGGATCTGGAAGCGAGTGATGGTTGATTGCCAAGCAAATCTCTTCATGTGCCTCATTTCTTTCCGGGGAATCAAAGATGTCCTTTTTGTCCTTTTTGGCGTCTAAGGTACCCAGTCTTTGGAACTCCACCGGCATCTTTTTTTTGTTTGTGTTCCAAGTTCCCTCTTCAGAAGCTTCATGTTCTGAAATAATTTGATCTTGTGAGCGAAGACTAAATTTTCTGGAGAAAACATGTTAGCGAATCCTATGTTTAATCTTCACTGTACCAGTCTTTTCTGATATAAGTTTTTATTAATCCTTTAGTCAAATATACCTTCCACCTGGTTCTGGATACTGCCTATTTGCCTGTGAGAAGCTTAATTAGCTAAAATTCAACAGAAATGACAATTATGGTAATAATATCCTCCATGTTTAAGTTAGTATGAATTTAGTAATTTAAATTATGAAAAATTACTTAATTTTGAACATTATCATCCTATATATTGCTACATTATCCATCTCTACATCCAGCATTGGCATGAGCCTAATGCAAAAGATAATATAATATAAATTAATATTAATCAAAGAGAAATTATTTGATTGTTCTTCATTTAAATGTAAAAGATAATATAATAATAATAATAATAATAATAATAATAATAATAATAAAGCCATTCATTAATTCCATTGCATTATCCACTTAGCTGTCTCATCTGCCACGTGCTTAAATTGTACTCCTCTTTACGCTTTCTATTACCTTCTGCTGAAGCTTCGCGTGACCATATATTAGGCGGGTCTTCTTATCACAAGTCTTTTCCCAGCCGTTGGATTGCTCGTCGTCTCATCCGACAGCCGGCGCTCTCCGCATCCATCGCCATGTAGAAAAGGGTATGTTGGTCATTTGTCGCATGGGTTCCGTACAGCTTCGAAGACGTGCGGCGGCTATGACCCAGCACGTGCCGAGGGAGAGCTGCCGCGCGCGCTCTGGCCGTCGTGCTGGGTTGACCGGAGACACGCCCAGGCCCGGGGCGCCCGCCGGTCCCCCGCCACCCCCTTCCGCACGCTCACGCGCCGCCCGAGCATTGCGCCACACGTCGATCATGGTTCTTCGTGCGCGCGGATAAGCTCTCGGTTGGTATCGGACAAGATTTAGTTCACAGGCGTGGCATCTTGTGATTGGCTTATGCAAGCTGTCTGCTGCGTCGGAGTCGGTCCCAGTCAATCCTCGACGGCGTGGTCTTCAGGGTTCGCACTGGGAGGTGGGGGCCCCACCGCTCTGCACACCTGTCCGCTCCACAGATGTTTGACTCTCGCACGCTCGCTTTGACCCAACTCTTATCTGAGCCGTTCGGCCTACGTCAATAGACGGCTTGGATGATCTCCAATTGCCGACATTTCAGGTTCGACCGAAACCAAAAGGTTATCGTGCTCGAAGACCGCGCCCGCCGATTTATTACCTTCTCGGTGTACGACAACCGTTCGATCAGCGCTCCCCGACGAGATCTTGCACAGAGAGGCGGGGACGCACACGTGACACGGCGAAGCATAAAGTTCACGTAGAGAGCTCGGGTTAGCAACCGCACGTGTGGAGCGAGAGCATAAGAGGGGACTCTCCCCACACCTCCCCGTGCTCACCGTAGAGGAAGCCTGCGCAAGCGAGCGAGGTCTGACAGCGGCAACCCAGCTGAGGCGGGTCGAGAGGAGGAGCTGTACGAGAGGGAGGAGGAAGAAGAATTTAGATTGGCGATGCCGGGGAGCGTGGCTCCGTTGGATCTGGCGGGGGTGACGGTACCGCACCATTTCCGGTGCCCGATCTCGCTAGAGCTGATGCGGGATCCGGTGACGGTGTGCACGGGGCAGACGTATGACCGGGAGAGCATCGAGTCGTGGGTGGCTACGGGGAGCACCACGTGCCCCGTCACCCGCGCTCGGCTCGCGGACTTCACCCTCATCCCCAACCACACCCTCCGCCGCCTCATCCAGGACTGGTGCGTCGCCCACCGCTCCCTCGGGGTGGAACGCATCCCCACCCCCAAGCAGCCCGCCGACCCAGCCCTCATCCGGTCGCTCGTCGCGGCCGCCCGCTCTCAAGGCGGCGCGGCAGCCTCGCGCGTCGCTGCGCTCCGCCGGCTCGGTTCACTGGTGCGGGAGTCGGAGAAGAATCGGGTAGTGATCTCGACTGACGAGACCCGCTCGGCCCTCGTCGAGATAGCGTTCGAGGGAGAGGAATCTGGGTACCCGGACGCGGACCAGCCAGCAATGGATGCAATGGCGGTGTTGTCGATGCTTTCGATGACGGAGGCCGAGAGCGCGGGGGTGGCGGCGAGACCAGAGCGGTTGCGCCGGCTGGGAGAGGTGGTAAGGGGGCACCCGTCGACGGAGGCTCGGATCAACGCGGCGACGGTGATCGAGGCGGTGGCTGCGGGGGCCCGGTCGGCGGAGACGCGAGCGGCGGTCGGTGGAACGGAGGGAGTGATGGAGGGCTTGGTGGAGCTCGTGGCGCAACGTGGGAACGGGCGGGCGGGGCGAGTGGGGATCCGGGGTGTGTTCGCCCTGTGCCTGGCGAAGGAGAACCGGGGGCGCGCGTTGGCAGCTGGGGCAGCCGCGGCGGTAGTCGGGAGGGTGGCCGAGCTGGCGTCAAGCGACGTGGAACGAGCGCTGGCGACGGTGGAGCTACTGTGCCGGGAGGACGGTGGCAGGGACGCGGTGGTGGCGGGATGGGGGGGAGGCGCGGTGGCAGTGGCGGCACTGGTGAGGGTGATGGCCGGGAAGGCGTCAGGGAGGGCGGCGGAGCACGCTGCGGCTGTGCTGGTGGCGGTGCTGGGGGGGTCAGAGGCTCTACACGCGGAGGCGGTGGCGGCCGGCGTGGTGGCCCATCTGCTGCTGATGGTGCAAGGCGGGTGCTCGGAGAGGGCAAAGAGGAAAGCGCAGCTCCTCCTAAAGCTCTTCCGCTCGGCATGGCCACGACACGACACCATCTCCAACTCCGACGACTTCCTCCAGCCATTCTAAAAGTTCCCACATTCTCTCTTTCTCTCTCTCTAACCTGTCGAACTCTTCTCTTCCATTTAGAAAGCAAGTCGATAGATTTCCATGTCCCCTTCCTCCTGAAAAGACGTCGAACGAAGAAAGGAGTGATATGGGATGGGAGACTTATGGTTGTGACGTATGGAGATAAAACCACCATCTGTTTTGGTTGTCGGATGGGAGTGTAAGTATGGATTTTGGATTGAAATGGATGGGTCGATACCGCAATTTCCGTTACTCTGCTCTTGAAATCTGTGCATGTTCGTTCCCATGCTGTTCTTCATGATAAGTTGTTTTCTTTATTATTTTCTTCTTTTCTTTTTGCTGAATTAAGTATACTTCAACCGAAAAGGAAGTACAAGAAAGTGGACGAAGAACAAAATCTATTCCACTTTGCCTTGTTCGTGCAGAAGAATGAGAATGTTATCTTGAGCTCTGGATATGAGAGAGGAAGAAGAACAGGTGCCATTATTGAGTGCTTCACCTTTTTGACTCTTGACTGGGTGAGAATGTCCAGTAAAGGGAGGATAAGTTGGGTACTGTTTGCATGAGATAGTAATCAGTGTTATAGGAATCGAGATACCGTTTAGAAAAGTGGAGGAGGCCGGAGCGGATTCGTTAATGCAGGGAACTGCCCCCATGTTTGAGAGATTCTCAACATGTTTGCGGGTTATCATTTGCAAACAAATCTAAGAATTTATTAAGAAGTTATAAATAAAAAAAAATTTAAATATGCTTAATTTAACTAAATTTTTTTACCTTGTATGGAGCTCAATAATGAAAAAAAAAAGTATTGAATATATTCTTCAAAGTTGCTTGATTCCAAATTCTTGATGAGATTGTGAGGTGTCTCCATTCTGGAAAGTGACACTCCCAGATATGAGAGGATCAAGTTGCAGTTACAATGACCACCAATCCAAGGGAAGAACCAAATGTATCAGGATGGAGACACAAGGATGTTGACCGGCGGACGACTGGAGCCTGTGACCTGCATGCACTGCCTACTTGCCTGCTTGGTGCATGCAGCACGCTTTTCAAAAAGGGGAGGGGAGTGTGGAATCATGGTGGTGGGCTGCAATGCTGGATGGTTCCTTTCAGTGTCCTTTCTCCACTGTCCTTGATTGCAAAATTGTCTTTGGCACGAGCCCAAAGTCCACTTGGGAATATTGGTTTGGCCCCAGAATGATGACAGCAGGAGGAAAAAGAATGGAGGAGAGCGATAGAGAGAGAGGGAGAGGTTTGCTGTATAATCTTATGACCATTAGTTTCGTTGTAGTGGTCATCATACAAAAAAGTATTGGTCCATTTGGTGTCACATGGCTCAGTCATTTAATTACTTCAACTCAAGTGGCCATCCTATGCCTTGAAGGGACCTTTGTCCTTTCTGTTTCCTTTCGATTATGTGGGTCCTCTCATAAAATAAAGTTTGTGGGGGTCAAGATATGCACAATGATAGTCCAAAAAATAATAATAAAGTATCAACTCTTTAAAGATCTATATTGTTTCTGATCAAAATTAAATATTTTTTATTTCCTAAGAAATAATATTATCATGTGTCTGCTAGAATTTTTGTGACTATATTTTTTCTAATTAACGAACAAAAGAAAGTAAAAGAGTAAACACAGAAGACTTTCAGTTCACAAGTGATATCACAATCAAACTCATTAGACAATCAAGTCACATAAGTATGAATATTTTATTTGTATTAAAAAAAGAATATTATGTCTATAACTCAAAAGTATTTTATTTCAAAAAATTCATCTAATCTTGATTTTCTTATAGATTGATCGTTGAATAATCTTTCAAAACAAAATTCAAGTATCCTCTTTGACTATATCAATTTTTTTATTTTGTTGTCTTAAATTAAGTTGGGATGATTCGAACAATTATTATTATATATTTATTGTTAAATTTTGAAAAACTATTTTTAGTTTTAGAAAAAGGAGGGTATCATTGTATTTTTTATAATTAACTTAATAACTTGTTGGATTTTATGACTACTTATGATAATTAACATGAAAGCATCTGCACCATGTAAGATCTCTAACTTGTTGAATTAAAGCTTCCTACCCGAGTGATCGTGACCGTCCGATCCGCGTTGTTCGCAGGATCACAAAAAGATTATTATGAAGACATAGGGGAGTATTAACAAAATATCGTTAAGGGGCGTCAACAATACCTTGCTGAGGTGGACTGAGAGGGCGGCCCGCGGCTGGTGAACTCGTCGGAGACGCTCCCACCTTCCCGGTGCCTCTGTGTCTCCCCTTCCATCCGCTTTTGCTAGTCGGCGGGTAGATTTCATCAAGAAACGACGGCGGCAATGTGATCGGATATGGATAAGCGGGCATCGGCACCGGAGCTGCCGCGTCCGGCACGATCGGAGAGAGATCCATGGCAGGGGATGCCGCTGGCGTCCAAGAATCCGGCGTGTGATCGAATCCGTCAGGAGGGAGGTGCTTATCCGGCGATCCTGGCTGCTCGTACGGGATCCCATCTGAGGCCTCGCTCTTGCGCGGGGCGAGGATACCGTTGAGGCCGTGGACGGCGAGGTCCTTGCAGTGGAAGATCCCCAGCAGAACAACGTCCACTCCGTCGACCGTCGCCACGTCGAGACCTTCCCCGCCGACGGGGTCGCGGCGATGGGAGATGATGAGGTCGCGGGAGAAGAGGAGGGTGGGGACGGGGGTTCCCGACGGGATGGAGCGGAGGGAATGGTGGGTGAGGTGGCGGACGGCGACGTGCTGGCGAAGGACGCGGAGGTAGGCGGCGGCGGGGTAGGCCATGTCTAGCGCGAAGAGGGCGGCATCGGTGGGCGCAAAGAGGGTGAAGGACGCGTTGGGACCGTGGTGAAGGAGGTCGAAGAGGAGGTCGGAGACGGCAATGCCGTTGCCGAAAAGGGCGTAGCCGCTCGACCGTAGGGCAGCAATCGCGGAGTCCACTTCGTTCTCGGAGATCGGAGCCACCGTGTTGGATGAGCAGAGGAACACCAAGAGCAGGAGGAGGAAAAGAGGAAGAGGGTTCGATTTGGCCATTGATGCGGGGGAGAGTTCTTGAGCTGTTTGGGGATGAAATAGGTAGTTTAAGGCGGGAACGAAAGACGAGTTCTGATGAGCTGCAGGAACAAATGTTTTCAATCATGAACTAACCTTAACCAATTCGATGTGACCCACGTTCACGATTCAGTTGGGCTCAACCGTCTTTGTCAAAAGATCAGCTTCGTTTATGACTTGGAAACAAAGCGGAGCACCGCGAAACCTTACCCTAAAGAATGACGAGAAATGGCGGCCTCCTGCACCGCTGCTGCGGCCCCGTTCGCCACCGACCTCCGCACCCGCTCCATCTGCCTCTGCCCGTTGGAGCTCTCGGCTGTCGCGACGCCTCGCTTCTCGCCGCTTCGCCGCCTCGCCGCCTCGCCACCAATCGATGCTGGGCCGCGGTATCACCGCGGTCCCTCAGCGCCGACTTCTTCCTCGGGTAATTCGTTTCTCACACTTGCTTGTCCTTCGTTTTTGCCCGATTATTTTTTGATGTTGAAGTTTCGGATTGTTTATCCTATAGTCAGTCTTAAGGCATTCGGTATTGTCTTCGATTCTTGAAATTTGATTTATCGTTTTATGCCACCATATTGCTCGATTGGGACACCCCGAGGGAAATCATGAGCGATTTGATTTGAATTCTTCGGAGATGTTTTGAATCAAGCCTCAACGAGTCGAGCTCATTCCGGATTCGCAAGAGAGGAGTGACAATATGTTCATACCGCCTCAAAATTGACTTAATTCGACTTCTTATTGTTCATGGGGTTTGGTTCTTAATGTTTGTTATTTCAGGTAAATACCTATCGATGATGCTATTCAATTCCCAGTAACAGTAGTTGCCAACTAAGCTTCATATGTTCTTCTGATTTGTCTCCTGGCAATTATACTGCAATACATGGAAGAACTTGTCCAGTGTTGTCTGTTATGCTGGTTAGTTTTATTAACTGGAAATCCATCTGTCTGATACAGTTGAAACATATTCACATTACCAGATATATTAAAACATTCTTTCATAAATTTTCATTGCTTGGGTGAATCCCTTTACATGTGCATGAAGTATGAGGCGTGATTGCGTGTGATATGCCTTCAATGGATAGAAAGATAATATATACATCTTTTTGGTTGACCCTTTGACGGATGGGGTTGAATTGTCATGTGCCTGTACTCTTTAGGATTAGTTCTACCAAATACCTTGTCTTACAGTGCTGACTTTGGATTAAAAGTGGTTCTCTTATGTGCTTTTGTCTAAACTGAGAACATTGAGCATTCTTTTACTTGTGGAAGAATATGTGACAGGATAAAGTAAGGACTTGGACTTGGCATTCTAATTTATTAGTGTCCTTGTACACATTTCTTTTCTTTTTCCCTCTATCATCCAGATGTAACTAAGAGGTTGTATGAAATTGTATATGACACCAATTTTTCTCTGTTTGGTTTTACAGGTAGAGGCAAAAAAGCAAACCTACTCTTCCTTTGATGAATTGTTGGAAAAATGTGATAAGCCTTTACTGGTCGACTTCTATGCAACATGGTAATGATACTTGCTTCAACTTTTAGGAAGTATTTTTACTTTTGTAGCCACTGGCTATTGTTCCAGATCATGTGATAGAAGATGTCTGAAATTTCTAATTAGTAAGCTATTATTGTATATTTTTCTCTAAGGCAATTGTTGTAGTATATAGTGTTCTTGTATTAATTTTATTGAGCCCCACTTTAAAAATAAAGGTTTTAAAGCTGATTCTGTTAATGCTTGAACAATTTGTAAAACATGGACTCTTGGTTACCCTTGGAGATGTGGTGAGCTAGATTTGATAATATGGAGATAGTGAGAGAGCTTTATCATTTAATTGTTTGGTTGAGTTTTGAGCATTAACATCCCCAATTAAAAAAAATTAGGTTTCTTAATCTATCAAAATGATATAAATAATTCAATACTGTTTTTGCATCATGTCATCTTTCAAGTTTCCATAACCTATTATGCTAGGTTCACTCATGCCTTTCTTCCTTTTATCGGAAAAAGACATGATACACCTCACTTGCAACATTTGTATGTGAAATTTCTACTTTCGAAAATTGGATCTTTTGTGGATCTGTAAGCAGTATTGTGCAGGATTTGAATTTCTCCATGGTGTGTAAGGTGTATGAATTTTTTTTACTGTTTTGAACTTAGAATTCTTCTTTCTTTTGGTAGGTGTGGTCCTTGCCAATTCATGGTGCCTGTTCTAGAAGAAGTGAGTGAAAAATTGAAAGACAGAATCCAAGTGATCAAAATTGATACAGAAAAGTACACTAACATAGCAAATTGCTACCAAATTGAGGCGTTGCCTACATTCATCATTTTCAGAGATGGAAAGCCATATGATCGCTTTGTAAGATAAAAAAAGCATGGTGAATCTTTTATGTATTTATTTTTTTCTTGTATTTCTTCTAACTAGAGCTGATCATTCCAGAAAGCTTTCATTCACAATGACATCGGCTACGCATCTTGTTGTGACAACCTTTTGGTTAATTTTCATGAAGGAGCTATGCCTGCTCATCAGCTTATCCAATGCATTGAGGCTGCTCTGAAAGTCAAACAGTAGCTTTAAAGTAATGGTTTTAACTATTAGTTGTTTTATTCCATTGATTAAACTTGGAAAGATTGTTTCTTTTTTACTTTTATTACTATTTTACTTGTTCATTCAGTTTTAGTTGTATTAGGCTATATTGCATATCTTCTGATGGTTGCTTCTCCCAATATTGGACAGGTCTGAATTGGTTGATTTTGTAAGTATCAGAACTAGACTAGAGATCAGTTAAGAGTTATTCCAGTGGTGGAGTCTATATGCCAGGAAAAATGGACCTACATAACCCCATCTACTATTCCAATTGAAGTTGTAATCTTGAGCTCGTATGTGATCAAACTTATTTAAAAAGATTTGGAAGTCCTACGCTTGGCTCTGTGTCTTCCCATCCAATACCTTATGCACTCTTTGAGACTATATGTGATGCTTTTTATTGGTTTTCATCAATGACACCAACAAGAAATATATTGAATTTCAAAGAAAGTACTTACAATGACATACAAATCTATTGCTTTGGAAATGTTTTGCCAGCTTTTATATTATATATGATGACCAGTTTTAGTTCTCAGTTATATTCAGCAATGCTAAAGTTCAGTATAGAAGGTTACCAGAATCTCTGCATCTTTATCCTGATGTATTCACTGGACTCTTTTAATGTTTAGAGGGTTTATATAATGGCATCTTTATAGTGATTCCACTGGACTGGGAGAAAGAAGGAAGAAGCTTTGTAATGGGCATACTGCAATGGCATATAGTTTGGGAAGAATCTAATTGTGGACCATGTCTCATAACTAAAAAGAATTTACATATTCAAATAAAATGCCACCGTGGCCCTGTTGCTGCCTATGCAAATAACTCTCTTGAAACTTGTCCTCATGGTCCTGGGAAACAGGAAGAGTTTGTCAGATGAAAGTGGTTCCATTGTGGAGTGGAGGCAATGAAGGACAAGTTATTGAGCATTGTCCTAAGTAACTCCCTGGTGATGCAGTACCCCTTTAAGTGCCAGATGGTTTCATCTTCTTGTTCAACTATCAATTCTAAATGCATGTCTAATGCCGCTGGTTCGAGATAGTCTTCCTGGTCTTAAGAACTTTTTCTTCTGACATACTAGGTTTGATCTGTTGGATTGAGGGTGGCATCAGATGAGGTAACTATCTACTCTTAGAAATAAGATCTTGTGAGTTAAGTCTCTGGTTCCTTATTTTGCTCTCAAGTGTTCTTCTTTCACGGAAGCTTTTTTATTTCTCTCTATGCTCATTAGTGGAGCATGTTCAGCTAAATGGGTTTGACAATTCTTAATGCTGCTTCTCTTCTGGTTTTTGTTTCCTCAAAATCATTATTTTCTGGAATCTTATCTATTGACTATTTGGCCCAAACCTGCAACACCCTGAGGTATGATAGGCAGTTATTTTCAGTCATGTCACTGTTACATGAGACTTTTGAATTTAGGTTTCAGTTTAAGTTTTTATCAAGCAACCGTTATGCAGAATTTAACTTTTCTTTATTAGTTGTTTCTGCTGATTGATTTGAATATCTATACAAAAATTAGTATGTTGTAGAATAATTAAATTCACTCTATAGAATAATTTGATTTAAGATATAATGATATGAGCTTATGAAATTTATTAATTATTAGTATGCTAATCATGATTCAAAATTTAAAAAATTAAGATAACATTATAAATCATGCATCATGATCTTAAAAATATAGCATTATTTTTATATTTAAAATTCATTGATTATTGTTTACTAAACATTATTTAGAATTTAAGCTAGTTAAAAGGATATCATCATACATCATGATTGTTGATAATATAACATTTTTAATATCCAAAATTTTTAGAAAATTTCAACAACTAAAATATAAATCATAATTTTTAATTAAAGAGAAGGTAGAGGATCTACGTTTCATGGTCCTTTCTATTATTCCCTCATGCTGATACATAATAGATGATGAGGGAGAATTCTCCAGGAAATATAAAATTTTGAATTTTTAGATTAATTAATTAATTAATCAATTTTATGTCTAACTTGTTTTCATAGATAAGGATGTATGAATCAATTCCTAATTGATTTTTCTTAATTAGGTTAATCATACAAGGAAGTATGTCAATTCAAAAAGGTCACCCTAAATATATATATATTTTTTAAAATTTGATGATTCATTCTCTAAAGGAAATTTAGTTGTTAAATTTGGTTTACCTTAAGAAAATAATTATAGATGCTACTTTCTCACATCTTTTCTTTTTCAAGTGGTTTCCTAGTTTGAATGATGCTTTCAACAAGATTTTATGATATAATTTTATTCATCATACCAAACTCCATTTCCAAAATTTGGATTGGTTGTTCTATACATCATCTCTACCAAGCATGCTTTGCTTATTATTGTGGTATTTTGCATAAACCTCAGAAGTTAAGATGAATATCACCTTTATAGAATATTGGATCCAAATTTTGGAAAGGAAGAAATACATTTTGATGCATAAAATTATACCATTAATAAAATCTTATTAGAAGTATTAGTCAAATCAATACGCACATGGGAAATGAAAGTGGATGTGAGAAATTATTATTCACAATTATTTTCTTAATATAAATTAAATTTAAAAATTATTTTTTTAAGGAGAATATAATCATTAGAGATTTTTTTAAAAATATATATTTTTTATATTTAGAGCTTGATATTTTTTGAATTGATATGTTTCCTTGTTTGAGTAACTTAATTAAGAAAAATTAATTAATAATTAATGTTTTACTTCCTTGATTGGACAGATAAGTAGGCATGAAATTGATTAAATGATAAACTAATTAAGATAAGAATTTCAAATCTTTGATTTCTTTTAGGGGAATCTTCCCTCTTTTTTAAGAATGTCAAATATCTCCCCTTGTTATTTATTTATTGCTTGCCAACGGGAGGGAATGAGAAGGGGAAGATCATCATTTTGTTTAAAGGTAGACCATCTACCTTTTCTTTAATTGGTTATTGTGATCTATATTTTAGTTGTTAATTTTTTTTAAAAAAAATGGATATAAAGAGTCTTATATTTTAAAAAATTATGATGTATGATAATGTCATTTTAACAAGTTAAATTCTAAATTATGATTAGTAAATGATAATTAATGAATTTAATTCTAAATTAGGATTAGTTTAATTATAAAAATTTGGTCCAAGCCTTTCAGCCCAACCGAATCCTATTCAGCTCAAATTTGAGCCAAGCCTATGGTCCACAAGGGCCCAGTGCTTGCGCCACTTTGGTAGCTTGGCCTATTGCCCTTGGGTTTGATTGGTTCAGTTCACTTTAGGGTGATTTCGAATAAGTTCTGACCGCTTCATAGCCTAATTGGATCTATTTAAATTTAATTAGGTTGATTTAAGGTGATTCGAGGACATTCTTAAGTGAATTTGTTGTTAGTTCACTTGGATTCTAGTTGAAACCATTGTTGGTTCATGTCAACCTTGGTTATCCTTTTTTGAAGGAACATGAAGTTTCAAGGTACAAGAACAAGGACTCAATTACAAGTGCTGTTAAGTCTTATATCTTATGTCATTATTGGATTAAAATCATTTGGTTATTTTAGCAAGGTGCATATCTCAATTGGTTGAACATTGGTCTCTAATTATACAAATTAATTAGGGTCAATTCATGTGCTGGGAGTCAATCCACATGCAACAATATTGCATTCCATGTGAACAATGGTCAGTAGTCCACGACAATCCACATGGCAACAATACCCCATCACAATCCCAATGGTTAGTAGTCCACAGCCTTTCCATCATCACTGCATGGCAGAAGAGGAGGAGAGGCACCATCAACTTCTTCAACCACCACAAGGATGAGAGCTCTGGGTTGCTGCTGGTGCTCATCCCCTGCCTGGCATTTCACCACTAGTTCAAGTTAGTTGAATGGGAGGGGGTAATATATTTCCACTCCATCAATCATCTTAAAATTGGAAATTATAGGAACAAAAGGAAAGAAAACTAGAAAATGAATAAGTTGGCTTACTTGTCACTTCCATTAGATATCTTCTCTTCAGAGTTCAATGTCAAGTGGAGGAGATGCATCAGAAGCCAAAACTAGGATGGAATGAGCCAACTTTGTGCCTGTTCAGATGTGTTCTATTTGATACTAGTTCTACCCTTTTTTTTATACCTCAAACGTGGAATCAAGTTGGGAAAAGTAGTTTTCTCTTGATACCTCTTAAGCTTTCTTTCTCTTCATTAATGATACAGAAACAAATTGATCAGTATTTGTATGTTGGTGAAGAAAGTTAAATATGTTCTTGGGATGATTTGTAATTGCAGGTGTTAACCCTGATCGTGGTTCTGTGGAGCTCCTGTTAACTACTGAGGTGCTCTCTAGTCTCACTCTTTTGTTATCCAATCCATATTCACAACACTATGAGAGGCCACGCCTTTTGTTCTTTGACCTGCACATTGTTCCTCATCTTCTGCTTTTACTGTCTCTTATTTTCTTTTAACCCTTTTCTGATTTATTTATTTATGTTGATTACTGCGAGATGTCTATCTGGCTCTCTTTCGAGAATTGATAATGGGTTCTTTTTACTTTTCCCTAGTCCTAAGGAAGTCGAGATATTAGAAATATAGTTTGGAATCTTGTTAACATGAAATTTTTGAAGGACTCTACGTGCCAGAATTGACCCTTTCTATCCTGTTTTTATGAATCTTATTACGTTTGTATTCAGAAAGTAGTTTACTTTAAAGGCTGTGGAAGGTTGGCCAAGAAAATGAAGCAGGGATGATGGTTGATCAGGAAAGATATGAATCTTATTACGTTTGTATTCAGAAAGTAGTTTACTTTAAAGGCTGGAAGGTTGGCCAAGAAAATGAAACAGGGATGATGGTTGATCAGGAAAGATATCCGCCTAGGGAGCCTTATCCAGAGCACATGAGATGGTTTGTTTGGATGTGAGATTCTCCCACGTCTCATAAGAGTGCCAAGTCTTCGTTTGATGTTTCTTGTAAAATAAACTTTGCTTAACATTATACTTGATAAGTTCCATTTGATGCTAAAGTCAATGTCTATTAGTCTCAAATGAAAAAGACATGAGGATTAAGAAGTTCAAAATGAGTTGTAGGAGTTGAACCTATGAATGTTTTTAATAACATTGAAGTTACAAAAAATTAAGTGTCTCAAGCGAACCTGCAAGATAGATGATAGGGCATATTTTGGCACGACTTGCGTGACAACGGGTCACCTCATGGTCGATGTGGTGCACATGTGTTGACAAAGTATCTCGGAACTAAGGACGATGGAAGTCATATCCATGTCGTTTGGATTTGTACGAAGTGACGGTACCCTACCTTAAACTATTTGTGATAATGCAAGGCGAAGTCGCACGGCGTGGAAAGCATGAGTCGATCTCCCGAGGTATCATATATCATTAATGAGTCTCGTACGATTGTCCTTCCAACAAAAAGGTATAAAAGTCAATCCCCTCCTCGTTGATAGGGGGACACAAGAAAAAAAAACACTTACATACTATCTCGAGTTAACTTAAACTTCGTAGGGGTCGAGTCAAAAATTTCTCTCCTTTTTTTACATACAAGAGTAGCAATCGAAGGCTCGCCTCAGCTCGATCGATGAGGTGCTCCTCGACCCTACTTGATTTTTTCATCACATCATCAGATCCCTGTGCATTTGGGACGAAATCTAGAAAAATAGAAAAATAAGTTAGTGGTTAGCATACATCCGGTAAAATATCGTCGTCGTCCTCCACAAAGACGAGTACACTTGAAATAAGTAATGAACTTTATTGAGGCAGTTGCCAGTAGTGCTGATCGTTGGCACACGAGGATTGAGGCAGCATGAACATCTAATGCCCACCGAATGCTGTAAGTCTCATCTCCCAAGTTGCTTCCCGAGTCGACTATGGCTATTGTGTAATATTATAAAATACATCTACATCATGTTAGGTTATACCATTGATGAGACATCTGTTAAGGTGAGGAATGAAACAACCGCTTGCAAGTTTCCATCGACAACACACGAGGTCTATTGTGCACTCGAAAGATTGGCAACCTCTAGTATGACTCAGTAATGTCACATAGCATCTAAACAACAGTCTCTCAGCAACAACGCCGTGTTGGTTGATCAAACAAGCCTAAAAAATTGTAAGCAATCTGCCGGCAAACTACAAAATCCTATAGCGAGAAATCTTTCGATAAAGAAAACGAATTGGTGAAGAAACGCAGGTGACTGGCGACAATGCCATTTACCAAAAGGACCAGCTTATCACGTTGTCGCAAACCAATCGAAATCCTCATATTTCCTCGCACACAAATTTATAGAATGCATATTTATAATTCATTTCTCCCGCTTAAAAATCTGCAGCCAGAGAAGAGAAATCGAGGAGGGAAGCTGAGCGGGTAATCCCCGCCGGTTCGCCGTCTCCTCCGTCACCAGTGCTTCCCCTGGAACCCGCCTTTGCGGGTGAAGGTATTCTTCTGCTTCGGGATCTCGTGTATATCCATCACCTGAATCGTCCGTTGCTTTTTGGCTTCGGCAGTCCCGAATTGTGGCAGGAAAGCAAAAGATTAATCCTCTCTGTCGTTGCTATGATCGTCTGTGGGAGGGTAAGATGTGAGATGAGGCACTTACCGTTCTGTGCTTCCTGGTAGTTCTCATGGAGCCGCCTCCTGGCAGAAGCGAGTCGCTCGGGGTCGAGCAAGCCGTCCTTTTCTTCTTTTGGCTTCTGCCATCGAGAACCAAGTGAGAAGCATGGAGTGTCAACCGACGTATAGGAAACAAGATACGGAGTAGTTGCTTTACAGGGGGAGGAGCAGAGGGTAGCGCGGTGGCGACGTGGGCGTTCGGCTTGGTTGGAGGAGCTTCTCTGCGCGGGGGATTGGCCTTCACCTTTGCCTCTGAACTCGAGAAACCATCTGCTTGAATCCAACGCCAGGGTTCAGTGTATGCGAAGGAAGAAAGAAAGAAAAGGGGGAAAATAGAGTGTTTTTTTTTCTTCTCTCTCTCCATCACTGCTTACTGTGAGAATGGGGGGTGTTTCCACGTTCTGGAGTCTGCCATGAACAATCCAATAGAGAATTCAACAATTGAATCCACAATCTGAAGGAACAAATTGTTGTTATTGTTAGATTACAGAAAGGCTAAGAACCTGGAGACCGTTCTGGAAGTTCTTTCGGGGAATTTGCTGTGGGGACTCACCATCTGCTGCAACCCAAAAGTTGTTTTGATTGGAAGGAAGGAAAAGTAAAAGCTGATGTTTTGACTGGGGTTGGGAGACGTACCGATGATTGCCGGAGAAGCAGATTGATCACCTGGCGAATTCGATTTCACCCATTCCTCCACGAGATCTTTCCACTTCCTGAAGAACAAACAGACATGGAGAAGAGGAATCAGATGATTTCTTTCTACTTTTTTCCTTTTTCTTTCTTATCTCTCGATCTCTAATCACCTCACGAGATGCTTCACCAATCCGCGCACTTCGTTGGAAGGATGCTTGCGAAGGCCATTCACATGCCTCCCTATGTCCGTCTCCTGAAGCATGAAATTGCCGAAAGGACTCAAAATCCCAAGAAAATGCATCGGAAGTAGTGATCTTTTGAGCATAAATGAAGAGTTGCTGGATTGAATCTGTCACCTGCAGTGATTTGAAGGTGATGTCCATGTCCGCGAGATCCTGGAGGAGGCTAATTAGGGAATCCTCCGACTATGGAAGACCAAGGAGATGGTCACGATGATGCGTTTTTTCTCTGTGTCGAAACCAATCAAAAAGGGAACGTTTTTCTTAGAGGTAAACAGACCTGATCGGGGTGTTCCAAGGACTCCTTGATGGCGAGGATTCTCCTGTTCGCCGCATCGATCGAGCGGTCATAACTCTTCGGATCATCTTCCTCCTCCGCCTCCGCGTCCTCCTCCTCCTCCTCCTCGTCTTCATCCACCGGCTCCGGCGACGGCGGCGTGGGCGGAGGGGCCGCCTCCCGCTTCATCGCCGGGCTGCTACTCCCCTTCTCCTCCCCTCGCGGCTGCGACCTGGCCCGGGGACCGCAGTCCCGGCACCGATCAGCCGGCGGCGCGTAGAGCCGTTCCACGATCCCATCCCGCCGCGCACGGAGCTCCTCCGGTCGGTCCGCCGCCGCCACCGCCACCGCGGTCTCGATCAAGTCCCACAGATCCACGTCGGAGCTCCTCAACAGCCTCCGCAGGTCCTCCGCCTCCATCCGGATCCCTCTGCAGATGATCCGTCAGCACCAAATCCCGGGCATCCCCCTCCGACCAGACCAGGTTCGACCCCTAAACCTTCTCCCCTGCATCACCCATCTCATCATCCGCCAACCTCAACGAATCCCAAGAAAGAATAATACAGCGAGGAGGAACGGGAGAAATGATGAACAGAGATCTAATTCGTTGAATGCATAAAAATAAATAAACAATTAGGGGATTATCTTCGGTTTTATTCCGTTCCCGGAAGACGACAGAGAGGGCAGCATTTGGTTCCTCCTCTCTCTCTCTCTCTCTCTCTCTCTCTCTTCCCTTTCCGTTGCCAGGAAACGGAGGAGATGAAATGGACGTGAGAGGCGATTGGTGGATTTTAACGGCGTTTTCCTAAACAATTCTTCTCTTATATATCGGATGTTATATTCTTCAACTTAAATAATCCTTTCTTACCATATGTTATATAACCATTGTGGTGGACCGTTACAAAATTATCAATGGGAATAGTTATTTTGAATCTTTTATAGTGTCTTTGGTTATTCAGTTGGAGTTAATTCTCGAGGACATTTGCATCAAATCATTGGATGTTATTTTGACTTGAAGAGTGGCAAATGTTATGATTAATTGTCAGAAATCTTGTATTAATATATATCCACACATTAATTCTGAAGTTTAAGCTCCTAAATTATAGTTTTAGATGAGTTTAGAATATGATATTGCTTGCAATATCATTATATTAGTTTTGTGAAATTATCCGAATGCTAGTCAAATTGATCGTATTCCTATATCAAAGTTGGTCAAACACTGATGTAAAATTGTTATTCCCGGATAACAATATTAATTATAATTTAGGCTATTCATATTTACAGAATAGTTTATTAATAGTATATTAGTTATCACCTCAACAAAACGGCTTACCTTATTACAATAGACTCAACATCACTATTGACACTATGTTTTCGATCTTATGAGACAAGGATTTCACTAACTAACACGTTGATAATTGAGACAATTCATTATCTTCAACTTGCACTATTGTTATTAGAACAGCATGTGACAGTCTTATATGGCCACTGATGAAAGAAAGAATGAGACAAAATAAAGGTATCATCGGCTAATAATAATGATAACAAAGTGATCCGATCCCGTTCGATGACGCGGGGGCAGATCCCCTGTTAAGCATCGCACAGGGTGAGCGAATCCTCAGCGGACGATAGCTGTGAACCCTGTCCCTGCGGCAGCAGGGAAGCCGCACCCTTTCTCATCGGACAGCGCGACGTCGTCGGTTTCATCTGGCTCCACGGGGACGTCGGTCGTGGCTCGCTTTGATTGGTGGCCCCATAACTCATCTCCTTCCCTCCTCCCTCGGGCATTGGGAGAATCCGCTGCCCCCTTTCCCGGTCCTCTTTTAGCCCTCCCGGTCACGTCCAAAACCCTAATTTCCTCCGCGGATAAGAGGAACGAGACCCCATTTCGCATCCGGATCCTTGCATTTGCCTATCCCATCCTAGTTTTCGATCCATTGTCTCGCCTCTTGGTCGGATTCACGGTGGCAGGGGAACGAACCGGTCAATTCGGATGTGAATCAGGTCGTTCTTGGCGGTGAGGATGCGAATCCTGAGCGCGATCAGGATCTCCAATAATCTATGCCTCCGCGGATGAGATGCCTCACCGGCTCGATTCCGAAGAACCCACCCTCTAGGAGATTGCTAACTCCGAGATCGCGACGGGTTCAATTCTTCACGCCGGACATGCTAGAGACCGTTCACGAGATCGCCATTTATATTCACCGGTTCCACAACCTCGATCTATTCCAGCAAGGGTAAAGCTCTGCATTCTACTTTTCTGTTGAACTTTGTGGTATGAGGTGAATTGCGAGCTTATTAATCTGGATTTTGAGAGTAGAATTTTAATTTTCTTATGTTTGAATAAGCAGATGGTATCAGATAAAGATAAGCGCAAGATGGGAAGACGGCAGCCTGGAATCTTGTGGTACTCCGTCCAGAGTTATTCAGTATGAAGGTACCGATTTTAGATGAAGCTTTTAAAATGTTGTTGGTTGTTTGGTGCTACCTGGGTAATCACTGGACGTCAGATATGTGATGGCCTAGGTTTGCTATGCTTGACACAAGTAGAATCATTATGATGTTACATGTGTTTAACGGGTATGAATACTGTTGTAGTATGCTTCTGATAAGTAGGGTGTATTAGCTGCAACCGTTATGGATGAAGATGTGACGGTGGAGGGAGAGGTGGCACCATAGAAGTGGAGGACGAAGAGGTGGTGGAGGAAAGGAGGAAGGGAGAAGGCGGTGGAGGAGGAGAGGAAGAGTACCAATGCTAGAGCTGGTGGCTACGAACGTGGGCGGCAGCAGACGGATACAGTGAGGGATGCACGTGATGGTGGACACAGATGCCAGCAGGCACAGGGGCGAAAGCACAAAGTTGAACTTGGGTCTTAGGGTTTGAATTTTTGTTAAAAAAAAAAAAAAAAAACTGAGCTGGCTTACCACCCAGTCTAGATCCATTATTGGGGCTGAACTAGGTGGTAATCTCGGTTCACATATCCTGAACTAAGCAGGAAGCCCAGTTCACAGACCTTACCACTTGGTTCACAGGAATTGCCAAGCGGTAAGCCTTGGATTGCTCGAAATTGGTAATTCATGTACCGGTCAGTGATCGGACCACTAAATTCCGGCCATATCATACCAAACTGGTCGAAATTGCACTTTATGTCTAGAAGATCTTTTTTTCCTTGAAATCCTATATCCCAATGGTTCAATCCTAATATATTAGATATCTTCTCAGATATATACGTGGATACCAAAGAATCAGTTTTATTTAAATCACGAAACCAGTATCTGATCACTTGAACTAACTGAAATTCTAAACAAAAAAAAAGCTAATATATCCAAAGATCCATATGAATAAAGTCACCATAATTCAGTCTATTGGACTTAAGTTAGGACTAACTGACTTCCATTTTGCTTAAGGGTAGTTTTTTGGTGGATTAACAGCCATCCCATGACAGCGTGGAATTATCGTGACCCAAATAAGTGGGTGTTCAGGCATGGTGCTGGTAAAGTTCTATTAAACTTTGTCTCCAATTATTGTTACCTTAGTGGAATTCTTGAACATCTTTAGTCTGCGATAGTAACATTTTTATATTCTTCTTGTTTACTTCTTCTCCTCATGCATGATGTTTCTGCATCTCTTGAATTGACATCCTAGGTGTATTTTGCAGCTCCCAATATAGTCTCAGATGATATTTTTGCTGTTTGGAGGATCGATGATGCTGATCATAGTTTCTTTACCCATCCATTCAAAATCAAATATGCTAGACAGGATGTTCCTCTATCTATCATGGTGTCTTTCAATTTTGCTACAGGGAAATATGAGGTTGGCAGCATCTTTAGTGACTCACTTGAGGTGAGATCCGTTTGTTTGCATTTTGACACCTTTGTACTTTAATTTCCAGAGACCAGCTAGTTCTGCGGCAATACTAAAGTTTGAGCTCATGTATGCTCCAATGTTCGAAAATGGGTAAGTCAAAAACATAATCACACTGTGAGATTTGTGCTAGCTCTATCTCTTCTCTATCGATCAATTCTTATTTGTAGTGGTGATTTTCTTTGCAACGACAATTTGAATCTTCTTTCGGTTCCTTTTACAGCAATGAAATTCAGGCCTCTATTGAAATGTTTCCAACTGCAGTCCATGAATTCAGGATTCCTCCTAAAGCACTACATGGTCTGCATTCATACTGTCCTGTTCATTTTGATGCTTTCCATGCAGTGCTTGTTGATTTAAGTGTGCACATTGTTTTCCTGAAATCTGGTACCAGCATACAAGAGAAGGTATCAAGGTTTGTGAAAATTTGAGTTTGTTCTTTTGTCCATATGCTAAAATTTACTTTGCTCTCTAGTATGTTTCAATTGATTTGAATTTTGAAATGCCAGTACTTCTCTAATGGTGGAGAATATTGCTGATGAATATTACGGATCCAATCAGGTAAGTGCCCTTCGACACAAAAATATAACGATCCTTTATGTTACCTTCTCAGATCTATTCTTGGATTATGTAAAACTTTTTCCTCAGATGCATATGACCATTGATAATGATGCATTCTAAAAATGTTTGTTTTTAGAATAACAAAGGATCATCAAATAACAAGAAAATGTAGCATAACACTTGAAACATGGAAGCACATCTGAAATAAATCAAATGATTACATCTTTCTAGATTTTTCATTCACTCATTTAGTTTTTTATAATCAGATTATGTATATTTCCAGTTTCCTATATCCAAAATTATGTGCATATGATCTTCAATGATAATATTATATAAATGGATACCTTGGCCTTTGTGATTCAGGTATCTATCTTTTTATTGTTGTCCTGACTTATTTGTCATTTAAAATCATTAAAACCAAAGGCATTTGGCCACTGTCAGTATTAAAAGCTAATGATAATTTGTTATAGGTTTTTCTTTCCACTCCATCTTCTACTCTGTTATAATTAATGCTTCGTCTTGTTTATGCAAAATTCAGTTGATGCTTAAATCACTTCGATAGGATGTAATTTAGCGGCACTATATGAATATGAATGCCATTTCTTCAATTTTTCATATCCATTTGGGTTCACTCCACTCTGATAGTGTCAGAAGCTCATACTAATCATCAGCTGTCTTTTGTTTTAGAAACTACCTCCTTTGACTGCTTTACTAGAGTACTAATGAGCACTTTAACTGGATATGAGTAATTGCCACCTCATGAATCTGCATCATACAAGCATATCAAACAATATCGAGACTCAGTTGCTTTTTGGCAACAGTTTTATGTTGATAAACATTAGATGATGCTTACCTTGAACTCATATGCTTTAAAATCGAGAAAAGAATTTGAACTACCTTTCAACCTTCATATTGCAGTCTTAAAATTTTTGACTTGATTTGACATTTGGTTGCATATTTCTGCTTGTCTTGTTTAGAAATCGTCCTAATTATGTTTTGCATTGATCTAGAATAATTCCCTGCAACCATTAAATAAAATTGTGCATATATCTGTTATGCTTTTGCTTATATGTCCTACATATAGCTAACTTTGGTATCTTTTCAGATATTAGGTCAAGGGTGGAGCCCAAAAGCAATTGAAATTGTGAAGTCACTGTTTGTTTCACGTGAGATACTTATGGAAGAAATAAGAAACCTAAGCAAAGCAATTGGACAAAAAATTGATGATTTACATAATGCTGACCTCAATCTTGGTAAATTTGAGTTTATTGGTTCTTCATTGAGAACTGATTTATCTACTGCAAACACGGGCATTTCTGGGTCAAGTATGGGTGTTGGACACTTAGCTGGCATGCTACAGAATATTCTGGAGGTGCTTGTTTTGCTGCATTTCAGCAGTTTATTGCTTTTGAGCATTTTGGAATTCTTATTTTTTTGTAAAAAAAAATTCATTATCTAAGTTCCTTTTCAGTTGATATCTATATTCTTATGCAGAAATCGAATGGCACTGTCAATTTTGAGAATGATGTCATGCTCTACTCTTTGTCCAAGGAAGAACTGCTGGATGTATATTTCACAATGGGAAACCAACTCTCTTTTTTGTGGAATACATTTTTGAACTTCCATAGGTATTCCACTTTTGCTAATTTCTCTTTTACATATTGGTTAATACAGTGAACATTTTTACCTTTGGAATGAACTTTTCTGAACTATGAATGTGATATGCCATTAAATTGCTTCTTTTACATTGTTATTCATCAACTTGGTTTTGATATTTGATATGCAAACCTCCATTGCCACTTCAACAATCCAAGTTTTTAATATATGCATAATGTGTATATCAGTCTCTCCTTCATATTGAAAATTAGGTCCATGATATTGAAACTCATTTATGAGAACTCGTCTATTCATCTTAATTACACCCTGGGTTTTTCTCTTAATATTGCTAAAGCTATATTTCACATTATCCATTCTTAGTCCTACTTAATATAAAATCTTTAGCTTCTAAGGTTTATTTCCATTACTTTAGAATAATCCCAATTGGACTTTCATCTTCCAAAAATATTGTCTGCAAATAAGACTTTGGGGGTCAATCATTTATATAATCAATAAGTTCGTTGATTTACCAGCACAAAAGAGTAAGGATATAATTTTAATGATTAATCCTTTAGTTATAGAAACTTCTTTAGATTCACCCCATTTGACTACTATATCAAACATATCTTTTATCATGTCAATATAATTACTAAATACACATTCCTTTTCTAAAATCACCACGATAAATCCCTAGAAATTTTACCACTGGCTTTTTTAAAGTTGTAAAAATATATGAAAATATTTTATCTCTTTTATATTTTTCCATTGGTTGTCTCAATAAATAAGTAAATTCTATGGTTGATAGTGTAGGCATAAAACCAGACTGATTCTTGTTATGCATCTTATTCTTCCTTCATTCACCTTTTCCTAAGGTTTTATAATATGCCTTGTTTTAGTCCCTCCATAGTTGGAGCAGTCTTGAATATCTCCCTTATTCTTATTTAATAAGTACTGAAAGATCTTCATTAACCAGGCATTTTTTGAGTTCTCAAAATCTTGTTAATCTAGTTCATTTGGCTCTAGGATAAATAGAATTGCAATACTTGAACATCTCCATGGTGTTTGGGCTATGGATCGGAAGGCAGAATGGTCCATATGGATGGTTCATTCGAAGATTGAAGTTCCCCACCGGTACTTGAAAAGTGGAGCTGATGATTCTTCTCACCATAATGCACTTGGAAAAGTAGTAGGTGTGAGGAAGTCCAATGACGAGGTAATAATGTCCTTTATTAGTTTATCAGTTACCACATTTTCAGTGTACTTGCCAAATAAATGTTTTGAAATACTGAAGATATTTAAGTGGTTTGTTTTCTTTTATGTGCAGCCAGCTCAAGGTGCAACAACACGCGCTGAACTTCACCGGAGAAGTATTGCCCAGATGAAAGTGAGATATCATGATTGCTACAACGTTAGTGCTAATTTATTCCTGAAGATTCTAAATTTCATATGGTGTATGCAGATAAACAGCCACTCAATTCAAGACATGTATATTTTTGGTGATCCTTCACATGTTCCTGTTGTTCTAGTAGAACAACATGTCATTGATCTTCCTAACAATTCATCCTTGCATAGTCCGGATCCAAATGATGCTGCAATACCTACTGGCCCTGGTAAAAATGTTGTACCCAAATTCAGTTTGGGACCCAAAAGAAATTGTCGTGTACTACGAGCAGTTGTGTTTGTGCATGGATTTCAGGTGTGTCCCCATTCGCACTGGCAGTTAATTCCTTATATGCCTGTGATGTTGTAGCTTCCAAAGTTGACATGTCATATAAATTAGTAATTTTACTTGATGCATCCAGTAAGTTGTACTTGTATTGATGGCCCTCTAGGTTCCCACTGCAGAATCATCTAACTTTCAACAAATTATTATATCTGTATGGGCATAATTATGGGCCTCCTTTCAATAAAATTATTTAATGCATTCCTCCTGAATTTATGACAAAAGATTCATATAGCCAACCTCAAATTGTTGAGACTTGATTCCTCCCAACTGCAGTTCGCAGGATGTCTGATTGTATTTATTTAATTGTCATATGCTTTATTTTAAAAACCAGTTTGGCAATTTTCTGCCTCCTTAGCAGCTCCGTTGCTATTTTATCTAACTCATCTTGTTAAAGCAGGTATAAAGCACATAGTCTCAACTCTCAACTGCTAAACTTTTTTGTTGTATCACTGTGAAAAGAATGTAATAGTTCACAAGTATTATTTCTGTCCATTATGAAAACTTAGAATCACTTTTGAATTAGTATAGCCAACAATCTCGTTTATAGGTTTTTTTGCAGAACACTTTTACCACTGAAATTTGTGGTATCGAAGAACTCACATTTGAACACTCTTCGGATGTTGTTTGCCTGAAGAACTACTTTTTCGGCTAACTATTATATGAAAGGCACAAGAAATAGTAGTTTAGAAGTATTTTTAACTGATATTACCAATTTCCTTGCCCATCCACGATTCCTGTTTGTCAATGTCCAATTGGTGATTACTTATGAAAGTTATCCTAATATATTAAGATGATTTACTTTAGTTATCCTAATGTAGAAGTTATTGTAACTCAGTTTCTTACTTATGGAAGACAAACATATTTAGATGTGATAAGTCAACATTTGGTCGGTCCGCCACTGGTGCGGCCCGTAAGCTCGCGAGGAATTCTCTGCTTTGGGCGATAGGTGTACCTGCATGGTTTTGCCCTTCTAGAGCTCGTGAGCTCCAAAAGGCGCTTCTGAGGGTAAGGGTGATCCGGTGGACTTACGAGCTCTTGATTCCCCTACTCCTTAACCAATGTGGTACTAAATATCCTTATTAGTGCTCCCTCTCGTAGGGGAGCCAAGGGCCCAGGGTCCTCCTTCTAGTGCCAATTTGATATGTCAATATTTGGTTAGTCCGCCATTGGTGCAACTTGTAGGCTCACGAGGAATTGGCCACTTTGGGCGATGCTGCATGGTTTTGCCCTTTCGGAGTTCGTGAGCTCCAAAAGGCCTCTCTGAGGGTAAGGGTGACTCGACGGACTTATGAGTCCTTGGTTCTCCTACTCCTCAACCAATGTGAGACTAAATGAGCCATTGATTCCCATATGGGTGGGAGCACTGATAAGGATATTTAGTCAAAGGTTCTAAATACCGTACTGTATTGGTGTACTGATCATCTATCGGTATGGTACGTACCGAGCTTTACCGAGCACACCGACACATGGTACACTAAGGTGTACCAATATACTGCCTATACCGGTCCTCTATCAGACCAGTACGTACCGCTCGTATCGAGCGATATGGTATGGTATTGTAAACTATGATTTAGTCCCACATTGGTTGAGGAGTAGGAGAACCGAGGGCTTATAAGTCTGCCGAGTCACTCTTACCCTCAAAGGTGCATTTTGAAGCTCACAAACTCCAAAAGGGCAAAACCGTGCGGGTACGCCCACTGTCCAAAGCGGACAATTCCTTGCGAGCCTACAAGTCACACCAATGGCGGACCGATCAAATGTTGACTTATCAAATTGGTGCTAAAAGGAGGGCTCTGGGCCTTTAGCTCCCCTACGAGAGGGAACACTGATAAGAACATTTAGTCCCACATTGATTGAGGACTAAGGAAACTAAGGGCTCATAAGTTCGCCGGGTCTCCCTTACCCTCAGAGGCGCTATTTGGAGCACACGAGCTTCAAAAGGGTAAAACCGTGCGGATACGCCCACTGCCCAAAGTGGATAATTCCTCGTGAGCCTACGGGCCGCACCAGTGGTGGACCGACCCAAATGTTGACTTATCAGTTTGGCATTAGAAGAAGGGCCTTGGGCCCTTGGCTCCCATAGGGGAGGAAGCACTGATAAGGATATTTAGTCTCGCATTGGTTGAGAAGTAGGGGAACTAAGGGCTCATAAGTCTGCCGAGTCACCCTTACCCTCAAAAGCATCTTTTAGAGTTTACGAGCTCCGAAAGGGTAAAACTGTACGGGTACGCCCATTGTCCAAAGCGAACAATTTCTCGCGAGCCTACGGGTCGCATTAATAGCAGACCGACCAAATGTTGACTTTCCAGATTAGTGCTAGAAGGAGGGCCCTGGGCCTTTGGCTCCTCTACAGGAAGGAGAATTGATAAAGACATTTAGTCCCACATTGGTTGAGTAAGGGAACCAAGGGTTCATAGGCTCGTTGGGTCACCCTTACCCTCATAGGCGCCTTTTGGAGCTTATAAGCTTCGAAAGGGCAAAATCGTGTGGGTATGTCCATCGCCCAAAGCGAATAATTCCTCGCGCGCCTACGGGGTCGCACCAATGGCGGACCGACCAAATGTTGACTTATTAGATTGGCACTAGAAGGAGGGCCCTGAGCTCTTGGCTCCCCTGTGGGAGAGAGCACTAATAAGGACATTTAGTCCTACATTGTTTGAGGAGTAGGGGAACCAATAGCTCATAAGTCTGCCGGGTCACCCTTACCCTCAGAGGCGCCTTTTAGAGCTCACGAGCTCCGAAAGGACAAAACTATGCGGGTACGCCCATCGCCCAAAGCGGATAATTCCTCACGAGCCTACGGGCCGCACCAATGGTGAATCGACCAAATGTTGACTTATCTATATGTTATATTTCCTAATCCTAGTTCATTATGGAAATGGAGATGAAAGTCATGAAGCACAAGGAATGCCACCTACAATGAAACAAAAATTACATTAAATTCTATATGTTCTAATATTCTAGTTTGTTATTCACAATCTTTAAATTACCCTTGATCAGACTGTATCACATGGTATCTATGTCTCTGTATCTACAAAATGGCAATTTTTAAGGGTTTTATTTGCAAAGTGAATTTCTAAGTGACATAGAAACTTTTTGTATTGATTGATTAACCTTGTAGATTGTGACTTTGTTGACTCTGTACATCGTTCTTTGCCATAATAGGGGCACCATCTCGATTTACGACTTGTTCGGAATCAATGGCTTTTGATAGATCCTGGAGCTGAATGTCTCATGTCAGAAGCTAATGAAGAAAAGACAACAGGAGATTTTAGAGAAATGGGTCGAAGGTTGGCTTTGGAAGTGGTTGCCTTCCTTAGGAAGAAAATGGATAAGCTTTCAAGATATGGAGGCTGTAAAGTCACAAAGCTTAGTTTTGTTGGGCATTCTATTGGAAACATCATCATCAGGAGTGCCTTAACAGGTAATGATTATTTACTCGAGGAGTCATGATTATTTACTTGAATACGTCTTTTTCTGATATCTGTGTAGCATGTACTATTTTGCAGAGAGTGTAATGGGACCTTTCTTGAAGCACTTGTATACATATATGTCAATATCAGGGCCACATTTAGGGTATTGGTACAGCTCAAACTCTTTGTTCAATTCAGGATTGTGGCTTTTGAAGAAACTCAAAGGAGCTCAGTGCATTAATCAACTTACTTCTACTGATGATCCAGATCTTCAGAATACATTCTTTTACAAGCTCTGTAAGGTAATAAAGCACTAAATATTTTAATATTTGCAGGACTTGCTACACATAATATACTAAGTCAGACTAGATAGGCTTGAAATTTTAGGGGGTTTACATATCTATCCTTTCAGTGTTAGGAAGTAGTATATTTGTACCTACAAATTTAGTGTAGCATATATGTCCAAATATTGAGATCCTCCATATAAACCCGTTCCTTTAACATCCATCCAAAAATTTCAGATACTAATTATTGTTATCAATAGCTATCTTTAGTTTAAAAAAATAAAATACAAATACCTAATTTTTTTAATATTTATTTCATCATTAGTGTCAACTAAGTGAATTTTTAAAGAGTACTAATGACGATTAAAATTTTGAAGTCCTTAATTGAACAGTCACATGATGACAGACAGACAGCTGATGAAGATTTACTAAAATGGCATATATGCAAGTCTTTTGGGTTTGCTGGGATTTATATGCTAGACATATTTTTAGAAGTTAAAGACAATTACTGGCCTCGGAGGGACCTATAAGTAACTTTTCCTTTTTTTAAATTATGAATATTTAAGAATTATAGATAACATATTTTTATCAAAAACTAAACCTTGAGCAATTATTTGTCATTATTACTATATTCAGCAATTGTTATCCATCAGATAATAAAAGAAACTAATAGATATACACTATCTTCTACAGAAACTGTGGCCCTTGCTACAACTTTGCAATGAAAACTCGGTTTTCACTATTCCACTGTTTCTTTTCTACCTGTTTTAGTTTATATTTTCATCACCATTATAAACTTGACTAGTATAAACAGATGAGTGTAATTTGTTTGCCAGTTTGTGATTGCTGGTTGAAACTAGTGGTGATCTGCTCCGTAGTTTCTAACTCTCTATAATTTAAAGTTCTTTGCCGTGCAACCTAAGTATGTTAGAATTTAGATGTAGTAAGAGAGAAGAGAGAGAGTCTAGACATAATTGTCTCTCCCTTTTTACTGGAAAAATGAACATGTTAGCATGCAGCACTTGTTTTGAGCATCTCTTCCCATGTTAGCAACCTAAAAAAATTAAAGAATACTACCATGATGCATGCCTCAGATTTGCAGTGATGACAACATCATTTGAAGTCCACGCTAAAAGCTTCACTAAAGGACAGGTGAGTTATATAATAGTGTAGAACTGTAGATATTTGTTGTGAAATGGATTTCCTGCTTATCCGAAGGAACATGAGAAGAATGTTGTAGAAATCTTTGTTAAGATCTTTAGTACTGCTTCATTTCAAGATCGTTTTTCTCTGGTTCGTGAGTTGTACTATTCCAACTTTAAAATATCGTTTGAATAGTTACTTACCATCTGGTGTTTACTACCGCAATCAAGCACTGGTGAAATACACTTTGTACGACTCGATATACCTTTATTTTATTTTATATTTCATCATTGTTAGGCTGTTCATGATGGTAAACTGCTTAGTACCTTTGTACCAATCCAGCAAGTTTGTTGAAACCAGAATAAAACAAGTCTTTAGAATCTTGCTTGTATGTAATTTCTTATATGTTATCTTGTCATTTTTCAGCAGAAGACATTGGAAAATTTCAAAAACATTATCCTGGTATCTTCCCCACAGGTACTATATTCTGTAAAGTTCTTTCCTGTATGTACTAAAATTAAACTGGCAGCTTGTGAAAAAAAAGGAAACTTATACTTTCATAGGTTCATTCCAAATGCACATAACACTACTATTTTTTGTGCCATTCTTGAACCTTATCTTGGTCCTATGATCTATTGTGCTTTCTCCCACAGTAATGAAAATGTTTTGGTCTTTCACTTTTATCATAACCACTGTGTCATGCTTAAATGTACATTGTTAGAGTGGGTGCATTTAATTGAATTTTAAGACCATTCTATATGATTGGTCCCTAGAACCGTATATTGGTATATTTTGGTGAATTTTTAGATAAATGGTGTTACCGAACATCTAAATTTGCTCTTCCAAGCAAACCACTAAACACTTTCTTTTGTTTTTTCTCCTTTTCTTTTTCTTGAGAAAAGGTGACCTGATCAAAATTTGGCTCCTTTAACCCCTGATGGCTGAAAAAATAAGCAACTTTCAAGTTCTGCATTTGGCTACATTGTCTTATTTTGATTTTGTTTTCTGCTTGTATTTGTGTTATTTCTGCTGTATTGACAAACAAGGAGTACAGATCATTTCAATAAGTAGCTTATGCCTAGATTCATATTTGTTAAACAGATGCTGTTTTCTTTTTTAATGGCATTTATTTTGTTTTTCAGCTAAGGCACCATTTTTCACTGCATCAAAAAAATGTTTCCTCTAGCATTTTTTTCTCAGACTAGGGTTTTGAACAGCACGATCATTACATCTAGTCTAGGATTATTATGTGTGACAATGTATTTTATTGACAGAATTCTATGGGACAACTTTCTGATTGCTTTTATCTTACGTCTACAAGTGCATGCTCATAAAAGATGTCACGAGTTGAGTCGATAGGATAGCTGACCTATTTATTTGATAAGTCTGAACCAACAGCTTAAAATTTTTGGTCTCATGTTGATAATATGGTAGACCCACTCTAGTCTTATAAACCAACTCAAATCTGCACCCACTTCCAATATGGATCTGATTCTCCTCTTGTGGCTTGACATCTAATAAAAGCTAAAACCATAGCCCAAAATTATATTTCAGTATAATGCACGTCATGCATTGCCCAAGGGTGGCTCCTAATCCTTTCCTATTTGGGTCATGCTTAGTACTAGATATATTTATCAATTGTAACAACTCCTTTTCGTACGATAACTGACTCATTAGTTTGATAAATTTGAACCACTCCCATAATGCTCAATCCCAAACTAATAATGGTAGACCTACTCTGTCCCTATAAAGCAAACTCAAATCTCTTCCTCTTTTCAAATCTTCTCGCACTTTCATTAGGACTAAACTAGTATGTTTACAAATGAGTGCCCGATTGAAGTCTAACATGATGTATAAGTGGCTTTGGGAAAACATAGTTAGTGGCTTGTTGCAAACTCTGCAAACATAGTTTTATAATCAAAGTGGCAGAATTTTAAAATGTTAGCATGTGCTTTTGTGATACCTATTAACAGATTATGAGCCCTTCTGAATACTTTGATCTTTAACCCTCCATAGTGCCGAATTTCTTTTTGTAGCAAAATATCAAACATGAAGAAACTTGCTATTTATCATTTCTTCTATGTCATCCTGCTTCACCTCTTAACTTGTATCTGTTGATACTTGATGTTTATTCACATGCAAAACAAACGATTTCTGTAGTAGTTCTTTTAATTGGTTTCCTTTTTTTTTTTTTTTCCAGGATGGTTACGTTCCTTACCATTCTGCCAGAATTGAACTGTGCCAGGCATCGTCTTGGGATCAGTCAAAGAAGTCTCACATCTTCATGGACATGCTCAACAATTGCTTGGATCAAATCCGTGCTCCTTCATCTGAACGGAGAGTATTCATGCGGTGTGATGTGAATTTTGACACATCTTCTCAAGTGAGGAACTTGAATACAATCATCGGGCGAGCAGCACACATAGAGTTTCTTGAGACCGACATATTTGCAAAGTTCATCATGTGGTCCTTTCCAGAATTCTTCCTTTGACGAGTGCACTCGTGAAACAGCTTTAGCTTCTCGTGTTCTCACTTCTTTGTCATCCATTTCTGTTGTCCCCACTAACATTAGTGCAGCTGCTAATATGAAATGCTAAGAGGTCATTACGATGCTCTGGGAGTGAACACATGGAGCATCGAGCTGGAATGAAACACATAGGAGTCTGTTGTATAGTATCTTCATTCTAAAATTCATTTATTTCATTCCTTTTTTTTCATGAATGTACATGTAATCACCTTTCTCATATATAACATTATTTAATCTTTTTCCTCACAGAATTCTGCGAGGTTATGTAAAGGTAATATGCATCTGGTAAGTGTAAATATAATAAGCTGGAATTAGGAGTGTTTCATAATACTTGTGTTGTTCATCACGTAATTTGCAATTATATTCTTGTTTGCAATGAAATATTATTGTATTGCTCATGACGTGCTTCTATCATCAAAATCCCTATGAACCCTATATACATATTAAGTGTCACTTTGCGGCTTCCACAAGCATTAGAGTCCACAATTTATTAGAACAGGTTTGTCATTGTCCGAAATCAGTTTCCAGAAGGTGAGAAAACATGACATTATCAAGAAAGATCCTGAGTTTAAAGCTTGAAGTTATGATCATTGTACGCCACTAATGACCACATATCAGACTGAGGCAAATGCTGCCCTAAAGACATCTGAATGCTCTTGATTTAGTCGCAAACTCATGATGAAGCATAGTTAAAGCGAATCATTTGTGGGTTTTCTCGGATAAATCCCTCTTATCTTTTATTTCGCTTGGAGAAATACCCTCCCATCTCAAACTCATTAAAGGGCCCTCAATATTAGAAAAGACATGAGTTTCTCACCAAAATCCACCTGGATAGATTCTTTAGCTAAATCATTCTGTAAGGGGAGGAGCTCTCTGTAAACAAAATGAGAAAAGGTAGTTCGATCCTGCAAAATCCACAAATGTGAGGGGTTTTTTTTTTTCCCCTGGGAAATCACTTTTAAGATATTCAAATGGTTACCGAAGGTCAAAATAAGCAAGCAAAAAATTGTGGGACAATTTTCATGAAATAAAAATTTTCTTTTTGGATTCTTTTAGAAAGGTATCATAGTTTTTAGTTTTTCAATTTGGTGCCCAATATTTCTTACAATACTCAGTAATATCCCTCGCCTCACCCATTGCTCGTCACCTATACCGTCTCCGCCCTACTATAGTAGTCACTTTCGTCTTATTGTGAGGTTCCTATGTGCATAGCCCTAATCTTGTAATCCATGAAGCCTCTATCCTCAACGTTAACTATTCTCGTTGTTGGTTGTCATCTTTGGCATGTCGTGAGGCCTCATCGCGAGCATTCTCATCTCGTGATTACTGTCCTCCTTAGCTTTCATTGACACTATTGCCTTGACTCAGAGTCAAAGGGTAAAGAAATTGTTGACGTTTGCGACGCCCATAATGGCTCTGTTGGAATAAGAAAGGAAGATGTTATGAATGATGAGACTTCACAAAATCATCTCATAGATGATTGAGGAAGAGAAAGAAGTTACGATAATAATATAGAAGAGAAATGGAAAGAGAAGGGCAAGCCCAAAGTCGCCTCTATAGGGATATAGCATGTCAACAAGTGATGATAGGGAGGGTGCCAAGGCATCAAGTTCTCGTGGTAAGGCAAAAGTGATGGACAATAGCGAGGGTATTACTAATTTCTTAAACTTTCTGATATAATCCACCATCGATTAACCTCCTTGTTTGAAGTTAACAAATTCCGCTAGTGATTGATAACACTGAAATACTTTTGACAAAAAATATCCTCAAATCTTTCTCAGATCATTTATTCAACATCTATAGTCTTACATCTCACCAGTTACGAATATATATATATATATATATATATATATATATATATATATATATATATATATATAATTCCCTGACACCACCAGTAGTTAACAAGTGAACATATTACAATAGTATAATATACAAAAAACAATTTACTATATTCAAAACATTAATAAAGTAGAATCTTATGAACACTACATTGATCATATAAAAAGTATAATCCATCCGTCCTAACAAAATCAACCCCCACGTAGCTTACGAAACAATATTACAATAGAGATCTTCTGCGGTACGGACAGAGATGGAAACAAAAACTCTGAACAAGTGTAGCCAAGAAAAATAAAAAACAATGTCAAGTTAAATAACTACAATGCCGATATAGCCCAGGAACATAACTTGTTTCAATCGTGACAAATATGATTTGTAACATCATAATTCACTACTCAAAGCACGCAGTTGTGGTGGTTGATACATTTGGAAATGCCCCTTTATTTCAAATACATTTCATAGTGGACTTACACACTGAAGACGTACCTCAAACACTGCCATCAGCTTTGATGACATTCGACACCGATCCTTCCTCATCATGCCGAAGTTGTTGAGCTTCTCTTCTAACACAGATGAGGTCATCAGCACCATCTCTCTGCTCCTCAGCTGCTTCAATTTGGGAGTTAACAAATCCCGAATTGGTTGGCCTCTCTGATGATTGTTCTTCTAAGCTCCCTTGTTCAACTTCAACTGCATGATCTGAGAAGTCGCTAGCAGTGGATTTGGTACCTGGAAGAAGCGAGACTCGGCAGAGAGGACAAGTTGTGTTGGTTGCAAGCCAGTGATCAATGCAATCGACATGAAACGTGTGCCCACATGGGGGTATCCTCTGGAGGCGTTCATCTGACTGGTAGTCCCCCAAGCACACAGAGCATCTACGAAAACAAAAATGTTAATAGAACCGATTTATCCATCTGCAGAGGAAACAACACCATACTCCTAATTGACCTTGTAAAAGTATAGGAAACAATTTTTGTATAAGGATCTTTTGGCATTGTCAATTGCACGAACTAACATTGGTAATGTATAAGCAGCACTAACATTGATTATTTAGTTAATACATCTAAAATTCATAAACCTGCCCATAAAAAAGTTTGTTAAAAAAAGAGAAAACAGTTGAGGATCTTTTGTACATAACGCCCTGCAATTTACAACTTGAAACAGACATTATCCACCTTGTTCAAAATGTCCTGTAACATCAGTAGATACTAACAGAATAAGAAAATACAAATGTTCTTTCCCCAAATATTTCATAATATTCTCGCTTATGTTTCCTATATGCTTACTGGTTTTAAGTAGAACATAGAAAAATTCTACTATTATCGATAGATTCTGAAAACGTTTGACCAGATAATGAACAGAGATCTACCAAGGAGTAGCTGGGTCAAACCCTGAACGTCAACCCACACTTATAAACAAAAACAAGGAAAGATATGAAAAGAACAAGAAAAACCATAGAAAACAAACACCAAAAAAAAGAACAAAAAAGAATGGTTATCAAATCCAGACCAGACCAATTGGTCGGACAAGAGAAACCAGGATCGAGACCCGTAGCCAGTTTGGTGTAGAAAAATCTAATTGAATTGGCAAGCCATCCAAATTTATGGTGATCCGGTCATGATGAAATATCTCCAGAAAGTAAAAGGAGATAACTAGTGGATTAACAAACGTTAGTATTATCCAAGTGCTTCGGGAAAGAGACTATGAAGGTAGATGCATTATCCAAGTGCTTCGGGAAAGAGAATATGAAGGTAGATGCATTATCCAAGTTGACTTCACGATTATATCCGGCTTTTGGGGGCAACATATTGATAAAAACATTGACGACCCCAAGCGTTGATCTTCCCAAAGTACTGAATATCGCTGTCAAGCCCTGCTGGATGTACAAGATCGTGGAGCACAAAAAAACTAGTGTGTTGACTCTTGATCCGGTTGCATCTCAGTGATTACAGAGGGAAGCTTGCTTGATTTAGTCTAGTTAACAGTCAACTATGTCGAAGTTAATTAACCAGTCATATTTGACATGCCTCGGACCCTCTGAAGCAGAAAAAGTGTTATATAGCAGGGATATGCATAGAACATATCAGTGGGAAGATCTTAGCATCTAAAGTGCTACGACAAATGTATTACTGGCCAACACTAAAGGACACATTGACCTACATGCAGAAACACCATCAATGTCAATTTAGTTGGCAGTAGAGTTACCTCCTACCAACTGTGCTTGACCTTTGGCACAGTAGGGAGAGGACCTGCTCGGACCCTTCATACCAGCATAATCAATGCAAGTATTTAATAGCCAATGGGTCGAGGTTGAACCATTTGTAAGCAATACTGAGACGCAGGTCGAGGCCTTCTTATAGAAAAAACATCATTATTTGAAGAGAGGGTCCCAAAAGTTCTCATAATCAACAACAACACTCAGTTTAGCAATGCAAAGCACAGGAGTTCAAACAGACAAATCAAGTTGACCAATCGTACACTCCTAGAAGGATTGAAGAAGTGCATCATCAACAGTGTAAAATTTATAGTGTTGTTGAAAGACTTTACACAATAGAGTGCCTACTTATCTATGACATCCTCAATAAGACAGAAGGCCCAAAAGTATGGTTTTACTTAAGTTGGAAAGGACTGCTAAAATGCTACTTGTAGAATAAAATTTTGATAGGTATACCAAGGAATGGTTCTAAATATTACCCGAACCGGACCATACTGAGTGGTATTTATCAGTCCAACGAGGAATATGGATGCAGACCACCCCTTTTTCCGGATCAGAAACCTAATCCTCCTCCAACTGATAGTCACATGAGTTTCCAACTCTATCATCTAAATAAATTCTACTCCTAATCTATTTAAGAAAATCATCAAAAACTCAAAATTAAAATTAGCAAACTACCCTCAGCCAAAATTTAGTCGAGAATCCATGAATAACACTCTCCATCTACCACATGGAGTATGTCAATTGGTACAGTGAATTTTTACACCAACTATGAGATGACACATGAAACCCAAATCAGTCAAACCTTGTTATGGCTGGTTGTGACAGGGAATATTTTCTCAACCAAACTTGACACAATAGATCTTCTCTAAGCATATATGCTTATGGCTAGTGCACTATAAAAAATATCCCCTCTATAGGTAAGCCATGAACATTAGACTACATAACATACTCTTTTCCCATGTCGGGCCGGTCTTTAATTGAGCATCGAAAGAGCCTTGTTGGACATGCCCTAGCAATAGTTTCTCTATGTCTCCATGCTGCTTCGAGGTCGTCCATATAGAAAAATAGTCACATCGAGAATCCCACGTCAAGCACAACTACTTCAAGTTCGGCAACCACAACATCTCACTTCCATAGACAATTAATATAGTGAATATTTTTCCATAGACAACTTATTGCACCCTAACTGTTCCGTTGTAACGAACAGGTCAAATAGCATAATTGTAGAAGTAATGTGGCAACATATAAAATTAGAATTGGCATTTCTAGTAAGGTAAAGACATGCCAACCAAGTGAAAGACCATCTGATTGTTAATTGTCCAAGTAAAATAAACATGTTGTTCTACTCAGACTGAAAATTAACTTTGTTTACAAGGCAGAAATACAAATGCTGGAGCACTATGAATATTATAAACCTTTTCACATCAAACGCAGAATAATCATCTTAAGGGCTTTTGGTTCCATCGCTCATGATTTTTTCCTCATGTCATATGCATATAAAACATAAATGTACTTCATTTTCAGCATAGGTATTGCAGAAAGTGGGTGTATAAAAATTAGCCTGACTTTACATTCAAAGATCCCTGCTGTTGACATATAAGGCCCAAGCAAGCCAGGACAGAAGTTTCCAGTGAGAACTCATTTCATTTAATCCATAAATTCAGAAGATATAAATCAGGTGTAGTGAATAATCTATTATGAAACTATTCTAGTTAATTCATGCCCAAATATGAACCTGTGTGATTTTGAGAAAATAAGTTACCTAATGCACATAAAAAATTTAAGCAACAACCATTAACATAAAGTGAATCAAGAAATATAACTACACCTAACTCGCACAATCTAAATTGAAATGGCGATAGGTGTCACTATAACAAAAAGTTAAAGAATTTCAAATGTACACTCAGATGAGATCCCACATATAGCAAAGAAATCTTGCAGCAATATGCAATAAGTATAACTAAAAAGTAAAGGGAAAAAACATGCAATCAGTACTATAAAACATTGAGGGAATTCACAAAGTTCATCATAAGAGCAACTCACTGTGTCTCTCTGATCAAAAAGCTCTCCTTGAAAACGACGACCGGAAGCATCTCTCTGACTTCTTTTTTTATGCCCGATTCTGAACTCTGGATGGCGATAAACAAACGGTAATCAAAGACTGACATCAACAGGTAACATGCCTCGGTGACCAATACTCGAGACAAGAACTTACTCTCGGTACGTCTCCTCTACCCAGCTGGGAGGCTCTCAGCCTCAAGGACTGCCAATGCGCTCGCCGCCGCCGCAAGTAGGACAAGTAGAATAAGAGGAGCAGGATGAATGTGAAGAAGACTGGCACGGAAAAGATGAAAGCCTGGTAGAGCTTGAGCTCAGGGGAAGCAGCTGAACAGTATGTGGGTGGGTCTGAGGAGCCACAAGACATCACCAAGATGAAGCCCCAAACGCAATAACTCCAGGAACAGTTCATACACCAACAGAAGCCAAATCTTTGAGAGATGAAGCCCTCGAAAAGCCCAAGAAAGAGGAGGAGGCAGGCATTAGGGTTTGTGGTCGACTTTGTTGGGGGAAAAATCGAGTCCTTAGATTCATGGAAGGGGCGGAAGGCGTCGCTTGTGGGGATGGGCAAGAGATGGATCTGATGCGAGGAGGGGAGGCAACATGTGTGGGGTCAGATGGGCATGCTGTGAAGAGTGGGACCCTCTGAGGCCACGTCGGGCGAAAGTACCCGTGCGATTTGGTAACATTATAGAGCGATAGGTTGGAGCCCCATCAAGCAATGCAATTTCGTGGAATTAGGGAGGCGGATAAAAATGCTTAATTTACACAATACATATTTATAATATGATTTTCTAAAAATATTTTTCTCAGATATAACTGGCTCAGTTATTATAATATTTTTGAATAAATTTATGATATTTTATTTTAATAATAAAAAACAATACAAAGCTCATTCAAGAATCCCGTAATTTAATAACTTTTCAATAATCTTTTAACATGTGCATGGATTAATATACATCAAATTTCGTATATACATACGTACTATATGTATAATAAGTAGATCAAGCCACTGATTTACTAGTAAACCTGTTGGCCATTGCATGTCCTAGGAATCAAATACATGCATAAAAGAAAAATAGATAGTCTTCTTGCAACTTAAATTACAGCTTGGCTATATGACTTAGGATTAGTCCTAAAGATTTATTACTACCTAAAATTATCGTAGGAAATATAACAAGAAAAATATCAATTAATTGCAGGATTGAGAATAATTTCACTGCTTATATCTTCATAATTGATTGAAGTCATTTTAAAAATTATAGAAATTCAGGTCTAAGTATCCAAATTAGTTAAGCATGGATACGTTCACTTGTTGAATGTAGCATAAATAAATTGGATACCAACATAAATGAAACAAAGACCAGTTGAAATAGCTGGTCCAACATTCACAATTATCCACCACAAAATTTATAGAGAAATATTTAGAAGGTACATGGAGCTGCTGTTGAACTATAGATAACCTGCACAAGCAAACTAGTAAATGTCAGAGGCATCACGACCTTACGGTTCAGTATGGATCAGGCAGTTACTGATGCTGTATAATTTTTGTTCTATATATTATTTGATGACACTGGACGATATACTGTCCGATACACCAATATCAAACTGATCCTGAAGGTTACCGAAATAATAATAGGCTGATTATTAAGTCCCTGGAGACGATTACCCCTATCAAATCTATACCCACAATAAGTTTGAGTAACTACATGGGAAAAACGTGATTAGTCTACCAAACCAGTTGTCTATATAGTCACTAAAGAAAGGAAGAAGAAATATAGACATCCTTTTAGTTGTGGCAAAATTCAACAGCCATGAGATATGTAACCAATTTTCACTCTTGTTGTAACAACAAATAGTCTCGATATTGAATGAGTGGAAACTTACTAATCAACTCACCGAGAGCATCTTCATCAATTTATTGTAACTTGGCAAATATCAACGTGCTATCCTCCAGTATAGCCCATTGCAAGCAGCTCCTACAATCCAGGAGAGAAGAAGTAGTGACGTCCTGGTTCTGTCAATTATATATTGCTCGGTCCTCTAATTACCTTGTTTCACTTCTTAGTTTTGTCTAACACCTCAATGTATCTCTTTGGAACACCATAGTGGTCCACAAGGTGCTTTGCCAGGTCATCGATCACACCTCCTTGAACCAGCACTTCATGTTGTCCTTTCTTACCTGAAACCAAAAAAGAAATCACATGAAGAAAGCGTTAAACAACATGCAACAAGAATCTAGCATAAAGAAACGACCACAACCACAACATCGATCTCACAATCTAAACATCAAGGGGTGGCTTCAAAGGGAACTCAACTAGATTCTACAAGATAACCCAAGATTTCACAAATATTATGATACACCAAAACTATACAGTACTAGTGAAGTTTTATAACATTACCAGTTTCACTTACCATTTGGAACACCATTCCACCGAAACAACCATATGCTTACTTTCTTTTTATGATTTCTATATACAATATTAAAAATAAAAACCCCCATAACGCTTACTGATTATTTCACAGACATTCCGATACACAAATGACATGATATTAAACCAAAGTAACAGTTCATGTCAAAATATCATATTGTGCAGGAGGGTTTAGAATTTATTTGATTATTTTAGTTAGGCATGGTATTTCTAGCAAGATGATCTTGAGGAAAGCTGCAATCATTTATCGAGGTAGCAATCATATCCAGACTTCCTAAGACTATTCTTAATGGATTTTGAAAGTTATTCCTTCAAAACTTTAAGTATCATAGCAGCATAATACCCACAATAGGAGTGAACAAGTACACCATCTCCAATTATACGGCGTACAGATACATCATCAGCAATCATTTAGCTCTGCTGAGGGCAAATTTTTTTGATAATCCAAGAGCCAGTACTACTTTCTCACTGTTGTACACCTTTGGTCTTCAATGCCTCTCATGACACCTAATTTGGAAGGTCAACATACTACCTATCTAAAATAATAAACCAAATGAAACTACCATGACTTGAATGGGGACCATCTAAAAGCACCCACATAAGCATGCAATAGTCAACTGTGTCAACCAAGAAATCATTCTTGTCCTGCTACACAATTACACAAGAATCAACCTCATGCTCATTCAGTAAGATCAAACCTGGAAGTTCTGCCACTGATGTACTGCATGCAAACTTCTTTTGCAGTTCTGTAGCCAGTGAATCAGCATCCAGTAGGAAAGTTTCCAGACCTGAGACCCTCGTAACCTTCTTGTTTCCTTGTCGTCGTTCTGTCATGATCTGAATGGGTCTAGCAGCACCTTTGCGGACAGCAACTTCATTCCCTTTTGATACTCTATGATGAACTTGCATCCTGCTTAAAAAAGTTGATCCTAGATCCTTCTTGTGGATTTCTGTTGGGTAAGCTGAGCCCTTTTTAACAGACCCTTTGTAGAGAGCATCACACAATGTAGCATCCAGAACTACCATTGCCTTATTTGTTGGCTTAACCAAATTTTCCTTCTCAACATACCTGACAATTCCAGGATATCACTACATAAAATGAAACTTAAGTGATAACAAAAAGATTTTGCAAGCCACATAACTCAATAAAACTTGCAAGACACAAAATGCAGAAGGTTTCAGAATAAATGCACCTGAAGACAATGTCCGAGGCATCTGATGCACTATAAAAACTTCCAGTGTCAGCTCCAAGAGTTGTGAATATGGAATTTACATGAGTGCTTGGTTTGTAGACTTCGACCACCTGTAGTTGGAGTTTCATCTGTGAACCCTCACCTGTGTTATCATGCCTTTGTTCGGCACTCTCTTGAACCCGCTTCCCTGGCTTAAATGACATGTAGTCTGAGTGACCACGGTTAACGCCTAGTAACATGACCTCTTTTTTATATCTGTCTTCCTTTGCTGATATCTGTTCAGAATTTATGATTAACAAGAAGAAAGTATTTGCATCAACTTATAAAAATGATATGTCTAACAACTTGTAGATCCCTGTCTAGTCAACTTATACAGATGACTATAGAGAAGGAAATGATATTCAACAACCACTACAATCATGCACATCCTCTTTATATCCTTGTACCTTAAAACAATTTTCTCAGTAATAGCACACATGTTACTGTCTCAATTTGCAAGGTGGTGCTATTTGCTCCATTATTAGATGTGAAGTTCAAACCAAGAAACTGATTAAAGAATATTTTTAAAAAACCTTTTGACACGAAGAAATAAGCAGCAAGTAATAAATTTCTTTTTCAAATATTACTTAAAAGCTTTATATAAATGCTCACCAGTCCAGCAGAAGATTTGGACTGCAACCACTTGGAAAGTTTCTTATAAGAAGATTTTTTAATGTCCAAAATAATGCCTGCAGGTCTGCATGGTAGTATATGGTTTGACCTATGCATCACAAGCACATTACAGCATTAGAAAAATTGAGTTATTTAAAAGGACAATTACAGAACTTAAAACACAATGTACCTGAAGTAAACATTTATAAACATAACAAATCAAATGTGCCGTGGTAATGATAGCTTAAGGGTTTTGAAGTCCATCAATTGAATTATATGTGGTCATAAAGTCACATATTTTCTCCGAGGAAAATGGAGGGTAAAACCAATAAGTCTCGGTGACTGTATCCTAAAATGATGAGTCACAGTAGTTTATGATGTAATGATTTAGCAATTTTAATAAATTTCGATGAAGTTATCAAGAAAACCAGTACAAAGTGATAGGAACTTGCAACTTCCATGCTCCAGGAAAGAATGTTGCACAGATAACTCCAATGGATAGAAGGGGCAAATGGCAATATGAATAACGAAAGCGAGTCTAGATATATTTGGCCTTTTAAAGACTAAAAAACTAAAATCTTTAGGACATGGAACCTCTGCCTTAAACCTTGTTGATGAAAGGTGAACCATTTTCATAGATGGGTACTGCAATATGACATTAATTACATTTTTTAACATGACAAATTTGAATAAATTTAACTAGTAACTAGCTGACTCAACCAGTACGCAAGATTTATTTTCAATAAGAAGAACCAAAGCACTTGCAAAAAGTGATTCACTTCAACAACCAGGATAAACGCCCAGAAAATTGGGATGTTTTACCATAGAGTGCTTCCAGGCATGGGAAGGTCTTTATCTTTGACAGTTGTATGCAGTGCTTGCAAAAGGCATTTGTCCAGGAGGGCTTCAATTTCTTCACCAGACAAAGTTTGTTGTTCCTTCTCATCACTTTGTACTTCAGCTGTTACATTGTCTGAAAACTTTAGCCCACTTATATCAGCAGTCATTTCTTCAGAGGTTTGAACACCAACATCTAAGTTTTTTGAAGCATCAACATCTGTGCTACCCTGGATATTTGTTGCAATAGGTCCACTTTCTACCACATTAATATCATCTTCATCATTTGAAGCATCTGGATGTACATCAGATGGCTGAGAAATCAGTAATAGATTAGGATCCTCCATGACAACATCTACCAAAAAACCGGCATTTGGAACATAATGACCTTCGGCTGATTGCCTGTGTGGAAGTTTAATAAAAACAAGAGTAAGATAATATTGATAACATATTCTTTAAAAAATTTTCTTCTCTTTGGCCAGGATACTTGCCATAGAAAATCACGATAATAATGTGTTATCCTTAAAGCTTTCCCACGTAAACCAGCTCTTTGGGCTTCTGAACTACTCATGGTGGTGGCTCCAACCTGCAGACTTTGGATACAGCTTCACAACAATAGTTTGAAGTTTGAACAGGATATAGAATGCAACTGAACTTTGAACTAAGAAAACTAACTGTTATAGATAAAGCCCACATACCGCGATTGGTGCTGGATTTCCAGGAACTTTTACTGCCCATGGCTGCCCAGCTAAGAATGAAGGCAAGCCTTCAGGAGGTATACTAATGCCAGGGAACATCAAATCAGCACCTCCAATCACATAACGAGAGACCTCACCACCCTTGAGCAGAAAGGATGGTAAGAGTTCAGGAACTTTCCACAATGCATAAACTGCAAATTTGACAATATGTTATGTTCTTAGACTACCAGTAATTAGATGAATTTTCACTAGCCACATAATCCAATAAACATTTAATTTCCGTCGCAAATATAAATCAACAAGATCATTTAGAATTAGTTAGAACCTTATCCTTACAATTACAGTCATGCCACTGCCAGTCTGCATAGAGTATAAGCATAACACATGATACATCAAGAAAAAAGCAATTCTGCTGAAAGATGCATTCATTTAGCAAATTCAATTATTCAATTTGTATATTCTCACAGAATAACTATATTCTTTATATGACAAAATATAATACACTTAGAATCGTAAATATATGCACTAAACTATACTAAAGTCTTTATAAAGGCAAACACAGAACATAGGACTAGTAAAAAAAGAAAAAGCAGCCAGAGAAACACAAGAAATTCAGGCGATTTAGGGAAAAAAATGATAAAAATTCAATCCTTGCACGATTGTATCCATGTCAAAAACGCTGCCTGGCCTGCATAGATAATTATTATAGCAGGATACTGGCAGCCCACGAGTAGTATGGATGAATAACAGTTAAAACAGATAGAGGACTGTAGTAAGACAAAAGATCACATAAGAATGAAAGCAAGTAAAACTATCAGTAATACTTCCTATATTCTACTGTATGATAGCAGTATGTTGCAGTGTTTTTGACATGGATACAATCCCATTTATGTCAATATTAGTTTTCAAACTAGAAACCAAATATACTTCTTTGTGCTTGGTAATGTTTTGTTAGGTCACTCTTTATCTCCCTTTGAGCGAACTGACACCATCTTAAATGCATTTCATTTATTTTATCTTATTAGGACAACACTTGTTGGTTCACGAGTGTAGGCATGTTCTTTTTTCTTTTTTTCCCCTAGTAATCTTACGCATCTATCTCGGAACTCTCATCTTGGTTTCCCATGCACCTCTTCCTTTTAATCATTCTACATTCACTTAATGAATATAGTCTTCTTTAATCTCTCATTTTTGTAAAATAATAAATCCAAGATACGTAAAACTTTTACTTATAATGATGTCATATCTAGCAACCTTAATTTTACTCTCGTTTTTCATATAGCATTTCTAAAGTTTAAATTTATACATCCATATTTATTCCTACTTAAATTAAAGGTTAAAACCTTTAGTTTAAGTTGTTAGTCTCTATAACTCAAGTTCAAAACCAATTATAATTAAACTATCATGATAATGAGATATTATATCCCAACTATTTTGGGTCTTTTACATGGATATTTGCCCACCATTCAGCTCCATACAAGGCAATATCACTGGTTAGTAAAGTCTTCTTTCTTCCTATACCTCTCCCCATCGCTAACTCTAATTGACTCATCTCGTCAAGCCACAACTTCCATAGGTTTTCTTTGAACAAATTTATACCATCTTAGGTGATTCACCCTAATTTATCTTCTGCCTGAGTCACACTTGTTGTTCTTTATTTATAATTTTAAACATCCACCTCGGTGTTCACTTCTTAACCACACTAATTATTATACATGTTTTTTAAGTCATAACCATCCAACACTTAGCATAGCTTGTCTAGCATCTACTTTATAAAAAAATCTTTGGAGTAAGAGGGACCTGAGAACTCATAAAACCCTCAATGACCCTTTCCACCATACCTTTACTTTATTAGTAATATCTTCACAAATTTCTTCATTTTGTTGAATAATAAATCCAAGCATGGTTTCAGATACCAATTAATATGGTATGCACCGGCCAGTATATGCCGGTCAGGTACCAAACCATTTCAGTACTGCTGTTTTTTCTTTTGTTGATGTCAGATAGTATGGGTTGGTGTACCGCATAGCATACTGATATTGTATTTGTCTTGTAAATTAATGAAACAATTTCAAACTGAGTTTCAAGTTTTTCAATCCAAGATGTTTAAATCTTTCATTTACATAAATTGTTGTTCATTCATCCTACCTATATCCTCAATCCTCCTTTTACTACCATTAAATTTACATTTAATATATTCGGTCTTAGACCCACTTAACACACAATATTTAGTTTCTATGATTTGTCTCCACAACTCAAGTTTATGATTAATTTCATCAAAATTCTTGTCAACCAAACCAATATCATCTGCTAATATATAACATGTATATCAATCCAATATATGACTAGTAAATTCATTCACTACTAATGTCAAAAGGTAACAACTTTAACTATCCTTCATGAAATCCTCTAGTTGTAGGAAACTACACTATCACTTATCTTTTATTATTAAAAAAATATAGTGACTTCAACATCATGGACTTGCTTCAAATTCTTTCAACTAAACTTCCTATTTTCTTTAGATAATGCCCAAAGTACCAACACAGCTCTACTTGGAAACTCCAATAAGGTATAGTGAGATAAACAAAGAAAAAAGCTGAAAAGGAATGCAAATCCTTCAACCAATTATCCTTAACAATTGTCCTTTCACTAGTGCTTATTGAATTAACTTTAAATTTTCATATTTGATGATGCTCTCTTCCCTTTCTACATCATTCTTAGGTGAGCTAGGCAACCAATCAGCACATTTTTTTATAATAGATCAGTAACCATTTGTACAATGTTCGAAAATTAATCACCTACATAGCAACCATGATTTTGAGTATAGACCAGCTCTTGTTGTCATTCAATCACCTGTTCCATCTGATGAATAGTTTTTACCATTTGTGGATGTGAAATCTCAACCATTCAAATTTTGTTCCGTAAACATCTGTTATAGCCACTGAGATCACAGTAACAGAAATTGCAATGCAGCCTAGTTGACAAATTCAACTCAAGCGAATTATTTGCCACTCTAACAGGCAAACAAATCATTGATAAGATTATGTCATGTGAATTTATTTAAAGATGTAAGCAAGGTAGATCTTTTAACAAGAATCTCAAGACACACTTAATTTGATGTTCCTAACAACATTAGGCTGAAAAGGGTTTTCTTCCGTAAAACCCTTTCTGTTATAGCCACTGAGATCACGGTAACAGAAATTGCAATGCAGCCTAGCTGACAAATTCAACTCGAGCGAATTATTTGCCAATCTAACAGGCAAACAAATCATCAATAAGATTATGTCATGTGAATTTATTTAAAGATGTAAGCAAGGTAGATCTTTTAACAAGAACCTCAAGACACACTTCATTTGACATTCCTAACAACATTAGGCCGAAAAGGGTTTTCTTTCTTGATAATAAAACCCAATTCAACAATATTGATCATAGTTATCTTGATTTCTAGTTCTCCTTGGTTTATGTTGTGGTTGTTAAAAAAATATAGAAGGCGGAACAAAAATAATAGTGGTTGAAGATTGTAAATTCAAGTCCTTTAGAGAAACTTAAAGACCTCGCTACAGCATACAATCCATAAATGCTTCATAAAGGACCATAAAAACACTTCTCAATAGACAATCAATGAAGAAAAACAGCATAATGTTCATTGTTTGTTTCCCCCCCTGGAAACAAAGTCCTAAAGAGCATCGTCACAATCATGGTTGAACAAGAGATGAAGCAACACATTCATGAAAAAATACCTAATAGGGTAACATACATAGTACTGAAATGTGAAATGGCAAAGTAGACATGAGTAAAAGCATATAATAATTTGCAAATACCTGTAGGATATATCTCAGTGCCTCGTCCATCAATGTCAAAAAGCATTGGGAGCCCGCCTTCGATAACATATACATGAACCTTGTTTGAATACTTGGCCACTGTTATCTCAGCCTAACATATTATGATGGAAAAAGAAAAAGAAATGGTGTAAGGTGTAGCAAAATAGATAAAGAAAAATATAGCAATATACAATATGAGAAAAACAAAAATAGAGCAAATACAAGTGTTTTTTCAATAGCCTTGGATTTATACTAAAAATGATTGGTCTCTTATTGATGGGATCAACTTCTTACATGTTTCGAAGATAAATAATCGATTAAATAAACAACAGTCTTGATAATAGTTACTTTTGAGTTCCACAGGAAAATAAGTTACAAAGCACACTAATAGTTTGAGTTATAAGATGTAAACCATCGTCTCAAGATATAAAGTAACACTGAGTAAACTATGGGCCCAAGAAAATTCTAGGGAATGAAAGCAAGCAATGAATTTGAACATGTAGTCAACTAAAGATTCATGAACATAATACATCTATTAGGCTTGCCAATAAAGAATGAGTTCTGGAATACTGCATAAATTGCAAATGTCATAATTAAGTGAGAACTGAAAGCATATACGAATTGATCAACTATAGCTTCAGTAAGATGCAATTTCTATAATAAAATTCATGAAGATAGAGAACTAGTTCAACAAAATTTTTACGGCTGACATTTATTATTCTTACTGAACATATAGGAAACAGCACTACTTGTTATGCATCCTGCAATCCCAGCATAGATGCAAGCTTTTATGTAAAAAATTTTCAAGTCTATAATGTCATTTGGATTTTAAAACCAATGCATGACTAACAAATTACCTATGTTTGTGAAAGTTGTTTAGGTATAAAATCTAAAATTTTGTGCATTCACATATTGACCATCATGGTCAAGTATCTTCTTTTTTGGACAGATTAGAAAATGTTACAACAAGAACTTGTTAATTTAAGTTCAAATACCAACTAAAGCTTTTATCCTTTTTTGTTTTCTTAGCTTCTGCTAGCATGGATCTGATTGTGCTCAAGAATTCTTGTAAGAAACAAGACAAAAGGATCATATGCAGTGCATTTATTCTTTTTATCACATGTTGCAGCCTTCATGAATACGTGAATACAAGTTTTCACCAAACCATGTACTTGCTTGCACTTTTTACCTTAGGGGGAAGGATTTCATCAATATTAGCATCTGAAGCAAGTGGAAACCTGTCCCTTGCTGTTCTTCTCAGCTTCTTCTTGTCAGCTCCCGACAAGCGTTGTGATAGTTTTGCCTCAACTGGCTTTTTAAACATGATTACTGGACGGTGTCGAGCAGAGTAAGTGTAGATGGTGCTGCACAAAATGAAGTTTATTCATGCTACCAATTTCTTTGTAACTTTGCAGAAAACCAGTTTAACATTTCATTCTGACTAATAAAAATTTAGCTTTACACCTACAAATACTTAGATTTGTTTTTGAGTAAGATAAACCAAAAAGAAAAACAAAATTTACTCTATTATGCAAAAAGAAACTACTAATGGCAACATGTAGCAATACAAAACCCGTAAGTGACTCGTGATGGTTGCAGTTATTGTTGCAAAGCCTACTGAATATATCATGCGCAGAATCTAGAATAGACAAACACCAAGACCACCATGGCAAGGCTATACAGGAAAATCTGGTCATATCACCCATGCTTCTCTCATTATCAATTAAATGCCGAGTTCCAGAAGCTCAGCACACAACTACCATTGCAACTTCAGATTCCTTTCCCCCAACAACAGAACAAAGCACGATCACGACAGAAAACACAAAGGAAAAAGAAATGAACAAGATTTCAGCGCAGTAACATGCCCTAATACGATCCGAGCGCAATAACGAGCACCGATCCTAACAAAATCCAATGGGAAAGCGTTCAAATTAGGTTGAGCACCATTAAACCCAGGGACGGATTCGATTACCGACGGAAACGCCACGTTCGCTCGAGGCAGAGTCGAAGATTCTGGACACGAGAACTAAAGCGGCGGAGACAGGCAGGTGAGCAGGTATAAATAGGAGTTCGCGGTGGAGCTTCGTCCCGAGGTAAAGACCAAAGGGTAAGCAAGGCAAATTGAAGCCGGGGGAGCGGGTCGGCTTTCTTGGTCTATCTGGGTCGATTCAATCCGTTTAAACCGGGTTCAAATTCCAGGTCGACCGAGTCAAGTTGGATCAGATTCCTTTGGATAAACCAATCTTCCTGATCACTTAAACCGGGTTTTGAGATCTTCTACTTGGTTTTACTGTATGAGTTCATCATCGACGCTCTTTTCCTTCTCTCATTTCCATTCTCTTCCTGTATTCTATCCCTTCCACTCAAAACCCTTTCCATGCTAAATAGTTTGTCGAAGTAGAAATCTAATTTCTCAAAGAGAACATTCCAATCGAAGATCCGATGACTAGTCTCTTCAAAATGAGGTAAATCCGAACCCATATTTCATAGTTTATCGATTTAATTTAGGGGCTTAATCAATTTTTCTAATTTGATTTATACCTAATTTTGAAGGCTTGATGATCATGCTCAGAATCTAACTAATAACATGTAAATCTATAAAGTCATATTATATGTTGTATGTGAATTAGTTTTCTGCTACAGCAATTTATGATTTGGATGCAGCTGATGAGTGTGAGTATCCAGCACTTATTTCATCTGAACATATGCTTCAGATATGAACAAGAGATCATTATAAACTGGAAAACGAGACTGCATTGTCCAAATACAAAAGAACAAGATATGATTATTTACTTTGTCAATGGGTTCATGTGGATGGAACCACAAAGCAAATAAACGAAACCAAAGTTCATTTTTTTGATATTGTGATGCATTACAGTCACATTCAGTGAGGAGTCTGAGATCCAGTCAACAAGGAAGAAAGAATCATCGTCAGATCATATAAGAGAAACCCAAAAGCTATCACAAAAACAAGACAAATTGGAAGAGGACTTGAAAGAAAGAGGAGAATACCTTATAATTTGCTCTATCATTCAAGATCATATGACATGCGTACTAGATGCTTCCAGCAAAACTCATACCTCAGACCTCAGTACACACCTTTACCACCAGAATGTGACTTCCTCGTATCTATCCTCGGAGGAAAAAAGATCCAACATCCACACCTTGGTCATCTATGATAAAAGAAGGTTAGAAAATGAAGACCATAAATCTGATCTTGCAAAAAAGAAAATAAGCAGCCATTTGATTTTTTGCAACTAATAGTGCTTGAAAATAATAGTTGTAAATAAGCAAATGCTACAATTAGCAGGTGCAATTATTTAAATATCTGCCCATGCAAATGCAACATATGAGAGAAGGGGAAAGAGCAATATTCACCTTTTGCTAGCAATTACATATGCAACTATGATATATGGTTTTAATATCCTAAATAAGACTATGAGTTGATTTTTCTTCATCCATCATATCAGGCACAATTTAAGACTATGTATGACCATAAAGAAAAGCTGATAAACCAAGAGATAAGATATCATTCACATGCTCATCTGGCTAGAGAACCATTATGTGGTACTCGACTGAATAAAAAGTATAAGTACTTCAAGGATTTCTGATTCCCATGTTAACCAAAACCAAGAAGGCAAAATTATGTCACATGTATAAAAAAGCAACAGCCTCCCCAGGGTATCTCGATGCTGCTGTAGATGAACCCAATGGCTTCAATTCTTGGCTTTCAATATTAACAATCTATACCAGTGAACAAGACTCAGATTTATGCTAGCGAGTGGGTTGAGGATATCCGCTCTGTTACTGAGGCTGCCACCAAGCAAGAAAAATGGTGGCTGTGAGAATTGAACCAAGTGGTGCTCACAAAGTTTATATGTTGGTCGGTACAACCAACCAAACTAAAAATCACAGCTTACAAAGGCAAAATCCGGTCATATTTGTACACCACATCTTACCAGTTTTGGAAGCCGACTTAAGCTCTGATGAAGCTGCTCTGAACTGGATCATCATAACTTGTTGCTATTGCCTTCTTTCACAAGGCTATCTTCATTAGACTAGTGCTTCATGATTATATAATTGTCAGATAAACCAGGAGATAAGGAGAATAATTGGTTTCAGGAAACTCAGCCTAAATATCTCCCCAAAGCCCCACCAAATGCAGACTAGAATCAGGATGATACGGCTAATCCAAGGCCCATTAAAGTAGCTCAGCTGTGGATAATGTCTTCTCCTGATACACAACTGAAGTATAATAAATAAGAAATGCACAGGAGACCAAGAATAGCAATAAGACAAGGAAAATGGTCGATACACCGAATGCATCTGTGGCAAGACTCAGTCGGGGGCATCACCTGAAAGAAAGATTCCAAACATGCTATCTGCTATAATTGGATCTAAGATGGCCCTCAGAGTTTGTGTACATAAATTTTCTCTGCAGCAAAGATATCTTACTCATAGCAACCCTAAAACATTTTATGATGATCTAATCAAATTAGGTCTATCCAGCCATGATAACTGTCAAAAAATGCAAAGAAAATGTGATGTCCTGCAGCTTGATACAGAGACCAAAGGGAAAACTGCTTAGATTACATATTTCCATTGACAAAAATCATAAAGCAACAATTGCCAACAACTAATAGCTTTAGCATCCTCTGAGTGAAAGGGAACTTAAGAATTTCATAAACAGCATGAAAGGCAATTGAGTTATGATAAAGGGAACAGCTTCTGCATATCAACAAGGAAGACACATGGTAGCAGTACATGTGGAATACCTGCATGCAATAAAAGGTACATAATCAAAATTCCTTATCTTTTTGAAAAAAACAATGCCTCGGATTAACAGTAGCCCATATCAAATTCCTAAGAATTTAAATGCCAGTGTTGCCTTGTTCTAGAATAGCTAATTGAAGGTACAATTAATCTAGAATCTATCCCTAAGATTAAGCAATTAGACAGTATTTTCACAAAACTGAATTTACCACAATATTAACCTATTTTTCAGTAACTAACAACATACAGTTCCGGATCTACAAAGGAGAAAGTAAAATCAGGATAACAGTAGAAGATATTTAAATTCAACACCTGAACCCACATTCAGAATTCAAATGCAGCAGCAATAAAATGTTTAAAGACAATAAATTTAGTTGCTTCAAAGTAATAGCATATGAACTCAATCTGAGAGGTAGAATATCATAGCCACACCAGAAGATTACTGGTCAAACTAAACTACTGCTACAACTCATGAACAAGAATAAGTTGATAAAAGCATGGCATTAAGGTTAATTTTTTTTGCAACAATATGAACACCATATCATCTTTAACTAAGGAGATTACTATTTGCAATCCCCTTTTTGTTATTTACAATCCCATGTTAAGAACTTTGAATATTCCTAAATTATCCTTTTTATAAATAGATATATATATAACCTTAATTTATAACTTAATTTTAATAAAATATTTTCACTCCTTATCTACAACCTTGTTTCTTCTCCTTTTTTTCCCATTCTCCTCCTCTTAATCGCCCAATGTGAACTAAAATGACGGGAAAAAAATAGATGATGAAATGGGACAAACTAAAGATCGAAGAGGAGGAGATTAGAAATAGCTTTTGAAGTTTGTTACAATGATTTAACCTTACAGTGAGAAATAAGGCTATGTGCATTCTGTAATAATCCAAAAGACATCATCATCAATTGCATTAACGATATTATATTTCAGACCTTTGCACTATGAGGTGTACGGACGGTGGGGGAGAGCCGGAGGCAATAGGGTGTGCAGGTGAGGGCTGTAGGGAAAAAATAAAAAATAAAACTTTAGGAGGACTGCAAACAGTAAAGTATTATTCTATTAATTTCTAAGGGATTATTAATAGTAAGAAGGTTGGTGATAGGGCATATTTTGGCCCTAGATGAATCACAGCAACGTCACACGCCATCAGTCGCGAACCCGACGCCACAAGCCGTCAGAACTGCGGGGTGCATGCCACGTCAGGTTCGGTATCGATACACTGTGCGACTTGACCACTCCGAGAACCCGGGGCGGTACCGTCTGACATCGCTCGGACACCTCCAAAGACGCCATCTCGTCAGAGAAGTCATCCCGCCCTCATGAAAGTCAACGGCCACGTCGAACCGAGGTGCAACCAACCCTTGCATGCAGGTATAAAAATCCATGTCCGACGCTCGGCCAAGAGGGGGGAAAAAAAAAAAAGACGGACGGAACTGACTTGCTCGTCGAAGGGGCCAAAGTCGGGAAGCACCCGACGAAGACCATTTTGCATGAAGGTGGGCACCCCTGAGCGGCGGGTGTCTTCACTCCGGAGCCGTCATCCGATGCACAGAGGAGGGTGGCCCGTCGGCCCGGATCCCGACCAACGCCAGTTTGCACCCCCTTCCCAAGGGCGTGCCCACATCACGAAAAAAAAAGCTGCCAACCACCTCGGAAACGAGAGGGCTCAACCCGCCACAAACAACACTCAAGTCGACAGGACTTGGAGCACGAACCCCCACCCACTCAGGAGGACTCAATCTACCCCGCCGGTCCGACCCTCGCCCGAGACGCTCAAGAGGCGTAGCCACCTCATTATCTACTCATCCTACTCATTCCACCGTAAGTTCCCGACGTCGGCCCGCGGACCTAACCGTGCTTACTCATCAGCCACGGTACTTTTGTTCACTAACAGTTGAGAATGGTAGTAAAGAAAAGCAACATAATTGCGTTTGTTTATTAGCATTTACATCGTCTAGCAACACGGATATCATCAGAAAATTTCCGACGAATCAAAAGCCAAATAGTCAAATAAGTGAAAATAAATTGATGAAATTACCTATAAAAGCATCACAAAAGGAGCATCGGATCGAGGCTGTCTCTTCGGACAAATTATTCCGGGGACCGCGGGAGAACCAAATCGGGCGATCGGGACCTCAAAGGGCATCTCTCGCAGCGGCGAATCAGGAACCGAGCAGAAAGGCACGAGATCACGGAAGAGCAAAGGGAAAAAGAGTTGGGTAGCACCGAGAGAGGGAGAAAGAAAGAGGACATGCGAGGGCCGGAAATGTGAGGCGTCGCGGCGCGGATGGGCTGGTGACAGTGTCGTGGTTCCGGTTGCGGAAGGCGGATGGGCTGGTGACAGCCTCTACGGTTTGTTTGCCTGCGGAGAAGCGTACCGCGGGAGGGCGGGCGATAGATCGATCCACCATCAATTCCCGATCGGACGGTTGATTAGGGTCAGTAATTTTAGATCGTTTACCATGGTGGACCCCGTGATGTCTCCAATCACAACGCAGGTATCGTCCATAAGTATACTTCAGCAAATAGAAAGAAATAATAGGAATCTGACCACCATTTGGTTCGGTTCAACAGTTGTATTTTAATATTAAAGTATTATATATATATATATATAGGTTATTAAATTTAAATAATTAATCTAAAAGATTAGCAACAATTCTAATCTGAGCTGAAATAAAAGCAAGCATATATCAAAGTCCCTAAGTCCCTTGAAATGTTGTTTCCTGCATGTAAGCTTCTAAGGTGATAGTAAGGCAGTTAGGGAATGTTCTGTGCCAGAACATTTCATGAAATTTTTTTTTTTCTATTTTAATCCATCGTAAAAGATTATCTTCATTATGATAATCAAGATCAATAATCATTTACTAAATTTATGTTTGATCGTCGAAAAGATCGGATTGAAAAATCAACCAGACCTTAGTCTTTTGTACATTAGTCTTGAAATTAGTTCAGATCCATCTTAGCTCTGAAAGAGACTGACTTGGGAAAGGTGAGTCAAAGTTGCAAAGCAAAATAAAGATTTTTTTGTGACTCAAACTTTGTCAAGCAGGTTGCAAAGGAGAAACATTAGTGTCACCCATCACCAGTCATAGAGTGCTGAACACAGGAGTGTCACTAATTGCCTACCATTTTTCCTATAAATCCCAGCTCATATGATGATGAACACTCCTTAGCCTATGAACAACTACCCTAACACAATCATACAATTCTTCATGCTTGTATGTTACACTAATATAATACATGTACTATGTGCACATGAAGCCAACTTAAAGTCTGCTTCTGCCAATATAATCATGTCTCCAATAGTTCTCTCATGATTCTTCTTCTTCTTCTGCAACCAGAGTATTGGAATTCAATGTTTTGGGCATGTCCTTCCTAATTTGCTTCTTCATCATCATCAATGATAAAGATGCAAAGCAATATTAAGCCTGTGTTTCCAAAAAAAATACACATAACCAGTACTTAACCATGGTTGTGTAGATTCTTATGCAACTTTTGTGCACCTTGAGAACATATATTGCTCAAATCTTTGAATAAATTGCACATACATTTGAACAAAATAGCTGCTACAAAAATTGGGTGCCCTTTGTTATTGAATGGCAGTAGATTAATTGGACTGCTATGTTAAATTTCCTTCTGTGGTAGGTTTGAAACACAAAACCAGAGCAGTGGAAGGAATGAACAAAATGATATTTCTTGGAATGAATTGTAAGAGACATTTCAACCACAGATGTCAATATCTATTGAGATGAAGTGTTGTTGAGCAATCACACTTCCAGCTGACATCAAAGAAGCTCTGGGACTAACTGCATCACTTGACCTTTGTCTCACAGCAGTGCACAAAGTTTGTCCAGAACATACATTAAAGAGGGTCATGTGATTTAGTGAATGCTGTGGCCTTGGAGAAGCCTAATCACAAAAGACAAAATGGCATAGTTATTACACTAGTGAGGACTGGCTTTATGGTGACAGCAAATGTCTTGTGATTTCTATTAATTCAAACCAACAATGATGATGCATCTATCTTATGGTTTTATCCAAAGGAAAAAGATAAAAGATTGCTCTTCATTTTTCACACAAAGGAAGAAGATATGTGTTTAGCTTCCCCTCAGCCATGTTAGAAAAAATGTTCTGTTGTTGAATCTCTTTTTTTCTGGTTGAAATAAAAGATTTTTGTTGAATCTTTTTTTTTTTTTGGTCTTTTTATAACTGCACCTTTAGGCATAGATTTGCCAATTGTTGCAGTCCAACCTGATTCCATGTATCTTTTCTAGAAGATTAGCCTGTTGGTATTATCCATTTTTGAGCTCCAAATGCTCACAGCCATTAAGCTTTACTAGGAAGAAAAAGCACATGAGATTTTTTCTACATGTGTTTTGCTTAAAAGCCTCATCTCAAGCAAGTCTGTGGGTAAGTGGATCAGAATAAATTGAAACATGTAAATAGCTGCAAGAAAAAAATTGTGGTCATGGTTTAATATTAGAGTGAGAAAAATGAAGACTGAAAGGAGAGAGAAAACAGAATAATAGTTGATGTGACAATAAGAAAACAATTCCCACCATCAATATTAGATTTAAGAGATACTTCCACCAAGAAGCTTAATCAAATTCAAGGTTCTTAGAGAAAGAATCATAAGACAGGGCAACACACAAAAAACAATTTGTGGGAAGCATAACAGAAGGTGCAAAAAGCCTAAATTCCATGTTCTTCTTTAGCCTAAAGTCCATTGGGCATCTTATTCTTTAGCTGTGTAAAATGCATGAAACCATGATACCAATCAGCATTGAAATAAGCAACATCTAAGCTTAATGAACTCCAATCTGAGTGACACAAGACAAAAATAATTATAACAAGCTAACATGCAAATCCTGGAAGAAAAAAAAACACTAAATTAACAGAAGAATAGGAGTGAGATGATGAGATGGGAATCATTGGTTAGTCAAGCTGGAGGGAGGTCTTCTTTGCCAAGTGGTGCTTGTTGTTGTGCATCCACACCTTGAGGACCCTTCTCTTCACCCCAATCTCCTGGCAGAACTGCTGCACCATACTCTCCTCCTGCTTCTGAAGCCTCCACCCCAGCTTCTCAGCAAAGCTCAGCATCTTTTCCTTCTGCTCTGGGGTAAACTTGGTCCTGAACCTCTTCTTCACCATGGGAGGCCTTGCCATCACCCCGCCCACCACCCCTTCCATCTCATCAGACTCAGAGGCCTGCATGGCACCCAAAGGCATGATCATGCTGTGTGGTGTAGCCCTTGGAATGAAGCTACGGCTTGCAGGGCTGTAACCAAATGCACCCATCATCTTGCTCCACCTAATGGGTTGGAAGCAGTCGCATGAGGGCTCTCCTTCTGCCTCTTTCCTATGGAAGTTCCTGTGGCAGCTGCAAGCAGAGCACTTCAGGGCCTCTAGAGTTCCCTCCTCACCACTTGGCATGAACTCACCACAGCCATCAGTGGCATTCCCACCGATGGATGCTGCATGGTTCTTGAGGCACTCCCTGTACTTCACCACCACCCCTTTCTTAGTGCTGAAGGATTTAGCGTTGTGGTGGTCCTCTCTGGTGTCAGTGGAGACGGGAGAAGCAGTGCCATTGGACGAGTGGTGGATGGAAGGGGTGTCATGGATGCTGCTGTGGCCAGGGGCCTGGCCGTGACCACCAAAATATGAACTGTTTATTGGGATTGGGATCTCTTTTTCATGGCCAGAAAGATCCATTCTCTCTCAATATTTGTGCTATTTCCTTTTGTAGTGTTCTTTTTGACCTCTACTCAACAAGGAAACAGGTCAAGCTCAAGATTTCTTTTTTTGCTGAAAGGAAGGACAATTGAGAATTTGAAATAGACCAACCTTAAGAACCAAAATTCCAGCTATTAATGATTGCTTTTCCTTGCCCTTTTGACAGAAAACTTGAGCTCCATGGTTCAGGGGAACCTTATCCAGAGACACACCTCCACCACTTCCAAACCAGAAGACCCAGCAGGAGGTAGGAGACACCAGAAGTGGAAGAGATGCTCGAGGACTCGAGTGTTTGTTCCAAATGACTGCTTTGAAAACTTGGTATAAGGAGGAAGAAGAAGAAGAAGAAGAAGAAGAAACTTAGGAACTGCGATAAGACCAAACAGTCATTGGTATCTGCGGAGGTGCTGACCTCCCCCACTAAGAAGGCAAAAATCACTTGACTAAAGTCTTGTTGGTTGTGGAAGATTAGTCTTTCCCACCCATGAGGAAACCAACAAGAACCACTGATTCAAATGACCACTTCATTGTCTCAGAGTATACACCTCAAGAATGTAGGCAGAAATACTCCGTGATGGTTCATGCAACAATGCAGCAGAACGCGTGAGAGCATGGGAGAGAAAAAACCTGACTGCAATTTACTCCAAGAAGCTCTGGCTGGCTTCCTTCATAGGAAGATTCAGAGTGTTTTCCATTGTGCTTCCCATGGCAAGAAGAAGGAAAACAAACGAGGCCAAAGGGTTGGAAGGATAGAAATGAAGTGGTTTGGTAGAATGGTTGTGGTTGTGAGACACTAAATAGTGGTCTTACAGCAGTAGTGAGGGAGCAAAAAGGTTGGAACAAGACGGAGGAGAACAGAGAAAGGCTTAGGGGGGCTGTGACCAAACAAAGATAAAGTGTGGGGTGTTTGCTTTGCTTGCACTATCAGGAATCAAGCTTAGGCTATAGATGGAGGGAGATGACAAAGAGAGAAAGGGAGCTCACTGTAGTGTCAGAAGGGAAGAGGCACACAGTGAGAGACCACATAATGAATTGGAGGAAAGCTAGCCACCAAATTCCCCTTGAAAGAAGATAAAATGGCACATACATGTATCAAAATATTTAGGAAAAGAGATCCATATATTTAGGAAAACAAAATATTGAGATCCCTATATAAAGTTAAAAGAGTAATTTCACAATGTTAAAAAAGAAAGATTTTGTTAAAGCAACGGATTAAATATTTTATTTTGTCAATATAATTTTTGAAAGTATAAGAATCGAGATACTAAAGATTGTTAATTACATGGAGTAATATATTGATCACCGTAAACTTAATTATTTAATTTCCTTATCAGATAATTATGATGTGATTAGGTATTGAATTTAGAAAATGGAAGCCAAGAAATATCATTTTAATCTCTTCAATTGAGACTGTCATTCAAAAAGGTGGATAACATGGCCCATGAGATTCATCATCTTTAGCTTTCAGTGACCAAATATCTCCCAGATGTTGAAAAATATTCTCCATCACAGAGCTTTTTTTCTTTGCTTTAGAACGAGATGAGATTCTTGAACACGTCTGAAGAAGAGGACATGAAAACTTTCAAAGTGGAAGTCAGCATGAGAAGCTCAGTGCCTTGTTCTTGCCATGTCTGCATCTTCTACATGCATGTTGCTTTATTCTTCAGTACCTCCTTCAGTCAGCTTATCCTTTTCTTGAATCCTTCTTGCAGCCCTATAATACTGTTTTGTTTTCTTTATTCCCGGAGATCCTTCTATCAGCCTCACTTTGTGGTAATCACAAATTAGTAGACAGAACTTAATGAACAACAACAATTTGCTTCAGAATTGACAGATCATCCTTGAGGAGGGAACAGTTGATGTTGTCTTCTTCAATTTTTTTTTTCTAAGCACTCACTTTACAAAGCATATCACCATAGTCATCTGTCATAATTAATTATATAAATAAACTGACTAATTACATAATCCTTCGTAATTATATCTCTTTAGTATCTCGATCTTTAGATTTAAAAAATTTATATTAAAATCTCTATAGTTAAACCTCTTTAGCATCTATCCCTATTTAAAAAATTTACATTCAAATCTAAGTTAAACATTTAATCTCATTTACCCTAATGTCATTTATTTTACTACCAGAAGATATAGATCGAGTCGAAATTATCTTTTTCTATTATTTTCATATCATTTGTGACATCGATAACGTTAACCATCATGTCATTCTCATCGATCATCACCACAACAGTCACCCACAACATCATTGTCCGTCACTATCATTGAAATTATCTTTTTGTCCATCGTTTTTGTGTCATGCATATATTATCACTGTATCTTCCATCGATAAAACTAATGACGTTAGGGTATTTGAGATTAAATGTTTCACTTTCATATAATTTTAATATATAAACCAAAATGCTAAAAAGTTCTAACTATAAAATTTTAACGTAATTTTTTTAAATCTAAATATCGCAATACTAAAAAGATTTAGCTACCTAAGACAATTTATAATTAACCCAAATAAGCTCATATGGGTACAGTCACATATTAAATTTCATTAATGAACGTGTGCTTGTTGGTGTGTAGAGAGAGAGAGAGAGAGAGAGAGAGAGAGAAATAAATTTGGGTTGCTGCAGGAAGGGGGAAGCTGGTAGTTGTGGCAGCAAATTAAATGCATTGTTGGTGTCACAGCGATCACGCGAGTCGTCGGCTCCCAAGCAAATCCAACCTTGATTTCTCAGCCAAATATGCCTCATCTCAATCATCTGACACAGCCAAGAAATAATCCTCCTCATCTTATCCCCTTATCCCTTCTTGTTCCTCTACAGTGTACCCCTCAACCACAAAAAAGACACTGCCATAAGGTCATTATCGCTTCATCTATTTGCCTCGTCAATCTAAAAGGTTGGAATAAAAGAATTAGTGGGGTCCCACGATGGACATTAGCAAGTCAAACAACAATTTAGGTTCTATTCTTAATGAGCAAAAATGAGCTTACCCTATTCTTTTTAGAACTCAACAAGAGTATCTAATGTCAATCACATCATCTTTTTATTACTAAATCATATTTTTCTCTTTTGTCTTGCTTTATTCTAAATCAAATTTCTTTAATTTATGATCAACTTGTTCTACATTCACTACACATTAATAATCTTTCTAATCATATTGGTAATTCTGGTAATTTTGAGTCATCATGTTCTATCTAACCATTCCTTGACTATGGTATTAGAATCTCTCCTTCATCAAAATTTTCATGATTTCGTTTTAGATGCTAGTTTTTTTTTTCCGGTATAGAATAAATGAAGAAAAGATCTGTAGGACTCTAAGATGATCTGAAAAAAATCTTTACCAACTAAACTTTGACATCTCTCTCTTTTATCAAAAATTTCATAATTCCACTATAGATGGTAGTTTTTTTTCATAAAAGATAAATGGTGAAAATATATTTCGATCTCAAAACTTTGTGGAGATCTCATAAAGTCTTAACTAAGCAAAAAATATGTTAGAAAAAATTTTAAACTTTCAACCTTGAATAAGTGTCACCACCAAACTAATGTTTTAGGTGTATGCTATTAATTCTTATTCAAGTTTTCAAGCTTTTTTTTTCTTTTTCTCAACAACATGATTTTTTGAGCAGCTTATTTTGGTTTGATGACCTTCAAGATCACATATATGGTCAGAAATAATTGTTGTTTTTGTCTGTTCATGGTAGTTCTAAGTTCAATCTGAGGAACTTACCTCAGCTGATGTTTATTCACCATCCTCTTTTTATTTCTATGGTGAAGCTTCTAAGAAAATTAGACAAAAGATCATCACCAACCTTCCAAATTATAATAGACATTGATAGTGGCAAGTGAAGCACATAAACAAACAAGAATAATTGTTTATGATATCATCCAGAAAAAATGCCAAGTGCTAAATCTAATCTTTAGAAAAATAACTGAGGCTTTTCTATGATGCACAAGCAATATAAAATCCAGGTCAGCTGGCCTCAGATTAACAAGTTGCTATAATTAAATTAATCTACCATGACTGTGGGGGCGAAATCAAATCTAAGTTGGTTTTAGTCTCAGCAGAAACAACTTGTTCAAGCAACAAAATAAGAACATAATTATGATCCTAATTGTGTAGTTCAAAAGCATAATTACCAACTGATAGGCTCTTATTTATCCGTGCCAACACAATAAAAATGCTCTGTTTCCTTTCTTCATGATTTTGTGATCATATGACATCTATCATGTTACAAACAGAAAAAAAAATGTCGGTTTTATACTATGCAATCGTCTGTTAGCTCGTAAACTGCGTATTATCTTTCAGAAAATAAAGCTAATTAGCAATGAACACTGATATGAACCATCGATGAATCAGGCATCACCTATTATTTCCTTGGATAACAAAATGGCTTAACCTGGTAGCATTAATTAGGACACTGCAGCTTCTCCCTAAGTACCTTTAGTATATGAAGAATGAAAAGGCTTTGTGCATCCATATTTCTCCCTTTCATTTTCTGAATTTACTTTCTGCTGACTTGAGCTTACCACACTGTCGAAGACACAAGAAATGACTAGCCTTTGGTGATTGCACGCGGATTCCATGCTTTACCTGATAATAACCAAGAGTAAGAAAGGCTGAGCTTTTTAAACCTCAAAATCTATATATACGAGAAAAAGGCAAGTGCAAGCTCGATTGCTACCTTTTTTTCTTGGTTTTTGGGTGTTGTCCAACAGTGGAGGCCAATGCAACAAGGTCTTGGCTTGTATTCCCTAACATATATCATGCCACATTATGCAAGGAATGGATTAAATCAAGGTAGATACAAACACCTGGTCATAGTTGTAAGATCCTAGTGTTATTGTGTAACATCAAAAAAATCACCCTTCAGCAAGTGTCTTATTACTAAGAATTATGCACTACAATTGGCCCAGGAAAGTTATTTGACTGAAAAAGAGACCACGAGCAAGAAACAAGATCAGCCACCGATCCACATACAAATGCAAAGTGTTCGAATTTGTTATTTTCTATCCATACCAGTACCTGGTATTCGCATTTTAATCAAGAGTTAGGCATCCCTTTCTCACACTAAAATAGCGTAAAAAACATATACAGGTGTGAATATATAAACTGATTCAGTTGGATAGATCTGACATGTGCATTTTAAAATAAAATGTGGAACTTCGAAAAAAGTAATAAATATGTCAACTACATAGGAACTCAGCATCAGGTAAGCAAATGAGTCAATTGTTCGCAAGCAGCTAGTTATTTGGCTCGTTAATGTCTTGCTCAAACTCATTCACAATGTCAATGGACTAGCTTTACTCATTCCAAAGTTTGGTTGTTAAAAAAACCAAGCTTGAACATGACAACTTGATTCATCTAGGCTTGCCATCTAACTTGTTAGTTATTTGGCATTTGAGAGATTTTGAGATAGTCTAAATCTTACTTCTAATCGCTGAGTTAGGAGTTGAAAACAATTTCTTGTTAAAAATGTGATGTAAAACAATCGATTCCCGAAAATAACTGCTCCTCTAGAAATTACACCAAAAACTCAACTCTTTTTAGATTCAAAACTTAGATATTTTATTTCATAGAAAAGAACCTTATTTGGAATCCTTATCCCAAGATGTCAAGTTTCAAGTCAAAAGATCCCTGAAATAAGTCGACACATACCTGAACAAAGCAAAGCTTGAGTCAACTGGCTAGATTGCAGTAGAGACAAGCATCTATTATTGTCAGCCTACGGAATATGGAGAAAGCAATCAAATACAAAATACCCTTGTAAAAATTCATCAATTTTTTTGTGACACCCTAATTTGCTTCCACATTGGAAATGTGAGGCTGTTATAAAGGAATATAGGTTAGATGGGTTTTTATCAACTATGACTTGAACATATCAGGTCATGTGGTTTCAGTTTATCAAGTTAATTGGTGCAAATTGTCACTGGGACAGGTAATGACAATTGATATCATAGCATAACTCGTACAGATAGGATGAGGGGTCCAAGTATGAAAAGGATTACATGTGACGAGGCTGGAGGCAATTCAAACATGAAACCATTACTTGATCTTGAACTTTGACAAAAGCCTAAATTAAAGGAGGTTGTAATGACCTATAAGTGGGAGGATAGTTATGACATATATAAGGCTAATGGGTCTACTATTACTAACCTAGAATAACCAGATTGGGTCATGCGATTCATGCCTATCAACTTAATAAATCTTAGGTTACTATATCCAGAGTCTAAGTTAATTACAACAAGTTCTAATTAATATGCAACAGAAATGAAAAAGAAACAGTTGGCTACAATTACTTCACATATTCATCGAAAGCTGAAAGACTTACTTATTCTCTTTCTCGCAGTTTACTGACTTCTTATTACGGTGCAATAAACTTGGAGACATGGCATAGTGATCGGCTTCTTCAATTTGTTTCTTGTTGTGGCCCCCAGTGGCACTGACCTTGAAGTACCTGACCTTGTCATCCAATTCATCGTCCCAATGCCTTGTTGATTTCACTGTTACTATTGAGGACTGTTTAACACACTGATGGTTGACACCATTAAGTGGAAGAACTTGGTTCATATCGAGTTTTGACTGATTTACATGCCTAGGGTCTGCAGTTTGAAGCCATGCAGTCTCCAACCTCTGCTCATCAGGCCCCATTTTTAGAGGCCCTTGGGCTGAAACCTCCTGCCCTTTATCTTTGTTGTTATATGAACCATTTTTTATTTCTGACAGCAACATGGGTATGCTTGTCACAGCATCGTTGCTGTCTCCAGGTGCAGATCTGTCACATTGTTCATAAGATTTTTCTGAAATTCTTTCATACGAATCCAAAATTTTGTTGCCATTGATCCTTTTTTGATTGGAATGGCTACTAAGGTTATCAGAGTCCACCTTCCTCTGCTTATCATTTTCCATTTGGTTGCTTACCAGAGATGGCATTGATCGTAATCCTTCGGGTACAACTCCTAATCTAACATCTACATTCTGTCTCAAGACTATCTCCATTGAGTTTGTGATGCTGCTCAGAAATCTCTGAGCTCTTGATTTAATAATGCTATCCTCGAATCCAATGAAAGCGATCAATGTGGCTGCAAAATGTAGTAAAGTTCTTGTTTGTAAGCAAATCAAATTTAATATGACAAGGAGAATATAAGAGACAATGTAGTTTCAATAAGAGAATTGCACATGAAGTTCCTCTGGAATATAAAATTGACAATGATAAAATGGACCACAGATTTAACATGTTTTAGTTCTAATTGCGAGTTTCTCAATAGAGTTTCAGTGTCAGTTTTTCCTAGTGACCAAGTGAAATTCCTGCAGCAATTCTGAATAATAAAGTTTGTCTTGTCTGCCCTCAGTAGTTTGCTTGGCTTTCAGGAAAATCACAAAGCACAAATGTAGGACAACATACAACAGCATATACTACCACAATAACTGGACCACAACTGCAATGCAATGTGGTTTGGTGCCGTGTCTGCACGTTATGCAGTATGCACCAGCATGTTATGTGGCATGAACAACCTTAATTAAAATAAAAGCTTAAACATATCATATAAAACAAGTATGTAAATGTCGATCCATACTAAATACTGATCCACATTTGGACCAGTATGATACCTAAAAATGATACAGGATACCATGATATCTGCTGAAATATATAAACAAATATCTCATGTCAGTAATAATTAGGCATGGCCAGCATACTTGTAAGCATAGGTTCCTTGGAGGGGATTTGTTGCAAAATTAATCTTTGTGGAGCAAAATTTTGCATATCTCAAAGATTGTAACATATTCTGTTAAATAAAAACTTAATTATGACCTCTGCTCGTTGTTTGCTGATATGCAAAGTTGGATGTTAACTACCTAACATGTTTTTAATATGTAAACTGTTTCTGTCACTTATTTCACAACCTAATAGTGAATAATTACATAATGTACTGAGACATGAAAAAGACATGTATTATTGCTTGATCCCTTCCCAGAAGCAATAATCTGTTTATGAAGCATGGCTACAGATATGGAAGACAGACATGACACATTTTTCAAAATTTCTTACAAGGAATCTACATGACCAAATAATGAGGGAAACATTATCTTTGTTATGTATTGGGACTCCACTAAATCATTTTTCAAAAAGGGCATCTTAATCGTGTAATGACAAAACACTCACTAAACCTCTAATTTACCTTAGGGCAATGTTACTTCAGTGGATGCTTGGATAGAACTTAACATTTTGTCCGTGCCGGTACATAATGACAAATATTTACTAGTTCAGGTATCAACCGGAACACAATCCACCCCTTTTCAGGTGGTCCAATCTGGTCCATTATTATTTTCCTTTGAATCTACCCCTTTTAAAAAGACACAAGAACCCCATCACATCTCTCCCAGAAGAAGCCACTCAAGCCTCGCACCGTCGGACCGCCCACCCCATCAATCTTCCAACACATGGTAGCCAACATGAACCAGATCTGTGCTGGTTCAGCCAGAGACCTACTATATATACCGGCAATGAACCAGACAGATAGCAGTCTGGTGCTGAAAACCTTGCACTCACCTATTATATATACTATTTCTACTAGAGAAGGGTATAATTAATGCATAGAGCACCTTTAAATGTCAACTGTCGGGAACATTGGCAAGTTGATCAAACTAAAATAATTGGTGACTACACCAAACTTACGAATAATAAAATGACTGAATATATCCAAAAATATTTTAGTCTGATGTCTTATTGTGTGTTATAGTTTGTATTGTTGGAAATAACAATTTAAAAGAAAAAGATAGTTTTAAACCGATATAAAGCAAAAAAGTTGTGGCAAATATATGATAGTAGATCTTAACAAGTTTCTATATTAAAATCGAGAACATGTCATGATTTCAAAAGAAAAAAAATCAATTATCTACCTTCATTTTCAGTAATTGATAGAAGTCTTCCACTGGTTGAAAGCAATTGTCTAAGCGTTTGTGAGTGGCATCTATGGATGCACATTGTCCAAATTTCATCCAGATTTTCTGGGTTAGCAGACCTGAATATTTCCTTGCAAGTAGCATCATTTGTTTGACCAGAATCAATTAATATTCTTTCATGAGATCTCCTGCTTTCAGGCAACATTTTACAAGTTAGTTATACATGATGAGAAGTATATGTAAGGAATAAATTATCATGACCTGTTTTCGCAAAACGGGGAGTTGTTCTCCATGCCAGACACAGTGTTACTATTTTTTATGGCATTCCTCTTGCTGCTGGTGCTGCTGCTACTTATTCGATTAAGTTCCAAATTATGAGCAGAACCAAGCTGCAATAGAGCAGCAGTGAACCATGTTGAGCGCTCGCTTGAGTGTCTCAGCTGCTTTTCGGCGTCAGAAAGAATTTTCAAAGCCAGCTGTAATCTTTCTAACTCAGCTTCAGTTACTAGAAACATTTTAGAGGTAAATGAAATAAAGTCAGGACTAGAAGAAACAGCCAGCATCATTCAAAGTGACAAATGATTAACATGTATCGCCAGTAACACATAAGCATGCATAGGATTGGAAAAATCCTCAGCAACTGATGTTATGAAGTAGTTAGGAAGGAAATAAATAAACTTCATGAACTGCTACATGAATATAGAGGTGTTATTAATAATTAGAAACTAATAGAAACAGAAAGAAAGAAACCTAACATTTTGTTCATTGCTAAAATTTATATTATGAAGGTTACACAAACTTAGCTGCCAATCATTTAAAATTGAGTAGACAATAAAGGATCAACTAGGAGGAAATAGTCACAAACTAGAGATTTAATCATCAGTGGCAAATAAGACTGATTAGACCTCAATCACCAATATTTGAAGAATTAATAAGAGAGCAAATGATTGACACAGAAAAAGCAGCAGTTCAGACTGATGGTTATTTCTGATTTAATTATTACATTTTTCAATTTCTTGTTAACTTTGTACTTTCTTTCCGTTTCAAAATTTCAAGCAACCACTGCTCTAGTGTGCTTACTCCTCCCTATTTCCAAAGAAATCAAAGCAAGATATCAGTCAAATATAATATTTATGATAATAATAACAAACTAGTAATAAATAGGTATTTATCTTCTCCTTCACTTAGCTCTCTTGAACCAACACATTGCATTGGCACAAAAAAAGAAGTTTGAATAAGAAAGAGATTGTTGATTGTCATCCTGTCAATGGCAAGCATGAAAGAACATGATCGGATGCACTCACAACTTTGCTCACCGAGAGCTGTACCACCAGAATTTGACTTGGTCATTCGATATGTTCCAGCAATTCTGTCCATTATAAGTCCAGCTAATTGGGACATCAAGGCTATAGGATCAATGCCTGAATCTATCAGCTCTCTAGACCTCTTTACTGTCTCAGCAGTATCTGATGACATGGCAATCTCTAGAAGCTCAAGCAATTTTTCACCTGGTACAACTCCGACCTGTAAGTTTTCATAATAAGAGGACATGTTTCCGGGGTAATAGAAATATAATTATTTATCTAAAAACACATGTATATTTGTTTGATTGTCTATATCAGAAATGTTCACAAAAAGAAAAAAAATGTTATTTTGATATGACTAGAACACTATATTTTTAGCTCAAGACAATCTGAGTAAGACAGTCTTCAATAACTCAAAAACATTCTTTCTAAAAGATGACATCAAGAGAGAAATGAAAAGGAACCAAAATTGTTTAGTAAAACGATACACAAGAAAAAAATTTAAGAAACTCAAATGAAAGCTTTTCTATGACAGTAGAAAAATCCTAGTGCAAAAATTAAAAACCTTAGAAATGAATTGTGTCATCAACCTTTATGCATTCTCTTTGCAAATTGAAAAATACAGATGCATTTTCTGTGTGATAAATGCCTTCCAGGTACCAATAAATGTAGTTGATTTTCAAGGCTTCTAAGTGAGACAGGTATGAATATTTAAATGTTTAAAAATTAATAATATTAATTATTAAACATAAAGACTGTAAATAAAGAAAAATGCAAAAGAAACTCACTAAGTCAATTACAAGTGAACTAGTTATTCTTTTGCCAAGCAGACTCAACTGATCCAACATTATTTCTGCATCCCTAAGTGAACCATTTGAATTTAAAGCAATTAAATTAAGAGCATCCAATTCGACATCAAGATTTTCTTTTATAGAAAGCTTCTTCAACCGGCAGACTATATCAACATCTTTGACCTTCGAAAAGATGTACTTTTGACACCGTGACATAATAGAATGAGGCAAGCTGCCAGGTTCAATAGTTATGAATATGAAGACAATACGAGGCAGTGGTTCTTCAAGGAATTTCATGAACATGGACCAATTCTTTGAAGATAACAAGTGGCATTCATCAATGACAAATACTTTATACTGTGAAATTGTTTTAGCCAATGATAGGCTTTTCAACAAATGTCTAACTTGATCTATGCTCATCTTATTTGTTGCATTCACTTCTTTCAGGCTTGTTCCATTTCTACTAGAAAAAGCAGTGCATTCCCTACAAAACCAACATGGCTTGTTCTCTTCAATAGATAAACAGTTTAAAGCAGCAGCAAATATTTTTGCAGCTGAAGTTTTTCCTGTCCCGCGAGGGCCATGAAACAGGTAAGCAGGGGCTATTCTTCCCCTTGAGATGGCATTACCAAGTGACTGGATGACAATATTCTGCCCAATTATTTCCTGAAAAAACCTAGGCTGGTATTTTTGGCTTAAGGATCTTTGATCTACTATATCAAATGCAGCTCCTCCAGGCATATCTATTTGCAGTCCCTCCTGGCTTTTACAGCTAGACCATCTCCTTCCATCCAAACGGCTTCTTGCCTCCAAATCAAGCTCCCCAAGTTTACTTGACAACTCATCACTAGTCGTATCCAGTGACGATTGGCCTATGTCACAGCTATTTGTCAGTAAAGGTAAACCTTGAGAAGATTTTGCCAGGTAACTTTGCTTGTGGCAACCAGATAATTTCTTTTTTAGGGAATGCTGGCTCCCACAGAGAATGCCACTGCCTCTCTTTTTTAGAGTATCTGACAGGGAAGGAGAACTAAGACCTCCAACTCCCATATCTTTAGTTCTCTTTGGCCAGTAGCAAGGAATGCCACATCTTTGAACCTTTGATAACTCTGGTTGATCCAGTTCATCAACATCAAAGGAAGCAACAGTTCCATTACAAGAACCAACAGTACTGGTGTCTCGGCCACCATACTTATAGTAAGAGCTAGTAGAAGCAGGAGTGCAAGATTGAGATGATAGCAATCTTCTACTAGTTCTATGGAATTTGGAGGAAGATAACCAGCTACCAAATCCAGATCCATACAATAAGGGTGAAGACGAGTGAGAAATATAACCATCTTGTTGGGTCAGCTCATGCACCAGTTGCTGCAAATCCTCAGAGCTGTAATCTTCACCATCATCAGATTGCTCACCTGAGTCAATGATTCCTAAAGAGCATGATGCTGTGCCCATTAGCTTTGATACAGTTGGATGCTTAGTCATCCCCCTAACTGAAATTGTTCTTCTGAATTCTCGGATATTTCTTCTAACTGGGTTTCCTGAATATGTACTTGTAACATTATGAAAATTTACAGGAATTCCAAGACAAGTATCACTCTTAGAATCTTCAATAAGAGAATTGCTTAAGGTAGTGTTGTCTTTTGGACTTCCCTTGACTAAGTCATCTCTGTCTTCCTCATCTAGTTTTTGCACTCTTTCAGTAGTATGATGCCTCAAATTGTAGAGATACCTATTTTGCCTTCCGTTTCTGCCTCTTAAAGATACATTGAGCGGTGAGCTATAGTTAATTTCTCCAATGAAGTTCTCCATCATTCCATTTCCATTTTTTACCTTAGAATTTGCAACAAATGACTTGGAACTCAAAGGGGACCTCCAAGATGAACAAGTTTCGGGGTCGCGTAAGAAGCGTGCCCTTTGTAGAGCAGTAAGCTCCCTCTTTAAGTGAAGTTCACTTGGACCAACAGAAGTCTTCAACATTTTTTTCACAATCAAAGCTTCAATTGAAGCACAGAAGACCAAGTGATATAGTCAGAATGCACTGCACTTGGTCCCTAAGTTGTATTCAGCTGCATAACAAATCTACCAGAATCATCATTTTTAAACCATAACACAAGCTAAGCCATGCAAAATCGCTGTATGAGAAATATTCTAGTGAGCACAATGTGGTTACATAAACAAATGATCGCAATTAACGGGCAGCAATTAGTTTCTGTTAATCAAATGGAGATAATTCCTGCAAAACAATCGAAACTCAAATCAGACTGAAGATACAATTCATGAAATTTATGATCCACTGATTTGAACATCAAGATCAAATAAGTGCCACGAGCAGAGAGAATAAAAGCTATTGATGTAAAAATATCCTAAAATGCAACAAATGAACGTTTGAAGGATCAACTTCAATGTATATCCCAACTAAAAGTTTAATTTTGCAGCATTACTTTTGCTTCCAGCACTTTGAACCACCACTCCAGAAATGTTAGCTATGCATTTCAGAAGGAATGACATTAACATGCAAAACCATAAGAAACCATCTTTACGGTTTCATTACACAGAAAAAGAGGTACCCAACAAGCATGCAAAACTATTACTAATTCTGTAACTTGTGACATTCGGCTCTCTCAATATGTGGAACATGTACACACCAGCAAATCATTTGGCATCTCAAAAACAGTTCCAGAATGCTTGTAAAAGAAAACAACAAAAGATCAAAATAAACTGTTTTAGCCATAATATTCTAATAATCTACATAAGATGGACAAATTGGCTGAAATGAAGATTGTGGTAATAATTATCCACTGGTTGCTGTTAATCCATTATAAACAATTTCATTAACCAATAAGGACCCCGAACTTGCTACAAACTTCAATGTATTAGAAACTGAATCAAGGACAAAAAGAAATTGATAAGTACAAACATAAATGCTCAAATGATGGTTACAAATTTTAACAGTATCAATATGGAATTTCCAATTTGAGTACATTATGCATTATATTGTGCTCAGAAATTGTTGTGTTAGATTATAGAAATCGAGATGACAAGGAAAACACATGTCAAAATGAATTTGTTTTAGTCACTTATTTAGCATCCCAAATAATCCTTGAACGGCTAAAATTATTTTATATCTTAGTGGTCTACAAGTAATAATTTGATGCCACACAAATTAACAGTGACTTCAAAGACAAAGTAAATTAACAGGAAGTGCATAAGACAATAAGGATAAATTAATATTTAAATAGGAAAACCATTCAAATGAAAAAATTGAAAGGATATGTGTAAGGATAGGGCCAAGTTAAGCACCCACAAGAGTCAACTTGGCCTGCTATACAAATTTGTACCAAGCAAACATTTGGTATAGGTATAAAGGAGAAGAGAATTTGTTGAAGATGGACAAGGTTATTTTTCCACCTCAACATCTGTTTGTACTGTGTGAAGCTGGAAATTGCCAGCCACCCACCTACTTTTTTCCATTTTTAAGGATAAAAAGATAAATCCATGTTAGAAACATGACATTTCTTTTCAATAAATGCAGATACACAGTATAAGATGATACCAACTTTCTCTGGTTATGTCCATTTTAGTTCCCTCAAAATGAGTGGAAAAGAATTAGAATAAGAGAAGGAGAGACTCCACGGCATCAACCTACCTAGACAATAGAATTACAGGTTCTTCAACTGGCAAATCAAGAGGGGGCAAATAGAAATACAGAAAGTCCATTTGCTACACCAAGAAAAACGATGAGGTAATGAAGTAATTAATACAGACATTAAACTACTGGGATGGTACTCTGAAAGGAAATGACCAACCCAGCTGTATTAACTACTTCTGGGGTAACATTGATAAATCAACTTAACCTGGAGGAGAATGTGACGAGCTCAAAAAAAAGCTCATGTAAAAGGAACCAATCAGTGAATGAAAGACAAAATGGTGTAGAAAACCATTAACAATAACCAAAGAACAAGAACTAAAAAAACATTGCAAGTTAGAACTAAACATCAACAAATTACCATCTCAAACTCTTAGATTTACGATGTCCCTAATCATTCTTCTTTTAGGCATAGAACTATAGAAATCATAAACATGCGTATAAGAAAGACTAAAGACACCAAGTAGATGAAAAATCAGCACCTAGATGGAATAATCAAAACAACAAATCAAGGTGAAGCATAGAAAGCTCATGTTAAGCGAAATGAAGCTGAAAAATCAACAACATGGGCTTGGTATCGAACCACTTCTCAGGACGAATAGCAAAAGTCCACCAAAAATAGAAGTGACGCGAAAGATATTCTATTTGGGAAAAAATATATATATCCAAACAATCGCACCTAAACAGCCAAAAGATTTGATTTTTTGGCACAGACACAAAAGGTTTCCTCGATCATATACCAAAAAAAGCGCGATCCCGAGATCCAGCATCAAACAAGTGCGTAAATCCACCTAAAATGGCGCACCGAAGGCGGCATTACTGGTGATCAAACCATCAACAGCTAGAAAAGTTCAAAAAGTGATCTTCAAACCATCAGAGCAAGCAGGGAATTACACAGTGCGGTAGAGTGAGAGCTTCGGATGATCTGCGGAGAAGCGGAGACCTTCTGATCCAGCAGAAATTTACACCTTACACGGGAATCGATCCATACGAGACCCCAAAAGAAATCATCTTTTAGGGTTTGAAGAGGGGACCTTCCTACACTCCTCAAAATTAAAAAGGTTTCCCCCCAAACGCGGCAGACGGCTCCATTTCCTTCATTGGCAGATGGCGTTGGGCGCCCTTTTCAAATTCATAAGACTCCTCCTCGTATATTTAATACTTTTTTAATCCTTTAAAAGGTATAATTTGAGAGTCTTTGGCACCAAATTTTGATTTTTTATTTACTTTGCCACGATTTCTATATACCAATTTGTGCAAGAATTAAACAAAGGTAATAAAGAACAAAATGATAGAAACGAAATAATCAATTAGTTTCGTTCATGAAAAAAGTAATCATAGTATTGATAAATAATAAAATAAAAAAATATATAAGATGATATGAATATATTCAAAAGAGAAGTATAAATAGAGACATAATTAAATATTATGACACCAATTGGTATTAATAAAAGAAAACGTAGTTATAAGTATAGATAGAGATTTGAATGCCTTCGATTCAAGTAAAAATACTTACAAATCTTTGGAGCATGAATTCTCTTACGATCATTCACCATGTTATAATTTTTTTTAACTCGTAATTTTATTATTGGATCCAGTAGAATAACCTCCAATTATGTTCTAGTCGAACGAAATTACAATTTATAATATTAATACCTTCATAAAGCTTGATCTTTGAAATAAAAATTTTCTTTACAACAGATAAATTTAATATCCTAAAGGATTTTTTATTTATTTATGAAATTTTCCTTACAGAATAACTTCTCGATATAATTTCATAAAATAAATATAATTGGAGCATCTATTATATTTTTAAATGTGCTGACCAATTCAACTAATAAAAACTTTGATTTGACAGATAGTGATGGATGATCATTTTTTTTCTTGCTATCGGTGAACAAAGAGGACAACAAAATTCCTTCTGGTTCTCAGGTCAAAGATCCAGAAAGCCATGGAAGTAGGAAACACAAACTAAAAACATACAAGATGAGGAAAAGGGAGAGATCTACATCTCTAACATTTGGAGAGTCAGGATAATTTAGTGTGAGAGGGGCTTCGAGATGGAGCCCAACAATAGAGGAGGAGACCAGACACAAGAACTGCTGCTCCAGCAATGAAGCCTGTGGGTAGCGATGAAGCTGCTCCAATGTATGGCAATGGCAGTGTGAAGGCATAGATGGCGAGAGGAACTGAAAAAAGTGAATGCCAACCGTAAGTTTCAAAGCTGCACTTCACCATCGTGTCAAAGCATACAAGAAAGAAACAAAGCTCTGTTGAGCAACTTTTGTATTAGTTTTGCTCACATCATTGTTCGAATTATTTTCATGTGCAGTAAACAATGAGAACATTATAGATATGCATATCCAGGATATTTCTGTGCCTAAAAAAGAAATGAATGGTAATAACAGGAAAACAGCAATAGACATCGTTCAAGTACTGAAGTCGACGACAACAAGAACGTAGATTTTTTAATACCATTTTTCTATTAAGTGTGTACCAATTTAGACTCACTGGTTGTACCAAAATAGAAATTAAAAATAGCAACCTGCTTTATTCTAGGTTCATAACTGTAATCATTGAATTAGAATAATCATCTGGCGTTAGGAAATAAGAAAGCTTCTTAAAACAAGGTCGACCAAAATGGATAATATACTTACTTAGCACCAAGGTCCCGATTTCATGATGGACCATCAGTATGGTTGTGCTAGTGTGAGCGTGGAGCAGCTTGCAAACACAAGGATCTCATACATCCCTAAGCTTTATGAAAAATGCCTTATAATTGGTTCGAAATGAACTCGAGTTAAACACTTACAGTGAAGGCACTTTGCAAAGAATTAGTTGACCTTCACCAAAAATTTCTATAATTATTCGTATAACCATCCAAATCAATATTGTAGCTGAAGACTATTTCAAACAGACCATCTACAGACAAAACTATTATGTGAAAACTCAGCCAGTTTAAATACAACTAGTCATACAATCATCAACTAGATGATTAAGAAGATACTATAGACTCTTAATTATTACTCACTTTTGTCCATCTATTTGTGGATAATATGGATGAATTTGAGACTTCAACATCAATACTGTGATTTCATAAAAGAACTGGATAAACATTACATCCTTGGAAGTGACAATGTTGATGAGCAACCCATCAGATCAAACTATATCCTTACAAAGCTTAACCACACTGGAAGCATTGGCAATATCACTAAAGGGTTAAAATGAACCATTTTTGAAAACTTATCAACCACAGCTAAGACAGACTTGTGCTACGTGCCTGAAGAAATCCCTATACAAGATCCATGCTGAAGTCATGCCATTTAATGGGCCATTGGTCACTGTATAACCCTGTGTTTCCTTTCCTACCCTTGGACAAGAGCTGCTCCCCCAGCATGCAATTTAAAGTCATAAAAAGGGAAGACGTCGGCAAACACAATCAACTTCCTCACAAAAAAAATATGTATTTTTTATCTCATGCATTACATGGTGGTGAGGCCTTTTTTAACCAAAGAATTATAATTTTGTCATGATCCTGGATAGTTTGAATGCTAGCTACCTCTAGATGCACCAAGCTGCAGTAGGCGCCCATGTTGGTCTTCGGCACCCAACTTATAAGGTTAGTACATTGACCTTCCCAGATCTAGGTTCATCCTTTTTCAAAATTTTACGTTGTCATCAGAAGAATATGTTGCCATGTCATGATATGTTTCATACCGTGTCATGTGCCTTCGCAAGATTTTGTGATGAAAGTGTTTTTGAGTTGCCTGGTCACATAGGAACCCCTTCATACCATAGTCATGTTGTAAGATCATCCACTCCTATCACTATTTCTAACTTTAATGGCCATGGTTAGGTTGTATGATTTTCCACATTCCAACAAAATTCCTACATTTTTTTAGTGCAATCATGGTGCCCCATGTCAATCTTTTCAACTTGCAACCTTGGGATAAATAAGCTACTTACCCTAGTTTTTGTTGGATGTCTAGTTCTTACATGTAGGTTAGTGAACGAATGTCACATGACTTGACTTGCATAAGCTAAGTTCATAATAATGTGACATCATGCTAGACAACAAAAAGGATAGATAAGGAGAGAAACTAGTATTTATCTCAACTAGAGATGTCATGAAAAAGAAACATATGGGGTTTGAGATTAATTATTAAATCCCATGTGTACTCTCTTCAAATTTTTTTTCCTTTAACATTGTAGTACCAAATTCTTGACTACAATCGCAGCTAGAGATAAATGTTTAACAATATCAGCGTCATAAATTCTTCAAAGTTGCATCCAAATTTAACATTTTCTTATATGAATATCATAATTTAACAATATCATTTTGAAATATGATAAATGTTTATGTTCATAAAAATTGTATCCTGGTTTTTCTTGACTAATTTTTAATATGAATGATGCAACATAGGAGGATATTTTGCTTGCCAGTGATGGATAGTTGGATCTTATCCATAGCATGAGGAATTGATAGTGGTAGGTGGTTCTGCAAAGTCCATATGATCTAAATTGTGTTTTACATAGAGAATTATGTAAGTAGCATACATGGTGACATACTTGATATTTTAATTTTATTTCTTGATGTTCTCAGTTAGATGTTTTTTGTTCAAATCAAGGTTCGCAATTTCGTACCATACTAAAGTATCAAGCTCAGCTCGGTACGAACGGTACGAGTATACCAAGCGAGTATGCTCTGGCGTACCGCTTGGTATATAATAATAATAATAATAATAATAATAAGTTTAAAAAATATAAAAGGGTGATCTCGTCGAGGCAACGTCGCCTCGTTTCTTCTCCTCGCGCGGATGAGAAGAAGTCGCTAATGGCACCGAGGTCTCATCGCCTCAGATGAGGAGGCGACATCTCATTTACGGCGTCCGACGAGAGAGGGCGGTGACAAATCAGGATCGTCGAGGGAGAGCAACGCCAGATCTCCAAATTCTCCCTCTTCTTCCTTCTCCCTCGGCTAATACTGCCCTGTAGCGGGCGGCAACGATCGAAATCGACCGTCACCAATCGATTTCGCGTGGTAACAGGGCAGAAATAGCCCCAATCGATGGTTCCGCCTAGTAGCGGGCAGTCTACATACTGGTCTGCTGGCGAACCGGTACGTACCACCCGGTACGAGCAGTATCATTGGAAATTAAAAACCTTGGTTCAAATTATTGAAGTTAGAATGGAACTATTAAAACTTAAACTCTTTAAGTTCTATAGAGCATGTAAAAGAGCTTACTAATGATACCATGAAGGTAAAAGCTTTTACCACTTGATATAGAAAAGATACGTTTAACTCATCTTGTTTTTATGAATCAATGTCTGAAAGCACACTTGACTTAAATGCTTTCTTAATTTCTTGTTAATCAAACAAGCAGTGTCTTGAAAACTTGACTGCTTAGCATTCATAAAATGTGCCATTATGTAGATGGTAAATCTATGTTGAGACAGTATTCAATTTGCAGATGCTAAGTTTATGCACTAGACTTGGAACTTTGCTGGTCTCTGGATACAACTCCTTTGTGGGACATGTACAATGAAGTTAAATTTCATCAAGTCACAACCTAATAGTGTAAAATGTTGTTAAAGAAACAGCTATTCATGTGAGATTTTCTATAGGACAACCATTAAAAGCAAAAAGGGATACAAGAACACCATTAGATATGAAACTAAGGAAATCTTTTAATAGACTAACTGCAAACATATAATATTGGTAAGAAAGATAGAAATGAACCTGCAAAAGTGGATGCAAGACAAGAGACTACTGCCGAAGAAATCTTCAGAAGATGTAGCAATGATATGTTAAAGGCCATGTTAACAATCACAAACAATACTGGTAAAATTGGTGCACCCTCACATCCTGTCATAAGCTAAGAGTTATTGTCAAAATAATTAACTAACTGAACACAGTTCACTAGTGAGATAGATGGACAGTACATACATAAATTCTTCCTTGCTTGTACTGTAGAAAGAAAAATATCATGGGATAATGGTACATACAAAATTAACATAAGACATGAATACATATACATATTTATGTGCGCGTGTGTGTATATATATATATAAATATAATCCAAGGCAACATGTAATCAATCAAAATGAAAAATGCTGGAACCCTATATGAAAAGTTATAATATGAATTCTCCACTCTTGGAGGCATGTCTTGAAGTAATAAATAGCTAATAGCATTTTTAGACCCATTTTTAATATCCCAGAATACTTGGAATTGCAACTACCATTCTGACAGGACTCTTGATAGTTAACAATGCACCCTATACTATCCAGGGTCTGCCGTACCGAACCATACCGCCTGGTACGGGTGGTACGTACCGGTCCGACAGGTTGTAGCATTGTAGCAGTGCACTGTAACACTGTAGCAGTACTCTACACACCTGGGTGTACCGCTCGGTACACCTAGGTGTACTCGGTACACCATTCGGTATACCGTACCGTATCGGTACCGAGCCCAGGTCGAAATACCGGTACGGTATGGTATTGCGAATCTTGATACTATCTATCTTGTTTTGAAAGTTAACCTTCTCAATCTTTCAGCCTGGAACTCATGTTTTTTTTCTATAGAATATTAATGCTTTGCTTGTTCTTCTTCCAAGAGTGTCCTTTTTGGAAAACAAATGCACATTGATTTTTTGCATTTGATTATCTACCTATTTGAAACCGGCAATATACATTTGCCTTATTATTTATACCCACAATCAAGGTTTAAAAATTAGGGTGCTTGATTTTTTATTATGATATTTTTCCTATTACAAGGGTTTTAGAAAAGAAAATTTAGGAATAAATACATATCCAATAAGGCTAAGAACAAAGATTGAAGGAATTAAAGGCAAATTAATAAATTTAGAAGGCTGACTTTGATGCAAATAGGAAACTAAAGCTTGTAGGAGTCTAGCTGAAGAAAATTATCATTGGTTATTCACTTCAACCATAGAGATGCAAGAAAAATAATGATATTTCATGAATTCATAAAAAATTAACAAAGATATGCAGAATACAAAGGGAAACCAGCAACTATTATGAAACTACAGAAGATTATTGAAGCAAAGGGAAGGAACAAGAGGAGAAGAGGAAGAAGCAATGCAGTACAAACATAATCATAGTTCGAATTAATGCAAGCACCAAAGCACCTCCAACTACCACCTAAACACAGCCACTAGGAATTGGAGGAAAAATAAAAGAGATGGCAAAAGAAGAATATTGGAATGAAAAAAAGAAACACGAGAAATGAAAACAGGATGAAAGAAGAAAGATGAAGGAGATTCCAGGACTTGGCTACCACTACACTCTAACAATTGAAACAACCAGGGCAGAATGGCAACTTCAAGGGGGTAATAGAATGTCAAATGACATAGAATGGTAATATGGAAATTCTTGAAAGTGTGTCTAGAACAGTGAAATGTGATTGGATCCAGGAGAACAAGGAATCCGGTGCCAACCTATATTAGGCAGTAAGCTTATTGTACCAATTTTTTATTTGTCAATTGTCAATTATTTTTCCTTTTTGGTTTCTATTTCTTTCTCTCTCTCACTGTGCTCTCTCTCCTTTTAATTCTCTCAAGCATTCTCTCTCTCCTCTTGCTGCCCTTCTTCTCCATGTTATCACATGCATTCTCTCGCTACACCCTGCTGCCCCACTAGTCTGAGTCGCCACCTCCTCCAATACGCCTCTTCCTCCTCCTCATCTTCTTCTTCGTCACCTCCTCTTCCACCCATCTTCTCTCCCTTTATCTTGCTGGTAGCGATCTGTAATGGTGTAATACCAATCTGGCTGCCAACCCCATCTAGACACAGGACCAAGATCCTAAATCTTGGCATGAAGCTTTAACCAGGACATGGTCACATTGACGCAATCATTACTCTTCAGCCACAACCTCGTGTCCTTTGAAAAAATAATACAAACAACACTCTTGATAGAACGAGATCTAAGAAGTCTACATGCATCTTTATTGGCAAAGACAAGAACCAAACAATAAAAAGTTCAGAAGTTGATTCCAGTTATGTATCTCAAACATTTGAGCTGACTATAGCCAGTTATGACACAAGACATTGCATAAGACAGACTTTAATAAATTTATGCTTTACTGTTTACGTGACTAGGAGTTTATAAGCATTCTGGGAAAAATGAAACTGCTTCATGATGTAATAGCAGAAAAATACAATTGATATACCTTTTGACAGTGAACCAATATTTAAGAAGCAGGCTGTTCCATCCCTAATGTATGAGGGCAACTGACTGAAATGAATGCCCCATAGCTTTGACAAAAACGGCATTAAAATGCATATAAACAGTGCCTGCATCATATGGTCATAAGATGTGTGTATAACCTTTGGGAAAAAAAATTAATCAAAAGTAATCTTACTTGAAAAGCAGATCCAAATGAGTTCACTACAAAAAGATCAACCGAACCTCCCTGGCATATGAAGAATCAACATTTCCATCAAGAAGTTACCATTAAAATACACTAAAAGAATAATTAGAATATCTTTTGGATCAGAATTAATGTCATCTTAGTGCAAATAAAATATAATGTTCCCAGTAAATGAACCTTTAGTTTCTTAGCAGCATCCAAGAATATCATCTCCTGCATGTACAAAAATACCAAATTATTATACACTTCTTTCATTGATAAGTTTGTGACATTCTACCAGAAAATGTGATACCTTCAAAATGGTGTCAGCAGCTTGAAATAAAAATGATGTTATCATGAGAAGTGACCAAAATATTCCAGCATTTTTCAATGACATGCCAGCAACTGACCCACTGCAAAAAACAATCAGATTTTGTTGGCTTATACTGTTAAATACAAGACTTATCTATTGAAAAGAAAAAATCTACCAAAATGGAAGGACTAAAGATGAATCATGATTTTTTAGTACCACAATTATTTTAGAATTATCATCACATTTAAATACAGAGGCCTGTAACAAAATGTATTTCATTAAATAATATTGATCATCACTTATGGGCAATATAATTGTACCTAGCTTCATTCAAGTCAATTATAATAAAAATCCTCAGAAAGCTGCTTGAAACCATGAAATGGTTTTGATGAATAATCTTGATACCATTATAATATAGTAGTAATTTTTATACCATATACTGAGATTTTAATAATCATCCTCAAATGCACCATTAGAGTGAGAACAATATAACTAGCCCAGGAGGTCCCTAGAACACTATTGTAATTCTATCATTTTGCATGCAACTACTTTGAGCTTTTTGATAACGGTCATGCGGCAGCGAAACATCGTATCAATATGTTATTTCATAGATCTTTCATCTAAATTCATAAGCATCTTTAATTTTTAGTCCTAAAGGTAGGTATTCTACTTTCTTTCATAAGATTTTTGAATGGGCTATTTGATTTGGAAATCTTGACGAAAGATATGTAATTCATAGTAAGACTTGGAAGATAAGGTCTATTTAATTTGAAACTTGCAAACACAGTTCTTTCACAAATCACAAGAGAGAAATATATGAAACTTGCATAGAAGACTACTATCCCAAAATCACCAATCAACCTCAAACCCAACCATTAGACCTCCATTTTAAGGCCATAAAGGGACATACAATGTATATGTTAATCTCCATGTGTGTTTGTATGTAAAAATGATTGTTGTGCTCCTCTCAAGTAGCATAAGACAATCAAATACTATCCAATCATACAAATCATATATGAAATCATACTAATAATTAATTATAATATATTTTATGCCATCTTGTACCCATTTCTTTTGTCATAATATTTATATCTTGTCATGTTTACGTCCCATGCCCTTGTCCATGCATTGTAAATCTTCATTTAATTTCAAATAAAACATCAAAACAATTGTCTTTAATATCTATATGATAAAGATACCTTGTCACAGTGATTACTACTCCAACCATCACAAGCAAGCACCCTAGTATTTGGTTGAAACGATATCGCCTCTTAAGAAATATAACTGAAAAAAGAAGCTGCCAAACAAGAAATGTCTGCAAAACGAGATTTACAACATGTTATTTGATTTGGACTATTTCATCAATGCATCGTGAAAATAAATATATCAGTTAATTCTATTACCTGAGATAGTACTGGAATCGATGCCCCAGAAAGAACAGCTACTCTAACAAAAATCAAACCAACAACATATATTAGTGTAGCCTCTATGAGTCAATGCCTTGTATGCAGATTCCATTTAGTAATAATATCTAAAATATAAGGACTGAGAAGCCTATTATGTAAGAAACAAAGAGGCAGTCTAAATAGTAACATCAATATAAGGGTATTAGTATGTTGTACACAAAAAATAATAGAATGATAGAGTAGGTACAATGTTGAAGTTACTGGCTGTATCACATGCTTTAACATAACATGCTTAAATTTCTGGCATAACATTTGAAAAAATCATGTGTATAATTCGAGCATTCAACCACTTGTTTGACTTATCTAAATTAAAGGTACATAAGAATATAAGATCACAGAGACATGTGTTCATGATAGTAAATTTCTCCTTTGTTTACTTTTATATATAGTTTCATACAGTTCATGAAATTAGTAAGATGAATTTATTCTGATGTTTGTACGAGTGCAATGTGTAACTAAAGAGATTACACTTTTTAGTATAGTCAGGTTAATATACTCCCTTGAACAAAAATTTTCTACTAGAGAAAAGTACAGGAAGCAAAGAACCAACCTGTATCTGATTAAAAGATGAGATGACATTATGGATAAGTTGGCATGCTCATAGCCATCAGATAGTGAATTTTCTAGAGTGTGCACCACATGGGCCTAGTTCAGTCATCTTTTGTTGTTGGGTGCTCATTAGACTAAAAAATGTTAATGCAAATTAGAATCACAGGAAGGATCCTGAGAATCAGGACTTATGAAGAGTATGAATCAGAGCATTCAGTTTTGCAAAGATACTCCAGTCCCTCATTTCATTGGAATATTTCATAAGTAATCTATATAAGTGAATTTCCATCCCGTAACATGCTCACCTTACTAACTACTACAAAGACATTATAAGTCAATTGACAACTGCAGATACTGAGAAAGTATTTTCAAGAAATCAGAGAGAAAATAATTGATATCTAGCACCAAGTACTTGTCTAATTCTAATGATGCACACAGTAACAGGTTTAACAGATATATCGCTTGACAAGATAAGCTGCAATAGGTAGTAATTCTCATATGCTAGCATACCTCCTGCTGCCATTCCTGATGCTGCTGCCAAAGCCTCTAGAAGTCCCACAGCCAAAAATGGGGTCTTCGGTAGAGATAGCATCTCATCGGTGACAATGCCAGTATGATAACGAATGCAAAGGATAGAAAAGTACACCACCAAGTATCTGATCAAAAGGATGATTCATCGGTTGATCAATAACAACATAGAGCTCATTATGTAAACTAGAGTAGCTGAAAAAAAATAAAGAATTTTAGGTCAAATGACATCTAACCAGGGACATGTAGATTCCTAGACATGATTTCAGAATACCATTGTTTCGACAATGGTGTACTGGTTTGATATCAAATTGATAGATCAGTGTGCCAAAAGTATTACTGGGTGCTACTACATGAAAGAAATTTTTTGTACTCTTTATTGGGGTACAAAAGCAAATTGAACATTGGTCCGAGAATATTTTAGTACCAGTACCAGTCTAGAATTCCAAAGCCTGTTCCACTATACATATTAATACTACTAAGGGATATAACAAACCAAGTTAATTTAACAATAGTGATATATACCACTAATATACAAGATGATGTTAACAAAGAAGAGTATTTCCACTAATACACTAATATGTGCCTTACTCACTGAGGCCCCGCACACATTTCTGCCTTCTGCCCTATCTCTTACATGGGAAGGAGCCCTGGGGCTACGATCTCCAATGGTGACTACAGCCTGTATCGAGCAACAGAGTACGTATCTGAACCAGAACCACCCGACCCATTTGCCCTCCTCATCGGCCCCAGGACCGTATGCGGCTACCGAGCGTAAAAAACAAAAGGGGACCGTTGCACGAATCTCAACGTCACGCCCACATGCTGAAAGCAACTGAGACAGCTACCCCCCGACTCGGCCGGCCATCATTGGCACGTGCGAACAACAATTGCGCATCGACTGCCACCGCTCACTTCCCAACCCAAAATAACTGACAGCGAGCGAACCCGACGGCGAAAACGCCGAGTGAAAGCAAGATCAAGGGAGGAGATTGCGAAAGGTTCGCCTACCCGAACGTGGTGAATTGGGCGAGGAAGAACGGGTACTCCTTGAGCGGTACGAGCGCAAGCTTTTGGAGCACTCGATTGCCGGTCCCCAAGACCACCGTGACCGCCGCTGCCGCCAACACCTCCGCCGCCCTGCTCCGCTGCCCCTCCACCTCCACTTCGCCGATCATCTCCCCCATGGCGCTGAGGCACATAACCGCCGGAGATCCCTTCCCCCGGCGCGTCCCTCGGCCGCCAAGGGAACGGTCGACGGCCGGTTCTGGGGTCCACGACACGCTCGTCGATCGGAGAGCGCGGGTGATCCCATCGCTCGGTGCGGAGCGGACGGACACAGGTCGGAGATGTGGCCGCCGGAAAGAGAGATCGGATGGTGGGGAGATCGAGGTGTTGAGGATCCGACGATAGCATGTAGACATCGCCGATCTGGGAATTGGGTCGAGAGGGAGGGAGGCGGAGGGGGAGGGCGAGGGAGAACTGTCCACCCCGGTCTCCTCGAACGCACTTTTATCTCGGTCCGATGGTGACGGTAAAAAGTCTGAAGACGACGCCCCCTTCTGTCGCGGTGCGGTGTTGCGCGGATCGGAAGTTTCTTGTCGGAGCAGCGAACAGGCGCTGAAGGAGCGTGACAGCGACACGGCATAAAAGCACGTGGGTGACGGCACTTCAAGAGACACGTGTGGATTGTCGGTTCGTCGGCGAGGAGGAAGAGAATTCGCGACCGTCACGTCGGGCTTAATGCGACGTGGAATTGCCGCGTTGGAATGCTCAAAGGAAAGGCCGGTCAGATTCGGGACGCCTCCCATCGCTGAAAGGTCGAGCGCGGGTGCGGCTCCGTGGACAGTAAGCGGTGGGCACGGCAGGGCTGCCTTCGGACTTGGGTGGTGGGGATTGCAAGCAAATGTCGTTTGTGATTTGTCTTGGGAAGAAAAAGAACCTCAAATCTTTTGTGTTTCTCCGATTAAATCTTTTTTATTTTCCCAGAATGATCAAAAAAGAAAACTCGAGGTTTCATTAGTTTGGAATCTAACCACACTTAATTATCAATTTTTATTGTAGATTATAGGTTTTATACGATAATTTATGTGGGGATTTGAGTGGATGAGTATTGTGAAGGTTTGACACATTTAAAAATAAAGAAGGACAAAAATTCTTATAAAAAATCTTAATATAATAAATTCGTATCGATGATGATTATTTAATCTAATATTATTGAGAAAGTGAGAGAGTTGAAGAATCTAAGACTGAGTCAAAAATGCACACGGAAAGATACATGTATTTGGGTTCATCTAGTCAATGAATCGAAACACTATAAGCAATAAAAATATTATAATTGAATTTTAATTGGTTTAAAACCCCACCAATCTTAATTATTGACTTTACTATATTAAAGTGTGAGTTGTTTTAAATGAAGATTAGGAATACATTAGCATATTTTGAAATAAACGATAACAAAATATTTATTTTTCTCATTTAATCTTAAATTTAGATCTATATATTTAAAATAAATCTTAATCATCTGTCCTTATTGTGTTTCAAGCTAAAGGTTTTGTTTGTTTTATAGTGTAATATCTGTCTCGAGACTATAACCGTTGTTTCCTAATTTAGAAAGTGATTAAGTGGTGCCTCGGATACCTTTTTTGTTTTAGGCAACTGTCTTAGGTAATGTTTTGGTCATTATGATCAAATTAAACACTTTGGAATATATCTTGTTTTAGGTTAACACTCATGCATAAAAGGGCTGTTTTGAGTGTATCAGGTGGTTTAATAAAACTGGTGAAGTAGTAAATTAGTAAGTGGGTTTTCTTTCAGAACACTTAGAGAAAAAAATTATCAATAAATAAATATATATATATATATAATTTCAAAAGGGAGGATAAAACTTTCAGAACACTTAATTGACATCGGGAGGATAAAACTTACGTGAACTATATATCCTATTTCAAAAGGAATGATTACGGACTATCCCCTATAAAATTATTTTATAAAATATTTAACCTTTTTATTCAGTATAAAAGTTATTTTCAATATAACAGTCCATACCATATATTTTTTACTATTTAAATCCATTACCTTAAAACTAACTTGAGTATCATAAAGATTGAGTCGAGAAACTCATAAATAATCATGATTTTTTTACGGATTATCTCATGACATATACGAGCGCTTTCATCTTGAATCTTAAAAAAATTTTAGACATATCAATGGCATCTCTTTCTTCTTGCAATTGTGGATCGGAATTTTATTGAGTTGAGTAGGATTTTACTAGTTTTGCCTCCCAACACTTGATAATTAAATTGACATTTATATAATTAGGATTATAAAAGGCCATATCATCATCCAAATCAACATGAGTGCTATTTTTCTATTAATGCATGCACTAGTTTATATCTCTGCCATGATTATAATTATAAAGAATTCCATCGTCGATGTTGGTCGGAGCCAAAATCGTTGTAGGCCAAGTTTATCCAATTACTATCATGCTACATTCAATAATAATAATCTTGTAGTAGTTTTAAGTAACTGTAATTTAAAAAAACAATAATTATTGTATTTTAAAAATATCATTTTAACTTCAAGTTTTAACTATACTTTTTAAAAACCATAATTATAATTATCTTATATGCGACGATTTTATAAGAAGGGAAAGACAAACATACGAGTATAAAATATATTTACCATAACCATCATTTATTCTTTCTATTACACTCTTCTTTCATCTCTTTCCTTGATTCCAATAAATTTTCTTATACCTCTTCCATCCCCTATACATGTTCTAATTTGTTGAGTTATTCAAGCATCCTCAAATGATTTGAAGAAACACTACGGTAAATTTTTTTTTTTTTTCTTGTGGTTCTTACCTATATATTACTAAGAACTATTGCGTGAGGAAGAATGGCAATAGGTGCCACCGTGAAAAGATGATTTTACAATTTTAAGTAAATATTTACTTATTACTGTGTAACTCAACCATAATAATAAATTGTTGGACTAATTAAATATTATTCGCTTAGTTAGTTACCTTAGTATTTCAATCCTTACACTTTAAAAAATTTTATTGATATCTCTAATTACTAATTAAAAGTGAAATGTCTAGATTTATTTATCCTAATGTCATCGATTTTATTAATAAAAATATTAAAAATAATAATAATTTTAATGTTCCGATTGGTGGTGGCGAACGACGTTGTTGGGGACCGCAAGTGATTGTTGTAAATAAAGAGAAAGGTGAGGCTACCCTGCATTTGCATCGATACCGATATAATTATCAAGTGGCACTGATTTGCATCACTGTTAGCGTCAACATAGTTGTTGAGTGATACTGCTCAACATCTACATCAGTGATCCTTTCGTAACTCGACAATTGTATCAATCCAAACGTAAATATAGAGCGATTCTCATCTCTTATTGACATTCTTCTTATCTATAATAGTCACTTGTGACCCTCTAATGATGTTGTCATCTGTCACTACCGATGCTGTATGTAACTATAGAGATGCTAATATAACTTTTTAAAGTAGTAAAGGTAATTAACTAAGAGACAATATATAATTAGCTCTAAATTATTTAACCCAACAATCAATAATGCTAACCACAGTAATAAATCATACTTATCCTGCATAAACAATCACAGTAATAAATATAAAATAATTATAATAATATATTTTATAATAAAAATAATTATATTTTATGGCATGGATGACAACCACAATAATAAATTATATAATATATAAGATGATTTATCTATGATTATACTTTACAACCGCTGGGATACATCACAATAATTTCACAAAAGACTATCAGATTCATTTATCAACAATAGCATTTATATAAAAAAATTAATATTTAAGCATAGCCAACTTCAAATACAAAATTCCAAAAACACTTCACATAAGTTTGTCATAACATAATGTGATCAACATTTTAATACATTTTACAAAAAAAATTCTCCATATGGGAAAGTCCAAAATAGAGTGGAAAAAGATAACTTCAAAGAATTATTTTGTAATTCACACTGAAAAAGTGAACTATTGAAAGGATCAGCAAGCAAAAATGGCATTCATGATCTCGGCAAATATGCCTCCAAAGACTTTAGGTAAAAGTACTTTTTCAGGTTAAAAATATTTAGTAAATTGCTTCGAACTAATTCGCAGAGAAAGTGGAATTCAAATTACCAAAACATTTTTCTCTGATTTCTATTTCTTAATAAAAATATTATTATCTGGGAAAATATTCATCAGAAAACAATGTGTTCCACTTCATAATAACAATAAAGATTCTTGTCCATCAATAAAAGAACATACACTAGAAACCAATGTGGGACAGCTGGCGCACTGTTATTTGTCATCGACATCCTCGTTAACTAAGGAATAATGAATCATTAAACCCGTATTAGCGATAATTACAAAGTGCGAATTAGAATTATAGGTTTTGTAGCGTTATTTATGATTTATATGTATATATATATATATATATATATATATATATATATAATATTTAATTTTATTCTCCCATTTTTTGCCTGCCTTAACTAAATTGTTTTGGCCTCTACTTTCCTGCTGCTGTATTGCTCATCCGTCACGGCCGTCTAAAGCCCCATCCAGTTCCTCGTCTTCCCTCTCGATGATGGGTTACCTCTCGTGCCGTGCTGACTCCTCCGTCGCCACCTGCCGCTCTATCTCCTCCTCCGACGTAAGCTCCCACAAGCCCCTCCGAAAGAAGAAGCACAGCACCAACAGCCTCACAAATTTGTCGCCACCGAAAGAAGAAGCCGGCGACTTCGCCCACCACCCCGGTATCCGCCACTTCACCTACCGAGAGCTCGAGTCGGCCACGGGCAACTTCTCTGATGACGTCCTCCTCGGCCGCGGCAGCCATGGCGCTGTCTACAAGGCGGTCCTCAGCGGCGGGCGCCAGGTCGCGGTCAAGCGCCCCTCCCGCCGTCCCCACCATCTCTGCTCCCCCTTGCCGGCGGCTTCCGTCGCCGCGGCTACTGCTCGCGACGAGGTTGAGAACGAGATCGAGATCCTAGCCGGCATCCGCAGCCCCCGCCTCGTCAACCTCATCGGCTTCACCCCCTCCGCCTCCGATCGGAAAGAGCGGCTTCTGGTGGTGGAGTTCATGCCCAACGGCACGCTCTACGACCTCCTCCACTCCAATCCACGCCCGCCCGGATGGGCTCGCCGCATCCGGCTTGCCCTCCAGACTGCCAAAGCCCTTCTCACCCTCCACTCCGTGCAGCCGCCCGTCATCCACCGCGACGTCAAGTCGGCAAATATACTACTCGATCAGAGCTTCAACGCTCGGCTGGGGGACTTCGGTCTCGCCCTCCGCGACGATGAGGATACCAAATTCCCCTCCGCCCGCTCCACGCCTCCCGCAGGCACGCTCGGCTACCTCGACCCCTCTTACGTCACGCCTGAGAACCTGAGCACCAAGACGGACGTATTTAGCTTCGGGATCTTACTTCTGGAGATCATGAGCGGCCGGAAGGCAATCGATGTTGCCCACTCCCCGCCGTCGGTCGTGGAGTGGGCCGTCCCCTTGTTGAGAAAGGGGAAGGTCTCAACGCTTTTTGATCCAAGGATTGGGCCGCCCAAGGACCCAGTGGCGAGGAGGCAGCTTGCGGCACTGGCTGCCAGCTGCGTGCGGTCATACAAGGAAATGCGGCCATCCATGGAGGAGGTCGTGGAGCAACTCAATGTGTTGAGCAAGACAGTGCTGTCGAGAGCTTGGAATGGGCTCTCGGTCGGAAACCCATGCTCGGTGGTTGACGTGGAGAGGCCCTTGACGAAGTTGAATTCTACTAGTATCAATCGGGGCCGGAGTCCAGCTTCAGATTCAAGGTTTCATCGAGAGGATGAGCCACTTGACAAGGATCGAGACATGGCTGTTAATGTGAAGAAGCCCCCTTTGATTATAAAGGAATCTCGTTCTTCGATTATAAAGGAATCTCGTTCCTCGAAGAACGCAAGGAGGGTGCTCTTGGAGGACACAAGAGGAAGTACAAATCTGTTGGATCTCATGGCTCAGCCTGATCAAGAGCTACTTAAAACGTTGGCAGCTGGTGTGACTAGTAACAATAGTCCTACTATCAGCAGGGCAAGGACTCTGCGAGTCATTCATGATTTCCATGGCAGTGATGCAATTTTGCAATTGAGGAGGAATGGATCTTTGACAAAGGAGCCATTGAAATCATTTTCGAGATTTAATGAGATTGATACTATTAATGAGAAGGCTCATGATTGAAGCAGAGATCTCCTATGACCACCACTTGGTTTTGTTATGGTTTATTTATGCCATTGTCGAATGAACAGTTTTCTTTTTCTAGGGTGAAACAAATTATTATTTCTGTTGTAACTTGTCTATTGTTGCATAGAGTAGGAATTATTCTTTCGTATGTGCATTGTACTTGGTGGCTTTCCCTTCTGCAGATCTTGCTAATTTAGTTTATTATGCATTGATATAATTTCATAATGGAAACTTCTTTTGTAGTTGTTTATAATTTGGCTAGTTATGTTACCTATAACTATCATTCTTGTTGACTGTAGCTAATTCATGCATTTCTTGAGTAGAAGTGGAAATATTTCTTTTGGTTTCTTCTTTAAGTACATGGAATTAACCCATTTTAATTTGACTTGAATTTAGCATCATGCTTTTCTCTCTGAGCTCATGATCTATATACATGCCAGACTTACCTTCCAGGCTTCTATGACCATATGATTCCAATGGCTCATAGTTACATCAAAACCTTTAGAATTCTCAAGGTTGATCTTTTTAATTTCTTGATTTGGTACTTAGAGTGATCTTTGTTTGTTTATGAACCTTTTTTATCATTGAGAAAATAGATTGATAGTTTCTATTGATGGCATGATATGATTTGATCCACTTTGAGAGAGAGAAATTAAGCTAATTGAACTAGATATCTGGTGTATAAAGAAATATAACAATCATCCAATATGCCTCTTTGGTTTACGGTGTTCATATTTATAGGTTACTGGTGCCTTGATACCTACTTAACAAAGGTTACATTAATTTCCTGAAGTATTTTATCATATCAATAGCCGTAACTTGTTAAAATAGGTCTTCTAACTAGACATTTTGCTGTTAAGGACTGGAATCAATCACCTAATTCCTCCATTCACTGCTGCTGCTGAAGCATAGTGTTTTTGGCCCTTTCAAGACCTGTTCTGTTCTTTATTTTCTTCTTGTGACCATGACAAGTGAGCCACAGGGCTAGGTGAATCATATACATATATTTTTTTATGAAAGTGGTTGCCAATCACCACAAATCTGGTTGCTCTTTTCTTTGGTGGGTTGGAGGCTTGCCAATCTCTAACTTGAGCCAATCTACTTAATATAAAACCAAGTCCAGTTGCTGCCTTTGGCCTTTGTATGACTTTGATGCCTAACAGGACTCCTTCCTTTGCGTGTGTCATGAAGGTTTTAAATCAGTTTTGAACACTCATACTACAACTAGGGTTCATTCCGTATGAAATCCTCTGCACCATAGGATCAGACCATGTTTGCCTAATGAATCCTAATTATTTTTCGGTTCAATCTTAAACAAGATGTCTGGGTCATGGGTCAGTGTTTCTTGAGTCCAGTTTAAATTAGGTCTCTGCAAGCACTGAGTTGGGTGCCACATGCCCATCCAAGGACACCATAGTGGCAAGCACTTGTTGCAAGTGTCCTAGGGGCTAATTACGAATTCTCCCTTGTAATTAGTTGTCTTTAGCATTATAGTCTTTATATTTTCAAAAGTTATATTGGGATCCCTATACTTATGAAAGTGAAACATTTAACCCCGTTTATCTTCACGTCGTCGACTTTACTAACAAAAATACTGCAAGGTTTACCACTGAGTACTTGTGGTATTTTCGTCAGCTGAATCAACAACGTGAGGAGAAACGGGGTTAAATATTTTATTTTCGGAAGTATAGATATTCCAATAAAACTTTTGAGAGTGTAGGGATCGAGATGCTAATGGTAGTTAATTACAAGGAATAATCTGTAATTAGCTCATGTCCTAGCTGCCATGCTGAGTCACAAGGTGGGCCATCTATTTATTTTACCAAGGCCGGCCAGCACATGGCTGAAACTAGCCCATATTTATCTAATCTCCAGCATGAATTGGAGACTCAGGTTTGAGTACACCATTTTGTTGTCACACAAGTGATCCTGAAGGTTGCCTCATAAAATGACATATGTAATTCTTGGATGGAGTATGTTTCTAGTGTTAATCTGGATTTTGCATTTTCTTTGTGCATCTTGCCATTGCATTATCTAGTTTTCTTGCTGCAGGTTCTTTGTAGGCATGAGTTTGAACATGCTAGGACAAAAATACATGGAAAAGTTTATATATTACTGTATGAATCCAGCAGTTAGTCCTTGTTATTCATTTTGGGTTGTCCTTACCGAGTATGCTTATGAATTTATCTTCTCTTTTAATCTCTGTTTTGTTTGTTTAATTTTACGGTCATTATCTTGCCTTGAAGTAATTGTGCTACACATGAATTCCTGGTTGGCAATTTGTTACTGCCATTCATTTGCAGCATGGTCTATCTTGATTATCACAATTAACAAAATATAATGAAGGATGTTCATTGCATTGTAAGCTGTATCAGGTGGTATTTCTATTGCATCACTATGGCTGTCAAGTTAATTCACTCATTCCAGCCATGAATTTTCAATGATCTGGATTATGAACAGTAAATGAGGCTATTGCTAAAGGTGTCTCCATCATGAGCTGATATGGTAAGTGATTCAATTGTTAGGTTCCTGTAATTATTGTTAATGATTTAATTCTTCCTGAGAAAAAATGAATGTATATATATGCCATTCTACCGCATCAATAGATGACAGTTTATGGATGATTTACATGTTTCTTGTTAGTGAGGCAAGTGAATGAGATGTAAATAGGGATTATAAGATCAGACGACCACAATGGCACATCACTGTTTTCGGATTTAGTTTTGATCATCAAGTTGGTTTTTATGAGAACGAATATTATGTTGTTATTTCGACAGTTTTAGCAATGTAGTTTGAACCAAACTAAATTCCGTATCACTGATCATTAATTTATTTTTCTTCTTTGTTGGAATCTAAATCTTTAAGATGAGGAGGCGTCGAGTCTAACGTGTGTAGCCTGATTTAGCTTAATATGTATAAGGCTGACTCTTGTTTTTAAGCTTGAGTGGTGTCGTATTTACAAGTTTAAGAAAGGTTTAGCCTACATTTTTCTTTAATTGGATCTGTTGCTTATTTTGATTGCTTTCAAATAAACTTGATCATAGTTTCAGAATCGGCGACTCAGATTCTACCAAATTTGGAAGCAAAATCAAATTGGTTTTAGTCGGTTTTGGTTTCGGATAAGGATTTTAGTTTCGAATAATACCACCCGAGTGGTACATACGGATCCGTTATGCGGATCACTTGGACAGTATCATTAATTAGTGTTGTTTTTGCCCCGTTATCATCTTAATTCAATCGTCATGAAATGTATATCACTTAGTACCATACCGAAAGAATCTCGAAACTCCGGTACAATAGGTTTCAAAATTATCAGTAATTGGACTTGGGTTTGTGTTTTAATTTTTTTCTCTATACAATCGGTTCGGAATTCAGTCATCAGAACCTGATTCCAGTTCAGTTTGAAACCATCAAATCATCGTCTGGTCAACCTTCAAATATATATATATTTGATGTTTTAAACGTTTTTAGAAATATCCTGATCATGTTGACCACAGAGTTTTCCCCCCGAGATGGGGTTGACCACAGAAACACAATTCAGTCAAGAAAGCACCATCAGGAATATGATAGGAATTTTACAAAGCACTGGCAAAAAAAAGTGAGCTGTTATTGTAGAAGGTGCCAAATACGTTACATGATCTAAATTGTTATCGGAGTTCATGTGAAGCGAGCAGTTTCATCATATATATATATCTCTCTCTCTCTTGTAGTCCACAAGATTCTTCACCGTGGATTCAGAAATTGAGTTACTGAAAGGAGCAGTAAGTTGTCCGTAAATTAATATTACAACACAGAAGACAAAAAGGAAAAAAGAAAAGAAAAAGGGAAGAACAACATACAGAAGCAGCACTGTTCTCTTTAACCATCCTCCAACCACCCCCAGATGGTTTATCCATAGATCATACCAGCTCTAGCAAAAGGGGGTCGCCTGAAGCCATGAGTCTTACTAGTTTTACGAAATCATTCTCAGTCTGCACCTTCAGTGGATAAACAGCAGGAACCTTAGCAGTATAATAGCTCGTGATCGAATCATTAGCCATCAGGTTTGTTCTGTAAACAACTGTGGCAAGAGCACTTGAGTCGAGATTCTCCAGTGCATCCATTGCCAGAAAAAACATTGGAACAGCAATTTTGTGATGAATTTGTAGATCTCCAACGATTCCCACAAGATCGACGAAATCTGTAACGAGTCTTTGAGGAACATAGAATATCTCGCTACTGCAGATGACGAGCCTTCCATCAGTGGTACTTTCTTTGTAACTTGTCTGAAAATGAACTGGGAAGTTGTCGACAATTGTCTTGACTAAATTTCCTTGATTTAGATGCCATTCTGAGACATTTCCTTCGGTAGAAACCAATACCCATGACTCGGGGACCTGAAGGTAGCATACGCAAGTCCAGTTGATATGTCATCCCTTGAGAACATAACAAACAAAGGGAAACAAATTGAAAGAGATCATTACCTTGTTTGTTATCCAAAGCTTTGTCTTGTCAGCTTGAAGCAGGTTCCAATAGTTAAGAACCATGTCATCTTGAAGGAAGAGAAATCCTTCTGCATCTTGGAATTTTTTAAACACCTTCGGCAAGTACCTATTTGATAATCACACAGTACGGATCAAGACACCAAATAAAGGAGAAAGGGAAAAACTTTACAAAAGAAGAAGAAAACCATCAATATAAACCAAGCACCACAATAGATAAGTTTACAGGACCAGACTTTTGGCTTACATAATAGATTATTATTTCAAGATATCACAACAAGTAATCTTGTTTAAGGTTAAGAATACCAAAGAAAAAGTTTGCCAGAAGTCTAAGATAATGGGGCATTTCAGTGCAAAAATACATGTATGATGCTATGGCGTTGCTGATGTATTTATGTACTACCAAGGCCCCAGGTTATTCTGATGGCATAGGAATTTCCAAAAACCAATTACCTAAGATAATTCTGTAATGTAAAAATGAATAGAAAGATGACCGAGTGTATTCCACAGTTGCACATGGGAAATTATAAGATGCCATGATATCATGCTATGATTGTCACACAGTGATAAAGGATTCTTATAAACCAACCAAAAGAACAGAAGCTCTAATCAGATATTCCAAGAAAATAGTTAAGAAGAACACTATGAAGTTGCAAGACAAACTATTCTTGGCTAGAATTATCATATGAAGCTGGTTTAAACCATTGGTTAATGATCTGCCATTTTTATGAAGACTTACCTATGCTATAAAGAGTATTACAATTGCATGTCATCTCCAAGCAAGGACCAAAATCCCGGACCAGCACCAATACTAATTGATGGCCAGACCAGCATGGTACAAAAATCCTAAATTTTAGTTGTTTTTCTTGACCAACAGAACAAGTTCTGGGCCGATTAAGTATAATCAAAATCCTAAATTTTAGTTGTTTTTCTTTTGGCTCAATAACCTAATCAAAATATGTTTTTAAGACTAATTGTATACCATATGTCACAATACATGCCTAAGAAATTTCTAAATGTCTTGGAGTGACTACATGCTACATATACTACCAATATACAGTTGGAATACTTGTAAAGGTAGACTTACAAGTTAAATTATACATTATACCTTATTAGCAACAATTTTCACCAGAAGGATTGTCATGTTAGAGTTGGAGGTGGATCCATGTCAAGTTCTTAATAAGTCTTGATTAGTAACATGATAAAGATGCTACTAATTCGATGACGCATTAGCTGACAAAATCATAAACAAGTGACAAGCATAAAAGCATGGAGGAATTTGCAGCCATGATCTATAATTTTAAAAGCAAAAAAGAAAAGACATCGAGCTCAAATTGTTGCTCATTCAAATTGAGAAAGTGCTAGTAAGATGAAGGTAATACATCGAGCTATGTTGCTGTTTAACATTTTATGTTTAATACAAAAAATAAGATAAAATTAGTATGTTAGAAGTAGAACTCACTTGTAAGCTTCAGCTAACTGACCATATTCCACAGCAAGATCTGGGTTGCTCTGTTCTGATAGAATTATCACTGTTTTGAATATCCTACCATAGAGCAATCTCCACTCTAGAGCAGTACGATCCACAGGCGCACTGCAATACACGATAAGAACAATGTTTCCCAAGTGCTTTCTCCACCTTATAAGGTTCCCAATCTCGTAGTTTACTGTCCCGACCTCATCAACCCCAAGGTGCACAGATGGTAGCTTCTTGGGAATGAACTCCCTTGTATCTCCATGCCCAATATTTGCTCGAGGTCGGTCCAACTCCAAGGACATCAGCCTTGGCTGCTGGTATCCAATGGCGAGCAAGTCCTGTAGCCATGCAGCCGTGAACTGTACATCCTGCTCTGTCCAAAATCCTTCCTCTGCCATCACATAGCTCAAATGCAAAATCCTCTCGAACAGTGTTTGTTTGCTCGATCTCCAGGATACCAAAAACTTGATGAGACGGCCAACATTCACATGGAGGTCTTTCTCTTCCACGAAAGGATACGACTGTGCCTCGTCCACCCGGTGGATGGTCGGCGGATAGACGGCCACGAATCCGCCGATCTCCCACAGCATCCTCTGCGCCCAATAGCCCCTGAGCACATCCGAAGCCATCGAGCTCACAGAGACGGGGAGCATGAGGCCCCAGAATGCTTGTGCGTGGAAGATGGTGTTGAACGAGTTGACAGGCACCATGAGGCCCTGGGGCAGCGCAAGCTTGGGGGCGTCCTCGTCGAAACGGATGTCGAACGACTCAAAGTCCGAGGACTTGCGGGTGAAGTAGAAAACGGAATCCACGTCGGGGAGACCATCGGAGAGGCCCTGCTGGATGAACTGCCGGCCACTGTACACCTCGGTGTAGAACTCCTCGTGCCCGACGTCGCCGACATTTTCCAGCGGCAGCCCCCTTGGCCACACGGACCTCTGCCCGAAGTGGACGTAAGGGTTCACCACCGTCCGATTGGGTTCTGCATGGCTGTACTGTAGGAGGATAGGGTGCTTGGGGGCGGCAGCAGCAGCCTCGCCCACAAGGTCCAGATCGAAGTGTTTGCCGAGGTCGCCGCCCAGGACCTCGGCGCGGTCATCCGCATCGAAGATCACTTTGGCGCCGTGTTGGATGGCGAAGAGGTAGCCGACAGACTTGCGGACGTGAGAGTTGTAAGGGAGATAGTCAACGGTGCGGAAGCCAAGTCTGGCCTGCTGATCCAGGGAGAGGAAGATGGCGCCTTTGAGGGACCAGTCGGGCGGAGTGACGGAGTTGCCCACGGCGAGGAGCTGCCAGCCCTTGATCCTGGCGAGGGCGCGGAGGGAGCCGGTCGGGTAGGCGGACACGGAGACGATGATCCACCGGTCGGAGCGGAAGGAGGCATAGGGCGAGGCGGAGGGATCGAGGGGCTTGATCGGGGGAACGGAGTTCCACGATATTTGGGGATAGATGATCCGGGAAGCGGCGGACGAAGCGGAACGGGTGGTCTTCTCGAAGCAGAGGAGGGCGGCGGTGTCGCCGGCGCTTCTGAGGAAGAAAATGGCGGCGACGGTGGCGACGAGGAAGCAGACGGCAAGGATCTTGTAGAGGTTGTCGGACGCCCAGGTGGAGAAGTCGAGGCTTTTGGCAGGCACGAGGCGGCGGCGGTGGTGGTCACGGTCGGAAGCGGGAAGCGGCGAGGAAAGGGGCTTGGGAGGCTTAGGGCCGGACCGGTCTTGGACCAGCATTTGACTCGGTCCGATTGGGTACGAATCGGACGGAACTGCCTGCTTAGCGCAGATGGGAATGAGGCCAAAGATCTCGCAGATCTACCGACAGATCAAAGAAGGCATGGCGATGGCCTCCGCCTCCGCGTCCTCCTCCTCCTCCTCCGATCTCCCTTTGGCTTCAGGCTAAAGTAGGGTGGCGGAGGCAAGGCAGTTGTTGCTGCGGACAGACGGAAGATTGCAGTTCAAGCGTCGCTTTCTCTGGCCTACGACGTGAGCTCGCAAATTGCTTTCTGGTATCCTATCCGATCGGAGTCGTCTTTGCAGTCGCTGAGATCTTCATTGCAGCCTTCATTGGCTGGTCCAAACTCGGGAATCAATGTTAAATTGCAAATGAATTTTAATTCATATGACATCCTTCCGTTGGAAAATTACAAATGAATTTTTTTTCTTAAATAAATAAATATACTTTTGATATTACTTTCACTTTATGTTAAACTGATTAATCGAATCATTCCATCTTCTCTTTTTCTTTTCTTTTTTCTTATCCTCTCTTTAATTACACCTCGAAAAGAAAGAAAGTCTGAGATTAAATTGAAGTTTTATCAATTAAATTAGCTAATAAATATTTTTGCTATATAAAATCTTACCTAATAAAAAACTAACCACTAGTCCAATATAATTAATATCCATCCTTTTCAGAGCTGTTACAAAGGAAAGCCTGAGGGATTTCACAGGCAACTTTGAACTGAAGCTACATAATGTTCAGTCACTGGCCACTTGTGACTTTTGGGAGTCAGCCAGTGGGCTCAAACTACATTTTAGAACATCCTGATGGATCTATTTTGACTTCGAGTTGCAAGTATAGTGTTCTCTCGTACCCAATCTAAATGTTTGGGCAATTAGGGGTGATAAAATTGCACATCATCTAATTTCTGGATCATTTTGATTTTTTATTGTACGATTATTTAGAGTTTGTAAAATTTGTTTATAATTTGTATTGATTATGAGGTGTTTTTTGAAATATTTATTTGTGGATCCCAAATGAGGTATTTTTTCTAACCCGTTTTCTATTTTGTAGATCCTAAAGGACCATAAGAGGTTTCGGGGAGGTTAACTTTTACGAATGGACACGTAAAAATACCGTATGATTTAGGCAAAATCAACTAACTCCATGATAGATAAACTATCATTTAGCCAATGAGTTGTTTTAACTAAGATATAACATATACAAAAATATTGAGTCAATATCTTATCTCAAAATTTTGCTACTTAAATAGACATCTAAATAAGATAACAAACACATCTAGAGCTAGCTCCATTAAGATGGGGTAATAAATTCTCAAGTCAATTTTTTACTAATCCTGATACTCCTTTTGATTTCCTAACAATGGAATGATATAGTAATATTTTTTTTTAAAATATTGAGATATTCGAATTGATTAGTATATTATTACATAAAGCATATGTCTCAGATCTGATTATGAACGTCATATACTTCATTTTAGTATAATATTTTTTTTTTTATTTTTAAATTTTTTAAGAGGATACATATTCTTTTTTTGTTTTTAGTATTTAAATTATTCCTTTAAATTTAAGTTTGAAAAAGAAAAAATAATTAGTGAAATTGATAAGATATATTTTAGTTATATGAAAATTTAAATACTTTTTCTTAATGAGAATGGTTTTATACATATAGGATTTTTTTTTATATTGAGTTTGATTAGATTGTTCAAAACCAAGATAGTTGCACGTTTATATTGATTGCTTAAAAAGGATAAATATGTAATATTTAATTGGAAGGATACATATAATATATATTAAATTTAGAGAAGAGGAGTATGTATGATATTTCAAAACTTTGAAGGAAAATATGTTAAGACCTTCGAAAATAAAAAAAATAAAAATAAAAAAAGGAGGTTTTTTGAAATAAATTTCTCTAAAAAACCCTTTTCACTTTTTATCTAACTTTTTTTTTTATTTATTCTCGCAAAACAACATTTAGTTTCTAAAAGATGAAATTATATCTAGCATTCACTCTATCAATCGTTGCCTCGACTTTGTTGCGGCAATCTTCATACATAGTTTTTGCTTCTCATCCATCACCTTCATTTTATATTTACTTTTTCTCTCCTCTTCCTCTTTGTCATCGTGATCAATTATTGTCATCACACGTAAGGCCCTGTCATCGTCGCTTTTCCTCTCATCTTTTTTTATCTCATTTCACCTATCTTTATTATTATGATCATTATTGCCCTCACATCGTATCCTCTTTCATATTGTCTATAACTATTAATTCTACGAGAAAGCTAATGGTGCATCGATATAATGAATAGGCTAGTGAGGCCGATGGGTAATTTTATTATTTTATTATTTTATTATTATTTAATAAAAACTGTTTTACGAAAATAAATCGAAAATGAAACGCTAATAAATAAAAAAAGGAAAAAAACTGAGGGTTTTTTTATATATATAAAAAGGGAACTTGCCCGGTTTCATGTGAGTTGGTAAGTTTCATCTGCAAATAACCCAAAGAGGCATAAAACCCTCGGCCAAGCGGTCGCCTCGCAGCTAAAACCCTAATCGTTGTTTCTCCGGATCGTCGTCGATGGCGGAGCTCAAGAAGCTATCGGAGGCGCGCGACCTGACGCGGATCGAGCGCATCGGGGCGCACTCCCACATCCGAGGGCTCGGCCTCGACGCGGCGCTCGAGGCTCGTGCCGTGTCGGAGGGCATGGTGGGCCAGTGCGCCGCCCGCAAGGCCGCCGGCCTGATCCTCAACCTCATCAAGGAAGGCAAGATCGCTGGCCGAGCCATCCTTCTCGCCGGTCAGCCCGGCACCGGGAAGACCGCCGTCGCCATGGGGCTCGCTAAGTCCCTCGGCGCCGAGACCCCCTTCGCCGCCGTCTCTGCTTCCGAGATCTTCTCCCTCGAGATGTCCAAGACCGAGGCCCTCACCCAGGCATTCCGCAAGGCCATTGGCGTACGCATTAAGGAGGAGGCCGAGATCATCGAGGGCGAGGTCGTCGAGATCTCCATCGACCGACCTGCCGCCGGCGCTGGGGCGTCTGCTGGCCAGTCCTCTTCAAAGACCGGAAAATTGACCCTGAAGACTACTGATATGGAGACGGTCTACGAGCTTGGAGGGAAGATGATAGAGGCTCTGGGTAGGGAGAAGGTTCAGAGTGGGGACGTGATATCTCTGGACAGGGCATCTGGAAAGGTCACGAAGCTTGGTCGATCAATCACACGCTCGAGGGACTATGATGCCACTGGCCCAAGCACAAAGTTTGTAAGGTGCCCAGAAGGAGAGCTGCAAAAGAGGAAGGAGGTTGTGCATTGTGTCACCCTCCATGAGATCGATGTCATCAATAGCAGGTATAGGATTGCCCTCTCTGTCCATATTTTAGTTTGTAATATGCTTCTGTTTTTTTATATTACATTAGTGTAAAATATCATCTTCTTAGATTCCATGAGTGCTGCCATTATTGAATTCCTGGAGAATGCCTTTTCTGAACTTTATACACTTTATGTTTTGCCTTTTTCCTTTGTGAAGAAAGATTTTCACCATGGGTCTCAAATAAAGATGACATATGAACTGAGTTCCTGCTAAGGTGTTTGTGTGTTTTTTATTTGCTTATAGGAATTTACCTTAATTTACTTTTATATTGTTAGTGATATAAAAAGCTTGTTCTTTTTCTCACTAGAATTTGATGTTGACTGAGAACAATGGGCCTACTAGGACCATTGTAAAATTAAAAAAGATTACCAACTTAGATAGTCCACTCAGAGCTTGAGATATGAAAGAAATAATGCAAGTTTAATGGGGAGGTTCCTTCCGCAGGTTGATACTAGAGCTAGAAATTGTTCCAGTGTTGAAGTGCAATTTGTAATTTTAGCTTCACTTTATAAGAAAACAAATTTAGTCATAGTGTTATTCTTGACAATGGTATGTTTGGGTCATTTGAACTGATATTATTTTATTCTTAACTTCTGCTTCTTCCATATCTAGTATTTGTACTATTTAATATTTAATTATTGAAAGGTGTGAAGCTTAATGTTAAGTGCATGTTCATAAGTTCAGATTAAATGATCTGATTAGAACTACAGTGAGCTAGAATCTGGAACTTTTCATCTAAAGTTCAGATGCAGAGGTATATGACTAATTAGCGTGGTTCATGTTGTGAGGGGAGTGCATTTAGTTGGTTCGCTATTTTGTGTCATGCTACATGCGTAGCCACTTTATTTTGTCACTTACTGCAGTAGCTAATATATCTCAGTTTTGTTGAGTTGTTAGCTATATGTTTAATGCTGCAAAAAAGGGCAGTAGATAACCTAAAAGCTGTGAACTTGATTTATATGATTTTTTGTTCAATTGCTTGTTTCAAGGTTTTCTTAAATGTACTGTGAAGTAGGAATGTCTAACTTGTACTTTATTCTTATTTAGTTATTTTTATCTATAAAACTGTGAATGCCATTTCTTACATTCGACGCCAACATCAGTAATTCAGATAAAATACCGCCATTGTCCAAAATGCATAATACCATTAATCAAGGAATATAAATCATTGCACTGTCCCAGAGGTTGTAGCAGCTTCAATAATTATTTAGAATTAATGAGATGAAAATAGTAGATATTTTTATTTCCTTTCGAGTATGATGCATAAAATATTCAGTGAAGAGTCTTTGTGCAAATCAGTGTCCACTGGACGCCAATTAGTGAGATTATACACATTTAAATCTAAACTCAAGAAAAAGATTGAGAAAAAGTGTGTGAGTGTGAGTACGGTGAGAGAGGAGGTAGGGAGTCGGTCAGAGGGACTTATATAAGCCCTAAAGAGATCCCAACTGTCAATTTGACCTTTGAGGGCTGGTGTCGGTCAGAATCTGACTATTATCAATTTGTACCGGTCGGTAACAGTCGAATTTGCTCAGTATGTCTTATATCAGGCTGAACCACTAGTCGGACTGGTAAATACTGGTGATTTCCATGCCACCTGAGATTTCATTCCTGTGTGAATATTAACTTTGCCTATCTATTAATTGCAATGTTGTAGGAGTATTTACTTAAAATAAAGATGTTGCATCACTTATTTTGTTTAATACCGTCGTACTTTGCCTTGATCACTTTACAAACGAAATTTTTTTTTGGTGGTAGAGCATTTCAACATTTGATCAATTGCTTAATAGGTTAATAATGTCAAATAATGGTGTGCCTTTAGAGTATTTGTAGTTCAAGAATTAAGGAATACATTGGTCTAGATGCTTTTCTGTACATAGAAGCTTGATATAAGCATAATGATAGTTGGGAAGTGGTTGCTGATGGTTAATATTCTATATAGCCTGTCAATGTTACTTGGCCCTTGTCAGCGCACATGCAAAATCAGACATAAACATGACCATTGACACATATGCAGATGCACACACAAAAGTATGCAGACATGCATGCACGCGTGCATATATGTATATGTATGAACACGAGTGGTATAGTTTACTTGAGGTAATCAATGCCGCTGGATAACTTTAGCATCAAACTCGGTGCCTAATTCATGTGATGGATGTGTTAAACTCTTAAATCCACAAGCAGATGCTATATCTCACGTGTCCAGGATATGCTATCAGTATCCTCTTGTTCAGGTTAGTCACATGGAACTATCTGAGGAACATCCACCCTATAAGTGTCAAGACAATTTAAAGAAGGGAAAGGGCAATAGAGACCCAGCAACAGAACTTTCATAATACACAACAAAAGGCTCCTTTCTTGAGCATAGGTCTGTCATTATGAGCTTACTTGGCATGATGTCCAAATAAGTTAGTAACTTGTTAACCTTGTGCAACTTAAACCATCTCATGTATTTGGTATCAGGTCTCTCCTCTTGTGCATTTGGTAAGTCTGCCTTCTTGCACATATAGTATTATGATGGAACTGAAGTTCTTTACAAACAATTTCTGGGAGTATAAAACATTTGGGTCCTAATGAGCTTGAGCAAATTATAAATATGCTAGTGGTTTATTTTTTTTTTACACCTATTGTATCATGTGTTCTATTTGTACATTCTTAGCAATACTTGTGAAAGGTCTCTCAGATTGTTTAGTGGATTAGTATGAATTAGGCTTGGACTACCAGCCAGTCTTACATCCAACTCTGATCTCAACATTATCTAGATTTTCTTCTTCTGCTTATTCTTAAGCATTCTCTTTATAACATGCTATGGCATGAACTTCAGAACGCAGGGTTTTCTTGCACTTTTCACTGGCGACACTGGTGAAATCCGATCTGAAGTGAGAGAACAGATTGATTCGAAGGTTTCAGAGTGGAAAGAGGAAGGAAAGGCTGAAATCATACCTGGTGTCCTGTTCATCGACGAGGTTCATATGCTGGACATTGAGTGCTTTTCCTTTCTCAACCGAGCATTGGAGAATGAGATGGCTCCAATACTGGTCATTGCAACAAATCGCGGGATCACTACAATCCGTGGAACCAACTACCGATCACCTCATGGAATTCCTGCTGATTTCTTAGATCGCCTCCTCATCGTAACTACTCAGCCATATACAGAGGAAGAAATTGGCAAGATTATTGAAATCAGGTGTGAAGAAGAAGAGGTTGAGATGTCCAAGGACGCAAAGCTCCTGCTAACAAAGATTGGGGTCGAGACATCCCTGAGATATGCCATCCACCTAATCACATCGGCTGCACTGGTTTCTCTGAAGCGCAAGGGAAAGATGGTTGAGATGGATGACATAAGCAGAGTTTACCGGTTGTTTCTTGATGTGAAGAGATCCACGCAGTATCTTATGGAATATCAGAACCAGTACATGTTTAATGAAGTGCCCAGTGTGGGTGAAGAAGTTGAATCTATGCAGTCTTGATTTGTCTTGGGTCGAAATGGACTTTTGCCTTCCTTCTTGTATTACTGGCTTGTACTAGAAATGGACAGGAGCTGATATGCCCATTTATATCCTTTGCATTGCATTTAACTTAACTCTTGTATTTTTCTTTAGCAGCTTTTGGTTATCGAAAAATAGAGGTTTCCTTGTTTATTTAATTCACTGATTTGTAAGTTAATTAAAGCTGGTGCATCTTCTTTCATTAATCTTGCATCAGCTCAACAGATTAAACATTATGAAATCAGACATGCACATTGTGGCAGTTTAATGTTTTCTACTCTTCTCAACGTCCTTTGAGATTATTGTCCCAAGTAGGTTGGTAGTTTTTAAGTTAATTACATATTATTCCTAAAACATCTAGATTTATTTATTTTGATAACGTCAGTTTTATCAATGAAAATATAAAAATAAAAAGTAAAAAAAAAATTTAATATTTCGATGACGGCGGATAATGTTGGTGGTGGCGGACGATGGCGTTGTTGGTGTCGACACCGACATAGTTGTCGAGTGGTCTTTTGTCATTTTGTATTTGTGTTGGCACTTCGTCGTCATGGAATCAAATGGCGTCATTGTCGAAACTATCGCAAAGATCCATCACCTATTGAAGTAGGAGCTAGAGATGCAACCCCCTCCCCCCCCCCCCAACTCTAAACTAGATCCACCAAGGCGTTGAGGATGCCTAGGGTGCACATGAGTGCCTCACGAGCGAAGAGAGGTTGGGGAGGGCAGCAATGACATTCTCCTAGGTCGCAGACGAGTGGTGGTAGTGGTGGTTAAGGAGGCGAGCAATAAGGAGGGGCACGACGCTAATGAGGGGGGCGTGCATCTCCCGATCTTGCTTTAATAGATGACAGATTTTCACGATGGCTTTGGTAGTGGACTTCGATTCTACGGTGATGGAGCAACGATGTAGATGCAGAATGGCAAATTTATCGCTAGGCAATTGCATCGGCGTTGATGCTAGTGACATCGTCGTCCGCTACCACCGATGCTATTTGTTACCATTAAAATGTTAAATTAACATTTTTAACTTTTGTTTTCGTGTTTTCATCGAGAAAACTGGTGTCGTTAGGGTAAATAAATATAGATGCTTCACTTTTGTCATTTTGACGATGCCAATGTAACCTTTTAAATATAAAGATCGAGATGCTAAAAGTAGAACTACAAGGAGTAATATATAATTAACTTATATATTTTTTTGTTTAGATGTTGCAAATCATAGCGATATAATGCTTAACGATCGACAAACTATTATTATTATTATTATTATTATTATTATTATTATTATTATTATTTTCATTAACATCGCCATTATAATTACCATTGCCAGTAAGATTTTTTTTTATGATTATCAGTATTATTATTGCTATCATTCTGATTATGATTGTCATTATCAATATTATTATCATTATCATTATGATTTTCAAATTACATTATGATTATGAACATTATCATTGTCGCTACGACATTACAATTACAATTGCTAGTTTCAATATCATTCCACTATCATTACTATTGGATTACTATTATGATTATCATTTTTATTATCAATTCCATTATTATTATGATCTAATATTACCATTACCCTATTTTCATTTATCATTATCTTCACCATGTATGCTCGGAGATTTAAAGCTTTTCCTTCACCTCTGACATCGAGCCTCATATCGACTGGACTTGCGCACACAATCTTGAGCAAGAGGTGTATCTTGAGGGAATTATTCTGAAGGAATATCCTACTCACTCTTAGATAGATATGATCTTAAAGATATAACTAATTTTGACACTAATAATCTATATGCATACATCACTATACATTAGAAATTACCTAAAAATAATTCACATCAAATGATCAAAGGGAAAATTACCTAGAAAATTTCAAACTCGGCCCAAAGGGAACATCCTTTGCCTTTAATCACATCAAATGATAAAAAACCAAATCAAATAAAAAAAAAAAACGCTCCTTTTAGTTCATGTATGCTGCCTCCAAAGAGGATGAACACTCGACAGCCAATAAAATGAGAACATTTGAGAAATTATTAGGAGAAAATTACATTTCTTAACTTCGTGGGAATAGTACATAGCAGCAAGACAACATACCTAACCATGGCCTGCCACCTCCGTGGCTTTGACCGGAGAACATATTTGTCAACTCCGTTTATCCATATATATACATTAATAAGAGCCACCATTTGAATACATGGCGCATAGTCTGTGCGACATCCACATGCTGATTTCTGGTCTGGTATCACACGCTGCAGCCCACTTTCTCAGCTTCTTGTAGATCGACTGGTCTGATTCCGTTCCGCAAAAGCAAGAGCTATCCTCCGTCATTACAAACTCGATGATAAATACAACAACGGCACGAGGACCAAATGGGCAAAAGACTTGCCTGACCCAGAAGCTGCACATAAACGAAAATTACATTGACATGTTATATGTAACAGAAATAGCATGGGCAACAACTTAGATTATCGGTTTTGGGTAACAAAAGCATTGGCATAACTGGTGATAATATGAAGAATAGGAAAACAGTGCTACAAAATAGAACCAACCTATAAGATAATGTGGTTAAGTAAACAAATACATGCTAGACGACTAGACACTTCTTTGAAAGAAGGTATCCATAGACACCGTTTCAAGCTTATTAAGACAGTCGACAGATGCTGAAAGCGACATCAAAGCATGTGCAATGTGGGGTTAAATCTGTCAGGGTATGTAGAAGGTGAAACCCAATGCAAACAAATGGGAGGATTTCTAAAGTGGCAATGGTTACTCGACGAGAATATAAACCTTAGCCTCGACTTGCAAAACCATATGCACCATGTCATGTAACATACTGACCCACAAGGCCAACATATTGATAAATGAACTGACCATTCCCTGCAATATTTAGTACCATAACGACAGGAGAAGACAACTAACATACTTTGTTTATTTCCATCATCCACTTAACCACATGTTTTTGTCAGGGCCAAACTAATAAATCCATTCGTTAAGTATGAGACCATCTGCAGTCATGAACAAAAGAAGTGGTGCATGCATGAAACATGAAAGTGCACGGCACCATTTGATTCAAGAATACAATATATACAGAGATCAATTGACATGTGTCTATTCTAAAAGATTGAATTGGAATCAGTTAAACTTCAGGCCATATCAGGCCCCAGGTTTTTGACTGATAAAAACAAATGTATGGACAGATATTCAATTTATGCATGACAGATGAATTATGCAATGAATGAGAAGAAATGATAAAGACCATGAAGGCTAGACATAACAATACATGATGCCTGTATGAGTGAAGACATGGAAGCTTAAGATAAATACAAATAACACTTGATGCCACCATCATAATGTAAAGATACGTTATGCTTCTTAATTTGTGATATGACTCTGGTTTAATAAAGTTGATCATCAAAGTGTACATAAAAATGAAAACAAAATATAATAAACCGGACTCCGAAACAATATTACTTTCATATACTCTGTCCATTTTCCAATTATAGCTTGGGATCACATCATGAAAATATTTTCAGAATGATATTGCAACAAAAACTTAGTACCACATGTTCTTGACCTACTTCCAATCAGATAGTATTTATTCAAAATATGACAAAGTATTTCAAGTTGTCTAGAGACGAGATCTTGATGTCTGATATTTTCTCGTTAGCAAATTTTTTAGTTAGTTATTTAAATTATGTTAAAAGTTACTGTTAAAATTCAATATTAAGCTAACATGATCCATATTTGTGGGACTCACATGAATATGATGCAGGTGAAATTGATGGCGTACGATCTGGAGGCTCAGTATCTTTTACACTCTTACTAGGAGGTGGCACATGCATAAAAGAAACAGCAGGCGAAGGAGATGCTGAAATCCTGCTTGGAGCTGGAACAGGCGGATTTTCATGTGCACGAGGAGCAAGTAAATGATTTTGAGCACTCATTGGAGCACCCACAGGCCTGTAAGAACACCCCAGAACAGCTGCTGGTGCAGCAGAATGCTTTGGAGCATCAACAGGCACAGCAGCTGGAGCTGAATAACCCTTGCCTTTTGGTTTGCTTGAAAATCCACATCCACAACCAGAAGGTGAAATTTCATAACCATGTCGTGGAGCAGTATCAGGAGGAGCAGGACCAGGTGCATTATCCACAGGAAAATGGTGCTTATGGTGATGATGATGGTGGTGCAGATGATGGTTTGGTTGAGGAGATGGATGTGGTGAACTGGTATTGCTTCCGTTATTTGAGGAATGCTGAAGAAAAGAGGACAAACGTATTTGCTTTACTCTACCAAATACTGTGTGATTTAGTCCAAGATTTCCAACAGAAGAGTTCTGGATTGTGTGAGCTAACTCCTTCCACCGTGGAAGGGAGGGCCGCCGATTCCCAACTGCAAGTACAATTGATGTTTGAACAATTGTTGGAGGAGAAACTGTTGTGCCTTCCAAGTTTATCAATCGAACATATAGATTCTGCAACACGAAAAGAGAAAATTAGTATCAGAAAAGTAACAGTTTATGAAGCAAGTAATATTTCCTTTAATTTTACCCCTGGAACCACCACATTATTCCATGAAGGCTAGACACGGTGTGGAACCAGCGCCACATATTAGGTGTTGCCAAACACATTACACAGGACGGTCATATGCACAGCTCCACTAACTTGACGTGAAGCCTCTTTCTTCATCGCATGGTACAACAATCCTTGCCTAACATGTCATACTAGATTTTCTAAAATTACTAGCAGGACCTCATCTTGTCCAAACCATGGTTATTAGAGATAAAACAATCCTATAAAATCACCTGGGGACTAGTTATTGTACTGGTTAAACAATAAGCACAATTACTGTTTAGAACTAGAGCCAAGATTATTAAGACAAATTTTTAATCAGAATCTAGGATATTTGATTCTTCATTGTCATGCAAGCTACAGGACTTTTAAAATCCTCAGAAGGAAGCTGTCATGGTTCCAATAATTTACTCAAGATAACAGACATCATGCAACAAACAACAGGTAAACCAAAAGAAAAGGACAAAAGTTGAAAAAGAAACAAATCTCTCAAATGAAAGAAAGCCAAGAATGGAACATTGTGGTCAAACCTCATTCCAATTTAGTAGTAGCCCAGCCTTCATCTGGTCCTTCAGTTCATTGACTTTATCTTGGACTTGATAGATAGGAAAGTTTAAAGTGAAATTGAAAAGCATTTGCACATTTTGCAAAAGAAAAACTCTTTGGAGAGGTATTATGGTGATCCCTCCAGGAAACTTGAGCACCTCAAAGAACGACGAGTTCCCAAACAGTGTTGTAGTCAAGTGAAGAGTTGACTGCTGAATGACCAAGGACATGAAGGAAGACCTGAGAATGCTTAGCCCAGTTGATGACAAAGTTGAGTTCTTTCGATAAGGCCAAACTCCAAAAACCACATTTGTCCAATTTGATCCATCCAAAGGTTCCAGATAAATTACAGCTATCTGTTTAAATAGAAGCAATAGAGACAAGCACATCTATTTTAATATAAACATAAAAACACATGGTAGAGTAAAAAGAAGTGTACCGAGGAATCAGGAACACCGATTTCTTCAAAGATGTCAAGTTGCAGTTTTCCGATATTGGAATTTAGTAAACCAACAGGTTTTTGCAGTTTAAAACTCGCAACAACATCAGCTGGAATAAATTAGTCAGTTAGAAAATAAATCTCCAATTGAAAAACAATGAAAGAAATTAATACGGCAAAAAATATACTGCTTTAATCTCCTAACTTTGACAAACAGATCTGACTATTGATCATCGTAAGATGTTTAAAACCAATCATGACTAAGAAGCATGTTGCCATATGTGGAAATGACAAAGAATAATCCATGTCGCTTTGTTGCACTAAAGCAAAGAATTCATGAACTAGAAAGACTAGTATCTTGTTGAGTTCAAGCAATGAAGGCTTCGAGATCTGTATAACTCAACCACTTCATATCAAGCATCCATGAATTCTCCTAAGATAATCGTTTTTAACTAAATAGGATTAATATTGAATATGTGAAACATATAAAGAGAAATTAAGAGGTGTAGATAAGGTGAATAAACAAAAAGTATCCAAGCAAAAAATTTTAGGTATCTTAGATCTATTATATAACAGGAATCATAGAATAATAGCAAGATGATTGAAGTGGTTGAGCAGAAGATTTGTGCAATTATCATGTGATGCTAGTCATGCTTTATGAATCAAATACTGACTAGTGTAGAAACATGTACTATATAGCAGAGAAGAAAACATTGCAATAGATGTGTGAGATTATCAGAAGAAAAAGAAGTATTTTCATTTCCGACAAATTATGTTTATCCCTACTAGAGTAGAAAATGAGTTAAGGCCATTTTTTATGGTAGATTGCTTGTTCAAAGGGGATCTCCAGATGTCCTAGTCCAGGTATAAGAAACTGATCATACTCGTTCATGGTTGGACCAGACGTGAACTGGTATGCAGACCATTGGTTCTTGCTCATTTTTGTTTAATGTAGGGGTCATCCTACCAGTATGGTTACCTTACTGGATATACCGTCTAATTTTAATTGTTGAAATGGAGGAACAGTAAGCCTACCATCCGATACAGTTGTCTTTTTTTTTTTGTACAACTTCTTATAGCTGTCAGTTTTTTTTTATAAAATTATTTCTCTCCTCACACACTCTCAGCCCCTTTCTTTCGCTTTTTAGTATAATCTCTCTGTACCCTCTGCCTCTTGCTCATCCTCTCTCCTGCCACCTCATCATTGTTGCCTCCTTCTAAGGGACATAGCCTCCTACCAGTCTGCCTATTCCTCTGCCACCTCCACCTCATCTTCATATTCTTCTTTCACCTTCTCTACTTGCTCCGCCTTCTCCTCCATTTCCTTCCCTATCTCTTTCTCTCTGGTCCTCAATGATACTAACCCGTACTGGGTGTTGATACATCAATCTATCCTTTTACTCAATCTTTCCTGTTACTGTATCAATCCAGTTGCCAACTTGCATCGGCACCGGACAGATTTTAAACCATTGTCTGATCAAATGAGGTGAGTCAACTACGATTAATGATGCTAGGAGAGGTATAAGAAGACATAAGAAAATTTAGTTATGAACAATAATTAGAATTAAACTGTTCTTCATTTAATTACTAGCAAGAATAAAAAGATATCCTAGTAGTCAACCCCAAAAGCTCGAGACATCATAGCTTCTTGTTTTTGCTCCTTTTTTTTTTAATGTTGATGTTGTTCCATGTCATTGCTCTCGATAAACATTCAATTAAAGGAGTACAGATCAATTAATAGTGAAAAAAATAAAGTTCAAACTGATTACAAAATTAGTAGCATGCTATTGTTTAGAAAATACAAGAAAAGCACTGAGATAACTGCAGTAACTGGTATATTTTAGAGGTTAGCTCTAACATTAGATTACATAAGGTACTAGAATATAGAGACATGCCCATTCATACAGTTAAATGACATGTGTGCACCTGAAAAAGTAAGCAATATGGATCAAGTAAAATGGGCTGCTAATACTCTTCCTCTATATATGAAAAACTTCAAACCAATGACAAATCTTGCATGCTATACAATTGGCATATTTTACATCTAAGATGTCCATTGCAGAATACATCCAAATACAGAACATATATTTGAACAATTCTGTAACTTCTTAATTAAGCCTACCATCCATTTATAGAAACCTAATATAGACCTTTAGTGTCATTAGTTGTAGAAACAGACACATACTTGGGTATAAGAATAAATCTTGAGGATATCGAAGGTGGAACAGGACCATCCAAGAACTAAATGCAACCAATCAACCATGAACTCTATTGAACATGTATCTTCTAGTACAAGAAACAGCAGGAGTCCAGCCAAGCTAACATGTGATATGGAACAATATAGAGTTTCAGCGTAAAGAGTTGCTGATAACATGTTCTTGAAACTTAATTAACCAACTTCGTCAATATCGACATTTATGAATTCAATTGTGCATCTATCTAATACAAGAAACAGCAGCTGTTGTGCGAAATTAACTTGCGACATGGAACAAAACAGAGTTTCAGCATAAAGAGTTGCTGATAACATGTTCTTAAAGCTTTATTAACCAACTCCATTAATATGGACATTTATTTTATCTAATACAAAATCACAGGAAAACATCTACCATGATATTTAATCGAGATAAGACATACCAGCATAATTAAAATGACAGTCCCCCCATGAAGGAATTTTCAATCAGTAAATCTAACAGACGCAAGAACACATTAAGGGAATGGCGGAATGGATGCATCGATTGAAACGAAACAACAAGTGACTATTATTAACGAGAAAACGAAAAAATCAAACCAACATCGGCCAATGTAGCCGACGGCGAAATGGCTGGAGACAACAGCCCAAGATCCAACCATCCCACCACCTCACCTGAGAACCGCGGGTCCGGATCGGGACGGCCAGCGCCCTCGTACCGCCTCACGAACGGCGGCAACCAGAACACGACCAACAGCAAAATCGCAACGGCGAGAACCAGCGTGGTGACGCAGCGAGGCCGCGCTATCCGCCCGATCGAGCGGCAGCGCGGGCAACCGTCGCAGGCATTACCCTCGTGACCCTCCGGCGGGAAAATCTGCGGCGCGGGCGCCTGATGTTCGTCCTGGGATTTCCCCATCGCGGCCCCACTAGATCTCCTCAGTCCGCATCTCCTCCTCCGCGCGCTTCCTCCAACACGCCCATTGCCGCGAAGAAAGACGAGAATTCGAGGACAAGACCAAGATTAGGTCTCTCCGCTTAGGGTTAGAAGAAGAAGAGAGGAAGGAAGAGGAGCGTAGATGAGGCGGCGAGGAGAGAGGGAAGGGAGGGAGAGTTAAGCTGGAGCTTAGTGGTGGGCAGCACTGTGTCTATTGCTTTTTTAACTTCTCTTTGTGTATTGAGATTTAAAAATGTAAAAAAGGATTGTTATTTTAACATTTACGCCCTTATAATAATAACATTTACATAAAATTAAAAACAATATAAGAATTTCAAAATAATTAAAAAGAAGAGAACACATAACTGTGAAAAATAAAAAAAAGGGTATAAGAAACATTAAGAATGTTAGAAGGGATATTAGTGCAAATAATCACTAACAGGTGAGAAGGTTGTACGTACATCACAGAGGCGGACAAATTACGACGGCGCCATTCTCCTGTGCGAGGCGTCGGTGGATGGAGTTGGTGGGTCCCAACATCATTGACATGTCGATGGGTACAGAAATGACATAACCACCGGCACGAATTATTCTTATTTATGCATGCCATTATAATTAATATTTTGTCGATTATTATTATTAGTTATTGTTCTAATTTATATTAAATTCATTATTATTTTTAAAAAATAATATTTAAAATTAGAAATTAGTAGTTTAGATTTTCTATAGTATTATGTAAAAAGTCAATGCAAATTCAATGTGCATTTCTTCCCCTTGTGGTCCAGTGAGTGAAAAAGAGGGCTGGTTATGTCATTTCATGAATTGTTTATTCGGCCATCGGAACCTTCTTCGGTGTGATGGTTGCTGCTGGGATGATTAGATAGGGAAATGAGTTGTTTTGATTTTGACCAAATGTTGACTGGGATTGTCGGGAAAAAAACAAATATACTTGTAGTCGGCGAACAAAATTGAGTCCGATGCAGGTAAAAATTACAAGTGCTTTAAGACCCCCACGTTGCATGATGATGTCCACAGGATAATAATTATCTGCATTTATAGTGGCAATTTATACCGGCTGCAATTATTTGCTCACCGCATGTGCAATAATAAGGGGTGTCGCGGTCAGGTTACTCTCCATCGTAGAAATGATATAAATATATTTTTCTTATATGTAAAAAGTTTATAGGATGAGATTTCAATCTAAAATAACTGTAGGACACTGTCACATTGTCTGAAAATGAATGAGGTCTCTGTATCCAGTTTACTTTATAGGCTAAGTGTAGCATTTCGTATCTAAATCGTGAGAACCCAAATACGAGATGTTACACCAACAAATTTTACAAGCCTTGGAGAAATCATGGTTTGGGTTCATAAGATTTGTTGGAACCAAACATTGTATTAATATACAGTATAATAGCCAGATTTAGCATACTTTCTAAACTACAATTATAATTAAATATAGAAAGTCGCATAAAATCCTTGCAATTGACATATTTAATAGACAATCCGGATATAGGAAACTGATAAGCTTCAGCTAAGTCTGCATATACCTTTGCTGCAATGCTAAGGTTTTGAGCCTTACGATGCTATGGAACATGTAAAGTACTTATCATTCCTCGAGTATTTTAATTTTGTTGAACCCTTATCATACTTTCCTTTCTTCAAATGGAATGACAAGCCTAGGTATTAAAGTGATGTCGATCCTCTCGTTGTAGAGTTCATTCTCTATTGTTTATGGTAATTACATCGTTTTTTTTATTTTCTTTGATAAGTGATTACATATTATCATAACACATGATGAGGATGATGATAACGATATATAATATAATAAAATGATAAATCCTAATTAATTTGAGATCAAGTATATGAATCTTTTACTATCATTGAAATCTATAAAAAAAATTATAAATTTAATTAAGCTCAAAATACCTAAATTTTTATTTATAATATCTATTAAGATATTTTTAATAAAATACCATGATACTATCTATAAAGATAATATTGGCAACAATTATAACTAAAGATAATAACAATTATGACAATAAACTAAATTAAGTAAAGATAAACTTGCAAATTTTAGATTTTTTTTTCAAAATTACAACAAACCTAACATAAAAATTTTCCTGCAAATAAATATGCACAAATATAATGTGGCACTTATCATGCACTTGGCATAATTATTGATCAAAAGGGATGACAAGCATATGAATAGGCAAAAAAAAATTGTGCAGTGCAACAAGCTACACAAACCTCTTCCATGTTAATCTCTATCTTGCATATGAACAATACCATTGATTATTAGAACTAATAACCAATTACATGTTGGATATAGTTAGTCTCTGGATTACTTGTGCAAACTGAACACAAAACAATCCGGTACACACACCAATCAAGTATAATAATGGATCTTCAATGAGCAACTAGAAAATATACTCTGGTTCTTCAAGGATGAAAGGTGCAACCTTCGCATCGAAGTGTCTTCCTTCAGGCTTGCTTATCCTAAAGCCAAAAGAGATGGTAAGCTTTGAAAAGAAAATAGGAAATGCTAACGTCAGCATGGAATAATCTCAGTCGAACATTAAAAACTGACAGAAAGATGCGTGATAATTTGGAAATACCTGCCAGGAACAAATGTAAAGGAGCCCTCTATAGATCCAGGAGCACCTGGCAAAGGAGTGCAACTTTGATAAACAAATTCTTCCTTACCTGGAATCAGTAGAGGAAACTGCAAAGGCCAAAAGTACACGATCAGAGATGAGTAGTTGTTTGATCTAATGCATGGAAATTATACGATGCAAATCCTCAAACCCTGGAAGTTATCTTTGTCCCATTTCAACTGCATCTGAAACAATAGAAACAATACCTTTCCTATCACAGCTTCTCCACCCACATCGGAAACAATGATATCCCTGGAACGGATAATCCAGTGACGTGAACAAAGCTGACATGACGAGTAATATGTGCCATCCAGTAAGCATCCCTCGGGCAGGAGAGACATGCGAATTGAGTAAGAATAATAATAGTCCCCTCCATTGCCTTCAGAAGCTTCCGGCACAAAAATAGCAGAGGAACGAACCTGAAGATAACAAAGCCTGCAAAATTAGGTTCTGGCAGCTTGGAAACAACTTCAAAAGAAAATGGAAAATCTATCATTATAAAAGTTCCATCATGAAAAGGACATAATAGCTCATAAGGCACATCCACATGAAGTAATAAACATTTGGAATGCAAATGACAAATGGTTGGAGTGATTTAATTTTCACCTTCCTTTGGGAATGATACAGCCTTGATTATATCATTGTGCAAAGGTCCATAGACTGGTGATTTTCCATAATGAAATTCAGATATTTATCAACCTTGGTTAAGATACATTACTAGAAATGGTAATGTCATTTGTAAGTTGGAGAAAGCACTCAAAAAGATCACAAAGAGAAAAGAGATTCCAAGAGTCAAATATGGTATTCTTTGTTTGGTAACATGAGGTTTCAAAATAAAACTGCTCCAATTATTTTACAGAAGAGAATGGTTTATCAAGTTAACCAATCCAACCACACCCGTTCACTCTTTGCACTGATTAAGCATGCAAGATTCTAGCTCAAATACTAGTGCTTGTTTCTTCTCCCTACTCTCCAAACCTAACTAAGCACATTGAAAAACTAATTCACATGTTATGAGCAGAATAATTTCAACTTATGAGTATTTAACATGTAGCTTAAAGGATAATAACTGTGATGCAAGCAATTTTATTTTTTTAGTGTGGCAAACATGACTTTCATCTATCATAGAAAACAAACTATAATGCAAAAATTAGTTCTCCATACCTGAACACCATTAGTTACTGCAACAGAACAATAAGGAGGTGTTTCTGGAAATATGCAAATACTCCGACAATCTTTTAGTTCACGAGTCTTGATCATACCACTTTGTAAACGTCTACAATGTTCTTCTAACCACAACAAAAGCGCATCTTGTGGCATATCATGACCGATATCAACTGCTGGCCTTATCAATGACTGAGGGACACATGGCATCATTTCCCCATCCTCCCTCAAATTCCTTGTGCCAACATAAAGTTGGCCACTGGTGCAATTTAGGAAAAAGAACTTCTCCATGTAGTAGGAAGCTGCCACAACAATAGACTTGGATCTAGTCAGGAAACCTAGCTGTCTAGCAATTCTTTTGGTTTCTGTCACAACCAGCCTTAAAGGCAGCAAGTGCACATTTACAATATAATCATAAAATTCATAGCCACCTATAACTCCCAAGGGAGCCAGAAGTCTGTTTTCAACAAGGTCTGGAGTCAATGTCTGCTGACCATCACACAGCCTATACAGAACCTTGGTTGGAATAGGTAACTGGACTCCTAGTATTTTCTCAGCCGATTTTATTTCAGCTTCAGAAGCACCCTTCCTCAAAGTGTCATTGACTTCAGGAAGATTAACAGCCATCCAACTCTTAATTGAACTCCAACATTCTTTTGCTCTCCTTACCAAAGGAAATGGGTACATACCAAAAGATTCAAACCATCTTCTGTACGCCTCCTGCATAATGGAATGATATTTAGTCAAATTTCACATCCATTTGGTAGGAAATGGAAAGTTGAAAAAAGAAACCTATCCAGGATTACATATAAAAGAGGAAATAAAGGAGGATATTAACTAGGCCCTCTCAGTTTTAAGTGCAACCAGACTTTAGTTTGTTGTTCATCGTTTACCATTATTTTATCCTCAGGTCACCACACCACAAGAAAAGGTTGACCAAATGGTGAGATCCCAGAAACAATTAAATCATATGACTGGAAAACTTGGATATATGAAGTATAATTAGTCTACCATATATTATTCAAGGTCAAATTGCATCAATAGTGGTAGGTAGGCCTTCTTACTATGACAACAACTTCTCTTACTGCAGATCATCTCGTGATGCAAATACATGAACATCCTAAAGCACTACGGATGTCTGTAAGCAAAACTTAAGATTTTTATTTTACCTCCTCTTGAAATTAAGCATACTAGCTCACTGATCATCTAATTAGAATTTACTCTGTTATAAATGTTTTCTTCTCCTCTAGCAATTTCCTCAAAATTATTTTCACCCTTTCCAAGGTACTTCAAATTTTACGACAGAAGCCGCCAGCAATTCTAGATCTCGGGACATTAAATTTTGACGAAAAACAAAGAAAAAGAATTCTCATGTTATCTCTGTTGCCCCCATTCAGATCACCCAAAACAAGCTCGAACTAAACCTCCAAGAATCTGCATTTCTTTTCCACTTCTCTTCTGAACTTTCAATTCTGAAGAAGAATTTATCATGAAAAAACTAAGATTTCGCAAATCACCAGTCTGTCCAGGCTAAATCCTCATTCCTCTCCATCTCTCTACCAGAAACCCAAAATCGGACTCATTAATTCTCGGTCCATCACCATGATCACCACCCAGCCGCCTCCTCGATCCCACTCTATGAAAGCAAGCACTCATCTTACCCCTCATAGAGTCAAAGCCCGAGTCGGCAACTTTCCACCAGACTCCAACGGATCACTACTCTCTACCCCGATCCCTCCGCATATCCACCATTTCTATTCCCATCCCTCAGCTAACCAAAGCAGAAGTTTCGGGACTAATAAACGGCAGTAGAACCGAATGAAGCACCGCAAAACAAATCGATGGAAGTGTGAGTAAGATGGACGGATTCAGAGACAGAGAGAAAGAGGGAGACCTTGAAGGAGTGGCAAGGGTTGCCGTCGGGGTCGAGGGGTTGATCGCAGACGGCGAGGTCGCGAGCGCAGAAGTGGCGCCAGAGTGCGTCATCGGAGGCGACGGAGCGGAGCGTAGTGCTGACGCAGGCTGCGGCGGCAGCGTCGCTGAAAGCGACCTTGGAAAGGATGGTCTCCAGCACCGGTACCCCCAATCCCTCCAACACTGCCGCCATTCCCTGCTCTTCTTTGGGAACTGAAATGATTCCTGTATTTCGCGATTGAGTCGGTATATGTGTGGAACAAAATGATTTATTGACTCCTCCATCTCTGCGAGTCTCTTTACCTTACTTTTTATTGATCAAACTGTGGTTCTAAAGTGGGGTCCACATCGCTCCGTTAACATTTCAAGAATAATCCGGGTACCTGAGGCGGAGTAGGAAACGTCTCTCGATGCGTGGGGAGGAAGAGATCGTACGTGGCAGGATACGAGATGTCGATCCGACTCAAAGTCAGAGTCCAAATTCGAATGCGATCCGCTAATTGTTAGGGCACAGTGATCCGGACTCGGTTGCAAAGTTGACGGGTATTTGGATCCTGGTAAAGATCTGAGAAGGGAGCAAATTAGCGGGTTGATCGGAAGTGATGCGATTGTATTTAAATGACTTGTTAAGGTTTTTGAATAAAAAGACTTATCTTGATGAAATTTGTGAACATCATCAATATTACCTAACATAATACCTAAAATACTAATCTTGTGATGGTATACCTATCCTAATTATCAAAGATTGATGATTCAAAATCTCATTTAATGAATTTTATACCTAAAATATTAATCTGAGAATGATATATTTTAAATCTCATCCAAGGCTAGTAGACTTTTATCAAATCACCCTAAGATCCTTGATCAAAATTCACTAAAAAAAAAACACACATAACATATCAGAATAGTATTTCAAAATTTGAGGTTTAAAATCTTATCTGATATTTTAATCTAAAACATAAGTCTGATGATAATATATTTAACCAACTTAGTTCAAAATTTCATCCAACATAAGTAGTATAAAGACTTCATCAGCTCACTGCAAAATCATAAATATCTTTGAAGAAAAAACTAACAAACATATCAGATTATCATTTCAAAATTTATTCTGGACAGCGACAGCAGTGATTGAAAGAACTGAAAAGTCATGTATTTATGCAATAAAAGTAGAAAGACTAATTGAGTGTAAAGCTCCAAGAGTATTTTCCGAGTACAGAATTGGCAGCACCATATAGCGCTGTTAATAAATAGATATAGATATCATAAGAAACAAGGAAATTTCGGAGACTCCAGCTTTATCTTCCTTTAACCAAGGTAACTGAGAATAAGCTTCAATGGCTTGGAAACAATAATAACAAAGAACAGGGAATTCACATGGAATATTTCATATTGCTATAGGAGTCATAGAACATAACTCCGCATTATTAAGTACTAAAAATCTTCCAAAAGCATGTCACCAGGCCATAATCTCACAGCTACCAAGTCTTTACAACATTCTAATGAGTTATACCTTTCCAACATTAATGACAACTGCACAGGACTAGGAGCCAGCAGAGGATGTTGTTTCAGCCTCCTTTTTGTTCTTGGCTTGTTCGAACTTGTCGATAGCAACCTGCAGCTCATCTGTGCCCCCAACTGCTCTCATGGTGTAGTAGTAAACCCCAAGAACAAAGCCTGACAACCCACCTGCAACAATCAGGTTCTTGGTCTTTGGTGCAAGGCTGCCGAATCTGGTCATTAGGGAATGCAGCTGCAAAGAATGCAAGACCAATAAAAGAACACAATGAAGCATTAATGTTTCATAATCAACAATACAGGTATCTATATTATAGGATCATTAGAGTGTTGAGGTGAGAAATAGAGAAGTTTGTTCTCCAAACATACTAATGTCTTGCATTTTTCTGGAGCAAGGTTTTGTCATGTATGGTTAGTTCTATTTTCTCCATTCCCATCATTTTGCTTTCCTAGAAGCAATAGTTATTTGTGTAATCGAATAATTTCTAAAGAGACAACAAAAAAGGAAAGGAAAGAACTATTGCCGTCTTGTTTCCTATCTCCGTCACTATTGTCGCTTCTACCTTGATGTGACTGGAGAGACAAGGGAACGGAGTATGCAGAAGAGGGAAGAAACAAGAGACAGTCCACCACATGAACACAAACTCCCACTATGCCTTCTTCTACTCAGGCAGGTCCTCCACCCTTCTCTCTTCACATGTGAGGCTATTTTCTCATGCAAAATATTGCCCCATCATCAACATGGGTCTCACCATATCACAGCGCCTCTCCTCCATTGAGTCTCTCCATTCCATGCTTGGAATCTGATTTTTTCCCTCTCTAGTGTAGTATAAAAACAGCGGGAAAAAAAAATCAAAACAGCAAAAAAAAAAATGAAAACAAAAAAGTCAAGGTATATATATCTCTTCTTCTCACAAGGACCCAAGTACCAAGGATTTTAATTTCCCCTAGACCTATACAAAGTGGACATATCGATCGGTACCACCTATTCCTCTCCTTCCTTCCTCTTCCTCTTCTTTCTTCCTCCACCGCTTGCTCTTCTTCCTCCAATGTCTCCACTTCTTCGTTCCTCTTCCTTTGTTACCTCCTCTTCTTTCTTCTTTTTCCTGCTTTCTCTTTCACTATCCTCCTCTTTCTTCACTTGTCCCCTTCTTCCTTTCCATTCCATCCTCCCTCCTCCTGTTCATTCCTGTTCTCATTCTTTTTCCTCTGAGTCTTCACTATCATGCGCATCGGTATTGGTTGGTACATATGCGTTTGGCTAAGGATTGGTACACATGGTCGATACTAGACGACAATTCATGCTGTAGATATCACCCAACTCAATCTCACATCTCTCCACAATAACAGCATAAAAAAGAAAGGAACGCCAAAAGAAAAAACAAATAAAACATCCTATCATATGCCACCTTTTGTAACAATGTTGATATGGTGCAGGCAGTATTTACATACGAGGAGCAAACAACTGCAGCCTGCAGTGGGCTGATATGTCCCTACCAAAGTGTAATTTTACCTAAAGGGTGAGACTACCCGGATAGTCAGTGGTTAGCTGTTAGAAAGGTTATGGGGGCTATTAAAAGCCCCAAAGGCCCAAACATCTGCCTTCACACACACACACACTCTCTCTCTCTCACTCCCTCACTTACTTTTTCTCTTTAATCTTTCTATTTCACTTAATTCCCTGTTAACCCCCTTCAATCGATTTATTTAATTTCCAGTCCTACAAGGATTATTCTGAACCAATGCTCAATCAAATCTCTGCAGCAGAGAACTTATGTTATCCTTTACTAGGTACCAGGTGGTGCAAATATTTATGATTTGTCAACATACTGTATCAGGTGGCACAAATATCTGTGATTTTTTTCCTTTATTATGCGTCCACAGATTCCTTTTTATTGTCACAAAAGAAAGCAACGCTTTCCTTTTCTGGATCTCAATTACCATGCTAGAATAAAAACTTCAATCACTTGCACAGAAATGTTGAGTCTTTCAGATCCAAATATAAGAGCATCAACCAAATGCTAGTTTATACCACACCTTCTTGACTGCCTTAAATCACCCTTCCACAAACAGACACTAAGATATGCATTGGTTCATATTGACAGTATCATGTTGATGTTGCCCAGATATGTCTTAGTTTATATTTAATATTGGAATTTTCCTCTGAGGAAAACTGAAGAAATTTCACCAAAATAAAATAATTTTTTGTCCACTTCTCTTTACATCACCTCAGTGAAAAGTACCAAACAATTATCAAACATATACTGACACAAACTTCACTTGACGATCAAATTTCCAACTCGATTCAGGAAGATACAGGTTATAGTAGGCGAACCAACAACCACCACAAAAACCTAAAAGAGTTATGGTAAGACATTTGAAGATTCTATAGTAAAGTGGCATACAAAAGAGGGTGCCAAAAATGATAACCTTCTTCATTATCAATAATTATATTCAGTAAGTCCATTTCACAAATCATAGACCACCAAAATAAGCCACTGATTTCCATATCTCTATAAGCACCCTCCAAAATGGGCTAGAAGCTGAAACACCAGAGCTCCTAGAATCAACAGGCAGATGCAATAATCTAAACCACCACAAGCGTCTCGAGGCAACTAAAATCCCCCACTCCGCTCCCTGTCTAAAGGGAAAATCGAAACTACTCGAAAGCCAACCAAAAAAAGCTGGCAAGAAGAGAATAACATTACCGATCAGACTAATAGTTGTGAGGATCAAGATTAGGTTAGCATCACTAAACAAGAAAAAAAAAACCCTAGAATCATGAAGAAAATAGAAACCTAATTCTAAGAATCCCCAGAGAATTGAAGGAAAATTTTTGGGCATATTGACGAAAGAGGGAAGAAAACAGGAGAGAAGAGGCAAGCTTGAAAAAGAAGAGATCGAGCCACTGATGATAAACGTATCGATATTGGGAAATGAAATCAACAGGCGATTAAATCACCTCAAACTCCTACGCCACTCCTTGCCTAGAAGAAACATCAAAACTACTTTTTGTTGGTAAGGAGAGAATAACATTATACATCAAAACAACAGCAGTGAAGATCAAGAAAACCTCACAAGGTGAAAAGAAAGACATCGTGGAAAACTGAAACCCTAATTCTAGCAACCAACAAAGGATTGACGGAAGACTTTAGGCCGATTGAGGATCAGAAGCATCGGTTCTGTGCCACACAAAAACAAAAAGGAGAAAATAGGAGAGAAGAGGCAAACCTGCAGAAGAAGAGATCAGATTACTATGCGTCTCGAGAATGTTTATTGTGGGGAGAACGGCGACATCACAGTGAACTCGTTGACAAAGATCTCGTACGCAGGGCCGTAAAATCCGACCAACACCAAATCAAGTTTCGAGAAATTGGTTTCGGATTACCTCATCACAAGATTGGTCTTGAGATACGATGATCTAACAAAGGAATAGAAAATTAAGCCCTAGTGTTTGGTAATATGTATTGAAAGCTTACGAACGAAAGAGGTTTCCACAAGTTTACTTGGAGCTTTTATATGTGAAACACATAACCATCTATATTTACTGGGTGGTTACTGTCAGTGTGAACAGCTTCGTTGAAATATCGAGTGTTTAATGTGTGAAGAGTCTGTTCGAATCGTCAAGCATTAATGTTAGGTTTGTGTGTTGATCATGCATCTTAGATTAGGTATACGACTCGACGTTGAGTTGACATTAGTGTTCTAAGGCGTGATGTTTTTACGATATGATTCAGTGATGTAAAACAACGACCGCTTTGGCCTATGATGTAAAATTAGAGAATATATATATATATATATATATATATATATATATATATATATATATATATATATATATATATATATATATATATATATATATATATATATATATAAGTGGTTGATAAACCCAGCATTGGCCTATGATGGGCCGATTAAAATTGGGCTGGGCCGTCAAACCTCTAAACACAGTAGACGGATTTTAAACAGATTTAAATCCGGAACTGAAATGTTTTCAGTCCCGTCAGCCTCCCTCTTACGCTCGACCTCTTTTCTCACCCTCTTTTACGCAGCGTTACCAGACGAAAGCGGGCACCCAGCAGGCGGCGAACAGCAGCTGACGGCCGGAGCCAGGTAGCCTGTTCCTGTTCCTGTTCCCCCTCATCCTTCTCTTCCTCCTTCCACGCCAATTGCTGCTGCTGCTCTCCTTCTTCTTCCCCATGGCGACAGATCTGCTGGAATCGGCCTGAATCGATCCCTGCGGGTTTTCTACCGATCCCGGCTGAATTTGGCCCTTATTCCACACCGGGATGCATATCGTGCTGTATCGACGTGGATAATTGGGGGCGACGTGCCGAGTCCAGGCACCATAGCCTGCCATCGATGATTAGGTCAGATACCGTGTCTTGGGGTACATCAGAATCGACATCCATAGTACTCAGGCCCGTTATCTCCCTGTTTCATCCAAAATACGACCATTTATCGTACCAAAGCTTCAGTAGCTTCCCATTACCAAGTTTAAATCCAAATGGCTTCCATGCGCTGTGTTAGATTTAATTTCTATCTCTAAGCTTCATTTGGTGTAGCCAATTAGCCTATAGTGATTAAGATTCATAGAATGATGATCACTATTAATATCAATTAGTCCTTAAACTACCTTCAGTTCCGGACTCTCACACCTTTTTCCATAACACAAGAATTTTTTGTTGGAAGTACCAAGCTAGAGATAGTTTTTTAAACTAATGTACTTGTTTTTCATTTATGACTTTTGTTAAATTTTTTCTTCAATGATGTTGGTGGAATTTTAGTATTTGGAAATGTTGGGTTTTACAACTTGATTTATTTCTTATGTCAAATATTTTTTTGTCTTGTTTATCTTTTTGAGAAGGCATTTTGTTACAATATTGCAGGTAACTTACTGTTGGAGGGGATGGACGATGAGTTTGCTATGGCCAGTGCATTAGATGAGAAAACAGACAACGATGATGCTTGTGGTGGGGATGCCAAAACAAACATAGTGGATGATAGAACTCCTACTGTCGGAATGAAATTCAAGTCCTATGAGGAAGCTTTGGAGTTTTATAGAGAGTATGCTCGGCTCGTGGGGTTTAGTGCACGTCTGAAGAGGACGAATTATAATAAGTTTGGCCAATACCAATCTGTGGAATTTATTTGTTCTAGGGGGGGCAAGGGACGGGCAGATGATCCTAGCTACTTGTGTAGGCCTACGGCTAAAACAAACTGTCAGGCCACAATCCTGTTGAAGTTGCGGGCTGATGGATTATTACATGTAAAGAAAGCTATTCTAGAGCACAACCATCCTATGGATCCATCAAAGATTGAATTGAAGAAGCGCAGAAAAAAGATGTCTTATGCATTGCCAAAGCATGATGAAAACAATGGGAAGATTATGATACGAAGACTGAAGAGGTTTCAGTCGCCCGTGCTCAAACTAGTCGAGGACATACCTTTTGGTGAAAAGAACATCAGAACCTTGGATGAAAGAGGGCATTTGATGCTTCATGATGGCAATGCTGAAGCTATTTATCAGTTCTTTACACATATGCAAATGAAAAATGCAAACTTCTTTTATTCAATGGATTTGGATGAGGAAGGCCGCCTGAGGAATGTATTCTGGGCTGATGCTATATCAAGGGCCACATTCAAACATTTTGGGGATGTTGTTCTACTTGATACAACCTACCTAACAGGTGACTTTGATATACCTCTTTCACTGTTTGTTGGAGTTAACAATCATGGCCAGTTGGTTCTGCTTGGCTGCGGCTTGCTATCAGATGAGACTGCTGAGACCTACTTTTGGTTATTTAAGACATGGTTAGCATGCATGTCAAGACAACCCCCAAATTCTCTGATAACTGACGAATGTGAGGCCATCAAGGATGCATTGACGAAGGTGTTCCCAGGTGTTCGTCATCGTCTATGTCTTTGGCAAATAATGAAGAGGATCTCACTGCGCTTTATAGAACATGAAAATTGCAATTCAATCAGGAAGGCACTGGAGAAGATAGTCTTTGACTCGTATGAAACTGATGTGTTTGAAAAGGATTGGAAAAACATGATTGAAGCATATGGACTAGAAGCTAATGAATGGCTCAATTGGTTATATGAGAATAGACATTCTTGGGTTCCTGTTTATTTGAAAGACACATTTTGGGCAGGATTGTCTTGTAGTGATCGAGGCACATGCTTGAGTTCTTTTTTTGATGGATTTATATATCCTGAAACTTCCTTAAAGCAATTTTTGAGTGTTTATGAGGTTGCTTTACATAATAAGTATGAGAAGGAAGCGCAAGCTGAACTTGAGTCTTTTAACAAAATCCCAAATTTGGTCTCTAAATTTTATATGGAAAAACAACTTGTTGAGCTTTACACTTATAACAAGTTCAAAGAGTTCCAAGATGAGCTAAAGGCCACAATGTATTGTAATGTTTCCTTGGTCAAAGAGGAAGCACAAATTTCAACTTATGACATTAAGGAGTCCCTTCTATTGGAAGATGGTAACCCCACAGAATATAGAGATTTCAGAGTTCTTTACAGTTCAAATGAACTTGAGGTCCAGTGTTGTTGTGGTTCTTTCCAATTTAGAGGCATTTTGTGTAGGCATGCTTTATCTGTGCTTAAGTTACAGCAGGTGTATGAGATTCCATCTCGATACGTAATTGATCGCTGGAGAAAGGACATTAAACTATTGAATACAATATCTTATCCCACTGATGAGATGGTTGCAAACAATCGACTGGAGCGCTATGACAATTTAGTAATGAGTTGCCTTCAACTTGTAGAAGTTGGAATGATGTCCAGTGACAGATACCATCTTGCTCTCAAGATGATTGGAGAGGTTGAGAAATTTTTATCAAATGATAAAAATTCTGGAAATGCAAACTTTATGATTCTTCCTTCTGATTCAAGGACACCTGAGAATGCTGAAAATGTTGTGCAACACCTGGTCACATCTGCAGGTCATAAAATCCAAAATTCACCCCAAATTAAACGGAGAGGTCGGCCACCCAAGAAAAAGGTAGTCTGACATATACTTCACACTTTATTTAAACAGGAAAATGATATATGAGTTGTGAGGCATACTCAAATTCCTTATTTATGAAGTACTACGTTTCCTGTAAACCATTTCTGATTCTAGTATCCACATTCCACAGGATGATCAAGGAACATTACTGTCCCGAAATCATAGTGGGATCAATCTAGTCATTCCTTCTGCTTCAAATGCAGGGATAGATATTGATGCTCAGGAAAGCTTGACGCCAATGGTACTTAAAATGCCAATATCTTTTTAAAAGACTTCTATGTTAACAGTAAGAGACATTTTTTTGAGGGTGAGCCTTAGCAGTACCATAAGTTGCTTCTTTGTAACTAAGATGTCATGGTTCGAGTCATGGAAACAGCCTCTATCGCTTACAGTCATAAGGCCTCATAATCTGACTCTCCATTGATCCTGCATTAGCAAGGATCTTTGTGCATTCGGAAGCCTTTTTAGTGATCAACATTTCTTTACTTCTGTATATATTCGTTGTCTGTTGGCCAATGAGGTCGTTCAGCTTCCTTTGGTCATAAAATTGAGAATATAATGCAGGGTGAAATTAGCCCGAGTGATTTCTCGCTTGGTTGCCATTATGGACCACAAGTGAACCACTCACATCAAACTAACAATCAATCAAGGATGTCTTTGGGCAGCATGTTCCAGGTTTGTCTATCTGTGTTTTTACCATATCCAATCTTCTAATTACAATTTCAATTCCACATGGTATTGATAAATAAAATAATCACTTTAATTTGCTTGTCAATATTGAATAATGCATTGATTTCAATGACTTCTCTTTTTTAAGTTTTGTATATCCCTTACATGTCTCATTCGGTACTTCTTGCTTTATAGGGCCAGTTTGACCAACAAGCTGTTGGAACACAACCAAGGATGCAATGGATCTATCAGCAAATGCTACAGGTGTTCATTCATCCGCCTTCCTTCCATTTTGTTGGCTTTAGTATTAGATATTTCATAATGAACTCTCTATTCAAAGGTTGTTTGAAATACAATGGGTAGTCCATATTTGGTTAATGTGATTGACATGCAGGAGACTCCGTCGCCAAATGCACCGAATGGATGGACTGGGTAGAAAGGGCACCAGCCACAAAAGACAAGCTGATGCTCTGTAAATTCTGCATGACCTGAGGAGCTGTGCAAAGTACTACTTATTATCTGATGTGTTTATTTCATGATACTTGAACATACTATTCAAAATTTTAATCGCCTATATGGTTCTTATTGCAGCTTTTCTATCAGAAGTTGGTTCAGATGCTGGAATCATCTGTCCAAGCATCTGACATGTTGATAGGATGGTTGTTTTTGGAAAGGTGGTGGAAGGCATCTTATTATATCCATGCTGACATCTATGGATACAAAGAATGTTCATAAGGTGAATTATCTTCCACCAAAATATTGGAATTTGGTATTATCGGCCGGGTACCCACATCATCTGTCTTCTTCAGCTTTCCTACCTCCTAAGCTGACGATCATGTGGTATAAATGGATGCTTTGTTTCATCATCCAAACAAAACTCGAGGAAATGAAGTAGAGGATTTTTCTTTTGAACTCTCCTGTTCTGTCTCATTGTAGCTAGTAAGTTTCGAAAGGTGTGTAAATATGTTTACCCAACTCCTCCGATGATCTCGTGTGTTCCTACTGTAATTGCCACAAACCTGCACATGGTGTCTTGCAGGTAGATATAAGTGATGGTAACAAGTCAAAGAGTATCTTCTTGGAATAACAAGCAATCTTTTTCCCGGAGAACAATGGTCTCGATTATATATGTCAAGACAGAAAAAAATCCTTGTCAAGATTTAGATTGGTTTAGTCTTTCAAGTTGCGTACATTCTCATTTTTATTGATGACATTACCTATGAGTTGTGGTATTGCATGTTGTACAAGTAACCGAGGCAATGGTTTCTTTTGTAGATCTTGAAAACTACAAAAGAAGACGTCCTATAAGTGTTTATTAGAGGGAATCTCTGTTGTGAGAGTATGTTTTGGTAAATTTACTTTCATGTTGGAATCTCTCTCATTTTACTTTGTGTACTGTTTGATCAGGATATTAGTAATTGTCTTATTAATTTGATTGATTAGAATTACCAATTTAGTCCGATATTAAAGTTGAGTTAATTTTAAATAGAAGTTTGTATTCTACATCCATATGTAAATATAAACTTGAATTAATGTGCTTGTAGTTAATCTTCCTCAAATGACTATTGCTAAGCCATTAAAGTGGAGACATTGAAACCTTAGTTGATACTAATGAATGAAAGTGAGGGCACTACTAATAATTTATATTTTATGATTTTAAATTCAAATTTGTTATTCTTAAATATGGATAGGTTTGCTAGATTTCATGAATAAACCTTAATTAATAAGTTTATTGAGCCAATGTGAGTGATATATCTACAAAATATAAGTGGAAAATATCATATCATATCTTATCGGTGTTTCAAGATTGGCTTGGTACGGTACCGGCGTACCGAGCGGTACACCATGACGTATCGAACGGTACACCAGGGTTAGCACGATCCGTCCAGTAGCGGGCAGTCCGCGTATCGATATGTCGTCAGACCAGTACGTACCGTCCGTATCGAACGATACCATTCGAAATTACATGAAAAATATATATTTATATAAATATATATTATAATATTAAGCTTTAGAGGAATAGAAATATAATGTTTAGGAAGCACATGCGTGGCAAATCTAGCTAAGATTTAGTTACGGATGAATTTTCAGAAAAAAAAATCTCTAGTTCTGGGTTTTTGTCGAGATGTTCCTTTTTATTTTTCTCCATTAGTATTTTGTTCTTAGTTCCAAAATGTATTTTACTAGAAATCCATAAGGTGAAATGAATTTTTACAATATTTTTTGTATATATAATAAACATTATTACTACCATAAAAATTAAGTTTTTTTACATGTTCTCGTTCCCAAACAATAAAAATATATATTTGAAATCCCATAAATGATGACAAGTTAGTAAATCCATATTCCTTTAACAATAACAATAAAAATATATATTTGAAATCCCATAAAAATTAAGTTTTTTGCATAGACCTATAGTGTCTTCTTGGAGGTGACAAAAATATTATATATAATAACCCAGTCATAAATACTATGTCTAAACCATTTCATTTTATGGATCGATCTCATGTAAAAAATAATTTTTTGGCTTATTTTATCATGAATATTTTGGGATATAAAAATGTGAAGGAAAAATAAAAAGGAAGGCACCAAAGGAAAGCCCAAAATGAAACGTTTTTCATGACATTCATATTTTAAATATCTAAAACACTATATAGATTGAAAATTTCGGAAATGATTAAGATCCGTAGAGGGAGAAATGATTTGAGAGCCAAAAGGATAAATAGAAGTTCCTAGTTCCCTGCTAACGTCAAATTCCTGTGAATGGCCGCAGCCGTCTTCCGGCCTCCGATCTTCCACCCTCTTCCAAAGCCGGTCCCTGCAAGACGAGCCATGACCACCGCCTCCTGCTCTGCCGGCCCCGCCACCGTCGACTGCGCTTCCGCCTCCGCCTCGCAGCGTTGGCGGAAGCTTCCCGTCTTGCTGTTCGACGTGATGGACACGCTCGTCCGCGATCCCTTCTACGACGACGTCCCCGCTTTCTTCCAGTTCAGTTTCCTCCTTTGTTTTTTTCGCCCATTTTTCTCTGTGATATGCCATGTCTCTCTTTTCTCCCTCTACCCATCTGTTGTTTTGACTTCAGTTTTTGAAATAATGTCTCGATTTATCATGGTTCCCGTGTTCCTGTCGTCGCTGATCGGAATTTATCAATAGTAAGATCATGTCGAATGATATTACTCTGATCCATTTCTTGTGAGATCAAAATTATGAAGAGAAGGGGTGCCAATTTTGTTGCATGGTAGACATTCGTTTCCCTTGGGCTTGCTGCAATTAAGCGTTGTTGTTTGACTTCTCCTTGCCTTAAAGTGTTCTCGTTCACTCATCCTTTTCAGTTAATTGCTTCGATTACCGTTAACATTATGAAGTTAGAGAAAAGCAGAGCTCTGACCGTCAGATCCTTTTTAATTTCTTGTTTCCAATTGATACGTCTATCGATTTATGATCCTTTCGATAGAGAATACAGTTTTGATTGGGAGATTACTTGTTTTTTTCTTTTTTTCTGGCTGATTTGATTATTAACAAACCACAATTGCCCCCGACTGCTGCTACTAAGGTTGTGTAGTGTTTTAGGTCAATTTGTTATTTTACTAACCTTCTCTGATGTATATCCTCTTCACATTGTCTTTTTTGTCATGCAATAAATTCCATACCATTCGTGTTATTTATGGAATCAGAGCTTGAAGTTTCACTGTCATAAGAAATCTTTTGCGCATTTGGACTTATTTCTTTTATAATCAAATTCCCTTTTGTTTCCATAACTAGTAAACCTTTCGTTATTAATTTAATATTTATCTAAATTTGTGTTCGATATATGATTTGTTTATTATATGTTTCAAACGTAGTTATGTTGCTCCTCGTTAGGAAGGTGTTAGACAGAAAATTATTGTAAAAACAACTTAGGTCTTGATGAGATCTAAGGGGAAAGCTAATGTGATAAAAATTCATAGCCAGAAAAAATGACAGGATAAATCTCATTTGAGGTCAAAGGACTGGTGGACATTACATGTTGGAATGTAGTGGTTCCAACTCCCTGGTTTTGCATCTTTTATGCTTTGTGTTGTTGCAGTTCCTAATAATTTGTTGGTGATTCCTAGTTCTTGCAATTGTTTTCACATTTAATATATTTATCTATTGGAGTTTGCGACTAGGAACATATTTTACTCATTTTTCATTTTTTGTGGAATTTTTTCTTGTACAGAATGTCTATGAAAGAACTTCTAGCGGAAAAACATCCCACTGCATGGACTGAATTCGAAAAGGGAGTGATTGATGAGGTATTTTCTGTGACTTTGGATTGGAAAAGCATGTGTCTCCAAAAAGATAATTGACTTACTTTTTGATTTTGTATCAGCTTTTTCGTAGAAATACTAAATGTCTGTGCCTTTTACATTAGAATCCTGGAGATAAATTTGAATTCTATTTCTTAGCTAAATCATTGTAATAATATTCTTTGTATTAATTTTATAATTCATTACACCAGAAATTGTATGATACTAGATGAGAATCAAGTGTTAATGTAAAGTCTATTTGTCAATGATATCTTCATTTGTGAGAAAGAAACAATATCAAGCAGCTACAGTTTCCTGTCAAATAGGGAAGATAATGACTTTTATTGATTATTTAGTTTATTAAATTTTGTTGCACATGAGTTCTTAATATGCAAAAAATTCTTCGTGATCTGTATGCTCAGATATTGAGCCAAATTTATTGTCTTTTAAGCTAAAAAGGAGATGAAAAATACGAACATGTTGGTGTGAATCATAGTTCTTGCTAGTTACAGAACTTTCATTTTTTTTGTTATAGTATTCCTTTTCTTTTATAGTCAAATACAACATTTTGTCTTCATAAATCTTGCACATGGTTTACCAAAATGATGACTCTAGCTTAATTATTAGCAGAAATGGCTAGTTACAAATATCATATTATGATGAAAATTACAACTAAATATCTAAGTCTAATATGATAATGTAATGAAAATGAAATAAGTGGAATGGGTTGAAGGGAAGATAATCAAGCTCACTATCTAATAACAACATCCAAGGGATATAACTCTCATCAGCCAAATCAGCCAAAGTAGTCTGCTTAGGATCTCACTATTCTAAGTAATCAACTAAAGAGATAAAAGTTGTATGAGAAGGATAAGATCTTTCAACAAACTATACTCATATTCAAATCATTCTATCCTCTGGCTTACAAGACATGATATATGGTGATAGGTGATGGGTTTGGAACGACCCTCTAAGGATGTGTGATTGATTTCTTCGCTATGTTCAAGAATAAAATAAATAAAAATCTATTAAAAATTCGCAGGGATTACTAAGAGTAATCTAAGAACTAAAAAGGTGAGAAGAATTTTCATCGATTCTTGTGTATAGTAGCTCTGTAAAATACTTTGAATTCTTGGCTCCTTGGGCTGTCCATTGGGATATAATTTGCCACATAAACATCTTAGCATTAATCTTGAAATTAGCATGAAATGAATCCTGAAATTTTGATTCATGGTAAAACTAAGAGATTAATGAGAATACTATAAAATCTGTTCATTCAAAGTATAATATGGCATTATATTTTAAAGATTATTGTGTCAAAGACTCAAAATTTCTTAACTCATAAGAGTCCTAGCTGGAGTCAAACAATAAATTAATGTCTCTGATTAATTTTAGGACTTAACAAGTCCGAGTTAGAAGGTATTTGATTAGATTATTTATAGAGGGGGATATTCGTATGAGAAAGCTGTTCTTGTATGTGATATTTTAGTTAAGGAAAATATTAATAGTTGGCCTGTTTTTTGAAGTTTTCCATTTAAACTGTATGTGATATTTTAGTTAAGGAAAATGTCGATTTAACTTGCACAACAGTTGAAAAAACCAAAGTGAAAATGCTCCTAAAAGGACTTGGGATTCTGTTTCTTACTGATCAATTTTAATATCATGTTGTGGTTTGAAAGGCCCAAAGGGCAACAGGATCAAATGCTTTTGATGATTGTTATGCAATGAAGACCCATTAATCAACCTTTTATGTGCAGATTGAGCACCAACTTGTAGCTGTTTAGCCATATCAATTGTAGTCTGTGAAACATGGATACTTCTAGGATGTGTCAGATGATTCCTGCAAATATCCATTCTATAAATAATTACTAAAAGGTCAGATAATTTAGGGTTCTTAGGGGGTACTACATTCATACAGTTCGAAATAATCTTTGTTGTCTTCCATTGCATATTTGTTTCTTCAGATGTGTACTATAAGTGGTTGTCATGTGCTATTGTTTTTTATAAGAAGTGTATGAGAACATGGACTGTATTGTATCTAATTTTCTGTCTTGTTTTTCAATAGATGCCCTGTGTTAGACAACTCTGTATTACAAATATATCAAATTTTCTGATGCCTTGTGTTGACAACTCTGTAATCTTTTCATTTGTCTTCATGATTTGTTACATCCCGTTTTTGACTTTAGTTATTTTTTGTGATGCTAATAACATGATATTGAACTTCGTTTAACAAATTCAAACTTCCTTCAGAATGAGCTTGCTAGAAAGTTCTTCAAAGATGGAAGACCTCTTGATTTGGAAGGTAAGGATAATTATTTGTGATCCATAGGAATCCCAAAGTCAACTATACTTTCTACAATCCATCACAATGTGGATATGGTTCCTTGAAGTTCATTATATATTTTTTTGAATTCACAACACATATAACCTTACTAATAGTTGAACATGATTGTTGCTAATGTTATCTATCTTCGACCAGTTGCATTTGATCATATTTTCTAATTCTAATATCATAATATTCTTGTTAAACTGTCATGCAACCATTTGAACAGATCTTGGTGAGAATTCTGCCTGTACTCCATCTTTTAGCTTGGAATTTCCTGATCACATTAGTGCACATCATTGGGCAGGTTCTGCATTTGGTGATAATAGAGGTATAGAGTTTCCTTGGTGACAAATTAGAAATGGAGGATGATTTATCCGCTAGAGAAGAATAAGAATATACTATTGCAGTCTATGAATCTATCTAAATACAACAAAGAGATATAGAAAATGCTAATTCTTGAATGACGAGGTTGAATTTTATTAAAATAAAACACCAAATTTGGAGCAATAAGTAGTAACAATCCTCTTAAGTAGCTAATGATTCTCACCTTCGACTTTTGACATTAAAACCAACAGAACATAGACATCCACCATGATATGCTCTGTAACTAAGAGATATAAAAAATCTTTTAAAATATTTGTTCTGCACAATTCTCTTTCACTGTCGTTGATTGATTGTGGTCTTCTAGGATCTTTGCTCGGTCTTGATTATTAATGAAGAATTTTCTTTCCATTTATCTGTACTCCTTTGGAACTTGATAATTCGAGATATCTTTCAGTGCCCGTGTCAATGTGACAACACTCTTTCACTTCATAAAAAATTAGAACATAAATCTATGTCTTAAGCTTTAAGCATTTGATCTCTGGTTGGTCCAAAAGATCTGTATCTGCATGATATATCAGGATGGCTATGCCCAAAGAAGGATGGCAGTGCTCAAAGTTAGTGTTATGATAACTTCTAGGAAGATGTTGAAATAAGCTATGATTGAGAACGTGACTCTTTGCTAATGCTCCATGACACCTGGTGCCAACTGGGAAACTGGTAGCCATATTAGTTACTTCTTGCTGTAAGATTAAATTTCTTTGTTAGCTATAACTAGCCGTTTACTTTTCCCTTTCTGCATCAATTTAAATTAAGATATCTACTGGGACAAAGCTAGAATAAATGTTGTTGCAAAGTGTAGCTACACTACAGTTTCCTCCCTCCATTTAGTTGCCTTTGTCAATTTCCTAGTTTGGTTGGATCATGGTGGCTATGCATAGGGAAGTGCAAGGTGGAACCCATTCCCATGTCGGCAGAGACTAACTTGATGCTTGGAAAGCACTATGACTGCAGGAGAAGATGAGCTACAGATCTGTGATGAGTAGGTTATGACCTTGATGTTGACTTGGATCTTGCCGCCAACAAGTGTGCTTCCTTAGATCATTAACACATGCGTAAGGGATAAGGTCCATCAACTTGCAGTATGAATATGCAGCAGTCATTGATTTAGATCCCAGAGCCTATCCATCATAGATAACAAAACAAACACAGATTGAAGATGCCTACATAAAGGAGAAGAAAAAGGACATTGGAAAGGCTATTCCAGGGGGTTCAAGTTCCATAGGAATCTAACCCATATAGTCCAATGTTCTTGCTAGCAAAGCATGTTGTCATCCATTTGGAAGATAGATCTTGGCATTCAACCCCCATGCCAATAAATATATATGGCATATATCTTGATGAAGAGGTCTAAGAACTTAGTTAGATTGGATAAAATCATTCAAGAACCAGTGGGACCTCTATCTTGTTACATTGATGTGCAACAGTTGGTTTAGACTGACAAGAATGAGAATAATCAGCTTTCTTATTTATTGTAATAGAAGGATTATAATTTATATATGTTGGCTAACTCTCAATACTTGTAGGATGTTAACTTACATAGGTCTATAATTTACATATGCTCTTTAAATTTCATCCATCCTTTAATTTTATTTCCATTGTTTAACCTGGTCAATGACTTGGCCAATCTTTTTTAGGTCTCAAAAGATGCATGATAAGAGGATACTCATATGTCGATGGGATTGAAGCATTGCTCGAGAGTTTAAAACAAAAAAATTATGAAGTACATGCTTTCACCAACTATCCAATCTGGTTAGTTTTATTAAATTTCTTTATAATTATTTAATCAGTTTTAAGTTTACTTATTTCCAAGCTTTGTTATATAGGTACATGATGATCGAGGAGAAGTTAAGACTGTCAAAGTATTTGTCTTGGACATTTTGTTCTTGTCTAATTGGTAATATTTCTGCATGATACTGTTAAGCTGTCCTTTTTTTTTCCTGACTTAAGATTTTGTGGTTTTACTATTTAAAATGTTAACTTAAGTAGTCAGATTTCTCTTCTTTTCTTTTCTTTATCCAACAGTAGATCATTAACATCCAAAAACAACTGTAAAAGACATCCTGTCCTTTATGTGAAATTCTAAAGAAAATAATTTTGCTTGCACTTAATTTAAAAAAGAACCTGGGTATGTTGGTTGTTGTATTCCGAGTTAAAATATCATTCTGCTTGCTTTTTTTTTTGTGACACATTTGAAGGTACCACCAAGAATGCTAGAGCATTTACCTGAAGAATGCAACTTGCCCATCCGATAAGCCTGAAGGAAATAGAATTGTTTCATTTAAAACATTTCACTTTCATGGTCCTTTCCTATTCTAATTAGACTGGGGAAATGCTACTGTACTACCTGACATTTACATGCAAAAATGGATTCTGATGTCTCAAACTACCATTTTCTCTCTTTTATTCTTTTAAGAAACTAACTGCAGAATTCTCTTGCATAGGGAAACGTAAGCCAGCTCCAGATTGTTACACGGAAGTCCTGCATCATCTTGGAGTTGAGGCATCAAGCTGTATCTTCGTTGATGACAGGTTCTTTCTTCTGTCATTGTCTCCAAATTCTAAATTTTATGCTAGTGGATCATACACCAGAATCACCCCATTTCTGTCTAAAATTGCGTACAAATGGATTTTGCTCATGTTGGACTTTCACATCTTGGTTACAGTTTCCCAATGCCAACCTGATTGTAAAATGATTGTTGCGTGACTCCTAAATGGACCCAAAATCAACATTGTTGTCCCATACATACTGCAGGTATTTGGTAATTGAGCTGGCAAAAAAGAACAGGAACCAGAAACTCATATTCTGAACTTTCTTTTCTGTAGTGTACCTGTTTTTGTTCTGTAACTTGTCTATATAAGTGCTTCACTTAATCATTTCACTAGATTGGCTACTGGTTGAACATGCATTTGTATAAAATAAAGCAATTTCATTTCAACATTCTGACTCAGATTCCACCAACCTGAACTCAGTGGATTCGGACTTATTGCTACTCCTATCTGTCGGCGAGAGTAAATTCATTCTCTATGAGGAAGCCGAACTTCATGTTCAGCAACAGTATAATGCCATTCACTGGAACAACTGCCTGAATATTTTTTTTCTTGATTCAATCTACATGAACAATAATCCACTAAACTGTGATCCAATGAAATAATAAACAAAATAAAGAACACAAGATGTGATTCCCTACTGTTCTAACACACTAGAGATCTCTCATTTTTCAGGATGACAAATGTTGAGGCAGCCAAGGATGCAGGTATGATTGGTTTACATTTCAGGAATGCAGATGCTCTTAAACAAGATTTGATTTCTTTGGGAATTGAAATCGCAATTTCAGAAAAGGCATGATGCCTCCTCATTCTTGTAAAATTTATAGATTCTGTGTTCTCCTATATATAATGGCCCCCAATTGATATTGTTGTATGTTCATGATATTACATTGTTCCAAACGACTTTGTAGAATAAACTAGGATTTCTTGGCGAATCAAATTGCTACGTTAGATTTATCGAATGGTACGCTGTGAGATTTTTTAGAAATAGTTGGCTTGGATTATCTTTGTTATTTTTCTATTAACTTCATACTTTGAGCACTCATTTTACTATTCTATAATTTCATATGTTTATTGTGAAGTTTTGAAATGAATCTCAATGGAAAAGGAATTTTTGAGCATTAGTTACATTGATTTTATCCCTCATTGAAAATATCTGGATAGTCTCGTTCAAAATCAATTTTACTCATATCATGAAGTCTAAAATATCCAGATTTATGTGAAATTCTTAAAAAAAATGAGTTTTAAATAAAAATTGAAAATTTAGGAAATTATTTTCGAAACTAAAAGACATTTTCAATAATTTTAGCCTAATTAAGAATTAGAGTTTTTTTTAATAATTAGTCACTTTTCTCATGGATCAAACGCCTATAATACAATATCATATGCGTTTATAAAACTATTTGAATAGTATTACATTGTTTTTATCATTTATTAAAAATTTAATGTAATTCAATTTAAAATTACATTAAATTTTAAGAAGCATACAATCTGTAAATGCATATTATACACTTGTAGCATTTTTGGATTTTTGAATGATTTAAAATTATATTTTTCACTAATTTCTACCCAATTAGAGTTCAAGTTATACAAAATCATGGTTTTTCTTTGATAATTAGTCACTCATTTCATAAGTGACTAATAATTCTTTTATTTTCTTTGACTCGTGGAATAGAACATTGAGTGTGGTTAGGACTGTTCGGAACTCCCATGACGATGGACATGAGAGTGGCAGCCAAGACTGGGGTGAAGTTTCGATGGATCGTCTCCACCTCCGAATGAGATTACGCGGTCAGTCTAACCTAACCTCCGCGATATCCCAGACACGATGAGAAGTTGCCATTACAGGGTGCATTAGCTGTGGCAACTTTGAGCAGGGTTACAACAGGTTGCCGAGGGGTCGAAGACGCTACCAGCAACCTCATTCGGGGGGGGCAAAGCGTCTCGATGGAGGCAAAGCTTGTTGGAGAATGCTGATGGTGGGCGATAATACTAATAATGACAATAGATATGAACTCGAAGACGTTAGAATGATGGTCGGCGATGACGATGGCGATGGCGATGCCACGGGGAGGAGAGGGGGGAAACAAAGAAAGAAGTTGGGAGGCGAATGAACGACGAAGGAGAGGGAGACGTAAACGTGATGGCGATATAGAGGATGACGACGACGAAGAAGATGAAGAGAATGTTGTTCTTTTAGCAGAAAAAGAACAACAAATTTCCTATCAATAGCAGCACAGCCTCGTTGCTTGGCCACCACCCACTTTCACAGCTCATTCCCGTTCAACTCTCCACCCTCCTATTATCCCCCGCCAACTCCCTCCCTCATCCCTGTTGACCGAATAAACAAAGCCATTATGAAAGAGAGAGAGAGAGAGAGAGAGAGAGAGAGAGAGAGAGAGAGAGAAGCGTTTAAATTAGCCACGGCTGGCTTCTTCCGCCCATCCACAACCGTCGCCACCTTCGTTTCCTCCGCACCACTCGAATAAGTTGGGCAATGGAAAAAACTCTGGCCAGCTGTTATCGTAAGAAGAGCCCTCGTTGGCCACCACCTCCATAGCATCCTACGTCTCTATTTCCTGACCCCAGCAAGCTCACCTCCCTCCTCTTGCCTTCATCTCTCGCCAAGCTTCCGACTCCTCCTCCTCCTCTCCTAGCCGCAAGGGAGAACCTTTGGGGCTGCCGGCGTCGTCGGCGGCGGCGCCTGGATGGACCCGTCGGAGCTGAAGCGGGTGTTCCAGATGTTCGACCGCAACGGCGACGGCAGCATCACCAAGACGGAGCTGCAGGACTCGCTCAAGAACCTGGGGATCCACATCCCCGAGGAGGAGCTGGCGTCCATGATCGAGAAGATCGACGTGAACGGGGACGGGTGCGTGGACATGGAGGAGTTCGGCACGCTCTACCAGGCCATCATGGACGAGCGGGACGAGGATGAGGACATGTTGGAGGCCTTCAACGTGTTCGACCAGAACGGTGACGGCTTCATCACCGTGGAGGAGCTTCGGACGGTTCTCGGCTCACTCGGCCTCAAGCAAGGCCGCACCGTGGAGGACTGCCGGAGGATGATAAGCAAGGTTGACGTCGATGGCGACGGCAAGGTCAACTTCAAGGAGTTCAAGCAGATGATGAAGGGCGGAGGGTTTGCGGCCTTGACCTAGCTAGCCATGCATCGCTGCAGTGGAGGAGACAACATGGTTGTAGATACCGCTGAGGGAGGAATCCTTCATAAGACGATAACCCAACCTACATAATTAAAGCATGGTTTGCTTGATCCACAGATTATGTCACTTTATTGAGCTTTTCTTTTGATCAGTTCATTAATGTTAATCCTTTTGTTTAGCTATGAGATGGCATTTTCAGTCTTCGATTGCACATCTACTCTGCTCTTTATGCCATATTACTACTGAAGGATAGATAATAAGTTGACAACAAGACTTCTACTTGGACAGGAAGAAACCATTGGATTGCTCTATAAACTATAAATGATTTCATATCATATCTCTTTGGTTATTATTACTAATAAATTATTATAATATCATATCTTTAGACTTATAATTAGTTTAATTGAGGTTATAGATCTATTTAAATCATTTATAATATTTTCAAATTGACTTTTTAGTATTTTTATTTTGATAGTCAAAATATTATAACAGACCAAAGCATAATAAAGATGAGAAAAATTTTAAGAGGTAATTTAAGTATTTCAAAAATTAGAGGATCCTATTTAAAAAAAATAAAAGATCCAAAAGAAAATATATTTTCTAGAAAAATCGAACTCACACGAAGAGATTTGATTGGGCTTACAAGAGGCCCAAATCCATCGCTCCTCCCTCCCTCCAAACGTGGCTTTCCGATAGACCCTATCGCCGCGATTTCTTTCACCGCCTCCTCCGCTGCTGCGCTTCCGACTCCTCTTCTTCTGCGCCATGGATTTCGAATTGAACTACGAAATTTCTCGCACCGTCGATTACCTTCGCGCCGGAAACTTCACCAGAGTCGCGTTGCAGGTCCTTGTCCCGTCCTTTGTTTCGGTCCAATAGCTTCGGCTTTCTGAAACCTCCGATTCTAGGGTTTATCTTGCTCTACCGCATGATCTATGAAGTGTTATCTTTGTCGTCAGTTTCCTGACGAGCTGCTGAAGGACTCGCCGCGGGTGGCTAAGACCCTGAGGAGCGAGCTCGGAGCGGGGGTCCGGCTGTTCGTCATGGCGGACGCGGCGTATGGAAGCTGCTGCGTGGATGAGATTGGGGCCTCGCATGTGGATGCCGAGTGTGTGGTGCACTATGGGCACGCTTGCATGAGCCCGTAAGTTATCTTTGATATGTTAACTTAGGTTTCTGGGTTTTAGGGACTGGGGACTTGGAAAAGTATGTACTTTTGATGAAAAGGCTCACTTTGACGGTGATCAAAGATGTCGGTTCGTCATCCTGTGCCTTAGGTTTCTCCATCATCCAGACGATGATTCTACTTTTCTTTGCATAATTCCCGATGTTGCAGTTTAGGGAAAATTTTCTGGTCGCTGCCTGTTAGTTTTGGAAACTGACGGTTTTGGTTAAGCTTCTAAGGCTTTAATTTTAGCATAAAGATCATAACTTCATCGTTCTGGACTGTTTTCAGCTCCACTACCTTGCTTCTTTATGGGTTGCACATCATGGTCTTGAATTTAGAGCTATTTTTCAGATTTGAGTAGGATCTATAGGTCCCTTTTTTAATGGTCTTTACCAGTTCAGTGTATGATATCTCTTGAAATTGATACCTCATCCAACCTTGTGCTGTTATTATTGGTTTTAATGTTCTTTCTTGGTGGAATTTTGCACTTGAATCGAGAATTTTTTGGTGATGCAGTAACCTGTTCAGGTTTTGATCTGCCAGTTGTAAATTTTATCAAAGTTTTACTGTACTATTGTCTCAATTTTCCTCAGTTTTCTTAATTTTGTAAAAGGACACATTTTTTCCCTACTTGGGTGGTTTTGAATGTCTTCCATTTTATAGATTTTTAAACAAATTGCTTCTGCTTTGAAATCATTGTTCCTTTTTATCTGTAATTCCTGATTGCTTACTTTCAGAACGTCGACTTTGCCTGCTATGTTTGTGTTCGGGAAGGCTTCTATCGACATAAAAGATTGCGCTGATCTAATAGGTCACTGCTTATCATCTACCAACAAACCTATTCTGGTATGTGCCACTTATACATGCATATATATTATAGGTACCTATGTTTTTTTTGTATTAAATTCTATCTGTCTGTTATGTGCAAAAGGCTATTGGTTAAAGAAAGATTTTTCTGCTGCTTAAATAAGAGAAAATGCAAGTGCTAAAACATGTGAGGCAGAATAGCATGGCAACCTATTCAAGCTTCTTAAAATATTCGTTATAAATTCAATGGATGCTTGTAGAGACATAGTGATGCAGGGAGTTCCTTGTCCTCTACATTCGGATTTTAATGGAAGTGCCACTGATTCCAAATCTCAATCGTGTAGACATTAAAATGTGTTTTGGTAGATTTATGATTTGCCTACATCTTTTTGTTAATCAAATGCTTTGTCGCCATCAAGGATTAGACCTTGAACTAAATCATAAGATCTTATAAGGATCTCATTGTCATCAGCACACTGTGCTGGCTGACACATTGCATGTCCCATTTTGATCACACTACTTGTTGATAGGCATGCTGGAGTCACCGATTATTTCTTTTCTTTTTTCTTTTTTTGGTTTTTTTAGGGGTGTGAACTAGGTAAAGAAAGTTATTATAAACATGTTTCTATAGCTTAGATTGAAAATCCAATATATAAGAATCCTTTAATTTCACGAACTAAACAAGTGATAACTATTAGTATTGCAGTTGTCATGAATCCTCCTTGCCTTTGGTTTTGCCTTGTGTTATGATGTAAGTATGCCATTTAAAATTTCCCCTGTCCACGTCCTGAGCGTATATAACTATGTATTTACCCCTTAAAGATTGAGATTTAGAAAAGAAGCATGTGACAATCGTGGTATGTACCATAATATTAGCTATAGAAGGGATATACATTATATTTGAAGTTTCAGTTCCTTTTTGTGATGTCATTTATTTTTGCAAGAATATATGTGAGGTACATCTTTGGGACTTATGTAACGCTGTTCACTTCCTAGTTTCTACTATTCTACTTCTTTTTATAAATCTGAGCATGGTTTCCTAAATGTTTCATAACCATGATATTTTGTTTTTGAAATAAAATTTTGTCCACATCAACCATCTGTTTGTTGCCTTTTAATTTCATGCTCTATTCATCTTTCAACACAATTTTTTACTTGTTTAAGTTCCTTTACTTTTTGTGTCATTGGCCCTTCATGGATTAATTGGGCTTTCATGGAATCATTGGACATCTCTCCTTATGGGGACTAATCTGGTCTACAATTTGTTAATCTTTACCAAACAATTTATCTGTTAATGGTTAGCTTTAAAATACCAATATGTTGTACAGATGATGTGGCCATCCTCATTTGCAACTGACTTGTCATCATTATAAATAATGTAATCATTAGAGTACATGCGATTTCATGTTGACATATAAGTATGATAAAAAAAGGTTCTATGGCTTTAGTTATATGATCAGTTAGTCATAAGATGCTCGTCATAATAAATCACCTTGCAGCGTACAAAACTAAAAAGTAGAATGTAATGTATTCACATGGCATATTGTTTCTCTTTTAAAGTTTGTTATTAAATTATTTATTCACCACATTTAATATGTAGGTCTTGTATGGACTGGAGTATTCACATGCATTGATGCATCTCAAAACAGTGGTAGCTGAATCGTTGGTATTGAGTCACTCCAACTGGGGCCCTATGGTGAAATATTCAGATGTCATTGGTTCAGTGATAAACCCATCACAGGACTGTACAACTGAGAAAGATCAAATTAGGTCACTAAATGGTTCCATTACTAATGCTGGATTCACTAGTGGCAGAGATGAGAAAAAGATCCTTAAGTTTGGTAATGGCCGAAGAATGGAAAATGGTACCTGCTTCGAACTTGGAGGACTGACATGGAGTATCCCATCAGATCACAAGATAGAGGACTACTTATTATTCTGGATTGGACCTGAGAATTCTGCATTTACCAATGTTGTGCTTACATTCAATAACTGTGAAATAAGTAAGTAAAATTCTGAAAATGTTTGATATATTTCTTTTAACTAATTGTCAGATTATGGATCTTTTTCTGTTTAAAGCTCAAATTCTAGGAATTTTAACTTGAATTTAGGATGTTTGGATACTTCAATTGTTGCCAATAATTGACCTTTTAGTAGTTAGTGCCATTTCATTTTATTTGCAATTATAATTCTGTTGATTGAGACTCATACTCAATTTGGTTGCTATTTAAAGGATATGGTTGTTATTTGAAAATACTCTTTTCCCTGTTCAAGTACTGACTTTTCTGTAACATTATTGTTACTTTTAGATGGAGGTTATGTCTTGTGCAATTATTGGATTATTTGCATGTCAATTACCTACAAGCACTTGAAGTTTTAGTGTAAAAGAATTTCTATCAAACTTGCCATTGAATTAAATTGTCGGTGTTTCATACTTAATGGAAGTCATTCTTTTATCTATTTACTCATTAGGACAAGAGCTGTAAGAGCTTGCTGCATTTCTTGTCAATAGTTATTAACAGATGGCTAAATAATGCTTCAAAGGCTTAATATTGTGATTGTGAAAATTTTACCATAGCCAAGATATCCCTCTTTCATTCAAGGAAATATTAGTTGCCAAGATGATATATTCTTGCTCTTTGGGTTACTTTGGAGTTCTGATCTCATTAATATTTAGTACTTGATATACCATATGATGATGACCAGCAGAAATGGCAGTACCAAAAAGCTGAAGGGACACTGAATTGCTAATATTTGTTGGAGCCTTGGTGTGAGGTGCAACATGGGCTGCACTTAATGTAAAACTGGATGAAAGCATGTCAATTGCTGTAGCAGTAGAGCAAGAAGAGAAAGAAAGAAGAAAAATAGAAAGGGACTGATGACTTAACAGAGTAATGAATGGTGTTGATGATGGCAGGGTTGGTGGTAGATATTGGATGTACTGATTAATATGTGAGAAAAACAATTCAGATCAACTGCTTACAGCTGATTTTGCCATGATCAAGCTGTATCAGTTAACTCTAATTGACATTGACATTTGACTTATGCATATGTCTTCTTTGTATCTTTTATTTTATTATCTTTTTGGATGAGGAAGGGAAGAGGTGGCATCTAATTTATTATTCACATATCATCATTGTTAGTGGTGATATCTAAATCAGGACTAGGACTCATTGCTTCAGGACGAGGGAGGGCTGGTTCAATTTATTGTGAATTCCCTAATTTTTCTTCAAAAGACACATAAGCAGGGGTGATACCCTGGCCTCTTCCAAACCCCAGCATTGGTCTTCCCAACCTCTCCCTCAAACTCCTGACCATAACAAATAGGAAAAGGACAACTTAGTAAATCTATATCTTTATATAAAGAAAAACATGAGGCAGTTCGTGGATTGTTTCAAATCAGAACTGAGCTGCACTTTTAAAAATCACCAAGCTAGAATATTTACAACAGATCTGAGCTACTTCAGAAAAATTGAACTTGGATATAAGTTGAAGTCAGGATGTCTTATTTTTTATTTTCAGGTAGATTAGAATACAGGCCAAGACAATGACTAATTTAGTTTAAATTCTTGGTGGTAATTTAGCATAAATGTTTCTTTGCAAGGAACTGAATTTAGGGTACCAAACACATACAAGGTTGGGCCTGGATCAGTATGGTCCTGTTTGTACTGGCATAGACACATGATATGTGGAGATGTACTGTGGTGTATGAAAAAGGCAAGAAAATCTGCAAAAAAACTTTAAAAACCTAATCTTAGGTTTCTTTCTCACCTAAGCTTGGCAAATACATTCAGAATTGATAACAATAAAGTGATTTCAATCTTGAAAACAATAAAATACCAAATTAAAACATATATCGGATAAGGATAAAAAACAATATCTAAAAAATACATGTATATGGGAAAGAGTTTTAATTAATATACATGCATAATAAATTTAATGTAAAACTAAAAGATGTACCTGCTTCTACCAAAATGATTGATGTGAGTCCATGGCAGGTTGATCAGGATCCTCGATACGATGAAACTGTAGATAGATACAGTATGTCTGCAAGACTTGTGATATTAGTAAGCAGTGTACAACTTAAGCAATGACGTGATAGCGCTTCTCCCTTACTTTTATTTTGTTTGTTAAAATGTTAATTCAGTGGATCAAATTCACTTGATCTTACCATTCATTGTTACTCCTATTCTCAATTATTCGGCAATTTCAGTCCAAAATTTGGTTTTCACCATCATGCTTTGATGTTGCTCCTTAAGCATGCCTTTCTTGACTTCTGTCCATAACCAGGTACATAATTTGGTTGAATCCATAATGTCCCAACTCTGTGGGGTGCCTTTTACACTACTGACGAAAACAAAATTGATTTAACAGATTAGGGACAGCTTATGCTACATGAGTTTGGCCTTCACTGAAAACAGGACTAATTGAATATTTTATTTGTGCAATTAATTTTGTTGTAAGTTTTGTCTAGAACTCTTTACATTAAGAACCTCAAGTGAAGGCAATTAAGCTTGTATACATGACAAAAAGGAAAGCTAATTGTTATCCTTCTGTTATGTATCTTTGGTAGCTTATCCATCCTCGCTATTTATCTTTGTTGCAAGTGCCACTGGTAGTCTTGATTTCAGTAGAGATGTGTCAGAAGTTTACTTAAGGAGTTGGACCATTTTCATGCATGACTTCTTGTCTAGTATAGATAAATCCATCCTTCTGCTGTATATCTTTGTTCATTGCAAGTGCCGATAGCAATCTCAATTTGATAGTTGTGTCAAAAATTTACTCTTCATGACCACTTAGCTAGTAGTGATGCTATTTTGCAAGTTTGATAAGTAAACTCTTTTAACTGATGCACTATGATTTATCATATCAGTGAACTGCAATGCTGTGGTAAATTGATGCTAGTGGACCACTGTAATCATCTTGCTGCAAGGATACAAATATGTGTGACTCACTTCAGAATGTCAAGGTGGAACAAAAGTTCTCTCACTACTTGAATTTGAGAATTTAACATGGAAGAGCAAGCAAACTTTTAGACATGTTGTGAATGCATGCATTAAATAGTCTCTTATTCTTGTTATGATTTAACTTTTTTTAGCATGATAAAGATGCTGATAACATTGAAAATCACGTAATGATATCATTTTTCTTGAGGATATTTGGAAATGCAAATTGAAGTTTTAAATAATGCACATTTGTTTCTGTTCTGAGTTTTTTATTTTATTCAGTCAGGTATGATGCTGATGAAAGACGCTTGCTGGAGGACACCTCTTGTCAGAGAAGAATTCTCAAGCGTAGGTACTAAATGTGCATCGGGCATATGTTTTTAATACATCATGTGTCTCATGGACAACTGACCTGGATTAACTGCCCATGTATGCATAAATTCATGTAGATATTACCTTGTGGAGAAAGCAAAGGATGCGAACATTGTTGGCATATTGGTTGGCACTTTAGGTTGTGGTATGTTCATAGCAGATTTTTATTTTATATATGTACCATTTTGGCATTTTATTTAAAGTTCAGCATCTCTACACTATCTCTGGCATAAATTAGTCCTTTACGTTGCACCTTATTAGTCATGTGCTGAACTAAAAATAATTTGCAATGACTACTTTGTGAATTTACATTAATCAAGGCTTGATTTTTGTAAATCAAGTTAGTAGAAGAGAGCTAGGCTAGGGTGATAAGAGAAACCATAAACCCTAACCTAATTACATGAAATTAGATTAGAGATTAGGTTCAAACTTACCTGAATTTGAAGAGAATTAAAATAAAATATCTTCTTCTTGAGCAAGTAGTTCTATTTTAGATGTTCTGGAGTGATTTAGGAGAGTTTTGAGGGAGATTAAAAGGGAATCACAGTGAGAGAGAGGGCGCATGAGAAGGAGAGTAGAGGAGAAAGAGAGAGGATTGGTTTGATATGAACCAGCCAAAGAGACCTCAATTGGTCTCTTTCGCTTGAGATACGACTAGTCGGGTGGGCTTATCACTTGGCAGTATAGTCAAAGGTGCTAGGCGTTAAAAGGCAATAAGGTGTCAAAATGCCTGAGGTGCTAGGTGCTTGCCCGAAGTCTAAATGATGCCATGCACTTGCTACTATTGAAATTTTTTAAAGAAATATGTAATTATTGAGAAATATGATCAGTAAATTTAAAATAAAACATCAAATTACATTAATTCAAACTACCATAGTATTACATTGTCCAAATATAATAATAAAAATGATAAAATAAAACAAGATTAATATCAATGATCATTCATTATCCTCAACAATCTCAATCTTGTTATCATCTTGCTGTTCAGTTGATTTGTATCCCTGAGGAGTTATTGGGAGTTGCTGCCAATTGGTAGGGGAGCAGGGAGCTATTGAGGAGGATTGAGATGGGGAAATCAATTGGAAGGGAGTAGGGAGCTATCATTGATGGGAGCGGGAGCTATCGGAGGAGGGTGGGTCAACTATCAGCTAGGACAGGAGGAGGAAGGAGGGAGGAGAGAAGGGAGTTATTGGGGAGGAGGTAGGGGAGGAAGGAGAGGGGGCTGTCAGGGTTCAAGGAGGCTTGATGCGGAAGAGTAGGATGAGGGAGAAGCGGGCTATATCGGGGTCTGGGGATGCTCAATGCAGAAGGGTAGGAGGAGAGAGTAGGAGGCTGTCGGGGTTCGGGGAGGCTCAACATGAGGGGGAGGGGAAGGAGAGAGAGTTACTGCAAGAAGAAGAGCCCATCGGAGATCCACTCAATGCATAGAAGCCTCTCACTATAGGTTGACTATGTCATTCGCCGTTCGAGGGGAAGATGCTGCTGCTGTTTGCTGTTGGAAAAGAAGACGTTGTCGCTGATTAGGTTTTCCGAAGGAAAGAAATAGAGTTTCGTGCATGTGCGTGAGGAGAGTGGGGGAGGGGGGAAGGAATTGGGCTCACGCTGATATGGTGCGGGGGGAAGGTATTGGGCTCATGCTGACATGGTTCCATTGAACCAGAATCAGCGGATCATGGCGAATTTGGTTTGTTTCAGGTTCTAGTCAACTGGATTTGGTTCAGGATTGTGCCTGAACCGCCGACACCTAGGTTGTCCCCAGTTGATGGTGCCTGCTTGGACCTATTACTAGGCACTTGGGCCTCGCTTTGCTCGGGCACCTAGGCAAGCACCCAATTATTTTCCTTCTGCTTGGTAAGCTCCATTTACAGGGTGGGTTATTGGATGGTAATCCCTGTATTGGTCTTGGACCTGATTGGGCTTGTTTTGCTTCCTGACCGCTGGTCAGACCATCAGATACACACCCATGCTATACCGGGTCTGGAGAGTAATGCAAACACTTCAGTTTCTCTTTGGCTTTGAGTTCTGAAATCCTTGAAGCTTTATATTCAGTCTTTTTCTGTTTCTGGTTTCTAATTTGCCAAGCTAATTCTTGTTAAAAGCATATGGTCAATTTTGTCTGCTCCATACAGCTGGTTATCTTAGTATCATCCAACAAATGAAAGAACTGATTAAGGGGGCTGGAAAGAAGTCCTATACACTAGTAATGGGAAGACCAAACTCTGCCAAACTCGCAAACTTTCCCGAGGTAGTAATTACTCACAAACTGTAAGTTTCTTCTGTTAAATTGTTTAGGTTGAATTATCTGATCATGTATCCTGGGCCAGTGTGATGTTTTTGTCTATGTCTCTTGTGCCCAAACCGCATTGCTGGACAGCAAAGAATTTTTAGCTCCAATCATCACTCCTTTTGAAGCTGCATTAGCTTTTGGCAGGTAAGTTGACATGCACTGTCACAAACTGCCATACACTCACTACCTTTTGTTGATAAAGAAATGTGTTTATTCATTTTTGTTATTATCTTTAAATTGATTTTATATTTTAAGATGATTAAATATGGTTAACTCTTTCTCTCAGAGAGTAAAATTTCATGGTTTTTTACCCAAATTTATTTTGATACCATGGTGTTTAGGTAGCCAACTTAGACCTCAAAGTGATTTGCATATTTTCACCAAACAACTATGTCATCATACTGGGTTTTCTAATGTCTGAACTTTTAACTTTTCTAACTTTTCATTATGGACTGATGCCTGTGATGCAAACCCTGTTCCTAATTTTTTGTATGAATGCACTGGCAGTGTCATTGACAGCTGTGAACATGTATTCATGGTTGGTTGTCTATCCCTGCATCCTTGCTCCACAAATATGCAATTTGGCCACTGAATTATTTTGTTAGATTGGTGTACCATTCTTCTTTTCCTGGACATCTGATCAGAAGAAAAGGTTTCTGAATGACTTTTTCCAACTTTTAGGGGAAGACAGTGGACAGGAGAATACGTTTTAAATTTCCACGATCTGATGGTTTCTAGTGGACCAGAAGCTGTCAGTGGCACCGAAGAAGCTCGGTTTTCCTTTATCAAAGGTGGTTATATGGAAGATATTCAGCCTGAAGGTATTTTCAATGTGTTTTAACATGATACTTTCTCTTTATTTGTTCATCATCTGTTTCCTTGTAGAGTAAATTTCCTCCTTGTGCACTGAGTTTTATTTAGTAATTTATGATAACAAACAGGCTACAGTCAGCCTTGTGATTTATCAAACTATGGTTGATCTTTACTATTGATGGTTGGATGGATAAATACACCGTTGTTAGGAGTTTGTGAATGAACTTGATATTTAGTATGTGAAAACGAATCACTTGCTGCCATGGGCCACTTGCAAAATCATGAGACATAAGATGCATCATCTTCTGGAACCAAATGCCACACCTCCGAGATTGGAGAGTTAATGGGAACTATTGGAAATTTATCTAAAATGATCCCTATAGATTTTTACTTCAAGAATATATGCAGCTTCTCATGCATCCATTCTAAAATTAAGGATGATTATTCCTTGATTGCATTTGACAAGTTCCTTGTCATTATTAGCAGACAATATGTCATCAATATATTGAGATAAAAGTTATAAATTTTCTGTTAAGTGCTAGGCACACTGCATCTGGCAAATTGAAGTGTCCCATTGCTACTAGGTTGGCATCTAACATTTCAGAAGTTGTATCTTAAAGTTATTAAAAACCCATGGTTTATAGCCTTAGGTGAATATTAAATTCTGATTCTCTGATTATTCATGTAAATGTGTGGGATCATTATTGTATAGTGCTGTCTCTGATGAAGGAAAATATTGCTCAAAATTAACAAGATCAAGAAGTTTATTGTACTTAGAAAGCAAAGGATTCCACATGCAGTGGAATTTTGATGAGCTAAATGGTCGATGATCTCATCATTAAGTGCGACCAGCTTTCTTCTAATGTCATGTGGGCACATCCGAACGTAAATTTTGCAGGTATTGCTGGGATCAATGTTAGGAAATTGATATGAGTTTGATACTAAATCAAGTTTTTCAATCATATGATCCTGTGACAACTGAAAGAGATGCCCAATTTGATAAGGGAGCTGAGAGCTGAGAGAGATGTCCCATATATAAGGGAGCTAAGTTGGTCATGCCTTCACCAGTAAGCAGCAAGTCGTAGCAGTTATTCAATTTCTTCCTATCAGTTGATCTGCATGACCTTTTCCGATGTGGCCATATATGTGAACTGGAAGATGCATTTTCGATCTACATTCAAGTGTAATTTCTTAAGGAGGTATGGACATGCTAAAGAGACCTAGATATAGTATAACTCTGTAGCATTCCTGTCATTTCTTAGCATACTTCTGTAACATTCCTTCTTAAGTATAGCTCTCCAGTTAGTTTATAATCAGAATAATGCCAGCGGAGGGGAGAGCTAATCATTGATGATTAGAAGATTACTTGAGATAACTATGCAATCCTCCTGCGCAAGTATCCAATCCTTCTGCCATAGTACATCTTGAAACATTGACTTTTAGCTGACATCTAATTATATGGCTTCTTTTGATGCTGACAATCTTTTAATATTTCTTGTTTTAATGGCTCTTTTTAAACAGTGAGATTGTTCAGCATTTCCACTGGGAAATTGAATTCACATTTGGTCTGTAATTCATGCCAATTTTCTATTGATGCAATCTTTTATGGTATCTTTTTGATACTTTTTGGTCAAACGCTAGTGCTACTGAACTTATGTTTCATAGTTAATTTGATAATTGAGAACTGATCATTTTAACAGAAAATGGTGAACATGAGGAAAGGTCCCTTGCATTGGCAGAGACCACTGAGAAGGCACTAAATTTGCAAAGCCAGCATCCTAATACTATTATGTTCAAAGGAGCTGCTAGATCTGGGTCGGAATTTTTTGCAGCTCGTTCCTACCAGGGTCTCAACAGGCAATATGAAAACCTGGCTCCTCAATCCTATGTGATAGGCAGGTCCGGCAGGGCATCAGGTTATGCAGATGAGAAAATGCAAGCAAAAGAATCACCCGGTGCTGCTGTATGACATGCTTAATATGGTAGCAGTTGGTCTATTGTGCATATTCTGCACGAGTAAAGCATTCACATGGTGCTATTTTATGATATGCTATTTATGGGATACTGATCAAGGATATATGCCAAGGGATGACACATCAAAAGACTATGGATATACTGATTAGGCACGACAACTTCAAAAATGGGTGAGATTTGCCAGCCAGATTGGACATCGAGTTGAGTTGTCTCCACTGAATAATTAGTTTTGTTAGTGATGTTTTGTTTACAATTTTGTAGATGTGGTCATATTTAAATATGTTAATCTCATGGTCAGGGTGTTGTTCTTAAACCATTTGTTGACTGCCCTTGGCCTGCTTTCTTTTGATTTGGGTGCTGCGGAATCTTGTTATTTTGTTTCGACCAGTGAACATGTTTTCATTTCTTCGTAGAAGTTGTAAATTTGTGTGTGTAGACGAAATGCAGTTTTAACAAATTGTTTTGGTCCTTTCATATTTGTTGGCTATGGTATTGCAGATGTGCATCACTTGATGTTCGTGTAGTATATTGGGTGATTTCCTAGGTGACAGTTGGTAGAGGATAAAATGAACCTTCTCAGAGACCAACATATCGAGACCTTCACTTAGCAGTGGAAGGTCGTCATTTCTAGAATGTTAGTTACGATATGTAACCACATAGTGGCCAGTTGAGTTAGGGTTTAAACATGTTTTCTCATTTTGTTTCTCTCTCTTTGGCACCTATGTTTTTTCTACATCACTGACATGATTGATTAGAGATTGATTTAGACATCCGAGGGACCGAGTTGGACTATCTTCGACATTGGTCTTCTATAAGGTCTCGGGTGACATGTTGGGAGATTAAGACAATATCCATATTCTTATGACATATTTTACTCCTACCTACCACTTCTAGAGATAACATGCGTCACACATTGTTTGGTTCGAATAAGCTTGTCGGCCAACCACTCTAAAATTAGGATAAGTATATATTATTTTTCGTAATTAGTTACTTTTAGTATCTTAATTTTTATACTTTAAAAAGTTACATTGATATCTTTATAGTAATGAAAGTGAAATATCTAAGTTCATTTATTTTAATATCATGAATTTTATTAACAAAAATAAAAAATAAATGATAAAAAAATAATTTAATATTTCAGTTAGTGGTGATAGATAAAAACGTTGTTAGGAGTTGTGGGTGACTATTATAAATGAAGAGAGCATTGGCGAGAGGTGAGGGCTATTCTATATCTGCGTCAATATCAACGTATAGTTATCGAATGACTCTTTCATCACTTTGCATTTGTGTTAGTATCGATACAGATATAGAGCAATCCTCGCTTCTCATCCAAAACAACCACTCGCGGCCCCTAGCGGCACCGTTGTCCACCACTACCGACGTCGTCCGCCACTATCAATTAAAAATATTTAAATTATCTTTTTACTATTTATTTTCATATTTATATTGATAAAACCGACAATACTAGGATAAATGGGCCTAGATGTTTCATCAGTGTAACTTTGTAAAGTACATGAATGGAATACTAAATACTAAAGATAGCTAACTACATATAATATATAATTAGCTCCCTAAACCATCGTTTCTATGTTTCGTATGTAAAGATAACAAACTATCCTTGTATGATACAAACTTTCTTTTATATTACAGTAGTTTCGAATGGAGTTGTAATGTGTCTCCGTTGAGACGTTTTGGTGTAACAGAAATTTTGTTTGATGTGCATTTGTGATAATCATGTACGCTATTTGTTGTAATATAATTTATAATTTTTTTCAAATAGACATGTAAAGTATTTATAGTTATAATGCTTTTGATACTGAACTTAAAACGTTGCAAATGGATAATATCATATTTTTTATTATCATTCAGATATTATAAAGATTTCTATGATATTTTGATCTAAATTTGATATAAAGTGAGAAAAATTAGAAATTTCATGCTTGGTTTTGAAATATATTAAAATAGTTATGGTTAGTGGGATTTTTCTATAGCTCTGAGAAAAAAATATAGCTCTTTAATGTTTAGAAATCTTTCGATTTTTCTAAAACACCTTTAATGTTTGAAATCATGGCTTGTATATCCCTCGTCATCGTAATCTTCTCATTTGGATGGCATCGTCGATCATCGCTTTCTACTCATCCTGACCACCTTCGTTTCATTATTTTTGTCCCTCTACCGCCTCCTTTTCCTTCACGAGGTCTCGTCGCCTCCGTTTTGTCGTGGTCACCTACACCCTATCGGTTTCGTCATTCCAATTCCATCTATCTTCTTTGACCCTATCACCTCTTTTCCCTATGTAAGGCTCTATGCTTTCGTTCCATCATGACTACCTACGCACCTCATTATCACATTCCTTATCATTTCGATCGCACTATCATCATGGAGCATATGTGGCTATGATAACTATAATGGGATGAAAGCGAATAAAGATCCTCAAATGGCAAAACTAAAAACTAAAAGCATATTCCGAGAAAATTCCAAAAACGATTTTTTTCAAGAAAATCATATATATAATCGTTTCACTCCCAACTTAAAGACGCAATGTTTGAAAGAAGGCATATTTAACTATCTATCTTTTTAGCAAACACTTCATATCTTCAGCTTGCCCTTTGTAATCCTATTATTATCACACAACGTTACATTACAACGTTCTTTGCTCCCCATAAAAGCATTCCAACTCAGAGCGGGATTTGGCCGTACCAGTGTTGTCTCTCTCCTCTCACTCTCTCACCCTCTTCACGAGACGATCCTGTCGAGCTTTTCCGATACCATCTTCATCCTCGGCCTGGCCAACGGATCGACGTCGGTGCACGCGAGAGCCACGTGGAACGCCGCCGCCAGCTCCTTCTTCGCGTGCACGTCGCGGAGCAGCACCGGGTCCGCCAGATCGGAGAGCGGTCTCGCCTCCTCGAACCCCTTCCTCACCCACCTTACGAGACCGGGCACCTGCTCCCCGGACGACGACGACGGCGACGGTGACGACATCTCCGGTGGCTTCCCGGTCAGCATCTCCAGCAGCACGACGCCGAAGGAGTACACGTCGGACTTCTGCGTGGGGAGGGCCGCGGCGGACGCGGCGGCGGCGCGCGCCTCGGGAGCGCGGTAGGGGCTGGGGAGGTCGAGGTGGGTGGACTTAGCGGATTGGGGTAGTGCGGCGCCGATGAGACCGGTGGTGGATGAGGAAGGGGCGGCGGCGTCGGAGGAGGAGGAGGGAGAGGAGGCGAGGGAGAGGAGGCGGAGGAGGCCGAAGTCGGAGATGCGGGGGTTGAAGTCGGCGTCGAGGAGGATGTTGGAGGGCTTGAGGTCGCCGTGGACGAGCTTTCGGGGGCTGCAGTCGTGAAGGTAGGCGAGGCCGCGGGCAGCTCCCCGCGCGATCCGCATTCGCACCGGCCACGACAGGCTCGGATGCCCCGACCGCCCTGACCAACATTATTTAACGTCTTCTTAATTTACCACAATTTTCACATTTATAAATTAAAAGTGGAATTACTTCCCAAATTAATCTACAATATAGAAAAGGTTTCACGAGCTTCACATAAGCAGGAAAATAATTTTTTTGGATTACTTATGATATTATTTAAAATGAGATTAAACGTCTTTAGACTTTAATGTCTCAATCAAAGTGGGCGTCCAAACGGTGCAAAAGATGCGAGTGGAGAGTGTATTTGACGGTACAGAGCTGTTTGACTAACCACAGTAAAACGGAGATTGCCTCGAGGACACGGAAGTCGTCGCCTTTTAGGTCGCACATTAACTTGTGTACTACTCCCCTTTCCTCTGGCTAGTCTATCCCATTATGAGTGTCACCCATAATTATACTTGATGAGAAAGCAATTAATGATGTACAATTATTTGTGTATATCTTTTTTTTCCCAACTTAAGGCTCTTTTTCTACACCTTTTGCCTTGCCCTAATTATTTATGTAGAAATATCCTGATGCATAAAACACTATAAGTATAGTTGATAAATTTAATTTAATATAATAAAAAATTATAAAAAATATAAAAGAAGAAAAAAAAGCCTTCGGTGAGAATTAGGTAAACAATTTGATTTTTTAAAGGTATCTTCGGCTAATGTTTAGATCATTCATTTTCAACATTTGAATCCCGAATTAAGAACAAAAAGAAAGAGGTAATGCTCCTCGTGTGCATGATTGTAGATGACTTAAAATATATTGGATTCTACATATCTTTCTTTTCAACATATATTAAAAATAAGATTTAAGTACCAGATGAGTTCTATATATACTACTTTTAATTTGATACCATGGATTTTAGCTTTTTGCAGGATATATGTGCACATGTGGAACTTCAATTTAAAACGGTAAATAAGGAAATCATTAATTTGGGAAGGATTGTATATGTAACAATGCTTATAATATATTTGATGAATGGGGGAATATAGTACTCGGGAATAATTAATTGAGCGGTGATCCACCGCGCCGCACCCCAACCCAACTGAAGTCGCCTGCGCCCTGACGACAAAGGCGGCAGGAGACGAGGACGAATGCAGTCTCTCCGGTCTTCACTTGGAAGATTCCCCGAACAGAACACTGCTGTGCCTGGTGTCGGCTTTTAGCTTAATGTTGGTCAAATCGTTGGGTTTGGGTTCTAATTCGGAGGATGAGATGGGAATGAATAATGTTGACGTCTTAGTTGTTCGTTTAAGATTAATTAATTAACTAGTTGATTAATGATGTGCGGAAGAAGAAGAATGGGAGAGAGAGCTGACCTCGGAGTGCAGCGGTGAGATTGCCATTGGAGATGAAGTCGGTGATGAGAAGCTTCTCGTCGGGCGCCCAGTAGTAGGCCCGGAGCCTGACCAGGTTGGGGTGGCGTACCCGCCCCATCGCCCTCACCTCTGCCGCGAACTCCTTGTACCTGCCTCCGGCGCCGCCGCCTTCCCCCAGCCGCCTCACCGCTACCGCGGCGCCGTCACCAACCACCACTTTGTACACGATCCCCTTCCCGCCCTTCCCCAGCACGTACGCTGACGCGCGCAGCAGCTCCTCCAGCTCCACCTTGAACCCCTTGTCCATCGCCACCAGTTCCCCCTCCGCACCACCGCCGCCCCCGGCGACACCCTCCTCCTCGTCCTCCGACGATGGCAACCCTTGCTCCCCCTTGTCCTCTCCCGCCGCCCCGCACCACGTGCAACCCCACCGCCGGCCGGGTCGTCCCGCTTCGCCTCCCAGCTTCGCGCACCCTTTCTCTTGATCCTTCACTTTCCAGTACGCGCACACAACGACCAGCCCCATCAGCGCCACACCAGCCGCGTCCGCTACCGAGATCAGCACTATCAGCCCCGCCCTCATCCCCCCCGTCGCCTCGCCCGCCGCCGCCTCTGCCCCGGCCCCGCCAGCCGACGCCGACGCGGCCGCCGCGGCCCCCCGCCTCCCTCCCGGCGCCTCCGCCGCCGGCTCCGTCCGCGCCTCGCAGGGGATCAGTAGCGGGAACCCGCACAGCCCCGGGTTGTTAAGGAAGGCCGTCGGGCCCTGGTTCGCCAGCGACCCTGCCCCGGGAATCTCCCCGGAGAGGTTATTGTAGCGCAGGTCGAGGCTCACCGTCGACGGCAGGTTGCCGAGCGTGCTGGGGATCGCGCCGGAGAAGCGGTTGTGGGAGAGATTTAGGGTGCCGCCGAGGGAGTCGAGTTCGCCGAGGTCCGGCGGGATGGGCCCCTCGAACTCATTGGAGGAGAGGTCGAGCTGGACGAGCCCCACCATCTCAGCCCAGATCCCGGCGGGGATCTCGCCAGAGAGACTGTTCCCGGCGAGGAGAAGTCGCTGGAGCTGGCGGCAGCCGCGAATCGCCGGGGGTAGGGGACCGGAGAGGGCGTTCCGGGAGAAGTCGAGGTTCTGAAGGCGGGGCAGGTCGCAAACGGCGGCGGGGAAAGGGCCGGAGAGGAGGTTGTCGTAGAGGAAGAGAGAGTGGAGGGAGGAGGCGTTGAAGAGCTGTGCGGGGATGGGCCCGGAGAGGCGGTTGCTATGGAGGTTAAGCCGGCGGAGGAATAACAGCGTGCCCAGCTCCGACGGGATGTAACCAGACAGATTCTTGCCCGAGACGGCGATGCCGACCACGCGCGGGTATGCGAAGCCGGTAATGTTGGCGCACGACACGCCCGGCCACCGGCACGGGTCCTCATCGCCTTCGCTCCACCCAGCGAGCGACGACGACGGGTCCTCCGACACCGCCGCCTTGAAGGCGAGGAGCGACAGCCCATCCGGCGACAACGCGCCGCATCTCCTCGCCAGGGCAATCGCGTAAACTATACATAAGAAGAAGATGATCGACAGATGCAACTTCCTCCTCATCATCATGCAGTAGTGGTGGTGGAAGCAGTTTGGTTTCAGGTGGTCGAGTATTTAAGAGTGAGGAGCGGGAGGTGGAGGGAGTGCGCGCGTTAATGCGTATGCATTTGTGGAATGAGAGAGAGGTGCGGGCGATACTTAATCGCGGGGGCCCGATGGGAAGCGCAGGCGCGTGGGAAGGGAGCAGTAGAAGCAACGCAAAGGGGGGAAGGCGTAGGAAATGATGTGCTTGAGCGTTGGTGGGGGTTGTTTTTGTTACTGTTGTTAAAAGGAGAGGCGGCGAGGAGAGGAGCGGAGTGGGGGTGCGGTGGGGTGGGGTGTGATTGCTTTATCTTGGGTATTACGTTTATGCGTCTTTTTGGGGTTAGAGAAGAAGCGTTTGGACGTGGACGAACATGTTCGTGCTTTGTTGGCTGCCAAGGTTGTTTTGTTAGCTGGACACACTCTACACGGGACATCATGAGCGATCCATTGTGGTGGATGTCATCCTTTGCCGGTGGAGCAACGAACGAGAGTAAATTGGAGTAGAAGAAGGACATGGGGCATGAGCGACAGATCGATGGGATGAATAAAGGACATGACGTATATTATATGCTATTGGAAACATAGTAATTGGTGGTCACATCAACATTGATAATATAGGCAGAAGCGACTTTCGAACACTACCTGATGGCCCTTCATTTTGGGCACAGAATTGTCGTTACGATGCAAATAAGTTATACGGATAGCAGAACGTGGCTTACATCAAGTTGCCTCGTCTGCAATATACCCCGACGGAAGTGGTCAATCATAATCTCGATGATACACAAACATCAATAAGGCTGGTCTCTCAGGCTGCTGGAGCTTCAGCCATTTCTTGCTCAACAGAGGTTGGGACGACAGGATAATACTTGCGGTGAAGCTCACTAACATCATCTCCAGAAAGCTTCTTCCGACCATCAGGCCCGACATGAAAAACTGCAAGAAAAAGCTTCACAGTCCTGACATCTAGTATAGAATGATTGCTTTCATTGTCATGAATGCAGAACTTAAATCGAAATGTTCATAAAATAAGTTACTTTATATTATTCTACTAACACAAACAACAGTATCTAGATTCAGTAAAAATATAATTGATCTGATTGTCTATAACATCAAAGGCAACAGGCAATTCTCTAATCAATGGAGTTAGGAGAACAGGTCTGACATGTTTTTCTGGACATAATTGTACCATTTTTGGGTGATAATGATAAAAAAAGTAGTTCAAACTAGTAGGTAGATTCGATCAAAGAAATTTAGTTGAAAAAGAACCCACCATGAGTGAAGAAAGGAAGTTTATCATTAGCAGTAGCTAGAGAATGTACAATAACTGAGAAAAAGAAATAAGCATACCACTAGCTCCATCATGAAATGTTGCATGGTAGATGACTCGACATGCCAGTTCAGCAGCTTCCTCAAGTGTCGTGTCATAGTGATAACTAAGTGACAATGAACATGAGTTAATTGCTTTTAAACTACCATGACAAAATACAGCAACAGAACGAATGCCTACCCACTATCCAGAACACCATAAGCTCATGGACTTCCCTGACCCGACTGAAAAGTGTGTTACCTTGAGACTTCCACCTTCACTGTCAACATAATACAATCCAGGTTCCCAAGACGAAAGAGACCAGGTCAAACAGCTGAAGAAAAGGACTGATTTGGAACTTGAGTATACCATTTCATCCCATCCAGCAATCATGGTCCCTATCGAAAGGCCCGTTCCACAGTAAGAGTAATGCATGTTTGCTAATAGCTTTGAAGCACTAGTGACTGAGATCCATCTCTTGTTTGCCAGTTATTGTAGGCAGTACTGTATAGGATGAAACTGATAACTAGTAAAATATTCCATAAGCAAATGATAGCATAACTAAGGTGGGAATTCCACTAAATTAAACAGATCAACTAATGGACAATGCACACAAATATGCATGGATGAGTAAAAGCACAGCTATACCTTGATGCCCAAGTTCCTGTGCCAGAATTGGCAATCTGCAGCACCACCAGCCATTGTACCGAGCATATATGGATTGATCTAGATGATTTTCTTAACACAGAGAAGTTGATGATGAAAGATATCATGGGAGTGATAAGTACCAGAGTCACTATCTTGGTTTATGTGTGCCTTTTCATATATCCTGGCATTATGTGAAAGCAGAACAAAATCCAGTTCACATTTGGAAGGAAGATATTAAGTTGGTGTACCCTATGGATACTGCAAATTGTGGAAATTGAAAAGATGACAATGCAATGTTCAAACCTGGCTGTGCAAAACAGTTTCAAGATGTGGATGCATGAGATACTTCCTGGTTGTGCAAAAGCAATAAGCAGCTGAAGAAGCAATACTTAGCTATCGTAGACACCTAGCGGAAGTGAATTTGTTTGGAACAACAATACAAGTGTTACTGCTGAGACTGTATTACTGGCAATAAGAATTTGTTTGAGGATAGAAACTTCTTGTTGTTTGCTAGTGTGAGGCTCCACATTACCAGCACCACCATCCTTAATAGAATTGCAAACTTTTAAATCATTTCTTAGTCATTGAAGAGTCATTCAAATGCCAAGAGTTTGAGAATCAAGCTCTTTCTATATTCATGGGCTTGCAATAATTCTTGTTATGGACAGAGATACAGGAACCGATGCAGAATATTTAACAGATGATGTAGAACAATAAATCAAGAAGGTGCTAGAGAGTCAATGAATGTTGTATACTGATTTACCTACTAGTTTGGCAGATTTAGATGAGTCTATCTCAATCAATCATAGTTCTGCAATTCTGTCTAAAATTTATGGTAATGGTGAAAATTGTGGCAGTAGTGTAACTCTGCTATTGTTTTTAAAAGCGCTATGCGCCAAGGTTACAAAACAACCAAGGTGCAAGGCGAACTAAGCGAGGCACTCTAGAATATTAAAATTAAAAATATATTATGATTGATAAATATGATCATAAAAATAAAAATGGCATATCAAATAAAAATGATATGCTAAACAAAGGTTCTACTGACGGAGACTTATGCTAAATAGTATTTCCAATATGATACTAAATAGGGTTAACTCCTAACAAAGTGAGTAAGCACCATCTCAATATGGTGCAGCAAGTTAATTGAAATGAGAGAGAATGAATTGAGAAGAGAAGTAACTGACGGCTGTGGAGGAAGGTAGGGGAAGGAGAAGGCGATGGCCGAAGCTGCAGTGGCGAACAACGGTAGATGAAGCTGTAGCAACGGACATAGGGTTTTGCTTTCACTGGGTTGGGCACGGGATTGGGGGAGGTGTAAGGGTACATTAGTTGGTTTGATTGAACTAACTTACTCGTTCAATCGAACCATAAGCTCAAGTGCTCGGCGCTTGGACTCAGGTGAGCACCTGAGCAGTGCTTCGTTGCAATGCCTCGCCCCAAGGTTTTGCAAGGTGCTCAAGACTCACCTCACCTTGCCTGAGCCTCTAGGTCAACGGCCAAACACCTTTTGAAAACACTGAACTCTGCGAATATGCATCAGTATGATGTCATTTGTATCTTAGTTCTGTGTCAACCATGCCAATATTATCGTGATTAGCATACAGAAAGAACTCATATCTTAACCTCAGTTTCATTTGCTTTCTCAAAAATGAATATATCAGCTAATTTTCCTTGAGTCACTCTATGCTCATTTAAGTTCACATAATAACAATAATGCTATAATCCTTTTGTGATTAAGAAAGGAGAAAAAGTAAAAGCAAATAACTCCACTTGCTTCGTCAAAACTTTAACAAGAAATATCTGTCTAAGAAGATCAAACTAGTTTCGAAGTTTTTATCAAACTCAATTGTGGACATACATCACAAGTTGATCCTTAATACAATACTAGGTGAACTATCAGATAATGAAGATCTCCACGCTAAGTTGATCTCCACTGTGTCAAATATCACGAGTTTCTTGTTTGCTTAATAGTTAATCATCAAGCAACCAGAGGCACACACAAGATGCAAACAGCTCTAGCATAATCTCCCAATGACATGGAGTATTAAATGCTTACGGATATATCCTCCCATGCCAGCTCGAGAATCGGCGGCCACAATGACGCCATTCTTTAAGATGAAAGCCAGCGTGGTCGTCCCCTTCGCAGGCTTCACCATCTGGATCGAGTATCACAACAAAATGTGGCAACAAATCAATACATCGAGTATCACAACAATCCCGTCATCATACCAAATAACCAACAAACCCATCAGAAACAGACATCAAAGGAATCCGGGAGTTGGAACGAAGGGGCTGCGAAGAGGTCCTCGCCGAGACCGTCGACGCCGCCTCCGGTGACCGAAGGGAAGTATTGGAGACCACTCGCGTCGAGCTTCATGATTCACGAACACGACGATGGCGGAAGACGAATCAACAAGCGAGAAGAAGTGATAAGAATCCCTAGATCGAGAGGAGGAGGGAGAAGCTAAAGAGGCAAAGAAAGGCTTATTACGAAGACAACGACGCAAAGAGAAACTCATTCACGCCGGCTTGGGAAGGAAGAAAGGGCAACACAAATAGGAGAAGATCCGACCCGAACCTAATCGGGTCTACCCAAATCACATATGGTTGGCCCATCCCAATACATATCAATCGGCCCAATGTAATTATCCTTCCATTAACTTGATGCGTTTGAGTCATTTTCACCCACTTTCAATATGAAATTACATTAAGATGCCACTATTGTTGACTTGGTTGACACATAATGGGTTACAGGCTTAAGCCCATGACATTAATTGATGCAAAGAACAATAATTCAGAGCCAAACAGCCATTGGGCAACAAATGAAATCAACAATAGAGCTAAGATGCAAAAAAAACAATAACTTACAGCATCCTGAAAGCTCAAGATGCAAAGAACAGTAATCAGAAAATACTGTAGACTGATGATATCCTGAGGTCATTTCAGATTTTTGTAGGTGAAACAGATCATCTAAAAGAGTTTGACAAAGATGCTAAAATGGGACTTTGGTTGAAAACTCATGATCATGATATGGTGCAGAAAACTCGACGCACATTATAGTCTGGACATGGAACTGTAAACTGCATGGTTGCGCAATTGCCTCCTCAAGATCTTTCCTGATGCTGTTTTCGGTATAGAGCTGGTGAAAACAACTTTGCGAATCTTCTTGTATGGTGCTACCTATAATACAAAACAAAAATCACGTTCTGTGCTTCAATTCTTAAAATACAAAAACACTGAAGCAGAATCATAAACAAAGATACCTGCTTTGCAATGAAATCCATGATTTCTGCTTCTTTGAGGTTATTTCCTGGCTGTCTCACAATAAATGCCATAGGTATTTGGCCTGCCTCCTCGTGAGGATAACTGTTATATTGCAAACAATCATTAAGGAAGAAGAGGGTAGAATCTAAACTCAAACTAATCAACAAAGAGGATCCTTAATGAACAAGTGATGTTCTTATTCTCTTGGTTTAAGAACAACTAAGCTGTCAATATTTACAGACAGTTCAAGGTACTTCCTTCTTGATTGCAGAAAATATCAAATGATTTAATAGGTTAATACTGAACGTACTAATACTGCATTGATGTTTCAATGCAGAAATAGTCTGAGTGCAGATTAATGAAACTAGTTGTGATTATTGATTGATGGAGTATTTAGCCCAAAAATTCATAACGACTGATGATAATGATGCATGAACAGCGTATAAATAAAGTGCATTGAAGTTGCATCACTGGATACGTACGGAACCACAGCAGCATCAGCAACTCCAGGTAGTGATAGAAGCAAGTGCTCCAACTCAGCAGGTGGAACCTGCAAAACGTCCACATTGCAACAGATGAGAAGTCTTGGCATATTTACTTCAGTGATAAGAATTCTGCACTGACCTGGTAAGCTTTATACTTGATCATTTCCTTCAACCTATCCACAATAAAAAGAAACCCATCTTGATTGAAGTAACAGAGATCACCTGTCTTTAGCCAGCCACCGGGAGCAAAGGTGGAAGCATTTGCTTTCTCATCTCCTGCGTAACCTGACATAAGAGAAAACAATGAGCAACCAAATATCTTTCTTTTGGTTGAGTGCTCATGTCACTTGAGTTCAGACAAGTAAGAATGCATTATGCTACATTACCTATCATGATTGAAGGGCCACGAATCCATAATTCTCCAGTTTGGCCAATTGACAGGGTCTCACCTGTGACACTATCCACAATCTTAGCTTCAACATTCTGTGACAGGCGACCGACAGACCTCAGGTGGAGGCATTCCTCACGATCTATCATCCTTGCTATACCACCACCCTCAGTGGATCCGTAACCCTGACATGTAGAATGGATGTAATCTTATCAGTTGATTTTTCAAAGCCAAAGAGCTAAATGAAGGATCAGTAGAAAATGTTTTACTCAATCATCATTATTATCTCATAGAAAAAGTTGCATGATTTTTAATTTTATCCATCCAAATATGCATAAACTGACCAAATATTTTCTTCTAACATACTGGGCTGTATTTAAGATGACAAAAAATTGCAACACCTGTTTCTTTAGATGAAGCTAAAGTCCACCAAGGGCCAAGAAGTACTGGCTCAGGATTCACAGCCAAAATTGAAATCATTGCAATTGATTATACAAGAAGGAAGGTAAATTTCAATTTTAATATATGCTTACTATTCAGTTTCTTCTACTATTGACAATCCCTTAAAATAATAATATATTATTTTACTATTTAAAGCCCTAGTATTTCTGATTTTATCTTTTTTTTCACAAGCACTTATTTCATCCTCGTTATCATTGTCGCTCACCGCCATTGCTAACGTCGCTCAAAGCCATCCAACCCCGCTCATCACCCCCTTGACATCATCCTCCAAGAAGGAAGAAAAAGAGGAGGAAAAAGAAGAGGAGGACGAGAAAAAAAAGAGGAAGAAGAAGATGATATTTTTATGTCTATTTGCAAAGGTTCAACTTAGAAATATTAAAAAAATTAAAATAGGTTATAAATAGTAAATTTGATGTTGGTACGAACAGTACGTACCAGTTCGACATGGGACCAGTACGTGGATCGGCCTATACCGAGCAATATACATCACATGACCCTGTATCTAGCGATACAAGGTCTATATCCATTAGAACGATCAAAATCCGATCATTACTGACTTGTATCAATCGGTAATAGTCAAATTTTAACTAATACCAATCAAGGGTTGAAATTACCTTATTTCAAATGGTCAATTCGACCATTTGAACCAATAGAAATGGTTTTTAAACCCTTTCCTTCCCCTCTTTCGACTGATTTCACTCTCTCTAACTCTTTCTCACTCACATCTCTTTCTCACATTTGGACTCTTTTAAACTTAACAAGGCAATGATTTATGGATTAGATCAAATTCAAGAGGCTAATTTAGCTGGATTAATACTTAATTCAGAAGAAGAACATTCTAATCGAGAGGTATGTATTCTCTTTCTAGATTTTTATTGATTTATGAAATGATTAAGTCTATTCTATGTGGTTAATGTCTAATATATTATTTGATGTATTTTTTATAATAGAATAGTGTTAATTAAGGAGTAATTAAGGTCTTTAATGTTATGATTAATACTAATTTTTTGTAATTAGATAATGGGTCAAATCTTTATATTTTGCATACTAAGTGATTTATGTGATGGTATAATAGGTTTAGCTATGTTTTAATTAAGTTTTTAATGTTGTGATTAGTGGTTTAAATAATGATTTTATTGAATTGACTTATTTTGGGTCAATTTAATGTCTTTAATACCTATCAGGGTATTTAATATGTTTATAATGGTAAAAGAGGACTAATTAGGGATTAATTAAATATGTTAATACTATGATTAATGTATTTAATTATGTTATGATTAATATATTTAATTAATATATTTTATTACAGAGGTAATAAAAGAAAAGGATGTATATCCTCAACAATTTGAAGATCTCCCTTGGTCAAAACATGGCAGAAGGGGTCGGCCAACATCGAGTTAAACTATTCAAGAAACTAGAGACACACAACTTTCATAGTCGTCCACCGAGCGTGCAAAGGCAAAGGCAAAGGCAAAGGGGAAGGTAGTGGCATCAACTACATCATTGGAAAGAATTGAGTTGGGTGACAAGACACATTCTTAATTGCATTTAACAACCCACTAGGTTTAAAAACATAGTAACAATGTTAACAACAGTGCCTCAACTAATGATGGCTACGACATTGGGGAGTTGATGGTCCCGTTTACACAGTTTAAGAGTGGTGCATGGATCAAGGAGCAGTATTTTACATATCACCCAAGATTCATACCATGAAGCTCGACGAGGTACTGATCAAGTTTACACATAGAAGGAGAAAGGAAAGATAATAGATGATTTTGAGTAGATACAACAAAGCTTACATGACATAAACATAGAGCAAAGCTTTTCGTATTCACAATTGTCATATTATGGAGAATCTTACAGCCAATAGCAGTATGATGATAGTTGGTTATTCTTCTCCAAACAGTAGTACGATCGATCTTATGATACAGAGTAGTAAATCAATGATGAAAGTATAAGTTTTGATTTTCTCCATACTCCGCACCAATATATACTACAATCATACTTGCCTTAAGAGCCATTTTGAACATGTGTGGTTCACGACGATCAGACTACAACAATCACCATATCAACGCACCAATAACATATGATGTATCAATATTATGTCGTAAGATCTATTTCAAGATTGGGTCCAACAAACATCTCAAATTGATTTACAGATACATAGGTTTGAGGACCTCGATTCATCACCCATGAAGTCATGTCATTATTTTTTATGGTAGAACCAAGTATATTCATCGATTGATTGCTTGATTTATTTGACTCTTAAAGTTTAAATTGTTTAAAAAATAATCTAATAATTCAAATCATTTTTTTGCGGATAATTCAATATCAACCGAAGGACAGTCCAAAACATACCACAAAGCTACTCCTCAAAGCTAAAAAAAATATCATTGTTCAGTCCTAATTTAGATTATTTTTGCTAAAATTATACTAAAATTAAATTTATTTCTAACTTAAAAATCTTTAATTTTCTATTTTAAGAATTTTTAAACTATTTTTTATCATTTTTTCGTGTCATCGGTACGTATTGCCATACTTACACACGATACATCAGTACAGGTCAATATATACCATATCAATAGCCAGTTAGTATACTGATACGGATCAATAAGATGAACCCTGGTAAATAATAATCTCTTTTTCATAAAGGAAACTAAATTTCTATACTTTGAATAACATGTGGGTAGTCCCAAACTATGGGATCTTAAATCTATTGTTGATCTATTATAGCATATTCCTCATGCCGATGATGTAGATCTATCTTAGATGCTTTTGAAGACATTTATTCTTGGGAATAATCTTTAAAATATATAATCGCAAAAGCAAAAATTAAATAAATAAATAAAACAAGTAATCAAATATCTACATGGCATGGTAAATTCTTATCAAATATACCCAAGCTGAAATTAAAATGTTTCTTTCAATTTTGGTTTGGCTTCTGTAGCAACTTCTATTCAGTTTGAACATGAAAAATTCTAAGGTTTCATCTTGGTCAAGCAATGGTCTATTCAATGAAGATACAGTACTACTTTCTAAAATTCCTTTTGGTTCGTGTACCAATGTCATGAAAATAACATGCATTACTTTGAGAACATGGTGAAACTGTACACTTGTGGATTGCATGTTCCTATCCTACCAAAACAATCTATTTCCGGTAATCTCATTCAGTTTACTAAATAAACCTAAAAATCAAGAAAGTCAATTATTTTGTGTTTTTAACCTGATAGGTTACTCCATTTACTATATTTGTTTTGACTGGATGAGTAAGGCTCAGGATGAGTGATAAATAACTTCTTATTCCATCATTTTATTATTATACCCAAGGGAGACTAAGTGAACTCATCCTATGCAGTGACTGCTATAAAAAAAATGAAATGACCACCATTAAGAAGGGGCTCAAAACAAGATGGAAGGTGAACTTACAGTTCATTTAAAATATTAGTAAGCTTTTTTACACAATATAGCATCAGAATCTATTGGAATTTGGCAGATGAAAAAAGAAAATTTCTGCATTCGGCATCTATTATATCAAGAAAAGTTTAATGCAACAGCTGCCTTTAATGTACCTAATATTGCTGTTTTTTAGGGCCACAATAAGAACATCGTATGCATCAGTCTTGTCCTTCCTTCAAAGCCAAGGGATCTCATTATCCAGGTTTATTCAAGAGACAACATTCCATAAACTTGAGATCTGTTCCAGTTGGCCACACGCAAAGCAATTGCCTAACTGTGTCTTGGGAAGCTGACAGTGCCAGCAATCATAGCTGGCCATGGTAAATTATTACAAGCATTACTAGATTATTTATTGCAAGGAAAGACCTAAGGAAACTGATGACTCAAAGAGTGTACTATTGCATTACCTAGTAAAAATGGCTCTGTTATCCCCCATGATTTAATGCAGCGACAGGGGTTGGACTTCCAATCAACACCCCGACGACGACCAAGTTTGACGCACGCGTCGCATCGTGTCGTGCTATTGGCGGTAGGAGGACAACCGCACGTGCGACCCGCCTCTCTCAGCCAATGGCCTGAGAGAGCTTTGAATCCACCGCATTTTTTATTTAGGAAGGAAAAGAGCTGTATAATTATTTGCCACACTTTTATCGTAACAATTTTAGACTATTATTTTCCTTTTTTCGCTTATAAAAATTCAACTTATATTTATAAATTTTTTTGTCTCATGCAAATAAAGGCTAATATAAACAAATAAAAGAGAAGTACTAATATAAATCTCACTACCTGACGGAGCTCCACATCGGGAAATCGAGACATGAACTGGTGTGCCGCCGCCTCGTGTAGCGGCGCTCCGCCGCAGGTCACGAACTCGAGCGCTGCCAGGTCGATCTTCTCCTCCCACCTTGCCATCGCAACAACCACCGGTGGCGACGCCGTCAAAGAAGTCGCCCGGTACTTCTCCGCCACGCGCAGCATCTCCCTCGCGCCGCCGCCGCCGCCCATGACAACGGTGGTCTCCCCCAGTGCTATTCCTTTAAGCAAAAAGAAGAACCCCATAGAGTGGAAAAGCGGCGCTCCGACGACCGTCACATCCGGCGCCTCTCGCCGCCTCCGCTCTGCCGGCAGTTTCCGTGAAGCGTGGAACCCTGCCACCATCGCGATGAAGTTGAGGTGCGTCAGGGCTGCCGCCTTCACCATTCCCGTCGTCCCCGACGAGTACTGTATGACGGCCACATCCATTTGCCCGACCTCCTCTTCCGGCGGCACTTCCCCTCCGCTGCCGGCGAGGAACGACCGGAACCGAGGGGAGTCGAGGAGGATCGTCGGAACGTCGCCAGGGAGCTTGGCAGCGGTTTCGGAGGTGGCGAAGGCGACGCGGGGCTTGGAGAGGCCGACGAGCCGGGCGAGCTCGGCGGCAGTTGAGGCGGGGTTGGCAGCCGAGATGACGGCGCCCAGGGAAAGTAGGGCGAGGTAGAGTGGGGGAACGTCGAGGCGGGCGGGGCAGAGGATGAAGGCGACGTGGCCCTTGGAGAGGCCGACCTCGGTGCGGAGGGCGGCTGCGAGGGAGTGGATCTGGGACAGCAGATCGGGGAAGGAGAGCGCATCCCCAGTGGCGGCGTCGACGACGGCTGGGAGGGGAGGGAGCGGGGATGGGAGCAGGGAGACGGCGTAGGAGGTGAAGGAGAGCGGCCGATCGCGGGCCGGCAACGGTACGAACGGACGGAGGCTGTGGAAAGTCCTGGAGACGGCGTCGAAACCACTCCTGGGATCGATTGCCGGCGACGTCGACGGCGGTGTAGGTGTGACCGCCTTTTCCTCCATCGCAAATGGAAAGCCAGTGGAGTTGCTTGCGCTACGAAGGTCTATATGCGAGCGTCTAAGAAAAGGCCAAAAACGTACATACGATTAGTCCGATTTGACTCAAATGTCGAGATATATTTAATTTAGAGGGACATATATGCCAATCCAAAACATTGGAAGGATCTCTATAAATGTCATTAATAGGCTTAAAATGATTGGAATATTTTTATTCCTTGTTTAATTGATGATGAACAAGATCTTGTAAATTTAAGTTGGGTGTCACTCTACATTACACAATAATAAATTTTAAGAATTTTCATATTCTTATAATTCATTGTTGGGTATAATTTTTGTATGGTTATATCATATCATATATATATATATATATATATATATATATAGCTCAATTCTTAACTCATACATGAGAAACACTATTCTAAATATATAAAATATTTCTTATTTTAAGGCTTTAGATGGATCCACAAGGACTACTGATAAGGTGAATTCAACCCATAAATACCGAATGTCATATCATTATTAATTTGGCGTACCATATCACACTGACACAACACGTCGAAGGCCATCGGAGGCGTCCTCGAGGGAACTCTCTTCCGCTATTCGTGTTAGAATGTTCATAGTGGATGCAGAGGTAATCTTCCAATCCCTTATGTTGCCCAATCCAAATAATCTACTAAAAATGTTGATGACAGACTCCACAAACGAAGTATAGTTGAAAAGCTTTGGTGCTGAAAAGGCTCTCGTGGTGGTGGAGTGGGCAGTCCCAACTCCAAAGGCACACCACAAGCTGACATAATTGTAGATGGTGACAGGGGTGATTATGGCAACAAGAACATGTCATCTTTACCGAATATTGGAGGAGAAATGTCAAAGTAGGAAAGGACATGTTAAGTGAAGCAAATCGTCCAAGTGAATCTATCAAAACCTCTTATTAGGGAAACTCATCGACAAAATCTCGCCTGCTCTAGATGGCTCCTTAAGATTGAGTTATCGATCTTCCAGCACCGTACCGGTATTAAGATTAACGTTAAATAATATTTTTAATCTGATTTTTCAACGCTTAAGTGATCAAGGTCTATAATGAGTATGAGTTTTCCTTTAAGAAAAGAGTTCATCGACGTAGAGTCAAAGATTATCTTTTATATTTAGTTTCGAATGGGATATTTAGAGCAACAACCCCGAACAACTAGTGTTGGACTTTTGTCCAAGCGGGCAGACGAGCGAGGGTGACTTGTATCTTTTTCCTTCCATTATAGCTTTCACGTGGTGCTTACGTGTCGAATGATGGTTGACTATTAATGTATTCCCTATTATTTGACCCCATAGCGTATTTCGAGGCTCTTGTTAAAAGGGCTCAAAGTATGACGTTTAATTCATCCAACAAGAGAGCGTTCGAAATCTCTTTTTGAGAGCTGGGTTTTTTCGACTAACACTTCTTGCGACGACAGAGGTCTGGCATCCTGACCTCAATACCTTATATAACGATGAAGGTCAAGCATTCTAACCTCTACATCTCGGGCAAAGGTGAGGGTCGAGTGTCCTGACCTCCACACCTCATGAGACGACGAAGGTAGAGCATCTAAACCTCCATGCCTCGGGCGGAGGCGGGGGTCAGGCATCCCGACCTCCACACCTCACATGATGGCGAAGGCAGAGGTTAAGCGTCCTAACCTCCACGCCTTGAGCAGAGGCAAGGGTCGGGCTTCTCGACATCCATGCCTCGGGCAGAGATGGAGGTCGAGCTTCCCAACTCATACACTTTAAGCTTCTTTGACTTGTGACTTCTATCGTAACGAGTTTTTTTTACATGGGTTTAGTTTTTTTGACTCACATGCCTCAAGCACATTTTGCTTTGTGGCTCTACCATGGTGGATTTTTTCTTACATAGGTCAAGTTTTCTCAACTCACTCATCTCGGGAACATTCGGTCTATGCTTTTATTGTGACATATTTCTTCTCATGCAAGTTGAGTTTTCTCGACTCACGCATCTCAAGCATACTCAGCCTATGCCTCCACCATGACGGATTTTTTCTTATACGAGTCGAGTTTCTCCGATTCGCACATCTTAAGCATATTTGACATGTGTCTCCATCGTGACAGATTTCTTCTCATACGGATCGATTTATGCCTTACCTACACTAAGACTAATATTAAGAGAATTTTTTGACCCAATCTCTCTAACGCTTAAGCTAGTGGTCTAAGTCTATACTAGGTAAGGGTTTTCTTTTGGGAAAAGAACACTTTGACGTAGCATTGGAGATTATCTTTTATATCTGACTTTAGAGGGGACAACCTATAACTACTTCAACATCCTTCTCTTAACATTTTATCTACATGAATGATAAAAAGGGAGATACCTCCGAACAATCTATCTGAGACCTTTGTCCACATGGACAAAAGAGTGACTTAAATTTTTTTTCTTCTATGATAACTTTCGAGTGATGTAACCATTAATACATTTCCTATCACCCCTTAATTAAGTCACAGCTCAAAAAGAAACAACTTACTTCTTTTCATTTTCGTTTAAATTGTTATTTGTTTGCTGTTGGTGACATAGTTTACTGTACCTTCGAGTCAATAAGAAGATTTAACTGACCATAAAACCTATCTTTTCAACTTATGAACATCTTACCAAGTAACGCATCAACTCTGCTAAATCAAAATTTTGGTTTTTCAAATCTACCCCTCTGCATATTAAAAATAATATATACTTTCTCCTCAAGTCTAAATACAATCACTCTTACACTCAACGCTTGTCTTCCTCTACTCATACTCATGATAGTCTTCTTGATAATATCTACTGAAAATTAGCCTAATGATAGAAAAATTACTTGTCCCAATCTGATCATGAGGTCTTGATTAAATATTTTCTCAATCTCTTTCCATTATAAATCTTTAACGTTACTTGGATGCGTATCTAAATCTTTATAAAAGTAAAGTAATAATTTAATTTAATTTTTGGCATGATCATACTTCAAACAAAGGAGTCCACCAGATTGAGTGCGACACAACTATTTTTGATAGATTTGATATCCAGCATCTCAGCCCTTTCCAGCTTTCTCTTGAAGTACCATGTATTCTTTATTATTTAAATCATGATCAGGGCCTTCGATCCATGTTTTATATTTTATATTGCCAAATTTGCCCCTTTAAATCCTTAGACTCCATAGAAAAACAAATTAATCATAAATCATGCTACAGCAAACAAGAAAATATATTTAATCATAATTATCCTCAGACTCCATTAGAAAAATAACATAGGTCATATATATGATCAAGTGGACTGAATTATGTATGACCACATATACTAAATCATACCTAGTCATATGAGCTAGTCTGAATAATTAACTTAACTCAAGTTAGACTTTAATTTGATATATCTTATTTAATTAAATTTTAATATTTTAAAAATATTAAAAAATATTATAAAATAACAATTAATCATAGATACATTCTTTTCATAAATTAATTCATTTAGATTCATGATTTTAGATTTAAAACTGATTAAATCATAAAACAAATCATGCATAATTCTTTATATATCTATTTAAATCAATTAGAACTAGATTAAATTAACTAATTATTTTAACATTATAATTTAATTATTATTATTATTATTTATTATAAAAGTTTAAAATTAAAATTAAAATTGACAAGAAACAAATAGATGATACTACCTCTCCTTAGAGACCCTTTCCTCCAAAAAAAAATCTTTTCTTCGTTTCTTCCAATGTTAACTATGAGAGATGGAGAGCTCCCATTATATAAGGAGAAGATGAATTCTTTCCCAAAGGTAAGCAATAATTAAAATTTTATTTTAATTTATTTTTATTTTTTTATTTTCGTGAATTATAATATTTATTTCTTATGATTCACACATAAAAAAAATTTGAATTATTTACTTTCTAAAAATTATATCACTCATTAGGAAATTAATTAATTAATAACTTTAATTTATAAAATTCTTAACTTATCCACATGAATAAGGAAATCAATTTTAATTATTTCCTTAACAATACTATATAAATAAGGAAGTTAATAATTTAAATAAAGTAATATATTATTTATGATAATTAATTTATGTTAAGAAAGAAAAAAATATCAATGATTAAATTCATCCCCACTTAAGCAAAAAAATAAAATTATTAAATTATCACATCCCAAATTTTTATAAAAATAAATTATTATTTTATTATTCATAGTTTAGAAAATATTATCTTTCTTTATCTTTGAATTCAAATTTTTATTTTTACAAAACTAAAAAAATATCATATCTTCCTAATAGGGGTCTTAAGGGATAAAAAAAAAATATTCTCCACACAAGCCTCAAATCTATTACAAAGTAATATTTTTTTAAAGATAAAATATAGAATAAACACACATCAACAACTATATATATATATATATATATATATATATATATATATATATATATATATATATATATATATATATATATATATATATATATATATACACTTGTAATAACTTTCAAAAAATTATAAACATAATAATCAATATTCATAAAACATATATAAATATAAATAAATTAATATAAAATGATAATATATCAATTCATTATAAAACTCATGTATAAAAAAATAATGATAATTCTTATACAATAAACAAAATCATGCATCAGTTATATGTAACATATCTTGATGACATACATAATAGTTATATAATAAAGATGCACATCACATTTCGACAGTGCATACTCCCAATAGTAGATCGAGATAATATCATATTTCTCATAATAGCAAAAATAATATATCTCACTTGTCCAAGTGGAGACACATATTTTTGACATGGAGGAATTATCTAATTATATCTAATGACCCATTAATCTTTGAAGGGAATCACCCTACCCATCCTAAGCAAGGATACATAGTCAATTATGACCATTTATTTATATTTATTTATTTATTTATTTATATATGCATCCAAGAAAAAGTATGATAAAATATTATAGGAAATCATGTTTGATGTATGGCGTACTAGATTATGTCAATTGGTGGTTTTGTACCATGATAGAATCGTAGCTCTTTTCACTTATTGCACTTTCAATGTGAACTACTCTCGTATATACTATATGGTAATAATCACATTAATATTATCAATTTAATCTTAAAAAATAAGAGAAAATCAATAATTATTTTAAATAATATCTTTAGATAAAAATTTTAACTTATCAAATCTTAAAAACATGAGGCATTAATCTCTTTATAGTTTTCAATCAACTAGAATTTTAGCTCAATTGACTTAAACCAAACTCAATTCAATTATGACCTAATAGATCATCCTCAAATCTTTATAGAATCGATCTAATTTAGATTTGATTAATAAACTAGTCAAGTTGGTATGAAATCATCATAAACTAGCTTGAAGAGATCAAACCTTTTTTATTTAGTCAATTAACGAAAAAATTAGACCATGTTGCATATTGCTAATCAAGATTAACCCACCTGAGTCTTAGATTGGTCAAGTGAGTTATATATGCTTATCCCAAATAGTATATTGGGATGAGATATAATGGGCTAGATAAAGGGGCAATGACATGTCTAACGCTAGTTGCATAGTTAAGCGAGCCTAGCTTCACGGGCTAGGTTAAGCCTTGCTTAAGAGTTGGGTTGAGCCTTACCACTAAATTGGACCACGATTAACTTATGGGTTGGATTATGCTTAGTCACATGGGTTAGAACATGCCTAATCATATGACTTCAGTCATACTTGACCACATGGGTTAGACCATGCTCGATCACATGAGTTGAGTCATGCTTAACCATATGAATTACACGTTAGTTACCACATTGGTCATGATATACGAATTACATTCGGCAGGTGAAATTATTTATCTTAAGTTTCTATTTAAGAATACTGTAAGGGGGGCACTACAATAATCCTCGGAGTATCTATTTTTAGTTGGAGAACCTTATTGCGCAAAGAGCATGGGGCCAATTGTAGGCCAGCAAAATGATGACTCACAATTGCACCAAACATGTGTCTCTAACATGAGCATGACGACACGAAGATATGCAAATAGGAACAAGGGTCAATTTTCTTCTTCTTAATAAAAAGATCACAATAGTAAAAGAGAATGATTGAGGACAAAGACGACAAACACATTTAAGATGACTAATAAATACTATAAAATTTTCTTCTTCTTATCCTTGTAATTAAAAGATATAAACACCCTCGGCAAGAGTTAAAATACCTTTAAAATTTTAAATATTTTTAAGACTCAAACCATCAGAATCTAAGAATTTGACATCATGTCCATGTTGATGCAGCTTGCAGAGATCAATTAGGTTTACTACCATGAGATATGACTGGAAGAGATAAGAAAACCTTTTGAAGACTCCATAATTGTTAAAATTTAACACCTCTCTGAAAACTGTTAAGCGTAAATGCAATATAAACAACAAGTCCAAAGAATTAACAGCAATCAGACCATCAATTAATTTAAGTTAATGACATCACACCATCTAATTTATGCGACAAACTTGTAGAAGGCTACAGATAACACTAATAACTTCGAGCACTGCTCTTGTATTCCGTCACAAATCATTGACGAAATACGATCTTGCTTGATATCTCATGGAATTGTGCGCTGATAAACAGGCAAAGCTCCCAGTGCCTCACGCTCTGCATTCTCTTTCTTCACCTGCAGAGAGAAGAACCAGAAATTTGTCGGATCTGACATGCTAAAAATGAAATTTGAACCACTTAGAGGTTAATTAATTGCCATTCCCCAAGAAGTAAAACAAATCTTAGCTGTTAGTCTGAAAGATGAACTGCTATAAGAATTATCAGTGAATATACTTCATCATCACAAGTACGATGAATCATCCTAGTGAGATTGGCTAATTAACTTATTGATAATTATTCAGATGTTTACAAAAAAGATAGAAACAGAAAGCAGCAGATCTGCATATAGCATAGACAGCAGTAACAAGTACAAAATAACCATCTTCCATTTCATTCCCAAATCTAAAGACAGACATGCATGCCCAAACCATGAAAATGGTTTAGTGTTTGATATCAGAGTCCATCTAGTAAATAATATCACAAAGTTCTAAGGTATAGTTGTAAAGAACCATATAGTGAGAAAGTACATAAAGTAGAAAGAGTTCCAAGGTTACCAATCCGAATTTCCTCACGATGGGACTGCTTGAATGGCCTTCTAAAAACATCAGATTGCTTATATTAACTTGTTCAAGATAGTAATTGGCTGTTAAGTGATTTAATGATTGAAGATATTATGCTTCAGAATCAGTACAGTCTTGATAAAAAATAGCTCTAGTTTGTCTCCAGTAATCTTACTCCTCTTTTTCCTTCTAACCTTTCTATTTGAATTTTCTTTTTGTTGCTATCATTGTACTCAACATCAATTTCCATTAAAATTAGTCCTCACCAATATTTTTTGAAATAAATTTGGATATAATTATAGAATTCCAGCAAATATTTGTCTATTTCCTCATTTTATTGAAGCCTAAACTCTATCAAATCCCTCCACACATCCACGCTACATCCCTCATTTCATTTAATTATCCCAGTATTCTGAGTGCACGACGTTACATGTAAAATCAGGACCATCTCTGAGCTCCTGAAGAAAAAAAGTTTTTTTCGATTATCCTGGACTAAGCCATGTCCTGCAGTGCACTTGATTATCTTTTTTTGTAATATATGCCAACAGTGTGAAGAGCTTCTAGTGACCAGAAAAAAGAGAGGATATGCCAATCGAGTCAATATCATGGATTACCAAGGTTCAATATCATGGATTAGATTTGGGCATGGCATGCCTTTTGCCGTTCCCATGTTTCATTGGTCTTATTGGCAATTATGCTAGCAATCTGGAGTGTGTAGGAATGGTTAGGCATTGAAGGGTTTTTTTATCACTATAAAGGCAACATTAGACATTTAGTCAAATATCATCTGTTGGCTCCTTAGAAATATGGAGAAACCTGTTTCTACTAACTACAGTTTTAAGCACTTGCTTTGAACATCATGTGGTTCTGGAGAATAGAGAGGCTAGTAAAGTCCTTATTGCAACAATATAAAGCTTGACAAGATACTAATTTGGAATTGAGCATGATGTGAATTCATAGATGAACTTACCAAACCCAAAATTTCTTAACCAATGCCCTAGAGATGAAAGATGGCCAAGGATAATGATAAACTAACATAAGACTAGTAGATAAAAGTTAGCATCAATGAAAAGATTTCCCATCCCAAGCATTAAAAGAAAAATAAAATGACTGAATATACATATTTAGTTCTCCAAATATGTATGTCTTTCTGGGAACTAAATTGATATCATAATCAGTCAACTGTCAAAGATATCTCAAAGAATCAGAAAAAAATAAAATAACAATCACATGAAAATATTATATATATATATATATATATATATATATATATATATATAATCAGAGAAATAGAAAATGACTGATTATGATATCTAATTTATGACCAAAATTGAAAACAATGGTGAAACTTAAAAATGAGATCCAAGAACAGAGGGATGCATACACGATGGCAATGCAAGGGACCAAGGACTACACTAGAAAGCCTTAGACCAGCAGTCGGGTTGCACCAAGCTGAACAAGGAGACAGAAAAACATATTAAACCATTGTTAAGTAGTGCAAGGGAGGAGGTACAGGCCTTGTTAAAGAATTTGAACAACCACTTAATATGATATAGAGCTAGACTCTGGTTCCTCCTTTATTCAAAAGAAAAAAACTTTTTGGAGCTTATGGGACAAGGTCAAAAACATGTACAGGTCAAATAAAGTAATATTACAGCATATGCAAATTACACCACTATAAATACAAAAATACTTGTAGCATCATCCAGACCAGTAAAATTAATGAGATAAGAAACAATTTCGCCAAGTTATTGTCCGTATTATCATTGACAACTTAAAAACAATTAAAATAGGATATATATTATACACAGCTCTTCACCTTGGCATAATGTCAAGCTAATACAAGATTGTGCAAAACAAAAATTCACATAAATGAAATTGCAATTAATAGGCAGATATAGAACAATTCTGATCACCATATCTAGAATTACTGATTATGAGAATGAACACACCAACTCCAAAGATATAACCTCTAGCACATGGCCACAAGCTTAACGGAAAGCTCTAAGGTCAAGACCAGGTAAATTGTGCTTAGAAGTAATACTTACAAGAGCCAGCATATCTTTAAGATAGCATCTGAAAGGTGTCTGCAATGCCTGTGAAAAATATAATATTGTTACAAATGATAATGAAAGTAAGTATTGAGAAAAGAAATTCTGGTACATTGCTATACACACAAAAAAACCACAAAAGTTGTTGATGACAAGAGAAGCTCTAATAAAAATTTGATGACGGGATGGAGACTAAATAAGTGGAATAGATTGAAGGGAAGATAAACAAACTCAACGCCCAACAAAAATAATTCAAGGGATACATACAACCACTCAAAAGGAGTCCAACTAGAAAAACAGGGCTTAGGAATTCATCACTCTAAGAAATCCATCAAAAGACAATAAAACGTTTCCTTCATTCCATATACATATATGATAGATTAACCATTCAACTGTTACGAAGACTAGATATCATTTAACCATGGGGACTATCATATGTTCTTCAAGATTCATCTTTTTAGGACAATTATGAGATAAATCTTATCCTACACAAAATCAACATCTAAAAAGTAATTAATAACTTCAAGATCCCTAAAAAAAGTAAAATCGATTGTAAAGTAAGAAAAACCAAAAACTTAATACTTAGATGAGATGCATCAATTCATGATCTTTGAATTCATATTCAGCATGGATCGCATTGTAAATTATTCATGCAAGTTGTAATTTAAAAGAATAATGTTAGAAGCAGAATCCAAAGATAGAATGCTAGGAGTGAACGCCAAAGAGGTGCAGACAACATTCACTCTCCCAATGGAATTTGAACTTAAACTGATACCAAAGACACTCTGATTTAGTAAAGCACTGTCTGTCGATCTAAGATAAAACAAAATCTAAACTCCTAGATCGGAATGCATCACATCTCACATGGCACCACATCCGTCTGATTCTTAACAGAGAGAATGCAATAAGTTCCGGCCAGACCTGCAAGTCCTCGGGAAGGTACTCGTGCTTCATGGATAGATCGATGGCGCGCTTGAGGCGCTGGTTCCTGGCGTCCACCACCTCGCGCGGGAGCCGCGCCAGGGCCTCCTTGATGTCCAGGTCGTACATCGGATCGTACAGATCGTCATAGCGCAGCCCTGCACCGAAACAAAACGCGAGATACCCAGAGCCCGATACCAGAAGCTCGAATCGAGGAAACACGACGGCGAGGTAGGGTGAGATTACCGTATTTCTTGAGGCGATTGGAGAGAGCCTTGTAGTGCTGGGCCGCGAACCAGTTGCGGCGGGGGTTGGTGAGCCACTGCATCCACGACGACGCCATCGTCAGATCCGTCGACCGGTCGACCGATAGAACGATCACCAACACCTTCGCTACCGCTGCCGAAACCAACTACGTCTACACGAGAACCTCTAGAGATCCCTAGAGTAATTTGCCGCTTACTTTTTTTCCCACCCGTTTCCTGTTACCCTCGCGTAAACCCGTATCGTAGGTCGGTACAGAATGTGGGGTCATCCCTCCGCCAATAAAGAAGGAGGTAGTATAAAAAGGCCACAACGGGTGCGTCCGTGGCGTATGAGCTCGTGTGAACACAAAGTATTTTATATAAATTGAAATTTATGTAAAATTAATTTATTACAAATTTCCACTTTATTTTTAGTACTATGTTTGACGACACTATTAAAGTGCAAAAGAGCCACCACATCCTGTATTCTGTGTATGGAGACTACGCAGCCGCTGCGGCCAATACCAACCACCAGACGTGACTAAATATCTTTCTCTCCAACTTCCCTCCTGTGAGCCACACGGCAGCAGCCTCCTCTTCTTCCACTGCCTCTCTCTCTTCTCTTCCTCAGCGCAAGACCAAATGGCGGCCATGGCTTCCAGTTCTTTCTCCTGTCGCAGGGTGGGAAGGATGTCGTTGATTCATGTTCTGTAATGTGCTCGGTAGGAACTCCAAATGATGAGGATGACGATGTTGGGCAATTGGCAGGTGCGGGGTGGCTTCGTTCATCGGATAATGTGCAGAAAGAAGGAGAGGGACAGGGATCATCACCACCCTTTCGAGGTAGTCGAGATCACCCCGCCACCGAGGAGCCTCGGCGTCCGCTGCTTTCCCTCGGTACTGCTTCAAGCCTTCTCCCTCTTTCTCTGGCTCCTTGTTGGGTATAGCTTTTTGGTAGATTAAGATACTGAGAGCATTCGTTGCCGATGTGATCATTTTATCATGGTCTTAGAGCAAGTAATGACATCAAATCCCGCAATATGGGAGATATAATCCAGTAGAAAGGCCTTTATCAACTATTTAGGCTTAATTAATGCATTCTTCCCCTCCAGTAGATCTACCAAGTGCAACACACTGTGTGTTCTTACAAATGGGATCTCATGTTCTTAGTAAAGCACTCTTAAGACATTTTCCCCTAATTTTAGACTCAAAAACATCTGCTCATCTCAACTACTGAGGTATATGGGACTAATATTGCTTTTGATTGTGACATTTTGGCCTCAGAATATAACTGCTGGTTTATTTCCTCATGTGAAACATGTAACATGCATCTTTTTTTGTTTGTGGATTTAGCAGCTCAATCACATTCAGTAAACTAAAGTTCAGCTTTTGCAGATCAAGAAGAATTAATCATTCATGCCCCATATGAAACTCTAGATATTTCCAGGAGACTTGACCCTTTTTTCCACTCATCTTCTTATGTCACATTAATCAGTAAATTCAAGTGAGAAATGTTAGTGAAAAGATGGTTCTCCAAATTCTTCAAATATATTCAGCAAGTTTGGAATTGTCTCACGATAAAAATCTTGTGTTGTAGTATCGGACATGGAGGTATTTGCATTCTGTCTTTTGTTCTTCAAATTTATTTCAATCTTTAGACGCTATTGACACTCATCATATTCCTCTCTGAATCATAGCTAAAATATATTTTCTTCAATTTTTTGATGAACAAAAGACAATATGAAATTCTGTACATAGTTTGACGAAAGAAATCATACCAATATAAGATGGATCGAGATTTAAATTGTTTGACTGGCATGATAATGTGTGTGTTATTTGTTGATGTAGAACATACACTGCGGAGAGAGTGTGACAATAGAAGGCCAGACATACACAGTTTCTGCTGTGACTCACAGGTACCAGCTGCGCAAAGGAAAATATGAACCAAGGGAGAAGAGGCTTGATGTGCAGTCAACCAGCAGATACATTTTGAACTTGTACTTGGAGAACCTGCTTGAGCAATCTTGATGTCCAATGGAAACAAGGGTGATCCAGTAAAGAAACGACAGAAGCTGTGTAGAAGTCCATGATGAGTGACCACAAATGTAAACCCATCTTGATTTGATTCACCAAAAATTTGTATGATAGTTTCCTTTAATTGGATGTAGAGTGGAACATGTGAACATGTAGATTCAGATTGATTTCACATTGCCTTGCTGCTTGTTCACTGAGGTGGCTCAACTGGGAACTGGAATGTGATCTTGATGCACAGTTGTCCGAGTGCATCAGCAAATGAACCAAAATGCTCATGATTTAGCTTAGCTGCAGACAGAATGAAAACTAGAATTAGATTTGATTGCATTTAGCTGTTTGAACAAAAATCAATGTGTTAAGACTTCTTAAGTATATTGATCTCTTCCCTAACAACTTATCCTTTTGGGATTTGTGGTAACTTAATCAAGCATCCAACAACCCTAATTCAAAAAGAACAGAGATCAAGAATTTTAATACCGATTTCGGTCTCTATCAAGCTGTCTGATATAGATGGAGAAACTAATAGAAAAATTGAAATTAAATTATATAGACACTGATATCAGACTATATGTTCTGAAACCAAAACTTATTCCATCTGATAATACCAGTCAATAAGCATTAGTCTAATTGGTACTCAAGTCCTAAACAAGAACACTGGAAAGTGTAGGCACTAGAGAGAGAAACAATGTGAGCTTTGGACACAAACTGGATGTGGATAGCTTACTGTCATTTCCTTCCACTTATCAGAGAACTTGGAATCATGCTGCAAACAAACTGACACCAGCGCACAAACAAACTGCTGCAAAAGAAGAGAAACGTCACACATACTAAAATGAGATGGATGTTCCATGCCCAGTAACTGTACAAAATAGGAAGTCCTAAACATATCGTGGTCATGAGAATCTAATCACAGCTGCTGATCAAGATAGGGATCTCTAGAAGGCTTTTGTCCAGCACCAAGGTGCTCTGCAACACCTCCAGAAACTCCAGAAACCCAGTTGGTTAGCCATGACGTGCTGCGCGCCAACCAACCAACCTGAGCTGGTGAGGTTTCTTCAGCCATACTCTTTCTCTCTTCCTCTAACAAGATGTCAAGCCATCTTTTTGCCATGTAGTCTTTAACTGCTTCAACTCCTTGAGTTACCACTTCCGATGGGGGAACAACCAGTGGGTTCTGATCCAAATTGAGTTTTGTCAACTTGTCTAGCCGACCAAATGTGTCCGGCAGTGCATGTATCTGATTGTTACTAAGATCCAGTTCCCTAAGACTGATCAGGTCGCCAAATGTTGCAGGAAGCTCTTGTAGATCGCTGAAGTTGCTGCTAAGATTCAAAATCTCGAGATTTGTGAGTTTACCAATGGCATATGGTAAACCTCGAAGTTCATTGAAGTGGGCATCCAAAAGCCACAAAGATCTCATCTCACAGACTGATGTGGGAAGAGATCGTATCTTATTGAGATGGATCCAAAGTTTTTCCAGATTCTGCAGCTCAAATCCAATATTTGTTGGCAGGTAAGTTAGTTCATTGTAGCTTGCATCAAACTCCACCAGTGACCTGAACATAAACAAAAATGAGTTCCCCAAGAACAATCTGATAAATACTTAAGGTGGAAAGTTCTTAAGCAATACCTGCATTTTGAGATGCTATCTGGTAGTGACTTGAGCTTGTTACCAGATACATCAAGGATCTTTAAATTCATTAACAGCCCAATGGAATCAGGCAATGAAAGGAGACTATTGGAAGAAAGTCGAAGTTCCTCTAGGCATTCTAACCCTGATATGGCATCTGGAATAGCCTGTAAAAGAATCAAAGAGATCCGTGTTGTTGAATGAATTTCCAGATGCAACCAGAACATGCAGGCATATTCACAAGCAAGATAATAGCTAAGAACGAAAAACTAACAGATAAACATCTTTTGTCTGGAAGCTAGTTTATGACAGTTTGTTTGGCCACAATATTAAAGCCTGTTTAACAAAAATAGTGTATATGCAAAACATGAGGGGAGGCTCCTTCACAGTTTTTAAAGCTTAAAAACATAATATATACCAAACCAAACAATGTCATCAATCGAAATCCTCATCCAGAAAAAGTAAAACTAAATTCAATTATCACTGATCTGCTCTTCCAAACTCCAACAACTAAATTACCACTACTATTGAACATGAATTAAGATTTCTATTGTACATAAAATAACTAAATTACTAATATATACCATTCAATATTATAAAAAAATAATAAAAAAAAGAATGGTATTATATTGATATCGATCTAGATGTTTCAATATTGGTACTTGATCAAACCAGTAAATACATATTTGTACCAGCTTTTACTGTCGAGATGTAAAACTTTGCTGCGAACACAAACCAGCTTTGAGCCGGCAGAAAGGAATTGATGCCACCTTTCTTGACTAGCTTTATTTGTTTTTGAGGTTGATTGACCAGTCTCTAATGATGGGGAGCTCCAATATCAACAGTTTCACTGCAGTTTGGGGTTAATGCAGGGTCAAAGGAAATTCTAGGATGGCAAATAGATTGGTTATTAGGGATTTCAGAATGGTGGGATTTAAATGGTATGATACCTGGGGGTGAGAGAAAATAAAATTACAAAACAAGTAATTTCTTGGACTCATTCAAAATCTTATGAACTTAGTTCACGAAGGTTACGGCCTTGCAGTACTCCACACATTGTGGGAGAAAGTACTTATTATAATTACATCAAGGCAAATAAATCATTTGTCTCTTCCTTTTTTCAGGAAGATAAATTTTGAGACTTGTCTTGGTAAATAATCTGCCTTTTTTATTATATATGTCAATTATCTTATTTATTTCATTTCATTTTTATAGAATGATGGGACCTCCTTATAGAGAATGAAATCTTCAACCATACCAAATGTTGATTTCTTCCACCTTTTTCTTCGTCAACTTCCTTTAATTTATCCTTAGCAATGTAGGAAATAAAGATAAAAAATATTATCATATGGCAATTTATATCTTCTTTGGGCATAGCCAATTCACCTTTAACGGTGTTTTACTCATTTTATCCTTGACTGGTGGTTCCCGGATTTCTTCGAGAGCGCACATATTTTCTTTCAGTGTCTTTTCTATTAGTAGCACAAATCAATCTCAACATCCTTCTCAGAAGAATGATATATTGTCACTATCATTCCCATCCAACTAAAACAACATTCATAATAAATGATAATATATGACCAAATCTGTGAATCCAACTTGTTTAGACCTGCAAAAGCAAAGTATCCTCTAATACCATTTAGATAAGTCAGTCCCTAATTATTAGTGTTCTTATTATTGTAAACTATTTGCATAGTTGCCATGGTATAGAAATTTGAGACTGGTGCAACTTAGTTGCAACAATTTACTTCTGCGGACCCTTCAAAGTAAAACAAATTAAAAAAACAAAAGAGATAACCAATAAAAGCATCAACCATTCACAGCAATAATGGGAAACAATAAATTAATCATCTTACACATTATCAAAGTTATGTTTTGTTAGGGTTGAACTAATATCCTTCCTACAAATAGAACAGCTCAAGTGACTGGTTGTTCCGAAGCATAAATTCCGATATACTAGATTTTAAATTACCAAATATCGTGCATAATGTTCAAAATTGAAAAGGAAAATAGAAAATGACTAAAACATGTACATGCGCTACAACGCTTGTACCAGTCCTTTATGACCACAAATAAGCTTCCCAAGATAATTTGCAGCACAAGGAAAAGAATGCAAGCTAGAGAGGAGTCAAGAACAGACCTCTAACTGGTTGTTGGACAAGTTGAGGGAGACCAAGCCTCGCAGCTTGCCAAATGCCTCGGGAAGATACAGTAGCTGTCGGCCAGAGAGGTCCACTCTCTCCAAGCAATTTCCTGATCCTTCTTGCAGAATTCGGATAACCTCCTCAGTCACTCCCTCCCCCTCCTCCTGTACCACGGCAGGACCCTCCCTTACACCGACAGCCTCGCTGCCCTCGGCGGCAGAACCATACATCTTGACCAGCCTCTCCTCCGCGTCCCTCAGAAACCTCTCGTACGCCTCGTGCATCTCGTCAAGCTGGACCACGGCGCGCAGGGCGACCTTCTCGCGCTCGGCCCTAGCCCGGCACTGGAGCGGATCGGTCCCCTCGGGGCACGAGGCGGTGACGATCTCCCCAAGCTGCTCGGAGAGGTCAGCGTCGATCTCGGCGATGCGGGCGCGGGCGGCGTCGACGGCCTCGTGGTCGGGGCGGTCGGCGAGGACGCCGAGGACGGAGCGGGTCTGGGCCACGTCAGCGATGACTGTGGCCATGGAGGCGAGGAGCGCCGGGTGCTGGAGGCGGGGCATCCGTCCCACCAGCTCGACATCGACGTCGACGTGGGGCGGCTGCTCGATGTCGTGGTCGCCGATGTGGGTTTGGCCGGCCTTGAAGGAGGCGATCCGAGGGAGGCGGGACATCACGTAGGATAGGATGGGGAAGGATTTGGGGTTGGGATCCATGGCCTCGATCTCGATCTCGATCTCCCAGAGAAGAAGCAGAAAGAAAGAATTGGGGTGAGCAGCTCTGTTCGTCCTGCAGCAATAGATGGGAACCAAGAAGCGACAGGTAAGAGTGAGACCGGTTCTGTGGGACAATCTGGACCGCTTGCACAAATCTCAAAGCCATAATCGTCTTCGTCATCGATGGTTGATCACAAATTTCGGTATATATATTTTAATCCTAATTTAGTACGTAATCAAATCGAGTATATATATACCATTCTCATCAGCCATCAGCCCCGAAGGATCAGATTTTGTCCAAAAATACTTGGGGTTCTTCGAATCAAATTATATTTTCTCGTCTCTATATAAGTTTCCGTGAGAGTGTGTTCTTCGAATCTACACATAGAACACCTGAATTAGTAGTTTCATCCTCGATCGAGTGGAATGTCCAATCACAAACGAAGTGCAAAAAAGATACTACTGATGGAATAAAACCAAAGTAGTAAAACAACAAAAGACGACGACTACTGCAGATTACGACGAACAACGACATCACCATCAACAGAGCTGACGAAGAACAGAAGCCAATCTACGTTACCTGCAACGCTCGGCCAAATGGCTGCTAATGTTGCCGAGCGAGAGTAGCGATGACTATGGAGATCATGTAAAATATTTATGCGTAGAATAGAAATGAGATGTTGCAGCTAAATCGTACGGTCGGATATGGAGTGGATTCAATCAGAGCTGCTCCAGCCGTTCGTTGTAGAGATCATCAGGCTGAGGAACTTGCTGGTGAGGGAGGCCTCGGGGCTTCTCATCCTTCCCTTCTCTTCTTCTTCCTTGATCTAACCCATTTCTCTCTGTCGTAGAGTTCTCCTCCTCCTCCTCCTCCTCGGCTCCTTTCTCTCCTTTTCTTCTTCCATCTTGTGTCCGAGCTGCTGTTCAACTCTCACAGCTCTCTCTCTCTTCTTCTTCTTCTTCGTCTTGTCTCTCCAACTGCAACTTCTGTGTTGTCCTGGTTCTGGTCGCTGAGATGATCTTGACACGTTGCATGAGAACGTTGTTTTCTTCTGAAAGGTTTCAGGTTCATACGCGTGTTTTGATTCGTTGTGTTCATTCAAGTCAATTTGAAGTCAATCATGACGTAGTTTAAAGTTCTAAGACCATCGCTTATATGAGATTGATTGTTCATCGACAAATCGGAAATAGCCGTCTGAATTGGTCTCTTCATTCGTTCTCATCAACTTCGAGTTGACTTCGATCAATATTATTATCTAAAATTCAAACAGAATCTGAAAATTAAAACCTTAGATTCTATCTGTCGAGTTATTGAAATGAAAAATCTTCAGATCATCACCAAATGACTCTTGTTGCTCATTATTGAATACAACAATGTTCTTATGCATCTTAACTCTGATTCAAAACATGATGCAGTGGATTCCGACGCCACAGTCGCAAAGATGCTGGTCGGCAACAAATATGATTTGGAGAACATCAGAAATATATCTGTCGATGAAGGAAAAAGCTCTGCAGAAGCTGAAGGGCTGTTCCTTATTGAGACCTCTGCTCTTGATTCTACGAATATGAAGAAGGCCTTTGAGATTGTCATCGAGGACATGTATAATAACCTCAGCAGGAAGGCTCTGAACTCTGATTCATACAAACCAGAATTGTCTCTCAACAGTGTAAGCCTTACAGGGATGGGAATGATGAGAGAAAGCAGACTTCAAGCAAGTTCGCCTGCTGCTGAAACTATTTTTTGGTGGTCCAACAAATTTGAACAAGTCGCAAGAGATTTCTCAGTGTCTCAGATACTATACCAAAGAATGGCTTTTGTTTGAGGTTTTTGGTTTTTCATAAAGTCAACATGGAGCCCAAATCTATGACATTGTGAGCAAGCATGTAATCTTTATTATTATTATTTTTTTATTGTGGCTGCCATATTATTATGAGAGTGCTGTAAAAACTTGATATTCAAGTTCTTTTAGAGAAAGTAAAATTTTTAAAGTAAAACTATCTCTGTTCATATGATGGAAGGTTTGAAGAAGTGAGGTGACAGGAAATATTCCGATATCAATCATAATATCAATTGTTAGTCACTAAAGAGGTGAGGTAGGAGATAACGATGTATCTTCCCGATGTCGAAGATGATCGAACTGACAGTCGACACCTCCGGATCGTCCTCTATTGTGTAGGTGCTAAAGAGATCGAGCTCATCGAAGTCCTATCTTGAGATAACCCCGAAGATTTATAGATCACATCGGAATAATTCGATCTTTATTCAACTTTTATCTTTTATTTTGCCCTCAGAGGAACTTTTCATGATGATCTTATCTTTTTGGGACAAGACAAAGTTGTATAGACTCCCGATCCATGATATTAAGTTGTTAGCATCAGGTAATCTTTATTTGTTAGAATGGATTAAGATTGAAGTATAGCTAAAGATTACATCTAAAGAATTATCAGCTTTTAAAATGTGTATGTAATCTTAAGTTTATGTAATGTTTATAGTATAACTATAGATTACATCTATAGGACCACATACATAATGTGGATATCAAAGACCACTGAAGAAGGCTCTTCTACTGCATGATGGCTCCCTCCAGCTAATAAGAGTCCTCTGAAAATTCAAGGATTTTTACTCCCCAACTTCACAAGATGAGTGAAACCTTACTGTTCTTAGTAGTACAATCATTGCAGCAGTAATCAATTGAAGTGACAAAAGCCAGAGTTACTACATTCTAAATCCTCCACATGTGATGGAGATGGCATTCCCCTGTTCATTTGCCTACAGTCATTTGCTGGTCCCTTCTCTTCACTGACCACAATGCCAAGGCAGGTGGAGTGGCTGACAACTCATTAAAGCCTCCCACCCACAGGAACAAAAGACCAGCTCTGTGATCCAAAGCCAAGAAGACATGGCAGATCCCTTCTCGGGATTCAGTGTAAAGCGAGGCCTGATCTCCCTGGCATTTCTTCTCTTCCTCCTCCTGGAGAGCAGCACCTCGAGGCAGGTGATGGTGATGAAGAAGAAGATGCCTTACGGTGGACAAGAGGATGCGATGGAGATGGAGATGGAGATGGAGATGAGCACAGAGGAGACCAGGAGGCTGCTGTGGGCTGCTTCAGGGAAGAAGTACATCAGCTATGAGGCACTCAAGGGGGATGTGGTGCCCTGCACCAAGCTCGGAGTCCCTTACTACAATTGCCACTCCTTCCCAAGTGCGAACCCTTACAACAGAGGTTGTCAGGTCATCAGTGGCTGCAGGGGTGACAGCCCTTAGAAGGAACGGTGTGAAGCTTCAGGTGAGAGATGCTTCCCCCATGTCACTAGTGTTTTGCTCAGGATGTAGTAGCTTCACCATCGTTACTACTTCTTCAAAGGGATGCAATTGATCCATCCACTAGTAGCTATTTGCTTTTCCTTTGGGCTATCATAAAAATCTCAAGTCAGATGCTTGTTTGGAGTTGATTGATGTTTGTATGTTGCGATCTATGGATAGATAACCTGCTGTTAAGTGTCCATTACACATGAGAAGCACTCTGTTCCCTGTTGATGATGCACAAAACTTGTTCCCAAAGAACAACTTTAGATACTGAGGAAAAGGAAATTAAGAGGGTTGGAAGAAGAGGAAAACGATTTGATATATTGGACATAGATATCTTTAGCCCCTCGAATTGAAGTGAGACAAAAGACATGACATAAAAAAAATTTCTTTGGTTCGAATCTTGAATACTGAACGACTTCGACATGACGATATTCGACATACAAGTCAGATCAAATTAATTTAGACTGGATGGATATATAAAGAAGTGTTTTAATGTTAGCAGGGGAATAAAAACAAACTTGTAAGGCATCATACTTTGTCTAAAATGTTAATGGAATTCCTAATTGTTTGCTTTAACGGCTAAACTAATGAAGTGAAGAAACAAGAATCGAATAATTAAGCGTTATGATGTACCCCACAGCATCCTTGTAGTTGCTCCAAATACTTCAGCTGTTTCGACGACCATCTCTGGCGCCCCTGTGAACGCCTGCGGCCAGTCCGCCGAGCGCTATCTTGCTCTCTTCCAGTAGTTCGGCGATGGCCGACGTTGTGAGCTGGAGTGGCCCAGTCGCAACGCTCATCACTCGACATGACCATGTCCTTGAGGAGCTCCACAACGTACTGCAACAGGGACACAAGAAAACAGCGGGCGAGTTCGAGTGCATCGTAGTAGGCTTCTCCGGCGGTCTTAAAGAGGTGGCCAAAGACTACCGTGACAGAAACTGCAGCACTTGCAAAGGGCTGCCAACGAGACAATAACCCGGAACATGAACTGCAGTAGAAGAAATGTCATTTCTCTTTTGTTTCCTTGTGTAATGTGTTGCTGTGGTCCTCTTGGCGTAGGGACAGATTGCTCGGAAGAGAAGGGGAAGGGAATAGTGTTTCTTAGAAGAAGAGATGTGGAACAACAAGCATTAATGACTTTTGTTGGAGAAGTACTTGTGGCCGCCTCAATAGTTTGGCATTGTAGTTTTGAATTACAAGTGGGAAGTAATTGGTAAGAGAATCGAAAAAGCATTAATTACATATTATCTTATATAATTAATTATCTTTAATATTTTAATCTTTATATATTTTTTTTAAATTATGTTAAGATCCTTAAACTTAAACATATGCTAACTTTATCTCACTTCCGTTTGTCACTGAACATATGATATTTTTATCAACATAATTGACACGTAGAGAGATATAAGATTAAATATTTATTTTCGTAAATATAAAAAATCCTAATATAACTTTTTGAAATATAAGAATTGAAATGTTAAAAATATCTAACTACAGAAAATAATATATTTTTTATATTATATAAAAATATATAATATAAAAAAATTTGATTAAAAAAATCTACTATATATATATATATATATATATATATATATATATATATATATATATATATTCTCCAATGGCAATGCAGGAGAGAAATGTAATTTAATTATTCCAATACAAGAAAAAAAGGCATAGCTTATTTATCACCAGAAAAATACAACAGTAATAAAATATATAAAAAGGAAAACTTGCTTTCAGAATTTTTTTTTCTTGCCTTTTATTTTATCTTTTTAATATGCTTGTGGAGCTGTTCTACTCTGCCAAAGGTAGACCTCAAATCATCTCTTAGACAGATTCTCCCAGTTTGTCTTCAAAGAGTTTGGAAATTAACAGACAAAAATCATCCTTTTTTTAAAATGAGAATAGGTCAAAATTCTTTAAAACCAATTGAAATTATCAAGAGATGAATCATACATATTCTTAGCTGTTAGTTGTATAAATTACACTATATAAGCAGGATGCACACTGTTTAGAGACTGTCAACTATATGTTTCGGAAGATGGAGAAATGAACTATTCCACTACCATATCGAGTGATCAAAGACTGCATAATATCTTTGAAATGTGATGGTTAGATGTCACTTGCTGATCCAGAAAATTCATTATATTAGTCTATCAAAGTAACCAACCTTGATAAACATACACAGGCTGATTAAAGAGGAAATGCTTCTTCTTTGAGAATTCCTCCCATTTGCATCCTCCAAGATATATCTACTAGAGATGACAGTTCCCTGAAAAGGGATAACAAGAGTATGCTACATCAGCAGATCCATGCAAACAAAAATGCATCAATGAAGATGCTCCAATAAGATAACACACCATTGAGGGTTTGCTTATTGAAATTTCATAACAAAAAGCAGTTGCCGAATTGATGTTTAGTGTGGTGAATAAGTCGACAATAGTTAACTTGCTAATCACAATAGCGAATGGTGCCAAAAACATTATAATATCTGTAGTCCACATCTGATATATGCAACACATGAGTCAGTACTTATCTGAGACATTAAAATATCCAAATTTTAATGAATGACCACGACTAAGAAAATATCAAACACTGATCATAATTATTTAACTTATGTGTAGCTATTTTGATTGCAGGTACCCACAGACATAGGTGACACAAACAAGGCTGTTCTCATGTTATGGATATAAAACTATATTACAAAATCATGTAAATGGAGATAAACTATAACCAAGATCTACAACATCCAAAGCACCCAAAAATCAAAATATATATTTGATAAATAAAGGCATCTACAAGAAAAAAGACATTTATCCTAGCTTTGATGCTGAGTCACAGTGCCTAAACTAAACATGATTAACAGGATGACAACATATGCTCTATAAGTAATCTGGTTATTAGTAAAGCATTTAGACTAACAATTTAGATAGATGATATATAATGCCCAAACCACTTGGTTTATAAAAAAGAATTTTGACCAAAATTCTAACTATGATAGACTTCTACTTCTTTGCTCTTGTAGATTGCAAACTCTCTTATTTTTCAACACACAGTACAATGACATCAGCAAATTTCACAAGGTCTATAACCCTATGGCTACATACCAAATTTTTATTACAAGTGGAGATTTCCTAGATGCAAAGACATGAATTGTGTAGCACACATACCAAGATTCTTATCATTTTTAACAAAAATATTGCAATTACTTGAAACATTAGCACCATCTCCATTGCAACTTCTTTTTCCTTTTTCAAATTTACCAAGGGAAGCAAGATTATAGGGACACAGATGACAAATATCTCATTAGTTGCAAAGAAGTTCAGAATTTTATTGACAACATTGTCTTCACCATGACAATTTGATGATATCTTTGCACCTTGAATTGTTTCATCTATCATTGAAATAATCCAAATATCTAGAAAGACAAATTTCTTAAAGGACAAGAGTTTGATAATCAAGCAATAAAGTATAAATTGGCAGTTAAATTACTCTATGGATAAAACAATTATTGTCCCAATATTGCTTTAAAAAATGATGTGACAGGTGTTAACTAAATTTCTATTAGTACTTTTCTTTCACATGTAAAAAAAAAAAGATGGCATATTCCTAAAACAGAAGACAACAAACAGAAAAAGCAAACACACTTTAGATCATGGCTGACGACAAGTATTGTTAGTTCCTTCTTTAGATGCTTTAGCAACTTCACAACATCAGCCCGAGCCTTCCAATCTGGTTAAAAGAAGAATCACAACAAATGAGGTAGAAACAAATTTTTTTATCCTCATAAAACATAACAATGTATATATAAAAGTAAAGGGGACAAATCAGGAACTCAAGAAACCATCCATAAAGAGTTAAATGTTGTATCATCTTTCAAAAAGCAATTCACAGGAGAATTATCTATAACATCCAAAACAAGATAAAACGGTATATATTCTAAAATTATTTTAGTGCAAGCAAGTTTGATGTTGAGGAGATCAACAACAACTTCATAATTGTTTAACAGGTATAATTGATCATACCAAGACCTGCAAGTGGCTCATCTAGTAACAGTAGTTGTGGTGTCTGAACCTGAAAATCATAGAAGATAGCATGTCACAAAAGGAGCAATTATTTGATCACACATCAGCCATAACTAAATTCCTGTTCGCTCCAGCATCCCAAAAAAAATTCTTACTAACTGGATTGCCAAGGCAAGGCGCCGTTTATAGCCACCACTCAAAGAATGAGGATCTTCATCCAAAGATATTGTATTTAACCCAACCTGGAATTCCAGCATAAGTATCAATGAACCAGTGACTGTAATTTCCAAATTTCTCAAAAGGTCATGCAATCTTCTTAGTAAGCTCTAACATGAAACCATTTTTTAGGGGTAATACTGACAAATATATCACAGGTAGCAAGTTTTCTGTTCTAAAACAGAACAGTGTTGGAATATCTAGAACATACGAACTTCACACAGAAATAAGAAAGTAATGTTTACCGAATTAACTGCATATTGCAAATTCAAAGCAAGTTGTTCTCTCAATGTAAAATCTGCCTTCTGCCTTGGCCACCCAAAGGTCATTTCCTCGAGAATGGTATCAGCTAAAAAGTACCTAATGTATTAGAATTTCAAACTAGTAAGGAAAAGAAACAACAATCGCTGCTATAAAGAATAAAACAAAGCATCTTTATTTGTTCTTATCTCTATGGGATCAAATGTAATGGATAAAATTACCTTGACCATATAAATTGACTTGTGAAGATAGACCAACGTTAAAGGTTCAATTAAAGTGGTTCATCAATAACTGGAAAGTCCTATTGTGCTCCTAAATAATTAATCAAGCCTATCATTGCAGAACGATTGTTCTGATATTAGGAGCCAAAATACTTCTTAGATAATGTTAAAGTAGAACATTGAAATCATATAATCATTCTAGATGACCAAGCAAATTTAATTCTTATGAGAGTTTCTGAACTCAACACATTCCTTGATGCACTTCTGAACAATACGAGAAGGTAGGTATTCCATTAGAGAAATTTATATTCTATTACAGTTGATCTAGAATAATTATGTTAGCATGAAGAGCAAATAGCAACCTTAATCTGAAGCATTTTTGTCCCTCATTTCCCAAGTTAACAGGTTTTGCACAATTAAAACCAATAGATCTTTCAATTTATTAGAATATAATCTTGCACACTAAAATCAAAAGCACTTGTTTTTTCAGACAACAATGATGGGATATACTAAAAGAACTCCTAGAAATCAAACCCACTAAGCCAATTATATTGTTCTCTTGTCAACTGGAATAGTAATATAACTATATATAGGTTAGATTATCGTGAGGAGAACTTCTCAGAAATCTAAAACCTGACAGGAAAAGATATTAATTGAAATCCTTTTGTTATTTAAAGTAAGATAGAAAGACACATATGAGTTTCATGATTGGAAAACAATACAAGAACCATTTAGTACCTCTCAGGAAACTGAAACACAATACCAACCCTTTCTGGTGCTAATGGTTCAGGGGAGTCACTTGGTTTTCCATCATACCCATATCTTTGCACAATGATTGACCCAGATGTAGGTTTGGATAATCCAGCCAGCAGCTGCATTAAGGAATCAAAAAGAGTGAAATAAAGAAAGGGGCTTCAAGTGGACCATCAGTGTCCATGAATAATAATACACTAGGTCTGGAGGCAAACATGCAAGAGAGTAGTTTTTCCACTTCCGCTTCGTCCAAATATCAAACCAAAGCTGCAGGAACCAACAAACAAGTTCAGTAATGAACAAGGAGCTTTTCAAATTTGCAATTTTACTGGCTAAAAGTGGATTAGGTCATTGCTCACGTACCTTTTCTCACGAAGGGACAAACTAACTTCATTCAAGAGGTTGTGCTGAGTCCCAGGTGGCCGATAGTTGACTCTCCTTACCTTAAAACAAAAATCAACTGCATAATTACAAAAGATGACAATGTTCGGAACCACAAAAGATTTCTAATAGATGCGACGTATTAGAAGAAGAAATAGATACTCAGAATTTGCACAAAACTTTGGAAAAAAACTGTGGCTGATAAAATGTGAAGATCAAGCTGTCAACTTATAACTCCTAACGAATGCAACATCATGCCAAACTGTGCCATCCTATGAACAATCCAATCAGCTTTGCTAATTATATATCCGGCCGAAAAAGAATCATAATATAAGGAGAGAAGATGGTCATCTTCTCCAGTTTTGACGTATCGAAACCAGCTCTCTTCACATCAATCACCGGTTTCTGTCATCGAATGTGGTAGCTAACTTACCCCTACAATCCAACAGTCAAAAAAAAGATACAAAGATTAATCGGCAGAGGAAAGGGACTTACTTCGATGCAGGAATGGTCAGATGAGATCCGAAGTGCTCGTGATTTGGTAGCAACCCTTGGTAAGAATATAAAATGAAGGAATTGGTAATAGGAGATATTTTAGAGGCATTGCAAAGCACAATTCGGAGATATATATATATATATATATATATATATATATATATATATATATATATATATATATATATATATATATATATATATATATATATATATATACACCGCACAAAAGACTAGAAAGTTTCTAAGAAGCAATTGGTCAAGCACCTCACCTCCGATATGCGGAGGGTACCATCTCGGCCGCGCATAACTTGTTGTGGCGGAACCCGGAGCAGGGAGAGCCATAGCAGAACGCCATAGAAGCGGAATTGACGGAGGCGGCTGCTGTCTTTCGGCGGCGGACGGTGCTCGCAGCTCGTCTCTTCGCAGGCTGCAGGCCCGTAGCCGGCTGAGCAGCGGACAACCGAGGGGAAAAGATCGCTCCTTTCCGTATTAAGAAGAGGGGGCCCGAATCGACGAGCCAAAGATCCGACCCGAAACTTAGGGTTCGGATCATATTTCTCGATCCTATAAGCTTATCTATGACTGATGATGTGCATCAATCCGAACCCGACCCAAACTTTTGGATACGCAAACTAAACCCGGTTCACTTCACTAATCCTAATTAGCTACCTTTGTTTAATGGATCCAAATCTTAAATCAATGAGATGTATTGTAAAACCAAGAATCTTAAATCGAGTAATAAATTTTAATTGGATCTTTTGCATTTTGATTTGTTCCCTAAGATGTTAATTAGTGTTCCAGAACTATATTCAATATGCATATAACAAAAAAGAGTCCTAAATGTGTTTCTAAGATCCTATCAAATAATCTCAGTAAACATCATTTCTGATTTATGAATAGCTCGACTATTTTATGAATCTAAATGTCAAAAATATTTTATCGGTGTAATTTTTGTGGGACAAAGATTCTTTCATCTATTAGTATGAATCCAAGAAAATTACATTAATCAATCCTCTTACGAAAATAAACCTATTTTAATGGCACGAATCCAGTTACGATGAGCCAGTTTAGAAACTAGATGTATCAGGTTGGGCTTGAGGTCAGGTATCACCAGCCCGGCCCGTGCCACAGCTCACGGTAAGCTTACCTCCCCGACCGGGCACCCAAGGCGGTGCTAAAAAAGGGCAGATCTGGGGATCAGAATGAGGGTTTGCCAGGATTGCTCGAGTCTCCTTCTTCTCCCTTCGATCCGCTCAGGTTCTTGATTCTTCTGATCCATCCAGGGTTTTCGTTTGTCGAATTCAATTTAGATCTCGATTCCTCTCCTGAATTCGGCATTTTGTTTGATGATCTCTGGCATCTCGAATTGGATTTGTTTGGGGGTTTCAGACGAAGTTGCTTCCCCATCTCGAATCTATGTAACATCTTCTGTTTTTGTTCTTGATTTCAGATGGACTGGCAAGGGCAGAAGGGCGCGGAGATTGTGATGCAGATCATGCTCGTCGTGTTCGCGATCGCTGGTTTGGGGACCGGATACACCATCGGCTCCTTTCCGACGATGATGCTTACATTCGCCGGTGGAGTCGTGCTTACCGCACTGATCACTGTGCCCAACTGGCCCTTCTTCAATCGCCACCCCTTGAAGTGGCTGGATCCGAGTGAAGCAGAACGCCATCCGAAGCCGCAGGTCGATGTTGCTGCTGCCTCCAAGAAGAAGGCACCCAAGCACAAATAGCAGTAGGTCTTCTAGCATTCAGTTGACATCGTTCAAGTTAAGGTTGCGGAAATGCTTTAGTCTAATGCTTTCCGAGGTATTGTCTCAAAGGACTTTATTCTCATATATGCTTAATTAATTATAATTTTGAAGGAATTTATTATTTTCTTTTCTTGTTTCTTAATTTTGAGTTAATTTACATTGGAATTCATATAATTCTAAAAATAAAATAAATAATTTTATTTATCTTATATTGACGAAAAATATTCCATTAAATCAATGAGGATAGCAATGCCTGAGCCACCAGCAGCAGCATTACCTGTGGAAGCTGATGGAAATGGTGATCCAGAGGGTCACTGCCTGCATCAGCCAACACTCACCTCCACCCATCTCGCCATGGTCGAAGCAAGGATGCCCCACGTAGAGATCTCGGACCATGTCCGACAGGTGCAGGATCAATGAGAATGAAGTGTTCGACGAGCTTGGATGAAGGAGAAGATCCAGTTGCTGACCAGAGCTTGCCTCAAGGAGTACAGGAGAACAGCAGAGTGGGAAGTGAGGGAAAGGTTCGCATCAGTTGGCCTCGCTGAGAAGGGGTACAAAGTGGAGGAGATTGCTTGGTCTCCATGCAATATTTGCAGACCTTTTTAAGTAAAAGTATCAGCATGTTATAAAATAGGAATAAGATCTAAGTTCCAATTAAAAACATAAACCATTAAAATGTTATGAATTTAAATAGGGAGTTGACGAAATATAACACGAGAATATTGTTCTAAGTATTAGAAAACAAGAATCGGTCTTCCACTCTCTCCTATGCCGACGTATAAGAGAAGTAGAAGTTCGGAAAGAGTATTGTATGCAAATGTTGGCACATCTTCAATGATAACGAGTCAGCATGATTGTGAAATCAGTGGTGCGATTGACATGTCAGATCCACGGGGTGCTTAGTGGGACATAATGTATCTTCAAGTTATCCACCTGGCCCCTCCAGAGTGTTTCGACACATGAAAAGGTTTTGGTCATGATGTCTTGTTTAACGAGCAATTAGACCATGTCATTTGTTGTGAACATTATTATATTGACTTCAATCGTAGGGTTATCGAGTGTTTTATGATTAGATTCAAGTACATTATTATTGCCAAGACACTTCGTAGCCGTACTCATTTACATCTTCATCAAGGATACTTAATGGTCAAATTTGATTCCATATTCATCGTTCGACACAGTCATATCGTCATCAAATGATGCTTAATGGTTAGATTTTACATCGAGGGATGCTTTGTGACCATTTCAACTGCATCATCATTAGATGGTGCTTAATGATCATATTCAATCATGCATCATCATTAGATGGTGCTTAATGATCATATTCAATCATATCATTGTCTAATGTTAGTGATTCCATCGTATAGAATATCAATATTACTCGCAATGAAAATGACCTTGTCAATGCAACTAAGGAAAACCCAAATTGAGGTGCATGTAGCCATATGATGTTAGTCATTAGGAGTAACGTTGACGTTTGTGATTTGATCACATCAACATTGAACCCGTTTCGAGTCATATCAATCGTACTATTATCGTAAAAGAGTGTTTTGGGTTGTGTTGAAAGCACTTTTTATCGATTTCAATTGCATTGTTGTTATAGAGAGTGCTTTGAGTTATGTTGGTTGTATTGTTATCATAGGAAGCGCCTCAAATCATTTTAGTTGTGCTTTAGGTCAAGGGTAGAGCACCCTCGCTAGAGCAAGTAGGTCAGCTCAATAATGTTTTTACGACATGAGCCCTCCTTCTAATGCCAACATGAGGAAAAAAATATTGGTAATGTTCGAATCAACCTCACTTAGTTCAAGTCCATGTGTATAAAAGATCTAAGGTGATCGAAGGGAAGGCTAAGATGCTCCTCGTGGATTGAGGTGGACTCGAATGCATTCTCATGTAGGAAAATTGAGGTCGAACAAGTATTCTGACCTAGTCTCTCCAACACTCAAGTTAGTAACCGAAGATGATGGAGTAAAATTTAATAAAAGTAATTAGTCTTAATTTTTATACCTAAGATAATATCTAAGAGTCAGTTAATTAAGGATGATATTTCATAGAACATTCCTTTCCCTATCATTTTAAGGTATTAGTGAAATATTCCAATATTCCTTAACTACTACTTTAAATTAATGTCCACATGGCTCTTGTCATTTGTTACCATATGTTAAGCCGCTAAGAAGGAAGAATATTTTCCCTATCAAGTAGCATAGGTGAGATCCTCGTGGGTTGCTATAAAATTCTTTAAATCCTCCATTGTTGGAGATATTTAGTATCATGTAGTAAATTAACACCACCATATAGAGCCAATTGAGAGTGGATCACCAAATGATAGGATAGCATTGTAAGAATAATGAATGTCTATAATTATAAATTTGATTTTATGATCTTTAAGTATTTTTGGATTTTGAAGGTAACATAGAGGATTCTCAGGACATGACATAATTACATACGTGGATATGGATTCCATATTTTTAGAAGTGAAGTCAATTTTTTTAAAAGGATTAATATTGGCTTATAGCCTAATGAGCTAATAATATACATTACCCATTTCCAATGTGGGACTAATGAGATGTTACATCAAATCCATGAGATGCTTAGTGGGTTATGACGTTTTCTCGTATTATCCACGTATTAATCCTCCTTTGTCGATGGTGTTATGCCCTGCTCTCGACAAGAAATGCACCTCCCAAAAATGACTTAAAAGTAAAGCTATGATATTTTATTTTCGATAAATGCTCTATCAGGTACGTCAACCTTGTCAACTTTAACAAGGATGCAGGCCCTCAGGATATCTTGGCCAAGAAATGCAGCCACCCAAAAGCTCTCGCGCCAAATGCAATGCTCGTAATCCTTTTGACTAAAAGCATTCGTGTGTTTGATAGATATGATTCTTTCCCCATAAGTTATCATTTTTTTTTTATAAAATAGTCATAATATTTATTTTGATACGAGAGTAGAACATGTGTTCATATTTGTCTGACACTTAATTAATATATATATAATATTTATTTTTTCATATCAAACAATTTATCACATGAAGACATAATTTATATTGCTTATAAAGTAGATTATTTCCGACATTATTTACATGGATGTATGAGAGAAGTACATATATTATCTACATATAGTTCTTGTTTTTCTTTTAAATTTTATAATTATTTTTTCATATATTACATTCAAGTTTAAGTTGGAGCTTCCTCAAAGATAATTATGTTATATTAATCATTGTACTACAACTAATTATTTCACTTGGTATATATATATGTATATATATATATACATATACATATATATATATATATATACATATATATATTTTATGTGATACATACCACGGAAAGTGCATCCGCCGAAACACCCGACGGTGATGGGTGAGCTTTTGATCCGTGGCCCCACCTCGGATATCGGCGGGCCCACCATCAAAACGACCTTCAAAGAGCGGGGTCCGGATCCTTCGTGGGCCCACCTCCGTGACCAGTGAATCTCCTGGCCACCACGCGTACTTCCCCCGGTTACGTTTCTGATGCGCCCAAGTTCGTCACCTCCTTTGCGCATTCGGAGATCCCACTGGCCGCCAAACCCCGCCCCCACAAAGAGACCCACTCATATTAACCGATCAACAGCCTCCACGTCGGCCCCATTAAATCACCTCAGGCACATCGTACCGTGGTAGAGGAGGTATATAAAGACAGAATACCCACCCCGGATCTGTGCGAGTAACAGGATTCTATTGACTCGAAACGGCGTGGGCAAGATTAGGAGACGAACTCCGAGTACCAAACCCTCGCGAGGGACGAGCAGCGACCGTTTTGATCTCGTTGATCGATAAGATCACCGAGATATGATCTTTCGATCGGTGGGCGGCGACGGGGGTGAATCCATAGACGTGCAGGGGGAGGACGAGGGGCGGAAGGATGGAGGATCGGGAGGAGTACCGGAGGACTCGTTCTTGGTTCGGCCCTCCAACTTCGGCATTGTGGACAGAGGGATCTACCGCTCGGGGTTCCCCGCGGTCAACAATTTCCGTTTCTTAGAAGGGCTCAAACTTCGATCCATCGTGTGAGCCGCTCGTGATCCTTTTTCGTTTCGCCGCGTCTGAAGTTGTTTTCTCGATGGGTTGTCGCCTTCATTTCTGTTCGGGGTGACATGGTCGGTGCAGATGAAGTGGGGATTTGATTGCAGGTACTTGTGCCCGGAGCCCTACCCGGAGGTTAATACGGAGTTCGTGCGCTCCCATGGAATTCGTCTGTTCCAGTTCGCGATCGAAGGAAGCAAGGTAAATCTTCATTCTTCTCGCGTAATTTTTGTTTAGAGACCAATTTCTCAAGACATTCTTTTGAAGGCAGATAACGAATTTGATGTGATTTCTGGTTGAAGATCGGCGTTTTATGCAACGCTGATAAATTTGAGTTTAATCATCGTCATTAGAATTTTATGGTAATACTTCTCAAGCCTATATGAGGAACTCTTTTGAGAGGGTTTCTGGTCAACAGAGGCATCTATTTTAGATGTCAGTTTCGTACGGCATGTGATGAAGTGAAAAGGATTAGCATACGAGTGTTTCCCCATCAAAAACACGTCCTTCATACAAGATTGGAGTTAACAATCTGAGGCGTCTGGATGTGACATTGGATTATATGAATGTCGAAAATTCATCTCTAGGAATAATAATCTAGATATATGTATTAGAATTTTATCAATTTTTGTGCATTTGTGAATTGAAGGAAAATATTTTATCTATTTCCTAGGTTATCTGAAATGTTCTACAGTTGATTGAACCCTTATCGTCACTCAGGTATTTAATGGAATCATAAGTTGAACCAGATCTTAGTCGCTAGAGTTCACTGTACAGGCCACTGCACATTTATAGTCCTTCACTTTTCTTTGTTTAACGTACATGGTATTGTAATCGTTGCCTATTCTCTGCATGTAGTCATCATTTCCTAAACCTATGCCGTTGTGCATTACCATTAATTGTAAGCCAATCATCTTCTTTATTGAATTCATTAGGACCTACATTGTTCTAGTCATTATCTTGTCATCTATTTTCTTTATCCCATGTTATAATAGAAAGCCATATTTTTTTCCAGAAGAATCTTTGTAATGATCACAAGATATAGACTGCCGGTAGTTGGTCCTAGCTGTGTTGTTGTTTCTGTTCCATCTGTACCTTGCATTGGTTTCATGAATCCTCCATTTTGTGGTGAAAAATTGTAGGTCACTTTAGACTTTTCTGCTGTTATACCACCTTCTCTTAGTTGATTAGCTTTAGCAGAAATTATGTCTATCTTTGTTTTGTTCCAAGGCACTTTTTTGTTAATTATGACATGGAATCTGAGTATAACGAAGTTGCTGGATAGAGGCACATCATGTTCTTTGTAAAACTCAATACCTAAAAAGAGTTGTCTTTCCTTCCATAATAAAAATGGTAACCACACAGTTGTTGCCAGCACTTTATGTCAGTAACTCTTCCCTGTTGGATAATCATCTTTGACCAGTTAACTTCCCAATTCCTGTATTGACATGTGATGAAAGATGTCACATTATAAATGCATTGAAATGTCACAGTTGTTATTGAGGGTTCAAGTTGGATTTAGTCACAGGAAAAATTGGTCCTGAAGAGGGAAAAGCTGGAACCCTTAGGTCATGTAGTTGGTCATGAGTTTTGTTGATTAGATCAAATTGACCTGTGTCTGAGAATATTGAGAATACTCTATAATGTTCTTGAAGTGCAAATTATAATATTAGCAATCTTTCTCTATATAAATATTTCTGGTTTTTTTAACTCTTTGATACCGGAATAGCTAATATCTATTGTGTTCCGTAATTCTACATGCTTTATTATTCTTGTAATCAAGGTTTTGCATCTGTAGGAGCCTACTGTGGCCTTACCAAAAGATACCATCATGATGGCTCTCAGAATCTTACTTGGTACAGAAATAGTCGAAAGCTCAATTTTTTTTTTTTTTTATTCTCTTTGTTTAAATTATCAGCTGATTATGGTCGTCGAGATTCACTTGATTAGCCTATCTCTTAATGTTATTTTGTTACAGACGTAAGGAATCACCCTATTCTGATTCACTGCAAAAAGGGGAAGGTAAAAATAAAATCACACTAACACACACATGAAAGTCATACAAGTGCCTTTAGCGGATTGTTAACATACTTGTTTTTCTCTCTTATGCGAATGCTAATTCAGCATCGAACAGGGTGTCTTGTGGGCTGTTTCAGAAAGCTACAGAAGTGGCCCCTCTCTTCTGTGTTCGAGGAATATAACCACTTTGCTGCTTCCAAAGCTCGACCATCAGATCTGGCTTTCATCAGTAACTTCGATGTCTCATACAAGCTGCGTGTACTCTATATCATCTACCGCTTCTATGGATATGGTTCCCGAGTCAAGCGCTTGGTCTACCAAGATAGCTCCTCATGACAGCCAATCCTATCTCCTTCCTCGTTTGCCTTTTTTTGCTGCATCCATATCGAGGAAGTTGACAGGAAGTCAAGCATTTTCCTGTCCGAGATCATGCGCCCTATACATGTTTCCCCCATTGCAACTTAGACATCACAGCACAACACTTGTTGATGGGTTAACGAGACATTTATTGTTCACCCATTTTTCTGAGATCTGAAACTATAAAATTCTGACTCATTAGTTACGACAGTGTACCTTAAGCTCTACTCTTATCAACTGTCGTTAAAAATGCAAATTGCGAAACCTTGTTTACCTCGTTGTCTTCGGTTGCTTGCTTATAAATAGTTTTCTGAAACAAATATTTGTGATCTATCCCTATACGACAAGGTGGTGTAGCAATGTAAGTAAATTCTGTTCTTTTCCGATATAGCAGTTTACTTTTTTTTCTTCTTCTTGTGATGCAGGATGATTAATGTTGGTATGTATTCGTCAATCCAGCTTATGAGAATTTATCTGTTTTTTTCTTTATGCATATTAATCTTTTTTTTTTCCTTTGTAAATTTTGTTCATGCAGAATCATCCGGTATGGATAGAGATATCTCGAGTTATTTGTTTACTTATATTTTATCATATGTGCCACGTGACTTCTTTTCTTGGTATCCTTTCGACAGGGCAGAGGCTCAAAACTCCCTCGTGTCATCCAACGTACAGCGAAAGGGACGAGATGTACGTAGCAAGTAGTAGGATTTCGCATTCCGAGGACAAGTTGGAATGTCTTGGACAGGTGATCATCCTTGTTGGTTCATAAAACGGTGGATCCCGCTTATAGCGATCTCTGTGTGCTTCGGGATTCGCACGAACATTGACGACCTATTCTGTTCCTTTTCTTTTGGATACTTTTTGGAAAGGATACGACGGTAGAGAAAGAGGAGGAGGATCGAGAGAAAGCATACGGCAAGGAAATTTTTCGTAAAACTTCTTTTTTACTCACATAATCTCTCTTTTTACTTTATATGATGCTTTTTTATTTGTTTAAATTATCCTTTTACAATGAGTTCAATTAACATATTGTTTAAAAGAATCGACGAACTTTCCCTTAACCTTTCACATGAAAGTGATGTCAAGTATCAATTACCATGCTATCTCTCATTTTAGTTCACCCTCGATGTTGATCTATTTCATTCGAAGTCCTCCTTCGATGATGTCTCAGTTCCAAACGCTGAGGTTTCAGTTCCAACAAGGTGACCTCAAATTTGAAAGCCTCGGTAAGTTCTCTCTACGTAACATCCTCTCGATGCCGGTTCTCTCGTAGCTTCTCCGGTCTTTTGTTCTCTCTTATTCTAGAGCACATCGACATCTCATGTTCTTTCTGTTAATTTTAGGTGCTTTTGCAAACTGTTATTAGATTAAAATAATAAATTTGTCTACTCTATCACAAACTATTTTAGTATGAAATACCTAATCCTAAATTTTAACCGTTGAATCTTGGATTTTGATAATGAAATCAATTGATGATTTTATGGACTAATATGCTTTTGAGATAAGTGACGTAGAAAATACTTCGATCATAGGCTAAAACCATCAAAGGGTAAATTGTTGAAGCAGAACAATCAAATATTATGCTGAAAAAAGTATCATGTCTTGAACATCGAGCAAAAGGATTAACCGACATGCCAAAAATTAGATTGTGTTATAAGTTCGGACATCATACCAGAAAGATCGGGTATTATGTCAAAAAATAAGATATCATGGGAAAATCGATATACCGATAGATCGAACGATATGTTGAAGGAAATGACAAAGTGTCGGAAGATCAAACGATATGTCAGAATTGCGTACAATGTGTTAAAAGCTTCATAATTATGCTGGATATATGGTTGGATTGTTAAAATATTGATCGATATATTTTGGGTCAAATTGAGTTGGTATTGGATTGAAACGATGCTAACTTATCAAGGAACCCATTAGACTTGAACCAAAACCGAATAAGACTTGTTAGAAGATCAAATCAGTGACCTAAAGTAGGCTTGGCAATGGTACCGTCTGAGTAAGTTGAAAAGTACTATTTGTGCTTTTTTTTTACTATAGTTATCACCTATGTCAACAGTAGTATTACCTTGGCCAATGATAATACCACTAGATTCTTAATTCGTGGCCCTATTATGATGGTGGTACTGTCTATATAAACTATGTTTTTGAGAAGTGTTTGAATCATTTCCTTCTTCTTAAGTTTAGAGATGATTCTAAAGTGTAAGGAGTGAGAGATCTTGTAAAAAAGAGAGTATGAATGTTCTCTCCTAATTTTGTTAAAAAAAAAAATTATAATAAGGATATTTAATCATCCGTTAGAAAAAAGATAAATAATAAAAATTAATTATTTTAAGGAAAGAAGAATTGTGAATTGACATAGGTCCGAAAGACCAAACTACTCTAAATCGATTCGCATCTTTTCTCATATCTTTGTTTTGATATTGTTTACTGATTTACTCCGTTCATCGCACTTTTGGTGAAACATATTTCTAATACAGATCTATTGATCTAATCTTAAAATTATATAAAATTATTATAGCACTAATTGTACTACTATTTAACATAGAAGACAAATCGTCTCTCACGTACTATTCAAGATATTGGATTTTCTCTTAACTATGTATTTTAATGATAAAAAATTTGACTGATGATTTTTTAAAATATTGAGTTGATTGGTCTCATGAAGCACTTTCCTAATTCATCTAAATACTTAAAAGAAATAATAAGAAGAGGCTAAAATTGAACCAAAAACTAAAATCGCTATGAAATTGAGTTGAAGCTAAATTGAAAATGAAATTTTGGCTGAAGCTGATCTTTTTTCTAAGGTTAAAATTGGATTCAAAATTAGCTCAGGTGATGGTTTAATTTCTGATTTTAAAAAGCGAAACAGACAATTTCGGTTCCAAACTAACGATTCTAGTTTCAATCTGATGATTTCAAACTTATTAAATATGATTAAAAATAAATATAAAGCATAAATAAGGTCTATGTTATGGTGGTCAAATCATAAGCTTTAAACCAATTAATATGAGTTCAAATTTTGATATAGTCATTTAGTTTGATTAAAAATATTAATTTTTCATTAACTTTTTTAAGTCAGTACACTCATTATAGTTATACATTTATTTTTCAAAATTTAGAAATAAAATTATGTTTAATTAAAAAAAATTAATAGTTCAATCTGGTATCGGAATCGCTCGAATCGAAATCAACAATTTTAGTTCTAAAATGAGTTCTGGATGGTGAAATTGATGATTTCGGAACCACGGCGAAGGCTAAGTAATAGTCTTAATCGCTAATGGCGAAGTTCAAATGTCATTTTCATCGTTTACTCTTTGAAGAAAAAAAATCTAAATAATTGAAGTGCAAAAATGTGAGAAACATCTTTTGTTCAGTTATAAAAGTTTTTCCTTTGATTTCTTGAGCCCACCGGAATACATATGGGATCTCTTCTGCTGGCAAAGGACAGACCAAACGATGTGAGTCCAGAAACAGTTCCACCTTTGTTTTCTAATATATGCATGAAAGGCAAAGGCTTTACTTAATCAACCCAAATGAAAAGAAACATTTGCATCACAGCAAACCAAAAACTCAAAGTTCAGGTGGCCAATTGCTGCGCCATACAGTTCATAAATGAATCGACTCACAGTTCATAAATGAATCGACTCGACCGTTGTCATGTAGAGGATTTAACGGCTGAATCAAGACGCAATTAAGTGAAGCACTTTTAAGATGAGCGACAAAAGTATCATTATCAGAAAACTGAACTAAAAGGTCACAAAATAAAAAAGAGAACAAAGAGATGAAACTAAGTTGCAAGGGGACATGAGACACACAGGCACTAAGATAAAAAGAAATATGTGCCACATATACTGTATATTATTTCCGCTGACACTCCGAAACATAGTTTGATGATTGTACCCATTTACACTCGACGTAGATCTGAGACATTTATTTCCAGTCTAGCATGTCTAGAAGCCACAAGACTTCATTCTCAGAGTTTGCAGCATCACAAAAATCTATCTTGATGCCAAAAACATCTACGACATTATTGTAGCTATTCGCCATAAATAGCAAGGACACCCAAGCCCTGACCCCAGATATGAATGGATGTCCAGCTGAAAATCTTAGATAGTCGTAGGCAAGTGCTTGAAAAGCATTAGCATCCACATACTCAAAGACTGATTGGTTTATGATGCATGCCATCTCGTTTGTGTCTTTGCGGGCCAGGAGAACAGACACGCTGATTCTCTGCCCCAAAGAGAGAGCGAACCTTGGTTCCACTTGCATTATCATTTTGTAATCAGCACCATCGACAAGTGGGTTCTTTATCCCTGTCGTCAGCGCAGCACCCGAGACAGCTTCAGAGAATACCAATGTTTGTTCCAACCAGACATCGATGTAAAATTCCAAATCATCAAAGGATAGTCTTGCGGGGGGAAGAGACTGATTGAATTGGGACCTGGAAAAGGTTACAAAAAGCTTGTAATAGCTTATGGCTGGAGGTGGTCTTTTGCATATAGAAGGCCATCTCTTGGCACAGATGCATTTCCAAAGGTATTCATCCCTAGCAATATCTCTCCATTGACGGCATACCAGCATGCATGAAGCTAGGTCCTTGCCATCAAGTAAAGGGAAGACAGCCTTCAAAACTTCACCATGTAACCAATCTCTGGTCATTCTGTGCCTCCAGTGGATGATTCAACAAGAACAAGGATGAAGCATTGTCACGCCGAGTGCAGTTACATGGTGTAGTGAAAGTTTTGCCTGCACAGAAAAAAAATCTGTATCACAGATAAGCTTTAAGGCCAAACTGGTAAATGTAGAGAACCAAGCACATTGTAACTGTAATAGAAGAGAATCAAACTGGAAGGAGAACGACCATACAAGATTTGACAACATGGCACCAGGGAGGACAGAGAAAATCAAACTTAAGTTCCTTCTACACTACAAGCCACCAATAATTGACTAGGACAAGTAGAATACAAACAGGCTTTCTTAGAAATCACAAGTTGATCAGCTTCAGCTTTGATGACGAGAAATTGAGTAAACTCTGTGGTAGTATGGACCGATCATAATGAATAAGCCAAGGGCCAGATAAAGTGAATAAAGATTAATAATGGTTATTAAATAAAATAGCCATGTAGCAATGAAAACTCAGGACCACACAATGAAGAACAGAAAAGAAGCATCGAGTTGTACAAGAAAAATGAAACTAGGAAGAAAGAACAAAGAAAATATGCATATCTTTTGTGCAACACGGTTGACTAGCATAGGATAACAACTATCATGAAATCTTGGTTTCTCAACCCACTAGGAAAAAAGAACAAAGAAAATATTCATATCTTGTGTGAGACATGGTTGACTAGCAGAGGATAACAACTACTATGAAATCTTCATTCCTCAAACCACAGCATAAATTTATGAATATGGAGTAATCAAATTTTGCTTTCACTTGTGCAAATGATGCATATGAATAACAATTAGGTCAGTTTAATCTCATGAAGAATGTAATATCCCTAAAATGACAGAAAAATCTTCCTAAGACTAAATGGAAAGCAATGAAAGATGTCTGGAATTTTATAGAAAATTAAGTGAATTTAGTTAATGGACTTAAAGAATGATTAGTAAATATTTGAACAAGCAATGGTGCAGCACAAAATGCATGAGAGCTGATAAAGTTTAAATGGTATATTTGTAGCATAAAAAAGGTAACAATCAGATGGTGTTAATAAGAGATCTTGTGGTACAATTATTAATGGAACATATGAAAATTTTCTTCAGGTGCTAGGCATGAATATTAGGCCACTAGCTTACTTGTGAAACTAAACTAAGGAAACATGTATCCTAAAGGTAAAGTATCTAAGGAAACTAAGAAAGCTCTTAAGCAACCGGTATCTAATGAAACAAATGTGTGGTTGAATCAAGAATATAGCTGTACAAGCCAAGACATAACCTACTAAGATCATGCCTCTTATAACAAACATGCAAATGAATCATGGTAGGAGTAAAAAGTAAAATTGAGAGTGATAATGGGGTCTTATGTAAACATCACCTAACCCTCTAGCAAACTGAAAGAAGATATGGTCATTGTGAAGCTTGTATGCATGTGAATTTGGTTATAGAAAGTACATCCACTAAAAGTTGGAGTGTCACAAATAAATTTCAAGTGAACATGTCCTACAATTAGAATAGGTAAAGATATAAAAAGATCAGAAAATTGAGTAATTTGAAAAATACTGCAGCTCAGGCATATAAAGATCAATAGCGTGGTGAAGCTTGAACACTATCAAGTAACAAGTAGCACATAAATTTTAGCAGGAAAAACCAATAAAAATGTTTTAAGGCCATTGCATTAAACCATTGTGTTACAATTTCTTGAGGCAGAAGCCCATAAAACCAGACTGAAACTAACTGCTTTTGTTTAATCTAACTATGTATTTCTTCGTAAAAAAATTATATATATATATATATATATATATATATATATATATATATATATATATATATATATATATTTATATTTATATTTATATTTATATATTTATATATATATAATTTTTTGACACCTCTTCATAAAAAAATTATATATATATATATATATATATATATATATATATATATATATATATATTTATATTTACATATATATAATCAAAACTTCATCCAATATATTTGGAATATTTAAATTACACCAATAACATTAATATGATGGTAGTGCACAAAATTCTAGCACTAAAGGTTTAATAGGAGGGTTCAAAACCTTATCCGATAAATTTTAAAATATATCAGTTGGCTTAGCTGGTAATGATATTGATAGTATGCGAATTTTTTCTTCATCATTTACTCTTAGTAAAAAAAATATATAATTAACTAAAATAAATTAAAAATAACTATTTTCCCATCTTCCAAATCATTAAGACGATACTTCTCACAGATAGGACCAAAGTTTCAGTTCAGCACGAATTAGGTTATCAACATAATTAAAAAAAACAAGGAAGAAATAAAACCTGAGGAAGATGTAAACAGAACTATACTCAGAGGGTTCAGATAATCCAAGAATCCATTCAGTCGATCCGGAAATCATACAAGATCCTGGGAACTCTCAGGATCAAAAGACATCATTTCTCGAGTAAAAAAACACGCCGAGAAAGGAATCGATCATGAAGAATCAGTAAAGAACTCACCAGTCGACGGATCAATGCAAAGAAGGATCGAATCCGAAGCAGAGACTCGACGATCTCAAATCAAGGGGCGAAGATTCCTGATTCGCGACTGCAAGTCGTATGGAATTGGGCGTCTGCGACGTTTAACACGAGAGAGAGAGAGAGACAGAGAGGTTACTTGGCAAATCGAGACAACCTGGTGTGGGGACAGGACGGTTGTACGTGGCAGAACTTGTGGAAAAGTATTGCAAATTTTACATATCTATCCTTTCAACTTTTCAAAAAGACATATCTGCCCTTCAAATTTGCTGTTTCATATTTTTATTTCCTAAAAATAATTTCCTTATTTTATATATATATATATATATATGTATATTCATTCTTTCTTTGTTGTATCAAATCGAATCTCGTGCTAAAAAAAGAAAATATATATTATATTAAATTATAGATAAGAGACTTCCTGAAACCTAAGTTCTATCACCTACTGAATAATGTACTGATCAATCGTGTGTCTCAATAGAAACATCAAATTTTAGATTTAACTTCAAAATTATAATAATTTAATTAATTTAATCATTATATTATATATTTATTCAGCATCCAATCAACCAAAAATATTAGGTACACTCTTATAAAAAGATGGGTCATTTAATCATAAGCAATTAATTTTATGTATATATTATGTTTGTATATGAATTATTATATTATATTATATTCATATTTGGCTATATATTATTGGTTAGGATACATTATGGAAAAGTAATTTCATGAAAAAAGTAAATAAAACATGTATATATAAGTTCTAATAGAATCAAGAATGAAGTAACAAATAAAGAACAAAGACTAACCTCCTATCATTTTTTTTTTTTTTTTTTTCATGCTATGTTAAAAAATATTAAGTTGTCATCTATGCTCATTCTTAAAAATAAATATATTTTTTTATAAAAGAAAAACATAAGGGTCTTGGGATCCTTATACATCGTTAATCTACGTAAGAAAGAATGAAGCTAAACTCGATTTCTTTTTTCTTCCTATATTTCATAGGATTATTATGAATGATGATTCAGAGATAAAAATAGAGACGAGAGAGGACATGTATTCTCTCAATAAGATATGTAATATCTCAATAATATGATATATCTATTGATATTTGTATATTTACTTAGATGATAGCAAATGATCTAATATAAATAATTAAAAAAATTATTATCATTGACATTATCTTGTAACAATATATTATCATATAAATAAATAAACAATATATCAATATGAAATGTGATGATGATATATTCGTATATATGATTTTTTCTTTTCAAGAGAAGCTAAACTTATTCTGATTGGATGATTCCCTCATGATCATTAAACCATGGCAAATGATTATTAGTTAAAAACATGCTCAATCACCTTTATCATTAACTATTTTAAGATATATAAATAAAATTATAATTTTTATTTAGAATCATCCAAAAACTCTCAAGTAAATTATTTTACGAGATCTCAAAACTTATTATGAAATTAATAATAAAGGTCGATAAGAATTGAGACTGATTGAAAAATCTAATCGATATAGTGTAAATCGAAAATTAAGGTTATGTTCTGCTCCAAATCAATATAGTCTAAATGGATTATTTTGGTCTTTGGGAAAAGAAAAGCCTCTATCAGCAGTCTAAATCGAAGCATCACCAATCTGTTGCTGAAATTGCCAAAATTACCTAATCGTCCCTGTCATCACCGCGATCGGAACGCTCAAATTCCTGAACCGTAAGCCTCAATCTGCACCCCTTTCCTAAATCCCTAACCCTAACCCTAACCAGCCGTCTTCGCCTCTTTCCCTCCGAACTCGCCCGTCCATGGCGGCCATCCTCCTCCGCTCCCGATTCCTCCTCCCCAAGCCCCTCACCCCAGCCCCGTTTATCCGCTCCATCTCGGCCTTCCCTTTCCTCTCCCAGGAGCCGCAACTCGAGGAACCGCCTTCGTCGCCCACGGCATCCGCCTCCCCGCTGCCCCCCAGCCCCTCCACCGGGAGCCCCTTCTACCAGGAGAACTGGCGGAGCCCCAACCCCGCCCCCGGCGTCGGGCCCCTCGTCGGCGGCCAGTCGCTCGTCCCAATGGGGCCCTCCGCCACCGCCCGGATGATGGCCTTCTCCCAGACCTTGGACGTCTCCAGCCTCATGAATGTCTTCGCTGATTGGATGACGTCGCAACGCTGGTCCGATGTCAAGCAGCTGTTCGAGTTCTGGATCCGCTCGCTGGACGCCTCCGGGAAGCCCAACAAGCCCGACGTCCACCTCTTCAATCACTATCTTAGGGCTAATCTGATGATGGGTGCGACGGCGGGAGAGCTCTTGGATCTGGTGGCCCAGATGCAGGAGTACCAGATCGCACCCAACACCGCGTCATATAACTTGGTGCTCAAGGCTATGTTTCAGGCGCGGGAGAGTGAGGCAGCGGAGAAGTTGGTCGATCGGTAAGGAACATTATTCTCTTGTAGCTTAGTTTCATATTTTTTGTGGTTTGTTATGTGGATTGTTGTTTTCAATAAATGTAGCTAAGTTTTTTTGAAGAAATGACCCAAAAGGGAAAGCTTGTGTCAGCAATAAGGGGGCTTAGGAATTGGGCGTGAAACTTTAAAGAGATCATTGAGCTTCTAATTTGTGCCTCTATTAATAACGATTTATTGGAAGAGTTCTGAATGCAAATTTGATTCTCGTTAACTGATTCGTTGATGATATAATCGAATTAATTTTTTGGACCTCTTGTAACCATATGTAGACCGGCGTTTCACTTCTTGCATGGGCCACCTATGCAATATCAAAATGTATAATGTTTATGTTATAACATGTGGGGAGATGGGGGTCTTTAGGCTCATATGGTATGATCTGCAAATTGAATAACTAATTATTGATTTTAGATAACAGTTCAGTGTTGATTTTGATTGATTAGTTAATTTTGTTCTATCTGAAAATAGAATGTACTGTTCGTAGTATCATAGCCAGGTCTTAAAACTTAGTGCTAAAGTTGATGGCACTAGTAAACCTTTTGTGACAGTAAAACGTCTCAAGCTCACTGTCACACACACATAGAGAAAGAGAGGATGTAGAAATGAGTGGGGTAGTTGTGGTACCTCTTGCTGAAAATATGTAGGTTACAACTGATTTCATATATGAAAATTGTTTCATGAAGGCTAAGTTCAGATGTGCTTATTGTCTTGTTTCGTTCCTCTCTCTTTTTGTTCTTTGTTCTCTCTGCTAATTTTGTGAACACTGTTTCATCTATGATAATCTTTCTATTAGTGTTATTTAACTTTAAATGTTTCATGTGATTATTCTATTTTGGACTACTACATTGGATGTTGGATCTCTTTAGAAAATTATTCTATTTGGATGACTACCAGATTGGCTTTTGGTATGTTGAGACGACGCTTAGGTTGAACCAGTCTAGCCCTATGATTTTTCCCTTACTTTTTGTTAGTACCTACGGTTATTATTATTTGAATTTACTGTAGACCATGGAATGATGGGACTTTACTGGGTATAATGTTAAAGTTTATCATGGGACTTTACTGTAGGCACCTTGTATTCTTTTTCTTTTTCTTTCTTGTCCTCCCTCTCTTTAGTCTATGTCCCTGAATCTTGTGACCTCTCATTCTTGAGGAGTGCACATGCAAAGAATCAGACATGATGGAGATCTTGATCCTAAGCATCAAAGTTAATGCCGGAGGCCCATAGCTGCGTACCTACAAGGCAAGATGTATAACATGGTCCTCATAATATTGACAAGCTAGGTACAATTTGGATCTAGATGGTTAAATTGGGCAGTGATGTAGTTGATTAGAAACTTGTATAGGATACCTTTTAATCTTAAACGGCTGGTAAGAGACAGCTGATGTGGTATTTAAATCTTGTAAATTTTCTATAGCATGTGCATTTTACCTTTTTGATTGATTGTTTATTGATTGACCTCAGGATGCTGCAGACAGGCACCACACCAGATGATGAATCATACAATTTGGTTATCGGCCTTCTAATTCTTATGAACCAGATAGATTCCGCATTGAAATATATGGATTTGACGATAAAATCAGGTTACATGATATCGTCAAGTGTCTTTATGGATTGTGTACGGAGCTGTGTAAATGCTGGAAAGCTGGACACTCTAGCATCCATCATAGAGAAATGCAAGGTACTGATCAAGTTTTGCAAATAACTACGATTACCAACACTTTGTCATTTATGGCCACTGTCTGCGATGCCCCTCTGTATAGTTGCATTTGGGAGTAGTGATTCTCGTCTTTCACAATTAGTTAACTCTGTTCTGTCATCTTTTTTTAAGTTTTGATTTGGTTTCCCTGTTTGGGTGTTTCTCAGACAACAGACCAAAACAAAGCCTTATGCCCAAGCTGGAATTTGTGTAACTATATTGCAGATGTTGCTTTGCAAGCAGATCATAGCAAATTGGCATATTTCTCCTTGGAGTTTTTGGCTCGATGGATTGCTCGTGGTGAGATTGCTAGGCCACCAGTTCTGCTTTCAGCCGAGGAAGGTTTAGTTGTCTCAGCACTTGGTGCTGCCGGTAGAACATACAACTCTACTCTTCTAGATGCTGCATGGTCAATCTTGCGACGTTCACTGCGTCAGAAAAGGGCCCCAAGTCCAGAGACTTACCTTGCAAAGATATATGCACACTCATCGTTGGGACAGTTACAACGTGCTTTTGCTAGCCTCAATGAATTTGAAACTGTGTATGGGAATTCTGAAGAAGTTGATCAGGAGCTGTTCTCACCTTTTACATCTTTATATCCACTGGTTGTTGCTTGCTGCACGAATGGATTCTCAACTTTGGATTCGGTATGGTTGCACACTATTAAAATTGAATACCCTGGCCTCACAAGTGTTATGAATTTCACATTATTCAATATGTGCAACTGGAACACAGTAGTTCTGATCTGGTGAACCACTATTTTATGTGTTAGACCTGCTTGAAAAAGGTTCTGTCTTGGTTCTAGCATAATAACTTTTTGTCTTCATCTTACCATTGAGTTGAGCTATGTTAGTGGTTTTTCTTGTGGATTAGTAGCACAATCAACAAGCATGAAGATTAATGAATCTGAATCCTTAAGTCTTCGTATTTTATGTTATCTAAAGCTTCCGCCTTTTTTGTCCATGAAACACATTGGAACATCTACCCTGCAGATTATTTTGGATTTTGTTTTTCCGAATCATCCGTGTCTTATTAATAATCTTTCAGTGTAAACTATCACTGCAACTTAATTCCAGTTTCATGCTTAATGATGAATTTAGCCTTGGATGACTGCATCAACACTGATTCAGAATCTTGATATTAATTGGTACACAGTTGGCAAATGATGGCCATAAGATGAATTTGGTTTTGGCCAGTTGATTTTATTCAGTCCGTAGGTCACCAAAAAAATTTGACACTTTAAACTTTTGTCATGTGGTGTATACTGTTACTGTTTGCAAGAGTGGATGATCTTCTAGTTAACCTATTTTGTGAAAATGTCGTTCAGGTGTATATTCAATTGGAGAATTTAAGCCGTGCCGATCCCCCTTACAAGTCTGTTGCTGCTCTCAACTGTGTGATCTTAGGTTGTGCAAACATATGGGATCTTGATCGAGCATATGAGACTTTTGAGGCCATCAGTGAAAAGATTGGAATGACACCTGATGTACATTCTTATAATGCTTTAATGTCTGCATTCGGAAAGCTCAAAAAGGTTACTTGTCTTGCTTCATGTTAGTTCTTGAATATAATTATCTACCTTTGTTCCCGTGTGGTTGCCATTGTTTTTCTTTTCTGTTTGAAAATTGAAAGAATGTTGCCTGACAGACCGCTGAAGCTAGCAAAGTGTTTGAGCATTTACTGAGCTTGGGTGTGAAACCAAATGCAACGACATATTCGTTGCTTGTTGATACTCATCTTGTCAATCGGGATCAAAAAGCTGCTCTCTCAGTAATTGATGCGATGGTATGACCCTCTTTCTAAACTCTTCTAGTGATGCTGTTTCAATCAGGAAACAACTTGGGTTTTGGTTTCCTGCTTATGTTTCAGGTCGAGGCAGGCTTCACACCATCAAAGGAAACACTAAAAAGGGTTCGAAGACGCTGCTCACGGGAATTAGATTTTGATAGTGATGAAAGGCTACAGTCTCTTGCTCAAAGGTTCAAGTATAGAATGGGTAATGAATCACGTAGAGAGATGCTCTATAATCTCGAGTACAGCACCAACTATTAGTAAGAGGTACTCTTCACTTTCCGACCTAGACTGATGCTTTGGTTGCTTGGGCAGCTAATATCAGCATCGAGATAGAAAATTTAGTTTTTGGCAACAAGCTGTTTGCTTGTCTGGTTGAAGTGCAGAATCATAACCTGGATCTCTTTCGAACTCACCAGGCTGCTGGATACTTTTGATGGCTGGCTGATGAAGAACGACTCAAGCTCATGTAAATTTCTTGTTTGTAATCAAATTTTAACGAAATGAGAAACCGTGGTAGGATCATATTCAACATGTTGGCAGTTTGCTTCATTTTCAGTTGCAACTTAGTCACTAAAACTGGGCTTCGTCTGTCAAAACGAATTTGTTGTAGTTCTTCAAAATAAGGTTTTTTAACTTTGCAGGATCACACTACGTCGTTGATTTATGCTACACTTTTGTTTCCTATAATGTTCATTCCATCTTCTTTAACCATGGTGTGAGATGCTGCATGTAGGCGCCGTGTGTTGATGCTTGACGGGCATCCCTTCTGCTACAGCGGCCCAGGTTCGAGTGGAGTCGAAGGATTACAATGTGCTGCCTTTTTTGGTCCCTTTCGGAGTCCAATGTGAAGAGTCCTAGAAATGGCAATATTCAAGGTGCTTACTAACTTATCAACGACTTATTTCCACTTAAGGGGCTCAAAAATATAAAATAACGAAAGAAAACATATATTTCTCTTTATGTACAAGTGAGTGGCTGGCAATAATTCCAAATGAAAAAGGAAAAGACAAAATATCTTACAATAATAAAATGCATCAGTTTTCCTTTATTTTTAGCCATATTTTGAAGAATATATATATATATATATATAATCTTGCCTGGCATGGAGTAAATCGACTATATCTCATTCCGAATGACTGACGATTGCAGCACAAAAATGATAGGGATTTAGCCAACTCATGAATATGTATCATTATCTCATGACAGATGACATAATGAGAATTTCTATTATGTAAATTGTATATAGATTCAAATATGATACTTATCAACTGTGCAGCGATATGCTGACTACAAGATGGGAATTTGAACCAGCTTAAAGTAAGCAGAAGCCCAGTTTATTGTTGGGGCTGGTTGTGCCTGTACACAAGGCATGGTTTCTTCATGTAAGAGGTCTAAAGCCTTGTGAGAGTAGACGTAGCTGGTCAAAAGGCAACTCAAATGACACAAGTGTTTGGATTGTGTTGTATCAAGAAGGCTGCTGATGATAAATCTCCCATGAATGCAACTTTATGTCCTTATCAGATATCTTAATCATCTCCCGTTTGAATCACTCATGTGATCTTAGAATTGTCAGCTTCTGAGGATCTCACTCCTCATGATTTGACTGGTGATATGAAAATGATCTGAGTCAACACATTCCCCAACCCTCATATGTTTGACTGAAAAGGCAGAGAGCAGTGAGGAAATGCATGACTGAACATGGTCCAGTTGTCATTAGCTTAAGGTGTCAAGTTGTAGTCTTTTTCTGAAAGGGAAAAGATGGTGCAGTGTCCAATATTCTTGGAGAGTACTCTCACTCGATCCACTCCACAAGCAGCATCTCTCTCTCTCTTCGGCAGTATTTCCTTTTTTTTGGATCCTTGGTAGACACAATGATAAGGATCTTTTGCCTTGTTTCAAAGTCAAATGATTCCCATGTCTGTACTCTTTCAAGGCAATCCGAGAACATTCCATCGAAGGGATGTGATGGCAACAGCGCCACCATGCAGATAAGTGCTTGGTTTTGGCGGCTGTTTGGTGGCGGTTCTTGGGCAGGTGCTGCACCATTAAAAATGGTGTGCCACTTTTGTCTTCGAACTTACGAGGGCTAAGTCTGATTGGCCATCAGAAGAGTTTGGGATGTCTAAAACTTCCTGCAGAAGCTCACCAACCAATGTGTAAAGGTCTGATTTGTTGGAAAGATGTTTTTGTGCCATGCAGCTTGTTCCTACATGATAAGGATCCTTGGTAGACACAATGATAAGGATCTTTTGCCTTGTTTCAAAGTCAAATGATTCCCATGTCTGTACTCTTTCAAGGCAATCCGAGAACATTCCATCGAAGGGATGTGATGGCAACAGCGCCACCATGCAGATAAGTGCTTGGTTTTGGCGGCTGTTTGGTGGCGGTTCTTGGGCAGGTGCTGCACCATTAAAAATGGTGTGCCACTTTTGTCTTCGAACTTACGAGGGCTAAGTCTGATTGGCCATCAGAAGAGTTTGGGATGTCTAAAACTTCCTGCAGAAGCTCACCAACCAATGTGTAAAGGTCTGATTTGTTGGAAAGATGTTTTTGTGCCATGCAGCTTGTTCCTACATGAAGCTTCAGCATGCATGTCCTCATCCAATCAACAGGCACCAAGACAAAAAGTTTGGTTCAGTGGATAAATTGAAGTTTAAAATCTCCTCAAACAAGTTGAGTTTATTGGATTTTTGTTTCTTCATTTAAGACTTATGTTGGTTTCTGAATTATCAGTCTTCTATTCCTCTGTCAACTCTTCCATTCTTATCTGAAATATTTTAGCATTTATAGTCTTTTATATTTATTATTTATATTTTAATACTTCCTCTCATACACAGACCAACAAAATACCTCAATTTCATTATATAAATGGAGAACAAAGTTCAACATGGAGGTTCAAACTCAAGATCTCCTCTTGACACAGGGAAAAGCCTAAGCCAATAGATGAAATATCATTTATATTCTTTGTATATTACAATATTTTTGTTGTAGCCAAATCTAAAAATGAAGTCCAAACTTACCTGTGCAAGTATTATTTTGTGGTAGACCATCCAATTCCCAGTAAGAAGAAACACTCCTACTATTTTTTCAAAAATAACTTTAATGTTTTCAGCACAAAGATGCATGAAATTTACATGATTCATGATAATTAAAATTGTCTCAAACAGGTTTTAAATGTCACCTAATTAGCAAATTCTTTGAGTTAGTAAAAGATATCACAATACAATAACATCTCAAATAAAATGCAAAAGCAGCTTTAAATCATGCCAAGTCTACATGAAAAATGCTCTCATATTATACATAAGTCTATTAGCATTTGCACTCTCATATTAAATTGGGTGATAATGATTAGTATCATAGTTAATCTAATATTTGACATAATAGATGACTCAAGTAGGAAAATATCAATTATGAACAGAGTCAAAGAATATGTCATGACATGAAGAGCATTGAAGATGAAATCAAATCCTCTTATGTGAGGTGAGGAAGATTATAATACTTTAGTTTTAAGATGTACAAAAATCTTTATAAAAGAAAAAGAGTTATGGTGTTCCAATATATAATAGATATTATTCTTGCCCTCATCCTCTTAGATCAACTCAGTATATTATATATATAATTAATGATCATGACAAAAACCATCAGTCTATGTTTAAGAGCCAGTAATTAACTGAAGGGAAGCATATTGACTCCAATTTCTTGTAAGTAGGAACAAGCTAAGGAATAATCTAATAAAATATATTTCAAGGAATGCTCCCCATGTGAGAGACATGATAATGATTGTCATAACAGTACAAAATGCTAGTTAATTAATCCAAAGTTGATAATCTTTTCAATAAAAACTTCTACAACATTTTTATTTTGATGTCAATCTTAAGACCCACACCACCTTTGAAACCCTCTAATCTAAAGTCATATTTGATTGTCTTTCTTGTAGGTAATGATAGGTAAACTAGAGGTTGCCTTTACTAAGAGGGTGGGAATATACTAATAAATAATTTGATCTATGAGAGTATGGGTGAATGAAACTTCTGTCATTTCAAGCTAATAAGTTCTAAAATAATTTCAAAGCTTTTTTATTTTTATTTTTATTTACATTAATTAACATAAGTTGGATATCTATTAAAAAGAAATATTATCTATCAATATATTCTCTCAATCTCACAAGTATTCTAAACATTTCTAAGGCATAAGCCTTTTTCTAGATTAAAAGCAGCAGGGATGATGAACATCATATTTAGCATTTAGAAGATGTTTTTATCTTTCTTGAGTAGTGAAAAAAAAATTTAGCATACAATATTCTTTTTAATAGTGAAAAAGCCTTAAAGGGTTAATACCTTCAAAATATTTAGGACTAACTAATTATCTTGTCTCAACATATAAGCTTAAATATATTATAGGATAAATTATAATAAAAATAATAATACATTAAGGGGAGAGAAGGCTATCTCAATGAATTCGCTTACGAGCATTAAACCATTTAGAGGATAAATCATTATAAACGCTACAATAAAATAAAAAAAAAGTAATATAAATTTTAATCTAACTCAAAAACTTGGAACTTCAAAATATAATTTTAACCAGAGTAGTAACCAAGAGAATTTATCATATGCATTCTCAAGATTCAACTAAATATTAAATTATTTACGCGTGTTATCTATTTATCTAAGATTAAAAGTAAACTATTTTTTATTAATGATAGAAGAAGATTTCTAACATGATTTAAAAGGAATTCAATAAGAAATTTATAAATAATATTATACAAAACAATATGGTGATTGATAATTGTAGCGGAAAAATTCAATTTGAAAGTATAAACATGTTTGATAAATTTTTAAGGATCCCTAATAAACATATTTTATAGTTTTTAAAACTTTATGGTTCTCAAACAAAAAAATCTCATTTCTTTTTGGTCATTTTCTCTGAAAAGAGATTGACATTCTACATTTTTTTTCCTCCAATCTACACTACTTTGATTTTGTCTCGTGTCCTAAGGTGTGATCTGATGCGCCAAATACGTGGGAGTCAAAACCCCGGCCCCCATTTCCCGCCAATTTCTTGATGAAGATGCCCATCGGACGCTTCAGATCCGCACACAGTGAAGAACTGGGAAACGAACGGATGAGATCGGTCGTAATCGACTGCTATAGTATAACACGTTTAAACGCAAAAAGGCCCGTCTCCGGCTCGGTTCCGGAGCGCCATCCAAAGCACTGCTTCGGATCCGAGCGAGGTGCTTCCTTCCCCTGACCCGTCGTCGAAGTTTTCGTAACACACGCCTCTTTCTCTCTCACTTTATCTTTTCCCCCAAAAAAACCCCCTTTTATCGCAGACAGAACGAGAGAGAGAGAGAGAGAGAGAGATCCATTAGGGTGATCGTGCCCTCATTTCTCGCAGAACCCTAACCCTAAGCACCGATTCTGAGCGCGGAGGAACCCTAACTCCATTTCCGGGACGATCGAGTCCATTACCATTTCGGTCCGCGACCTGCGTCAATTCGCTGAGCCGAAGCGCCCGGGAGAGATCCCCGAGTTTTGCGCCCACTGGTTGGTTTTCTACCCCTCCCGGACCCATCCGTTCGTCGATCCGGTGCCCTGCGCTGTGGTAGGTTCTGGATTCTCTTCTTCTCCTTTGTCTTCTGTGTTTTGCTGGGCTGGTTGGTTCTTGATTTACCGGTCGAGGCCCGGAATTGTGTGGGCTACTTGCCGATTCGAAGAGGAATGTCGCGGAGAGCTCCTAGATTTGGTGGGTCTCGTCTTACTAGGTGTCGGGACTGGGTTTGGGGCGCGGGGAGTTCGGTGGCTACGGAGTAGCAGTTCCATACTTTTCTGGTTGTCTGCATCTTATGGTGTGTTTTGGGTTGAGTCAGAGGCCTTCGAGTCATCGTTAGGATTCCAGATTTAGTACGATTTAGGTCTTTGTTCTCTTTAACTTTATCTTGGACTATTTTGCCTGAGAACTGATGATTAAGAGCATGTTTGTGCTCATTTGAGCGCAAACTTGGGTGTAATTTCTGAAATGGAGATTTGAAATTGGGGGCTTGACTTGCCTTTTTTCCCTTGTTTTCTCTAAAGATGTAGCTAAGCTGTTATTTGAGCACAGCCTATTGCTGATAAAGGTATTTTTCGTTAGGGGATGAATGGAGGTCATCTTATTGGATATGTGCAACAATAGGTGTGCCTACTACGGAATGGCTATGGATAAATTAATTTTTAGAACTAGAAACATCTTCAAGATAATTGATGCTTTGGATGAGGATAATATAGAAGCTCTTTGATTTTTCTTCAAATATACTCTTTTAAACATACAACTCATATCATCTGCTGCTTCTTTGTCTCTATCTTTCTCTGTCATGCCTTTCTTAGTTCCATAGTTTAATGCGTGTTCTATGTTTACTTATTTGCTATCTTCTTTTTTTGTTCTTTTGTTCATGGATGAAGTTGGGACACATTACCTAGGTCATTTGAAATCAGTATAGATTTCAGAGAATAAATCCTTGATTCGAGGGTTGGGGCACCTGAAGTACTCCAGAAACTCAATATCTAAGTTGCCTGAGAATTGAGAAGTGTGTATACTGTAAGATTTCTTGGTTTGTTTTTCACATACTATAAGATGAAAGCTTCCTTCATCAAGGCCTCAAATCCCAGCTTCCCTCCCCCGTTCCTGTCTAAAAGGTTCCATAATATCTTGTAGAATTTTGATCTGCTTTCCATCCTCCCAGGCATTCTCTTTGAGGCCTCAGAATTTGTTACTTTCTTAGATTTCTTGTAGTTTTCTTGGGGTATTTTCTGTGTGATACCAGGTTAAATACATCCATGAAGCATGTTTTCTTCTCCTGAAGGAACTCTCTTGTGATCATGCACCTATGCTGGTGCAACAGTTATATGTGATTGCTGCATTTAATCCATCAACCACTTTTGTTTCTTTTTATTGCTAGTGTTATCTGAGTTACTGTTTTCCAGTTTGAGATATGGTGAAATATACATCTTGCTCAGTATGATTAGGTCAATGCCAAGTGGAAATCTAAGTTCATTTATTTCCAGTATGGTAGGATGTGAATCCACCTCTACAGGGAGTTTTGTCCACAGAAACAAGGGAGTTAAGAACAGATGTGAGTAATGTACACCTTTCAATCGTGAACCAAAAGAACTGGCAGTTGAAACTAACTTTTCATCTTTGAATGAACTGTTAATGCATAGTTAATTACTTCTCTGGATGTTTTATAATTTGGGAGGCAGCAACAAGCAAAATAAAAATTCTTAAAAGAATACTTTTGGTCAGAAGAGTGATCAAAGATGCTTTAATTAGTCTGTTAGGAAGCTATATGTTTTCCTTCCCCAAAATGGTTGGCAATCATGATTCTATTTGGATGGAATAAAATAAATTATATTCTTTGTTCATTGATTATGATCACAAGAAAGAACATGACTTTAGTTCTTATCATTTACCAATTTAACTTGATTTAAGTGCATAACTAGATATATTATAAGAGTGGCATGCATTTTGGCTTACTGTTTGGCATTTTTTTGTAGCTTATTATTATATGTTGGTCCTTTTGTTTCCTGAGTCATGCTTCTATATGTATCAGTTTATTTTACAAAGTGTTTACTTTTATACAAGGAAATTCATCATGATATGTGGAAATTTCTTTCCATTTCTGAGGAGATTGTGTCTACAGAATATTAGAGAGATTATGTTATAAATCTAGGTGAGTGCAAACTGGATTTTATGCCACGAGTGGAGATTCTGGTAAGCTTCAGAATCTCCTTGAGGAGGCACACTCACACTATAGTTGTCACAAGAAGTTGGAAGTTGTCCATTAATGTAGAATATGCCGGGGTAGTTAAATGTCTACTTACAATTTTGTAAATCTCAATTCAGAAGAGTTTCCAGTGCTCGATTGTTAGGTGCATATCTGTTGGTTCTTATCTTGAATCTGCCTTCCAAAGGACACATTTTAACAGCCCCAGAAAAGAATTTAGACAGGAAGACAGCCATATATTTTCAAATTACTGTTAAAATTTTGATCTAACACTAATTCGATATATTTTTATATTCTTATAGGAAATCATGGAAATCAATGGAAAAGGAAGTTGACATGGTGCCTGATAACAATATAAGTTGTTTACTCATTAGGAAGTTTGATTCTCATGCTCGATATGGTTTGTTTCTAGGATTTTTGTCTAGAGATCTGAGAAAAGAAAGTGGATGTTCATCCTCAAAATTGCAATTTGACATTAAGCTCAATTATCTTATAAGCTTTGCTTGGAGTTGTTTTGAAACAAACATTCATTTTGTGTATTCTTACTGGCTATTAAAATATTCAAAAGGACTGTCCGCGCATACAGATTTTTCAGAAGCAAGAAGTTGTTGGATTTCTGTTAATATTGGACTTCTTTTGGTAGTTAATCTCTGTTTATTATGAATTATCTTCCTTGAGCGATGCTTCCTTGTCCACGAAAATACTTGGTGTGAACATTATGCAGTTGTGGCAACAGCAATTGATGTACAAGCAGCTCCAAGAGCTTCAGAGACAGCAACAACTTCAGCAACTAGATCATGGAGCACGACAGACAAGTCCTTTTAGCCAGTTGTCTTCTATGCCAAAACCTGCAACAGGAAATCAGTCACCTTCAACATTAAATGAAATACATGCCAATGGTGCATATAACTACATGTGGCCAAATAATTTTGTTGGAGGCATGCCCAATTTACCTAGTAAATCTCAAATGTTTACTGCTGACAACAACAACTCATTGCAGTCCCGGTGCTCTGCTTCCATGCACAATCTTGCAAATGGGTTTGCATTGAATGATCAAGGTGAAGCTATGCGAGCTAGGGGATTCAACTCAGAACAGATTAATCAGACTCTTCATGGCATTCCTGTTCCTGTCACCAGCTCTGTAAATCAATACTCTCTCTTCATGGGAACATCTAATAATTGCCTTGATTTGATAAATAGAGCAGATGCAACCAAGGTAGAAAAGGCATCATATTCATCTAGAACTTTTCAAACTGATCGGCGATTAGCTGCACAAGGTTGTTTACAGGATAATTCTTCGGCTACTTCACAGAAGTTTCAAGGAAAACATTTCTATGAAAATTCACCTGGACAAGTTTTAGGTCATGATGTACAAATGAACAGTCTGCAACATAATGTTCAGTTTCAGGAACATTATGGTAGGCAAGAACAAGATGATTCATCTGGTAACCTACAGGAAAAGACAATGTCACAAGTAGGAACTTCTGGCAGTGTTGCAAGTCTCGATCCTATAGAACGCGAGCTCTTGTTTGGCACTGATGACAACAACTCTGGATTTTCATTTGGTGGGTGTCTTATATCTGGCATGGGTGAAGATATGCATGGGCATTCACCAGAGAATGATAATTATGGTGTATTTCCTTCAATCCATAGTGGGAGCTGGAGTGCTCTTATGCAAGAAGCTGTACAAGCTTCTGGTAGTGACAAGGGGCTCCAGGAAGAGTGGGCTGGCTTGAGTGTTCAAAAATCAGAGCAACTGACGGTAAAGCCTCATATCACGACGAGTGACAACGGCAAGCGGCCACCTGCTTGGGATGATAGAAATCTTGAGATTGCATCATCTTTTCCTTTGTTTAGTGATGCTAATGCAACCCCAACCTACTCCACTGCCCCTAGTGATCGGCATCCTTTTAAGTCTGCTCATGAAGAGAACAATAAGGTTTTGACTGAGGCACCCGATGCATCTTTGTTATCATCCTCTAGAGGAGCCAGTAACACTGAGTTCCATCAGAATCAGAGTCAATCTCATGTAGCAGAAGGTTGTCTTCAAGCTCAAAAGCCTTCAACTAGTGGAGTGTGGGCTGGGCAGACCATTGAACAGAATGATAAGAGGTTTGAGGATGTACGGTTTATTTCACAGGAGATAGGGTGTGGTTGGGGTAACCAACAAAACCTGCCCTTGTCTAATATTTCTATTCAGTCAATTAGTAGACTAAATGGCTGGAACACAAATTATCCAGTAGCATTTAGAGAAGACATCACTTCAAATTATCATGAAACTGATGGCAATTTGTGCAAGACTAGTGATAATCATGCGAATCCAAATTCTGAATTGCAACCAGTTAAATCCTTCATCAGAAGTCCCAAGAGGCAAGCTGAAAATTCCTTAGCTGGCAATTTTCATTCTGGTAGGGAACCTAACAACTTAAGATTGAATCAGGATGTGCAACAGCAGGTAATTAATACTCAGCAAACTGATTTAGAGAGACACTTTGCCCTTAACACATGTGTGAGTGCCGAAGGTGTTCAGGATGTTGAAAAAAACCAGAATCGACCAAGCAAAAGACCACAAACTTGGCAATCATCCTTAAGTATGTCCGTGAAAAGATTGGGTGAGAACCATGAGAATGTAAGGGACAATGGAAGAGTGGTTGTAGGTGAAGGTTATGTTGGAAATACAGCAAAAGAGAAGTCTTTGTCGACTGCTAATGACCAATATCCTTTTGTGATTGGAGGCCAAAAGTCCTCAATTCAGTCTGGCCAACATATTGTAGAGTCTAAAATGTTACAGAATTCATTGGGAAGTTTGAGGACTGTGGACCCTTCTCTCCCATCCGATAACCCATTAAGCTTAAAGGGCCTGCCCAACTCATTTTTCCAGGGATCAAGTAGTGGGGAGCAAAAGTTTGTTGGGAAGACACAATTTGCTGGTAACATTGTTATGAACAGTCCTGCAATTGTGTCCAAGGTAAATATAGTTATTCTTGGAATCATTTGATTTTATGCCTACTCATTAATCTGTCTTTAGATGCTTCATGTGGAAACTTCTTTATTCTACAGAGGACTGCAGTGGGATCCGAGGAACTGCAGTCTAGAAATACTATGCCTGTTTGTGCCTCTCACAGTTCTTTTGGTGAGTCAACTGCTCAATGTTCCCAGACTGAAACGAATTCTCAAGCAAGGTACATCTTAGTTTGGTTATCTATTTAGCTCCATAGCTTTATCATGAGTTTTCTCTGTAAGGAATTGCGTGCCATGGCACTTCATATGCTTTACCATGTAGTGCTGGGACAGCTGGTAGGGACTGCCCGTGCTTTCTTCTATGACTTAAACATTGCTTGTATGACATTTAAGACTAACAAAAGATCAGTTACCTATCCCTTAAATTACCTTTTGATGGATCAATCAGCAAACCTAGTGTTGAACCTCAAGTTTGAATTTCCAAACTTCTCTGCATGCCATTTTACCCAACTTGGTTAAATTTTTTTCTCTATGCCATTGTATGGTAGTTACCAACTCTATTAAGATAGCCATCTTGCTATTACCATGCTTGATGGCCAAAAAGATTTCTCTTTTTGCCGTTGTTGAGCATATGCATTTGGATACTTCTAATGCTTGAATCTATATAATTTGTTGCAGCTATAATATGCTTGAGCTTTTTCAGAAGTTTGATCAGTCAAGGAACGGGAATTATATAAATGCAACTGATCTACCTGCACAAGCTGCTGCTGATATTTCTGTTACTCATCTTCAGTTGGAACGGTGTTCTAACTTGAGAGGTTTTGGATTGCAATTGTCTCCACCATCTCAACCACTACCAAACTATGCACCAATCTCTAAGACGGACATTAATAATATTAACAATAGGCAATTGGACAAAGAGGCAGGATATCAGGATCAGCCATGCTCTAATTCTCTGTCTTCTGTTCGACCTGTTCCACCCCTTGATGAATCATCTAGAAGAGAAAATTGGGATAAGATGTCCAGCTTATCTGGACAGAGACAAAAGGAACACCCAGAAGCAAGTAGGCATTTTATTTTCTCATCACCAGCTGCTTCTGAATCTACTTTAGCTGTAAGTCAGCTACAGGAACACCATCATCAGCTTCAACAACACGGTTCTAGTGCAAAAGATCACCTAGTGCGGCAACAGCAGCAAGGGCAGCAACAAAACATCTCTGACACAATTGCTCATGAAGAATTGGATCAATCTCTCAAGGTTTCTTTTGGCAACCAAACAAACATAAGTGCATTTGTGACGCAACCATGTGACTCTCATGATGGTGTTGTGCCCGGCCAATCTATTCAAACATCATTGCCTCCTGCTAGTAGATTTCCAACTTCAGGTGTTGCTTCATTTGCTGAAACTCATGTACCTGTTGGTTCACAAATTTCTTCTGGAGGGACAGATCATACAAAGTCGCTATTTGCAGGCTGCTCTAAAATTTCAAGTTCTGGCCAACAGTTACCTGTTATGCAAACAAAGTCAGCTTCACAATCTTCCATATCTGGTATGTCTCAGCAAGTTGCCTTCTCAAAGATGTTGCACAATGTCTGGGCAAATGTATCAGCTCAACAACATCAAGCTGGTATCAGTCCTCAGAATCTCACTCCAAACATACTTCAGTCCATAATAAACAATGCTAGAGATACAAGTTTTCAGGGCATGCCAAAGCCAGGTGATCAAGTACACAAGGAAGGAAGTGCAACTCCTGATGTTGGTACGAGTTCTGCTAAGTCACGAGATGAAGGTAATCCAGTTCAGGTCAAATCCTTGAATCTGATATACACTGAAAAAACGGGTGATGCTTATAAGTCAACAAGTGCATTCCATGGAGAAAAAGCAGTTTTAAGACCACCCTTAGATGGAGGCCCTAGTGTGCCAATTTCATCTTTGGTCCATCTGCATCAGCAGGATATTAACAAGGCAACAAATGGACAGGCTCCAGCTCTTAGCTCTTCAGTATTACGTCCTCCCTTAACAAGCAATATCTCTTCTAGCTGTGATATTGGTATATCTGGATGCACGTCACAGCCTTCGGATGTTCAACAAAACTATTCACTACTTTATCAAGTACAATCCATGAAGGCTTCCGATTCTGATGTAAATAAGATGACAGGAAAGGTATCAAAAGCAGTTGGTTCTAATGCTTCTCAGATGAAACTCAATGCAGATAAGAGGTTTGATCTTTGGCAGAGTACAGTCTCCAGAACACCTACAGATGGCAAAGCTGGTGCAACTTCTCAGATTTCAATTCCGCCAGATCCCAAAATGCTGAGCTTTGCTTCAAATGACAGTGAAGAAAGAATTCCAAGCCCATCAACAACTGGATGGCATGATGTCCAAACTCACACTTGTCCTGTCAGTGCAAGTTCCATGATGAATATAATGGGAGTTAGTGAGCGCACCCAGATTAGTCCTCAAATGGCTCCTTCCTGGTTTGATCATCCTGAAACCTGCCAAAAGGGCTCAGTGATGGCTGTTTTTGATGCCCAGAGAAGTGAAAAAGCTGCTATTCAGCAAAATTTTTTTCAGAAAATTCCTGCAAGGATGGATAATTCCCATGTAGTGGAACAAAGATTTGACAGCAGCCACTTTGATAGCTATGGGCAAGGTACATTAGCGACCAAGATGGCTCTCAGTGAATCATCTCCCTCCGTGCTGCCTCCTGATGTCACCATGGATCATGATATAAATGTAAGATTAAAGAAGCGGAAAACCACTACAGATCTGTCATGGCATAAGATAGTCACAGAACCACAAAGGTTGCTGAGCATCAGGTTGTCGTTCTTAATGGACTTTTGCTCACTTAGTGGTTCCATTGTTATTTTGTTATTTTGAAAACACAATTTCTGTATGGATTGGTCTGATAAACTTGTTTTTTTATTTTTTTTCAGTATGGCAGAGTTGGACTGGGCTCATACTTCAAATAGATTGGTTGAGAAGGTTTGTTCATTTGCCCAATTTGCCTGGTATGAATTTCAGAACTTAATGATGAATGTAACTAGCCTTATTTTTCTATTAATAGGTGGATGATGAATCTGAAATTATGGAGGATGGCCCATTGGCGCCCCAGTCACGACGAAGGCTAATCCTGACAACTCAGCTGATGCATCAACTTATTCCAGCAGCACCAGCTGTGCTGTTTAAAGGAGATGCAACTTCTGCTTATGAAAGTGTGATATTCTCTGTTGCCAAATCGGCACTTTCTGACGCATGCAACCTAATCTCTTCCTCAGAAAGCAATTTGCATGTGCTGTTGGGAAAGGAAAATATGTAAGGATTGCCCATGAATTTCTTCAAGAAAATTATGTTTCATTAAATATCAGATTTTTTCTCTTTAGCTTTTAAGTAGAGGATGCTACTTTTCTGCCTTTTACGGGTGGGAAATATCATGCGGGTGCATACTGTTCCCTACAATTAAATTGTTTCTTACAATAAAATCTTCAATACTATCCTCTAAATCAAATATCTTTTCCACCTTAACACTATAGGATTTCTGGAGAGCTTAAGATTTCCAAGAAGGTGGAGGATGATACTTTTTCAAAACTCATGGAAGATTTTGTTGGTAGATCTAAGAAACTTGAATCTGAATTCTCAAGGTATGAGCAGTATTTGGTTATTTTTCGTGGAGGATCTTTCTTTTGCCTTTACCCTTGTTTGACTCATTCTTTATTGTTTGATTTCACTCTGCACGAAGTGCTAACGATGTGATATTCAACAGGGATGTGTCGATTGTTGAGGTCACAATATATATATTTATTACATGCTTGTGATCCTTTTTGAATTTATTACCATCCTAGCACTCGACACATTCAGATGCATGACTTTGTTTAAAGGTACTATTGGGGGCCATGGCTGTTTAAAGGTTTTAACTCTTTTATATTTCCATATATCCGGATAAAAATTACCATTGAAAGCAGGTGTACATTTCTGTGAATTTTTTCCCTGAATCAGCCTTTAAAAAAAAAATAATTTCCACACTAGCCTCAGACAAATATTTTTACAACTGGCTTCCTTGGTGTCCTTTTTTCTTCGCACTGTAAGCTAGTTACAGATGGCTACACAAATACATTTGGTTGGAAGATAGTATCTGCTGAGATCAAAACTTGAAAGTTAAAGAACATAAAACTTAGGGAGGTTGGATATATAATTGTCTTGAGGGTCTAATTAACAAATCAATTAAACTTAGAACCCATTATTAATCTCAGCAAAATTAGTTATTTTTTCATCCACAACCACAAGGCGATCTGTTTATTTTGGAGAATTGCTTGGCCTGCCTATATCACCATTAGCCAACTTTCCTCTTAAGAAATAATGACTTAAGATTTCCAGTATGCTAGTGCAGTTACTAGGATCTCCCAGTAGCACTAGTCATATAGCTTCCCTCGGATGGGCATTTTGCTACAAGTTTCTTCCATGAGCAGTATTCTACATTATTTAAATTGTCTTTAATATCTACATGGCATTTATCATTGAAGATATTCTACAGATAGCAGTTCATTAGTGAGGCTTTTGTGTGGAGATGTAACAAGGATCAATGAACTTTTCTGTGTACTACTCTAGCAGTTTATTAGGAAAAGACTGCTGCTGTCATTAGTGGTTCTTTTCTGTGCAACAGCTAACTTCAATAGGAGCTATCGCAGGCTACTCACCAATTGCCACCAGCGGTGCTAGTTGTTTCTGCTATAAGCTGATCACAGAATCTTGAAGTTTGATATTCTTTTGGATGTCACATGTATGATCTGAAAGAAACTTGATGTAGCCGAATTTGAGAATATAAAGTGAATGTTCATTATTAAAACAGGCTGACACATATCTAGATTCAAATTCGAGACGGTGGACACATAATGAAGAAGTCAAAATACCAGCACAGTAGATGAAGAGAATTTTCCTAGGCACATAAATTTAAGATGAGCAGGCTTCTTCCTCAACTCTAGGTGCTGCAAATGTTGTTCCTTATGTAGTTTAGATGGATTATTGGTCTGTGTAGAAGTTCAGATATCCTTTTGGGTAGCCATTCCACGTCAGCAGTGACAATTGCAGACCCCTTGCCTGAATGAGCCTTTAATGGCTAGTACTCGCATTTTAAGAAAAATAACTTGATGGGATAGGTTGATTTTATACCAATGGGATAACTGCCATGGGGGCTCACAGTTTCCTTAGGTATGGAACAGCCACCATCATTAGCAGTTATCTCATTAACTTTCTACATCTGATTATAAGAAAGCCAACTATAGCCTCAATCAGGAACTGCTATTACCACTAGTTGTTTTCCACACATAAACCGCTAATGTCAATAGTGGTTTGTCTCAGTTATAACTGTTATAGTCAATAGTAGTTTGTGGCCCAGCATGGCAAGAAGGTCCAAGGAGGCAAATTGGGAAAATATTTTAGTCATGATAATCAATGTATATTTTTCATTTACTCTATTATTCATTTTGAGAGACTGGTCATCAAATATTATGAACATTGCAAATTTGGGAACCCTTTATTTTTCAACTTCCAGATTCTTGGAAGAGGAGACACTATTCTTTGTTAGTCTTTTTGGGTCTGAAAATTCTTTGCCCAAAGGTGAGGTTTTAGTGAGAAACAGGAGAGTTGTATGCTTGACACTGCACAATTGAATGTCCTTATGAAATGCTTAATGAAACTTAATGATCGTCTTCAGCTGTTAGAATGGTTGTTTTTATTGTATCTATTTGTCACAACTCTGCTAAATGCTTTCCCCTGCGTATTAGGTCATGTAGCTTAGAATTTTGGCATTGCATTTAAATATTTCCTCTGCATTTTCTCCATTTAATATGGAAAAACTTGGATTGGTCAGATTGCCCTTTTGGATTTATTATTCCCTTGCAAGCTATCTTAATAGTAAAAAATTTCCTAGCCATATCATGTACTTGATCTTTCTATTTTCATTTGATTTATATATTTCAGGTTGGAGAAGAGGGCCTCGATATTAGATGTACGACTGGAGTGCCAGGAACTGGAGAATTTCTCCATCGTCAATCAGTTAGGCAAGTTTCATGGTCGGACTCGTGCAGATGGCACTGAGGTTTCTTCCACTTCTCAAACAGCCCATCGCAAACTCTTTCCACAGCGATACATAACCGCACTGCCAGCTACTGGAAATTTTCCTGAGGGGGTTCTCTGTCTCTCACTCTAGATCATTTATCGATTGATTTTTTTCCTTTTAAAATGCCTATGATCACCATCAACCTTGATGTTATTCAATGCCCCCCTAAAAAAAAACAAAAAGAAAAGATAGAGAGAGAGAGAGAGAGAGAGAGAGAGAGAGAGAGAGAGAATACATCTTTCATGGTAAGAAACATACTTGAACATGAATCAGAGGGGGCTATTCTGTCAATTGTAAGACAAAACAACCTCATGGGGTGCTGATCTTTGAAATGAGCACCCTTGGTGGTGGTTCCTTTCTTTCAATCTGAAGTATATAGGCCTTTGTATATCAATTAAGATCTAGAAGGTTAGGCGCTTGCATCATTTTTTTTCTAACAAATGGAGAGTATTATTAGCATGGTTACATATGTTTTAACTCGAGTAATAAGCTTCTTTTCCCCACCAACAACATCATCACTACTGGCCTTGGCAGGTAAAGCCTCAGTTGAGCCTGTAATTTCTCATACTAAGTTCCTAGTGGTTAGGACAGACAATGTACTTGAATGGAATGATGAGCATTTTAAATGAAGTGTATGTATGTTCGTTCAAAATTTATGTTGTGCAACAATTTGTAGACTGAATCAAGCAACTCTACCTTGGTGGTAACTCTTAATGGCAATGACTGGGGCTCCGCTATTGTAGACTGAATCAAGCAATTCTGCCTTGAGCCTAATTAGCAACCTACGTTCTCAAATCCAACTGAGTTGGGTTCCTACTTCTTTAACTGAACATATTTTAAATACGATCAGTATCTTAATTCGACTAAAAAGAGTCGATTTCTATTCGTACTGGTTTCAAATCCGATTAAAAGATATCGTAATCCGGTTGGTGCAGACTTACACAGTTAGCTTTTGCATTGATCTCTCCTGTATCAAAAGCCATTGGAACTGACATAAGAAGGTCACAATAGGGCTAATAACATATTGCCTTATTATAGTTAGATCTCTTTAGCCTCTGATTTTTAGATTTAAAAAAATTATATTAAAAAATTTATAATTATAAAAATAAAATATCTAGTTTTATTTATTCTAACATCTTTAATTTTACTGACAAAAGCATAAAAATAATGAAAAAATAATTTTAATATCTTAATTATATTTTCAATGATGATAGATGATAACATCGTTGAAGACTATGAGTGACAATTGAAAATGAGGAAGAATGACGATAAGAGATGAGACAAAAGGAGATGAGGAAGAAAATGACGTAGATGTAAATGCTTTGCATCTACATTGGCATCACTTGGTAACCGTGTCAACGTCCACGCAAATGCAAAGTAATGAAAGAGACGCTCAGCATTTACATCAATGCCAACACAAATGCAAAACAACATCATCCTTCCTCACATCATTGTCGACGTCGACACAAATGCAAAGTGATGCCACTCAATATTTGCATCTACGTTAATGCCAATGCAAATGCCGAACAACACTTTTGTTGCTCTGCATCTACATTAACATCGACACAATTACTGAGCAATATTAATGCAAATGCAAAGCACTGACATTTGCATCGTCCTCTTCCTCCTTTCTCTTTGCTTCACCTCTTACCATCACTTTCTCTCCTCATCCACAACAACTACTCATAAGACTATCATCCACCATTACCAAACACATAACTGAAATATTAAAATTATATTTTTACTTATCGTTTTCATATTTTCATCAATAAAATCGATAACGTTATAATAAATAAAATTAAATATTTCACTTTCGAAATTTTAATATAAAATTTTAAAATCTAAAAATTGAGATACTAAAATGATCTAACTATATGGGATAATATGTAATTAGCCCATCACAAGAATAATCTTATTTCTAAAATAAGAAGTGCTATGTAAAAAAGATCACTCTTAAAGAAAAAAAAACTAAAGGTTTTTTTTTTTAAAGAATTTATCAATCTTTATGTATCTTTGATGAGCACACTGAGATTGGTCTCAGCAGATCATGTGCCGGTGAAGGGCCACATCATTTGCTCCCGCTACAGTCACATACCATATGATGTTTGGCAGTAATTGACGGCCAGCTACTGATCATCCACATGCTCCCCCTGCCCCTAACAACGATAAATCTGCAGCTTTGACTCTCAGCGCTCATCATAAGACGCATCAAATGGAAATCATACATGGTTACATATATAGTGTGGTATCTGAGAACTAGTTGAGCTTGGAAAACAATTTTTCTGGACTCACAATGATCTGGAAACTTTATCATTCATGTCGAATAAACTTCAGAATGTACTGGACCACCAACTCTGGCTTCTCTACATGAGGAATATGACCGCATCCTGGAATCTGAATTAAGGTAGAATCTGGCAGTTCATGATGCAATCTCTGCATGGTAATGTTTTTTCCAAAGTGAATGCAGTAATTTAATGCTCTGGAATGAACAATTTGTAGCAGGTGAATTCTAGAGAACATACCAGTGCTACTTTGCTGCTAACAATTTGATCGTCCTGTCCCCATATAATTAAAGTCTCTTGTTTTATCTGTAGAAATAATTTGCAAGAGAAGTCTGTAAAGACGTGAAACTGCAACCTACTGGCATACAGAATACCAATCAACAGTAGGCATCGACATGCATGGTAAATGTATTCTCAACTTCTCTGTGATAGCATAAATCTACTTCACCCTGCAAGTATGGTTTGCTAGAATGAAGCCACACGTTTATTCACTGCACGAAAAATCATGACCAAACCTTCAACTGGGCCGAGTTGCTACAGAAGGCTGATTGGCAACATATTGTTCCACAAAGATTATTGCATGTGGTTGCTCTACACATGATGCTGTGCATGTTTGTTGGTTCATTGGATCAATCATGCTTTTGAGGCTTATGATCAAAATTGATGTGTCATCAATGCTTCTCATATGCCCAATCTTCCAAGTTCAACAACTGAGACCTTCTTGTCGTATGAGTTTATACTATAACCAAAAGGTGGATCATTATATCGGCTACTAACTCTAGAATTGACCCCATAATGTTGAAAAAGACATGGATAAACAATAAAGTAACTTTCTAATAATCTAATTTCTACACAAGAAACTAAAAGAACTGCAGATTTCTGCTGATTCTTTTTTTCCATTTTCTAATCACATTTATGTACTAGTGAAAGTTCAAGTTCAAGCACAAATGTGACTTTGGAAAACCCTTAATGACAGAATGAACAAGTCAGAGCTGCAGGACATGGCTGACTAACTGAAATATCCCTCACCTGTTTTACATGATTTCGGACATCATAACCTCCACTAAGCATAAAATCAACAGTTGCATCCTCCCACCAGGGTTGTAAGCAGTGCAATCGGCCCACCTAAAGTTACAAGTAATTGTTAGTATCAGTATAAAAGCCATACAATGTAGAACATGCTCAAGAATTTCATTGAACCATTCATTGAATATGCATATTAACTAACTACTGACTAACATTATTTATACTAGTTGCATATGAAGGTGGATGCCACATTTCCTTTCTGAAATATGCCACTCCATATTTGACCATGACGAAGGTGAATATCAAACATAAACTCACTTTAGTGTGAGCAAAATATCGTTGAGGGACAGTAAACATTGTCAAGAAGATGATGACCATAAAAATAACACCATGCACATTTGTGAGATCTTCCCAATATTTGGCATCTTGTTACTGCAATGAATATATATATCCACCTTCAATCAATCAGATTCACCACATTTTTGTGGAGATATGGTATTAATGACTCACTTTTTTCTCATTTTGTTGCATGGTATGTAACAAAATGAGTAGGTAATGGATTTGTTTTCAATCAGGTAAAATTATTATGCAAAGGATGACCATACTGGAAAAGAAATGAAAGAAATGCTAAAACCTATGGCCCTATTTTAACATCAAGCTTGCATTTTTGCAAGCTCCCTTCCACCTCAAACTTCTAACTGAACAACACCTCAAAACATAATCTAAATATCAATATGCTTATTGTAAGAACTCCGTACCTTTGTGTGTGTGTGTGTGTTGTGTACAAAGCATTAAGCAGATATTAGGAACGCACAAAAGAAATGTTGTCTGTATAGCCGTCCACATGCACACATAAGCACCTATTTATGTATATCAATTATCAAGTGCAAAAAAAAAAATCAAAATGTATATTTCTAACCAGCCACATGCACACATAAGAACCTATTTACATATATCAATTATCAAGTGCAGAAAAATAAATCAAAATGCTTATTTCTTACATTCATAGAGTCCCAGGATGACTGCAATGAGACTTTATTTAAGGCCAAGGAATTTGCATAGAACCGCAGTGGGATGCTCTTCAATACGGAAACCTGCTAAAGAAGAAAGTGGATGTTTTTAAAGAACTAATACAAGACACATTAACTCAATTAGATAATATGTAATGTTTAAAATGAATCACTCTGATGTAACAAATATTAAACAAACAGCATTCATAGACCAGTTAGGATTACCATATATCCAAATACATGAAATGTTTTACACAAAAAAATTCTCACCCCAGCATAAGCTACTATTCTAGGTAGTTTAGCTAGGTTCCCGGTGCCTTCTGCATAAATACTTGCGTCGATCATGACTAACTTACTAACCTGTAAGGGTTAAAAGTAGGAAAGTGTAAGAAGGTAGATGACAAAATTTGAGCTTAATTTAAAATCTCAAAAGGAACAAGCTAATATATATTTTGGTTGGATACTACTGTCCTTATATTAATTATATTTATAAATAGGTCATCAGATTTACAATTAGGTCATTATAAACATTTTAAAACTGGTCCTTACACTACAAACAAGTACTTACAAAATAAATAAAACTCCCACCACCTCTTATCTCTGCCTTCATCCTAAGGAAGCTGAGAAGGCAGCAATTGGGGGAGAAGAGAGGAAAAGAGGAAGAAGAAGAAAAAGAAGGAAGAGGAGAAGAAGGAAGGGAAGAAGAAGGATTTGGGCTAAGGGTTTGGCTTAATTTCTCATTGGGATCAAAATCTTTCAAAGGTAAGTGTCCTAACTCTTTCTTACAGTGATTATAATCTCTGCTTTAATCTTGATTTTGGATAATTTAAATGATTATGGCCTTGCACCTGATACCTATCTTGTTTATATATAAAGCTTTGAATCTGTAATTTTCAAGATTTATGACCTATCTGTCTTGTTCTTGCTATAACTCTTTGTAACGAATTCTGATTTGAGCAAAACTTGTTTTATCTGAAAAGAGACTCATAGATATTTCTTTCTATACCTTGATTGAAAGATTCTGAGTTAGTTTGACTGCCTAAACTTCTATTTCAATTGACACTATGAATTCTGCAAAACAAAGACTGTAATTTCTGACCTTTCGATACTAAACTACTTTTAACTCTCTGTTGGAAACTCTGATTAGTGCAAAACATGCTTCAATGAAAACTAGACTCGTAGATCTATTTTTCAGTACCTTGATTGAAAGATTTGAAGTATATCATTGATGTATGAAATATTTCGAAGCAGATCAATGGCGTATGAAATATTTTGGAGCATATCAATGGCATATAAAATATTTTAGAGCATCTCAATGGCATGTAAAATATTTCGGAGCATATCAATGGCGTATAAAATATTTCGGGGCATATCGAAAGAATAAATAAGAAACATAAGCTTAAATGTCATATTTGACGTTGCATTCATTTCATTCTTATCCAAAGCACACATAAAAACTAATAAGCAATGTTTTGGATATCATATCAAAAACACAGAGGGTAAAGTGAGATCATAATATAAAATGGTCCATCCATTTCTGAATGACCACCAAACATAAGTCTCCCACGTTTGGGAACTCCATCTACCCACGTTTGGGTGAAGTCAAAGGGGGCCGACAGAGCATCGCAGGCTTTAAACATAAAATTCTTTCCCATTTCTTAAAAAGGTTCACATTATCCCATAAACACTATAGTACAAAAGGACATTGCAAGCAATAAAATAGACACATATCGGAAGTACATGCGAAACAACGAAAATATACATGTGCCTATATGAAACAATACGATGCAAACATAAACTTTCGTATAATGCGTTCAGATATAAAAAAAATTAAGGACGAGAGCATACAAGAGTTCAAAGCAATCACATAAGGCTCAATTGAAGAAAGAATTCTAAATGAATTCAATTTCAAAGAGATGAAACAAGAATAAGCAAAATTGGCTGTCCTGACAGATTCTGTGAGGCATATTGCATAAATTATTTGAATAATCAATCATGCTCCAATTTACTCAAAAAAGTTATCATTTGAAAGATATATCAATCTACTTTCAAATGAAACAAGTTTTATATGAATCGAAGTTTCCAACAGAGAGTTATAAATAATTTAATAATGAAAAGTCAGAGAACATTATCTTTCTTTTGTAGAATCTATAGGGTCAATTCCAATAGATGTTTGGGTAAGGATTTGTGCTCCAAATCTTTCAAGTAAGGTACTGAAAGATAGATTTACGAATCTAGTTTCCAAAGTATTGTGTTTCATACAAATTACAATTTCCAACAGTGTTACAAGCAATATAGTACCAAAAGGTCAGAGAGCAGCATCTCTGTTTTGCATAATCCACAGGATCGATTCAAATAGAAGTTTGGATAGGCATTTGAGCTCCAAATCTTTCAATCAAGGTACTAAAAGATAGATCTACGAGTCTAGTTTCCAACAAAGCATATTTTGCACTAATCAGAGTTTCCTACAGGGAGTTATAAGCAGTTTAGTATCGAAATGCCAGAAATTACGGTCTTTGTTTTGCAGAATTCACAATGTCAATCGAAATAGAAGTTTGGGCAATTTAACTAACTTCGAATCTTTCGATCAAAGTATAGAAAAAAATATTTACGACTCTATTTTCAGATAAAGCAAGTTTTGCTCAAATCAGAACTCGGTACAAAGAGTTATAACAAGAACAAGACAGATAGGTCATAAATCTTGAAAACTCCATATTCAAAACTTTACATCTAAACAAGAGGGATATCATGTGCTAGGCTAAAACCCTTCGAATTATTCAAAATTAAGATGAAAACAAAGATTAAGATTGCTGTAGGATAGGATTAAAACACTTGTCTTTGAAGAAATATATCCCAAATGAGAAGACTTGAGCCAAAACCCTAAGTCCCAAACCCTTCCCCTTTTACTTCTTCTTCTCCCTTTCTCCCTCTCTTCTCCACCGATTGTTGTCTTCTCAAGTTTCTTAAGGACGAAGGCAGAGATATAGAGGCGGTGAAAAATATTTTGTTTTCTTTGTACCTTTTGCAATTCAGTCCTTATATTATTTATATTTACAAATAGGTCCTCAGATTTGCAATTAGGTCCTTGTAAACAATTCAAAATAGGTCTTTACATAAAAGGGAAAAAAATTTAGTTTGTGTATACAGAAGGCTAAATAATAATTTGTAGTTTGTGCATACAAAAGGCTAAATAATAATGAGGTCATGATCTAATGATTCATAGACCAATATAGAAAGTGTATACAAATTAAGTGCCATGAATATTGTACCGCTTCTGGATGGTTGGCTATAAAGTCCATGGCAACAGAAGCACCAAGGCTAGGTCCGACTAACACCATGGGCCTTGCTATGTATGTCCTCCAAAGCTACAATAAAATAACGCAATGAAGTAGTGTCTTTTATCAGCAATAAGAAATGATGCATCAAATTGTTTCCTGTGACTCCACATGATAGTTTCAAGAATTTAAGTCTATTGATTCCTATAGCATTTTCAATCACTCCTAAGAGAAATATTCTTGTGCAGCATTTACTCATTAAAAGACTTGAATCTCAGATACAAGCATATATTAGTTAATTGTAGATAACATAAAATCATAAGGATAAATATGCAGAAAGTAAAAAACATAATCAACCAAAAGGTGAACCCATCTAGGGATCAAATAGTTATGTGAGATAGAGAATGGGCAGCATCGGTCTCAAACTGGATCAGAAATTCGAAAATACTTCCTACTCTGTCCAAAATTAAAGATTTCTAACAGGCAATCCTTCAGAATCCTAGCGGCATGAAGATTGGCCATGTGTTCTAGTACGTGTGGACCTGTTTTCCTATAATGTAGGATAAAGTGCCAAAACAATCACGAATATAAAAACAAAGTACCTGGTATAGGTGCTCACGCTTGGCAGCCACATTACATGGTGGAAGCATTTCTGATACATGGCAATAGGTGAAATATATTGATATAGATAGGTATTATAAATCCACATGAAAGTTCCATATTGAATATTTAGGCCCATGCATCCCTTACTAGTTACACTTAACCCATTAAAATTATATCAATAAACTTAAAGAGAGATATGTACGTAAATCTGAAAATCCCCATCCAAGAATGTCCACAGCCCATGTATCAATTCCAGCACCCTCAAGCAATGGATATGAATACCTCCATTCTAGACAAGAGCTGTAGATGAGAACTCCAATAGTTTAGTAATCAAGCAGCATGGCAAGTAATCTAACTACCAAAGGCTAAATGACAAAATCAGTACTGTATATTTCTTGTTTTTATATTTCTAAGCGCAAATAGCTTCATTGTGATCATACAGATATATAAGAAAAGTATTCAAAAGAATTCCAAAAAAGATTAGTTGACCTCTGAAAGGAATTTACACAGAGCACAGACCACAAACTATTAATGGAACAATATTCTCATGCCATTTCCTACATATCCTACATCGTCTAATATATGCTAAACTTGCATGTCATATTTATTAACTTCAAGCCTTTTCCTGTCAGTGCAGCCAGTTATAGACTGTGAGATAAAACCAAGTAGGGACCTAGAAAGATTTGACATCCTTTTACTCCAGCAATAACCAAGATGTGATAAAAAAAAAAGGTGTACCTGTCAAATCCATGTAGGAGAACAACTGGCTCTGTTCCCCGCTCTTGTAGTGGCTTAACGCAGCTACTCATAATGGAGCTTGTTGAGAAGCTGATCTGCAAGGCAACAACATTGTTTACAGAATTTCCAGTTTACTGTCTGCTAAGATTTATAAATATATGCATTTAACTCTCAGTTGTAGAGTTTTGACAGTTTATTCTCCCAGCCCAGATCAGACAGTACGTAAATAATTAAAAAAAACTCTTGATATGGTATTTATATGCAACAGCGCGTATAGCAATCTCTTGGTGTGTAATGGTCAGCCATTATATCAACGATAGTTTCTTAAACTATTAATACAAAATTGACAATCTAGAAGTGACATCATCCTGAATTGATGATGCATTCTCTGGTAGTTGTTAAGGAAACAGCAAATTAGGTACGATGCAACCAAATTACTGGAGTCATGGCTTAATAACCAGATGATGGGAAGAGTGATATCATTTTGACTAAAATCAAAATACCTGGTAAGAATTGTGTCTTCTTATTTTTCCCAATATCTCTTCCAATACCCATTTTATGGGTTTTATAAACATAAACCCAATTGTCAGCTTTCAATCTGCTGCAGTTACCGATCCAACATTCATAAGCAAACAACAAGAATCTCATTTGAGAATGGAAGATACCTTTGTGTCTCCTCATCTCTCCACGTGCCAAAAATTGTGCTGAAAGCTAATTTGAGGGAGCATCCTCATTTTTCAATGTTTAATACTTTAAGACTTTATCTCGCTCCCATAATGCCCAACCTCTTTTTGCATATGCAACAAAAAAATCTATCACACACCGCTTTTTTTGTAATGATGGCCAAATGGGGTCCGGTGGGTAGTGAATTTGAGGGTACAAATTCGGAGGGGCTGGGGCCAAAATGATTAGGTTTGCTAGTGGTTCCTGGTAGAGCCTTTGGCAATTGCATGGCTATCCTCTCAATTGCAATCTCCTGATATAGCAATCTCATAATAATCTTGAGCACCAAATCGAGGTTTCTCTTATACAGATCATAACTCGTCTTCAGATCTTCTTTTGCAGACCTAGTTCATCTTTACCTCCACTTCTGGACCGAGTTCCCAACGCCTACCGAAACCGTGTTACTAATCAAGCACCCAACGCGACTAATCAGAAGGACAGGAACCAAAGAGAATTACCCGCCCAAATTCTCCATGACGATGCCGGATCATCCATCCGAGCAACCAATTACAAAGGCATTGCATAACATGAAACCTACACACGAATCGGAACACGAGATTTATGGATGGGGGATTCGTTCGCCTACCTTCACAGGAAGCCGCTCGATCCTCTTGGCCATGTCCCGGGCGAAAGGGTCTCTAATCTTATCCACCTCCTTGGGGAGGAAGGAAGGGAAGCCATTCACCGAAACCCTAATGCTACCCCTCGGAATCGCGGCGCTCGTCGTCGACGTCACAAGAAGCGACGGCATTCCCAATAGCGGGAGAGAAGGGGGGAAGTACAGAAGAGAGCGGGAGATTGCCGCGTATCGTTCTATTATCTATTTATCTTATCAGCGGGAGACTGTGCATACACAAATACGCAACCGTTCATATAAACATATCACACGCATTATGTATAAGATTATTTATCACCTTAATTGCCTTGACATCACACAGTAATATTTACTGTTATTAATAAAAGATGTAATTTAATCTATTATCCGTTTTCATATGAAGCAAATAGGTGAAGTAACTCAGGATATAATAATAAAGAAAAAGATGTGTAGATGGATCGATCCATCAAATTTCTATTGAGATGGGATGTATCTACTTAGCAGCGGGATGAATGCGTGCAATAGCTCGAGCCGAAGGGGCCATTTGAACCGTGGTTCGGTCTGGGTTTCACTGGACCATGTTGGATCTATCTACTCAGACTACACGATAATATAATGCAGATATCACCGCCCGATCTATCATCGGGATAAAATCAACGGACAGTATTAATTGGCCGCATATGAAAACGCTGTCCGAGTATTGGAGATGGAATTCCAATTGCCATCTGGGACCCACAACTTGCGGCCGTCCATGAACAATGTCTCAGATACGGATCCGCAGTATACTCACTTTGTACTCGTGAGATGAATGGAACAAAATAGAGAACTCGTGCGGGACCCTTTTGTGGGGCCGCGAACGTATCTAGTGGGTCACTAAGTGGGTAAAGGTTGAGGTCGATCGGATATCATCTATTTTTCCCCCTTCTGTTTGCAATGTTTTGTTTTTTCTTGGTCACTAAATAGCGTAAAATAAGGGAATCGGTTTCGCTTTCCCGTTTAAATCCATCCTCTCACTCGCTCTCTGCCAACCCTGCGTTTAATCGCTCGCCTCTGCGAAGAAGAGGGAGGTACGAAACCCTAAACTTAGATCTGTGCTTTGATCGCTTGAATCCCTCGTGTCTCTGCGTTTCTGCTGCATTTTAGGCATCGGTATCCTTCGAAATAGTGTGGCAATCGAAGTTTTGAGGTTCCCCTGCGCCGATCGTCACCCATTTTAGGTCAGTTGTTGTTGTTGCGATCGTGCTTGCCTCAGATCTGACGTTCCATTGAGGCATTTCGAATGGATCGCGTGTGTTTTTACGTGTTAAGAATCTGGTATCAGATTGTAGCGATTTCATTTCTTTATTCATGTTAGTTTTCCCTTTCACTATGTATTTTCTTTTCGCGTTCTACATTGACGTGTTTCTTTAGAAGTTTAGTGGGTTGGAGCGACAATGACAACAAGATCGGATTCAGTATTACCGATATTATTTTGATGTTTCCACTCAGTTTTGCTGTCTCCGTAGCGAAGGTTGAAATACGTTAACTAGTATGGACGTGTTGTCACAATTTTATGGACTTTATCTCATGCTAACCTTCATGAATTTTGAATATGATATGCACAAGGCAATGGGGGTAAATTTAGAAGATGAATGCGTGTTTATATTGACTTTATGAGAAGTTGGAAAGAAGATTCGGTTCTGATTTTGCAGCACGTAACTGTGGAATTGGAAGTTCTATGTCTGATAATCTCTTGTACAGATTGCAGTGAGTAGAGATCGTATAAGAAGAACAATATGTCCAGAATGTCACATTTGACAAATGATTAGAAATCAATATGGTTACTTAAATATCTTTGGCGTGCTGTGTATAGGTTATCCTCCATGATCTGATCTGTTGATTCAACAATTTGAGCTTGTTGGTTTATTCAACATGACTACATTATATATGTTTATAGTATGCAATTTCTTTTTATTTGACTATATTTCCATAATATTCTTTATTTTTTTCATACACATATATGCTTATGCAAGCATGTACAATTTTTGCAGCGAAACTACCATGATTTGGTTTAGTTGATTTCTATTTATGCCAGCATCAGAGTTCATGTGAAAAAAAAATGCACTGCGATATTCTGGATGAACTATGTAATTCATGCCTGGACAAGTGACATGGCCTCACCATTTGAGGCTTTTAAGCTTCATGAAGAAACAAACTTTGTGAGTCTCACCATTTCTAGAACATGATTCCTTCATTGGCTTGAATCAACTCGTAAGATATCAAATTACTTTTATATGTCAAAGGGGTAAGGTCTTTAGTTGTTGAAGGGAAAAGGACCAACCAATGATGAAGTGGTTTTCTTCATTGGCAATGGAGAATAGATTGGACAAAAGATTATCTAGGACTTAACCATCATTCTCATCTCTTCTCTCTCTCTCTCTCTCTCTCTCTCTCTCTCTCTCTCTCTCTTCTTGCTGATTTATTTTTCTTGTTGTTGCTAACCTCTTTCTCCTTTTCTTCACCAATTTTGTGTTTTATATTTTGCAACATGATTTTAATGAGTCAGACTTGTTATTTGGTTCTTTGGATATTAGTGAATGGTACCTGAATATATAGCTATTCATTTATAAGTTTTTGTGAAGCTTTTAAGCTGAGTTAGTCAACCTTGCCCTGTGGCATGGACTGCATCTGGTGCTTTACTGTCAGTTCTTATGGATTTTGACACTTCTACATCTTTTGAGCCTTTAGGAACTTCGATTTTAGAATCCAGAAACTTGTAATTAGTGTGTCCAAACTCAATGCAGACTTTGTACACATATAAATCTTATGTATGGATACTTTATTAAACCAATGTTTCTCTTTTAGTATGCCACAATCTCTTTCATCACACCACAGAATCAGTTTCTAAATTTTATATGTTTGTTTTAGGCTAGTAAACCACAAGTGTTTAGTTCTTTTTTTCTGCATGAAGCATTTCAGCGGTATTTCTTTTGCATGTCAAAGACACATCATTTGTTTTACACTAATGATTCTTCATTATCTCTAGTTAACTTCTTCATGTTGTTCTTTTTGTTTTTTATTCTTATGTTTTGGAATTGTTTAATTTCATCATCAAATAGGGATGGAATATGAATTTTTATCTTGCAAGGAAAATGTCTTTGAAGAATGTGGTTTGTGTTTCTAGTCAAGATCTTGCATCATTTTGATTCTAGATAGCTGCCTAGGGTGATCGGACTATTCTAGGAATTGTCTTTTTCTTTTTGTTGATTTTAATGGTCAATTAGGAAATCTATGCCATGTTGATATGTAAAATTTGATGTAAGTCAACCCCTTGAAAGGTAGGAGAATATCCATCCAATCAGAGAACTTGAGAACTGCCTAAACCAAGTAGGTGGCTAAAGGTTGGAGCATAACAAATATTGGTTCTTTTAGGGTCACTCTGTTTATGCACTGTTAGGATCTTGTTAGGAACTTTGGTGCATCATGAGTTATTTTCACTACTGCTAAACAATTCAGTTTCTTTTGTGAAATTATTGAACACCTTCGCCTCCAAAAGTCATCAAAATTAGGGTATCATGTTGCTACAGTTTAATTTTACCCTGTCATATCTATTGTTCTTTTGTTACATCTGCTTACACTTAAATCAACAGTACATTGATAATATACATGCTTGCGAGTTCATAGATTTTGCAGCCTGTCAAGATGGGTCGCGGAGTAAGCAGTGGAGGCGGTCAAAGTTCTTTGGGTTACCTATTTGGTGGTGATGAGGCTCCTAAATCTACTGGAGAGAGTGCTGCACCAGCTCATAATCCAGCTCCTCCACCACCAGTTGAAAACAGCAAGCAAATTCCTGCAGGTATCCAAGGGAGCCTACCAAACAACTACCACCGAGCAGATGGGCAGAACACTGGTAATTTTATCACGGTATGAATCCACTGGCTCAGGTTGTCAGACTCATCTGGCTCCTCTCGGTCATTGAATTCTCTTTAATATCTTACTTTGCATATGATATTTCTTTGAAACATGTTCAGCATGTGAATTCACATTTGTGTAACTATATCACTGTGAAAAAAACCAGCAGCAATTCCTTCCTCTCCCAAGTGGCCCTGAGTATGAGATTCTTCACTTGCATCTATCTACTCGTATAACTTAGTTCTAAAATGGTACACATGATATTACCTGGTGGGTTATATATGATGATTCATGGTATATACTCTATGATTTGTTCACTTCAATTTTGCATCTTTCTTGGCACCCTTCTACAACTCTGACCCAGAGCTATTTGTTCTAATGAGACATGAAACCATTCCTGAACTTGATCTTGAAATTCAAGTTTTCAAGTATGTCTAAATAGTCTACATCTCGGAAGTCAAGTTGCAATAAATTGAAATAAGTTGGAACTTGATCATGATTGTAGCATGGCATCAATGTGAACCATAATATCATAATCATATTGATTTCTAGCTTTCTTTCGAAGTTATTTTCTTTATCGAAGTAGTTGCATGTCGGCTTTCTCAAGTTACAAGCACAACTGTGGTAAATTAAGTATCCCCCTCTTCAATTTTCTACAAAAAAGAACCTGTTTGATTTGTGCTATCATAATGTAACAATCATCACAACTTATCAATTGGCGATTGTGAAGATTAATGCTTATTTGGCGCATGCTGACAATAACTTGCACATTTTGAAGCTAATTCTGAGCCCTCTTATTGCAGGATAAACCTTCAACGAAGGTGCAAGCTGCTCCTGGTGGTGGTTCTTCCCTGGGTTACCTGTTCGGGGGTGGTGGCAACTGATGATGTTATTCTTGCTGCTGAAGTCAGTGAGAAACTTCCGAAACTATGTTATTGCTGCTTGCAACTTTTGGGATGACTATATTTGCAATTTGGAGTTGGTAAATGCTTTAACTTATTAGCTTCATGTCTGAAATGGTTACAGTGAAGTTTATGAGTGTAGGTGTTCCTTGGACAAGTGGCTTTGTAGTCTGCACTATTAACTAATACCTCTTTATTCGATTTCCATGTTTCTTTACACATGCATACTTGTGATTTTATTAAAGGATTTGTAGTGTCGAGGTTCACAAACATACAGGAAGTTTCGTTAATGTCTTGAGAATTCAATTGTTTGCTCTCACCATGGTAAGAATACTAAATTACGTTTGTCATGTTAATTCTTTTTAATTTTCAAACTAGCTTGCTTCCGTGTGTTTTGGATAAACAGTGAGCGGAATATAGTTGTTGGAGGATGAGGATATTACAACTTTAGAGGGACATGAGTGCAGGGCAAACTTTGGGCTCTTCTTGCTAGCGTCACCTCCACGTTCAAGTGGTCATGGTAATTCTTTCTCAACACCCCATCGTGGTCATTTTTGCTTCACGATGGTCGTCATGCGGAATGGAAAGTGCGACACATAGAGGCAACGAGACGGAGACGACTATTGATGAGGTAGAATTTAAGGGCAATCTTATGCTTTAAAAAATAAAGGACGCTATGTGAGAATAAACAAAAAAAAATTCTTCGGGACTATTTTTTGAAAATTTTACCTGTAAGTAAATATGTTATTTTGAAACATTATGAAAATAACAAAATAAAAGAACGAAAATAAAAAAGCGTAGTAAAACATATTACCTAGTCCTACAATCTGTGGGATCAGTAAGAGTTGTGCCCACCACTAACACGTACAACTAGACGGCGGAGCGCTTTTCGTAACCCGTAGGTATTGAGGGTAGTCAGATACTTGACGTTTTGCCTTTAGATGTCATCATCGTCGTGGTGGCACATGAAAACGAACCATAATGAATCAGTGTTCAGCAGTAATAGCGACATCTTGCCACACGAGCTCCCGCCCATCCAAGGTGGTGTCTTTCACTCCTCATGGCTGTCAATGCTCTACGTATAAATAAATTAATTATTATCAATCTCCGTCAGCTGATCATCGAAAGACATTAAAACATTAAAATCCCACAAAACTATCTTTTTATATCAACAAGTATCTAGGTTTTCAGATTTTCATTATTTTCAACTAATTTTTCGATAAATTTGCAAAGAAACCATAAGTCGAGTTGGGTAGTAAACTATTATGAGTCATTTCATCCAGACAGAATGCTGGGATCAGCTTTTATCCAAGAGACCAACACTTCGACAAAGCCGAAGCGGAATTGAGCCCACGAATGTAGAAGGCGCAGCTTCCTTTTACTCCACGGATCTAACCGGAAATAAGCGAACCAGATTCAATGAACATAATGGGATATGGATGTACAATCCTTAGGGAAGGTAACATACCTTAAAAAGCCACACTAGATTATGATTGCACGTACATGAAAGGAGACTAAAATTGCATATATCTATGCTTGACATACTAGTAAAAAAAACCTAAACTTGCATGTATGCCACCATGAATAATCTCAGTTAATTATCGTTTGACTGCTATATGATCTTAGCACCAAGGTTCCGAATATGTATCGATCAACTATTATACGTAACATACCGACACATGATACTTTAAAATATACCAATATGTCACCCATACCAGTCCTCTATTGAATCGGTATATACCACCCGTACGGAGCGATATGATATTACAAACCATGCTAAGCGCCTATTAAAAACTCAATATGATTAAAAACTAAACTGTAGAATGTATGCACATCAAAATTTATACAGGCAAATATGCACGTCAGAAAAAAAAGATACCTTTACATACCTTTACATAACCCACCATCCTGCAGGACATCCTTCAGTCTCCCTGAAACAGAAAACATATATCAAATAAGAAGCAAAGGGAAAGAAATCCTCAGCCTATTTCTACACAGACGTTGCAAAGATACCTGACTGCACCAACATACCCTTTGGTGATGTCAACTCGTCTTGCAGAAAATATAAGCATGCTAAGAGAACCCATGACTTCCACGGGAAACGCAAGGAAACAAGGTATGGGGAAAAGAACACATATGGAGCATGACCGCATGCAGATCAAAAGAAACATACCAAGGAACCATGACCTTGGCGATGGCATTGGCAAAGAGAATCAAAATTGTTCAATGTGTATTTTCAACAGAATTAGGTGCCAGACTTGGACTTGCCCCACACTCTTCTATCAAATCCTCACTAGCTTCCAAGCCATTACAGTAAACAACAGCTAGATCAGAAACGGGATCAGATTTTTGAACCTTTACAGTGGGAGGACAATCAGAATCCTGTGCGATGCTGCTGTTTCCTGCTTTCATGTTATTAGCAGCATCAGCATCATCAACGGGTGGTTTCTCCAAGGAACAGTGATGATCAGCACAACCATGTGTTTTCTTATTATCAGAAGCTTCGGGAGGCTCCTTTTGCTTTTCTTCAGAATAGACAGGTGCCGACAAAGCGTGTTTCCCATTTACCCTTTCATTCTGCTTCTGATACAATGACATGGCTCTCTGCAGAACAGTCATAAAATGAGTTGAAGACAGTGATAAACTAATAAAACTCAAATGTTGAAGCATTACCATGGCACCAAGGCTCACCCTCGATCTCACATTTTAGTCCATTAGAGTGTGCATGTTGATTCAGATGTCAGTTGTCACAATTACATGCTTCAATATGCTTCCAAATAGGTGGTAATATACATATCTCGGTTGTGGGTGAAAATGGATTCAGTATTCAGTGAATATTGGAAAACTTAAGTCCTTATTTACTTTCATGAATTTGGATATTTATATAAATAAAAATTAAACTATGTAACTATATCTCTTTGACAGAGATACTGATAGCAATCAGATATCTGAAACTTTACAAATTTGAATTGGGTTTGAGACATTAAGTCAAACATTCATTGAAAATGGATTCAGTATTCAGTGAATATTGGAAAACTTAAGTCCTTATTTACTTTCATGAATTTGGATATTTATATAAATAAAAATTAAACTATGTAACTATATCTCTTTGATAGAGATACTGATAGCAATCAGATATCTGAAACTTTACAAATTTGAATTGGATTTGATACATTAAGTCAAACATTCAGTGCATAAACTAACAACTGGTTAGGTGGGAATAGGAAGATTTTCTGTTAAAAAATAGAAAAGAAACTATCAATAATCAAGTTTGTTTTCTGTGTCCATCAATAAATTTCATTGTGCGTACGGTGTAAAATTTATCAAAGACAAAGCTATACCTTAAAAATAACTTCTTTTGCAGTTGGAAAGAACGAGTTCAAAACAGAACCCATGCTCTTCTTCACTAGGATGTCATCTTTGTTACTCTGAAACAAGATGAGTAAATTAAAACTGATAAGTTAATAGTATGAGCAATAAAACAAATATATAAATACTTTTTTTTTAATCTTGAAAATATGTAAGAATTCAATACCTGGATAAACCTGTAAGCAGTCAAACTGCCAGCACAATTAACATCTGACATTCCCAATAGGGATGTGCACCTTTTGTACAAGTCTAAGCCTGCAAGATCAGGCGAGATATCTATTCTGGAAAGGTAGTTGGCTATCTTATCGCCTTGCATATTCAAAGGCTCAGGTGTTTTCTTGGATATGGCCTTCTGGGGGAACTCAACAGCACTTTTAGTAGCGAGTGTATCATTTGATGGCTTCGGCAAACATTTTAATTGGGCAAGTTCATCAGTAGGAGAATGTGTGGTAGATTCCTGTTCTTTCTTCGGTACAGGAGTGTCCATATTGTTACTATTTTCCCCCTTGCACGTCTCAGAACCTGTTTCCCAGCCCCTGCTGCCCATTAGCTGATTATTATCATCCCATTCTTGCCTCGCATAGATATGGAACTCATTATTGAACATAACATTGCTTCTGTCCCACATTTGCATATGAGGATGACATATTTGGTCAACTGGATTATGCCAACCAAATGGCTGGCCATGACCAGAAAACCTCTCAGCCATGTCATGCATGTGATAAGAAACTCCACCATGGGTCATATCCATGGAAGGTCTGATGCCAAATAAAGGCGGAGCTGAGAACTGGGACATGGGCGGAGGGAATCCAGCGGTAGGTGGACCATGATGTAAGGGCATAAAACCATTTGTAACTGGAGAAGGCCAAGATGGGGCACCTTTCCAGGCATTTCCATGTCCTCTTTCAAATCCAAGATCACCTATCCTTTTGTAACGACTATAGGATTTGTGATCACTACTCTGAGCTTTATTATCATCTTGATATGGGCCCAAAACTGAAGGACTGTCGATCTGGAGCCTCATGGGCGGTGGGGGGTGGAGGTGATTAGGTGAACGATCAGAAAGGTAACCACTTCGGTTAATAGATGATGAACCAACAGGAGTCGATTCCCTAGCACAAACATCAGTCTGAGCCATGTCATCTAGGATGGGCTTATCAAAAACCGACTCTCCTCTGTCTCCATATTTGGAACTACTACTCCTTTGTCCTATTTCAATATCAAGGCGCTGCCTGGTAGTTCTGTCATACTTTGAAGGAGATCTTTCTGAAAACCGTCGACCACTATTAGCTGATGAAGATCTTCCCTTTGAATGGTTCGGTGAAGCACGATGATCTGGTTTCAGAGTCTTATCAAACTTTGAAGCAGCACTTTCTACATCATCCTTCTGGGTTAGCTTTGCCGATCGAGTACCAGAACTTCTGTCACGAAGTCCTGAAGAAGTCAAACTATCTCCTTTAGATGCTCTAACAGGGCGCAGTCTCTCTTCAGGTGCTGATTCTCTATGTGCAGATTCTGCAACCTTCGAGACATCCCTGCAAAAACATAGATTAAATCATTCACTAAGGACACTAGACATTTGTAAAACAAACTACAAGGGGTCTAGCTTGACCCCTAAATAAAAAAAAAAAAGCCTGGCCATTTTCTGCCCCTTAAAACCTGAAAGGCCTAAGCAGGATAAGCTCATGTCAGTCTGAATTTAAGATCCATAAGGCTTACGCAGGATGAGCTCAGAACCAGATTATTCATCATCAACCACCAGGAAAATAACAAAAAGGGAAGTAATCAGAGTATATAAACAACAATAAGAAGCCATAATATCCCAAATTATTTGAACATGAATCCACTCCCACCAAACAGAACAATAAAAAACATGAGAAGTACATACAAAATAGAATATTTTGACAATCATAATCAGGTACTAAAGTTGCTTGTCTAGCCCAGTAGGAAATGAAGGTAGGTAACTATGGGTCACTACCATCAAACAGATCTTTTTAATGAAACACAAGATTCCAAAAAAATGCACATTGCTGATAGATCCTGTCAAACTAAAAGGCCAACACATTAAGCAACTTTCCAGCACATGCCTGGTTTTCTACATAGATACGGAAATCTCTTAACCGAAAATTCAAATTCATGTCCCCCAGATGCCTGGTTTTCTACATAGAAACAGAAATCTCTAAGCACGAAAAATTCCACAAGTTCCAAAAACTTGCAAACATGTTATCTTGATTATTCATATTAGTGGCACCAAATTGTTGCTTCAATAAACCATCTAGAAGAGAGGAGCCAAAGACAGAGACCGAACTGTCCAAGTGTCACCATGACTAGAAGGAAATAAGTCAGTGGAAAAAATGAATTACATTAAAAAAAAGTACCTGTTATGATCTTTAGCAGCATATGCGCTGGAGCTGGTGGAGGTTTTCAGTCGATTATATCTTGGACTTGAATCAGCCTTCTCAGCATGTTGACGCTCTGACCTAGGTTTATCATTACGAGAACCAGTCCTACTAGTGGATGCATTTTTATCAACAACTTCACGTCGCTCCTTTGCACCTCTTGGGTTCAGATTACCATGATCCTCTTTTTCATCAGAATACCTTTTCCTTCCCTTGCTATCTTTGGGCCTCGTGTCATGATCATCAACATAAGAATTCCCATCGTGATCAGTATCCTGAAGTTTACTTTTCTTATAATGACTCTCCGGATGTTTGTTTTCATCTCTAAGATGGCCTTTGTCAGATTTATCGTTCATGTGATCTTTTGATATGCACTCATCTTGGTACTTGTCATCGCGATGCTTACGATCCTTGTCATCTTCATCCCTATATTTACCTCTGTACTTCGCACCTGTATGCTTTTCATCTCTGTAGCTTCTATTTTTACTAAGATCATCTCTAGAAGATTGTTTTTTCTCATCGAAATCTCTACTCTCATCTAGCCATTTATCTTTATCTTCAGAGTCATCTCTCTTCATGTGTTTCTCAAGCCCCTTCTCTGCCTCAGCACTGTGCAACCTTTCTGTTGCCAGATAGATGGAAGATACAAGTTAATAATCAGAGTATCACCAACTAGTAGAAAGTACCAGTCAGCAAAAATATAATACATACTATAATCATAAAAGACAACACACTTATAGTAAATAATGTTGTTGTTTAGGACACAAATAGTGACATTGAAAAGATATAAGCAGACTTATTGTATCCAATATAATCATAAAAGACAACACACTTAGAACAACTACAAAAAAATTGCAAACACACCACCTACAATAGTGATAACACTTAATGGTAAAATAGCATATACTCTCGCCCAACTAAAAACTTACAAAATAGAGGTTACAGACACGATTAAGGGATCAACTTTATCATAAGTCTTTCAGATGACAATAAATTGATGAGGTGCCATGTACTGATATTATTAACAGCAATTTATCAGAAAATGTCAATAATAAAGTTAACTTCTCATGCAAACATGAGATCAACAATAGATACATTCATCACATAAATTGGAGTTAATGAAAAAGAGCAATGTAATAATTTTCCACTAGGCCGCGCCAGACTCAGAGATTGAAGAGGTATCATTGCCAGAGATTCTATGTTAAAATTATAAATTATGATCTAAATATTGCAAATAACTACAAAAGAAATCTAGTTACTTGAAAGTCAATATGATTCTATGATCTGTACAAATTGCAAGAGACAGAATCACACACATGAATAGAACAAAACTGAACTTTTCAAGGGGGATCAATGACAATCGTCAAGCTATTTGGGAATTAAGATGATGAGATGATATTAAAGTAGTTCATAAGTACCTAATATAACAAGAAATATAAAAACTTGTTAAAAGAATAAGTACACTGAGAGACTTTCAGGTCCAATATATGAAGACTCAAAGTGCAGACAGTTTCTACTTATGCTTCATTCAGATAAAGAATATGACATGAGCCCAATTTGTGTGATTTGCATAAGGGCACAAAACTGAATCCTTTAGAAATTTGTTTATGCTTTGCTTGGTAAATATGGATCCAACTGTGGAACACTATAGATTATCTAAAATGTCTTGAGTGCCGAAAGGTAATCCCTGAGACATTTCCATTAATATGATAAAAAAAAATGGAACTACCAGTCACCTATTACAGAGATCATGTCAAGCATTTTTTTTTAAAAAAAATCATGGAAAATCAAGTTTTCAAATCAAATTTTTATCACAAAATCCATGTAATTTTAAGCAATAGACACATATATTCCAATGTTCCGCAAAACAAATGTCAGGTCACAAATTGGAAAGAAAATTCATTTCGAAAAAGACATCAGCTACAAAAAGAACAGTGATAATAACCAGAACAGAGCATCAATATATTTGTAGGACTAAAAAAACCAAAAAAAATCATCTTAACCAAGGTGGCGTATCATACATCCAGTTAAGCCAATTGTCCACTGAACTAATTCTTCCCAGTTCCAACTATAATAAGCAAATTTACTTAATTCACATAATAAAATCCAATGCATCGTCTAAATAAGCCGATTAACATTAAATCAAGTTTCTTTTGACAGTATGAGGTGCAAAATGCCATGATATACACAAATAGGTTATCATTAAACTCCTTAACATCTGAACTGCAATAGCACCCTCCTGATAATGATAAAAATATACAAAGTCACATCAGTCAAGCCAAAACCAAAACCAAACTACAAACAGCCTTCTCGCCATCTTCCTAACCCATTTGAAACTAATTCCGGCTTTGATTATGTACTTCTGTCTCTCTAATCCAAAAGGCAAATTATTGAGTGCAAATAATCATCAGACCAACAGTGAATAATGAGTTAAAAATTCCACCACTCTTAACAATCGGCATCCATCCATCATAACTTGGTAAGATTCAAAGATACCTTTCTAAAATTAAGATCTCATCAAAGTCACTACAATTATTTCTTCCCAGCTAATTCCACTCAAACTTGCTTAAACTCCAAATTAAACAACTTAATCTCCTGGTCATCTGCTTTAATAAAGCAGTAGTATTTCAACTTTAATTTCTTCAAGAGGTCATTCGTGCAACAAAAATAGTAGGAAGAACTCTTGTGGAAGTTCCGTAATCCCAATGCAACCAGAATTACCATAGAACACATTTGTTCAAATTCCAAACTCTCACCCCTAAAACTCTCAGCAATCTCATTAAAATTTTTAAAACTCTTCTGAGTTTTTCTCCCGTCATAAAAACAAACTATTTTTTCTACATGTCACAATTTTCCAGTTATGCAATCAGATATAATCAATACCAACATCAAATGTTTCACATGATACAACACCAATATTCTCAAGCCCCTTTTCATGTATGTCAGTCCAACTCCTAAGACCTCATATCCTAAGCATGAAGTGGATCATCAAATTTTGTAAAAAAATCCATAAGGCAGCCACTGAAGAATACTTCGTATTCGAGTGTGCCTAAAATGTGCAACAAACCAACAACCTTAAAGTTAGAACAGTAAAATGACCTATATCCACTAAACAAAAATCATATCCATGAAACTAAGATGCACCATTCAACCAAAGCAAAGTTATGATTTGATCAAATTGAATTTCCCAAGACAAGATTTATTCCCTCTTCTTGAGAAGAAAGGTAATAAAGGTCATTAGGCCACAACAATGGTTGCTTAGCAAAAAATAATGTGTGAAGTTTTTTACTTGGTCAACTAGTTTATGCATAGAAATATAGGTGGTAAGCTTGATATTTTCAAATGATTCAATCTTTTGGTGGGTGGCTCTGGAACAAGATGAATGCCCCCTATAAGCATATTGTTTAACAATGGAAAAAAGGAATAGGTCAAATTATTAAAAAGGTTATGGGTTAACTTACCATTGATTTTTGTATGCTTCTTTTTTGCAATATCTTCTGTGTCTGCGACAGCCTGAGAACCAGGTTTAATGCCCCCCAAATCATCAGACTTGTGATGCCTGGAATCTTGGGCCTCCCTGTCCTTATCGGTGTCCCTTTCCTTTCCATCCTTATACTGAACAGTGCTCCCTCTCCGGCTTGAATCTTTATCAGACTTTCCCTTCACCGACTCATTCTTCCCACCACACTCATCCCTTTCATTCGAATCTTCATGCCTACTGCTTGACCTGCCCTTGGAATCAGCAGCCTTCGACCTAGAATACTTGTCCAACTCCACCGGCCCAAATTCCTCTGCTTTCGTCCTCTTGTGATCATTCTCTGCGCCACCATTCCATCGATCAGCAGCCATCACCTCCTCCTCCTCCCTTGATTTACGCTTCTTCTCCCCAGAGGTGTCCCCATTGCCAGTATCTACCAGCTCTTTAGCAGCATGCTCATGCGAGGACCTCCGTTTCTCCGACTGCGGATCCCTAGAAATCCTGGCTCCCAAGCTCGCAGCCAGTTCCTCTTCCGTGGTCCTCCTCTCCCGCGGGTTCTCATCCTCGTCGGAGTCGGACCGGTCCCTGGAGTGTTTGTGCGACCGGTGGGATCTGTGCCGTGAGCTCCGCGGCATCCTCGCGAAGCCCTAGAAACCCTAGTCCAATAAATGTCCGATCGAGCAGTGGGAATCCTCCGACGAGTCAGCAAAGCCCTTAAAGAAACACGTCTTCCTCACAACCACCGCGATCTCCACAACAAACCGTATCGATCAGAAGAAAAACCCCAAGGCGGCGGCCGCGAGAGAGCGTATCGACGGCCCCCGCGGTGGAGAGATTGCAGACGAAGAGAACAAAATCAGCTCCAAGAAAGGGGAGGAGATCGAAAGAGAAAGGAGGGAAGCAGAGCATGCGGTGGCGGCGCGGCGGTGGGGCAGCAGCGGAGACACGAGAGAGGAAAAGAAGAGGGAAGGGGAACTGGATGAAGAGAGGCGACCGGGTGCGTGACGAAGAGATGGGGTTCGAGGCGAAGCGGTCCGCCCCTTGGTTTCCTTTTATGACTGAACTACCCTTGTGCTCATACGAACTTACGTGCACCTATTGGCGGTAATATCCCCTTTTTATAGGACCAATTCAGTAATGTCGCATCATTATTTAGTTCCGGAAGAAACCCTTGCACTCTCGCATTATTCTATGACATAATTATCCTTGCACTTATGCGAATAGCCACTGTTTAACGGTGGTAAATGTAGAGTCAGTCTAGGGTTAATTTAGACATTTACTTACCGGGCCTTTTTCAACGAGTAGTAAAACTGGAAATAGCTAATACGTCTTCCTACCGTTTCGGACTTACTTGCTTTGTCTACCATAGTCTAACTGGATAAAGATGGTGGTCCCCCCGCTGGGACCCGTTCCGATACCTTCGCACTGCAACTTTGCATAAGAGTAACACGCCAACAATTCTGCCCACCTTATCTACCTGTAATCTAACTGAAGAAACGGAGTGGTCCCCCGTGGGACCCAACCAAAGACCTTCGGGCTGCCCCTCAAAGTTCAGACGGTGACGCCACTGATGGGTAAGCGATTATCTCTCTGTTTATATTGGAACTAATCATGGAAAGCTTATTGAACCCTAAAAGAAAACTGGGTTGGATACAATGATCCTACTTTGATTAACTTCAATATATTTTTGTAGAATGAGTAATGTTATTCATTATTTCATCATGAATGAGCTTACAAATTCATAAAAGTAATTTTAATTTTAAATAAGCAAAGTATAATTTTCCTATTGCATTAGGAATAATGTCACAGCAGTTTTAATATATTAGGACTACTGTAAACCCCTGAACAATATTTTTTATTAAATCAGGAATATAACCATTTGAAAACATAATTATATTTTAAAAAATAATTATATTCTAATTGGGAAATATAGTTTCTATATTCATATAGCTTCTTTAGTTTAGGTGATTATGGAAAATTGAACCTCACAAACATTTCTTAAATACAACAACAAGTTGTTTAGTAAATAAAATATAAAAAAAATATTATTGATGAAATATCGATCTATTTTCACATGCTTTGTTCTATCATATAATCCGAGTTGTGGGTAATAATTTATTCGACAACAACATAGGATTACTTGCTCTGATTTTAATCAAATTAGTTCACATATTCGTAATGTCATGATTCTAAATTCAGCTTATTGGGCGACTATTAACTGTTTCTCACTCTTACAAGTCAATAGGTTTCCTCCAATGGATGTCCAATAGCTGAAAATTTGATCTTCTGTATAGTCTGCGTAGGTTTCTATGCTTAGATGAGATTTCAAAGATGATTGCATGAATTGACTCGCCGAAGTTTTTCTACCTTGTTTTCGAACATATAGGTGAAGCGTTGAGGTATTTTAAGTAATCTACGTCTAGATGAGATTTCACAGATGAGTACATGAATCGACTTAGGATATACTAATTGCAAATGATATGTTATGTTTAGCCATAGCATCATCTTTTATACGAGTGAGTCAAAGTCAACTGAGATTCTTTTTCGAATCTGTCTCGAGATAGGGTAGTATTGGATGAATAAAACACCACAATCGAAATCTTGTAAATTGCATAGGAGACGTGTGAAAAGATTCCTCTACTATTTAGATTTGTTTTAGGATTCAATTCAATATAGAGACATAAAAATATTAGAGTGAATTAGATATATGATATATATATATATATATATATATATATATATATATATATAATCGTTGAATTCTATGTCATTATCACTGTTGTGGACGATTATGCATTCAGGTATATACGTCATTTTGATTGAATGGATCGAGATGTTGATCAAGAAAAGATGACATATCGGATAATATGTCCATCTAGTTTAACATAGATCGAAAGATGATGTGTAATGATCTCCCTAATCAACTCGGTTTATAGTTTCAGGCATGTTGATTATTTTAATTATTATTTCAGCAAGTTGCTTCTCTTTAGCTTATCATTCTTCCATGTTCAAGTAAAATGAATACTTATTTTTGCTAGAAAATCAAGATCCCTTTTTTCAACGTAGAAAATCAAGATCTTTAGCTTATCATCCGAGAAGACTCGGATGATATTGAATTTTGCTACAAAAGTAAAAAAGATGCTCCTTAGTAAAAAGAAAAAAGATCTCCCCGAGATTCCCTTGTTTTTCTTCTCTTGTGGTATGTCTATGAACTCTCATGTTTGTTTCTTCTCGAGTGTATATGTTTTATGCGATTATGAGAGGTTTAATGAGGAGATTTAATGTTTTATGTGATTATAAGAAGTTGAATGAGAAGATTTAATGCTATAACTATCTTAATATATTAAGAATACAACTGCACTCAACTATTTTATTTATGAATTATTTAGGAATATAACTAACTACATAACAATATAATTATATTATAATTAGGAAAGAAATACAACTTCCATATAGATATACTTTCTATATTCTTAGGTGATTCCCCAACACTTTTGTTTTTGTTTTAGAGTGCTAAATGATGGATATATGTGAATATATATAATTTCAACCCACAAATCACTTCAACTTAAACATGACAGGGTAAATAATTTCAGCCAGAACAGTCTAATTCTTCTTAACTCAATTATTTTGTGGGCTAAACCAGGAATTTAGTCTAATTTGCTAAAGCCAAAATGCGAGCTATAGATACCTGGCAACAATTCTACACAAACAAACAATAATATAAACTCTAATCAGGTGAAGTCAAATGATGATCACACTTTTGTATGACATAGAGAGTGTGGTTGATGTGAAATTGACCATCACAAAAGTTATGCATCACAAAAGTTACCTTCAAAAAGCTGAGAAAGGAAAGATATTTGAATTTTTCCAACAAAGTTCTTGATATTGATGAATTGGAAAACTTTCTGGCCATGAAAAGGTGCTGTGCTGTTTGATTCAAAAAACCAGGATGATATCATAAGCACACAGTTCTGTGAACCTACTGCATATCTTCCTGATAGTACATTCTTGCGCCATGTAATGACAGAAAACTAGTATTCTGGAAAAAGAGACATAGCACTGTACACCATTTGGCACATGACAACATGGAATAATCAACCTTGTTTCATTCTGGATCTGGATTCTGCACAGCTAAATTAATCTTTCCAACCATCTTTGTTTAATCTCCTTGAAGCAAGACCTTTAGATGATGGAGTTGAAACAAGTTGTGGAGTTTTTGGTGCTTCATCATCCCAATCATCTCCCCAACTGTTATCCCAGCCGTCAGCCTCATCGGTTTCCTTGCTTCCTCCTGTTGAAACGGGCAGCACCATATCGACCTTCTGGTAGCTGGGAATACTTTTGCCATATGTCCGCCATAATCTGATGCATAACCAAGCAGCAGCGACCAAAACAACTACACCGAGAAACAAGCTGATGGATAAAGTTCGAGCAAGAAAACTGAGGTATCTGGATGTTTCGCCCCTGACAGATGTTGGGATCATATTCCGCAAATTGAGGCTGCAATTACCATCGTCTGCGTTCAAAATAATTGTCGTGTCATTTGCGCCATCCTTGACAAAAACCTTCACCTGCATTATTGAAATTGGAGAGGGAACTGAGAGAATCTCAAGATAAAAGCAAGATCCTCAAATTTGAGATGGTTTGTTCAACAAAGGTCTGTATGTTGATTAAGGGATATGCAAGATCAACTTCAACAAGTACATGCTTCAAATATTACCGTCAATCGTATCCTTTGATTAATTGCATGCCCCGACATGGATTAAATTTCCAGAGACATACACAGCAAATTTGAAGGATGGCTCATGAACCACACTGTGTTTGGACAAATAATTTGAGTCAATGAGGTTCTCTATTAGGCCAAAAATCTGTAAGTTTCACATAAAAAGCTCCATGATAGTGAAGGTGGCATATGACTCACTTTTTCTAACTTAGAAAATCTCGTCAAATGAGGTTTTGTGTTATTATAAATACCTGGTCATGCGAGAAATTTGCTTCTAGGGTTGTGTTGAACAATCTACTCAAAGGCATAGAGAGCAGGCATGTAACTGAAATGAGAATTTTGTTCTCATAAATATCATAATTATCTGGCCATGCAAGAAAATTTATTCTTGATAGTTGTGTTAAACAATTTACTGAATAAATGGCAGAGAAAGCAGGCATGTGAGATAGCTGATACACTGTAACCATAAACAAGCATTATATCATTGTGCATGAAAACGCATTCACATGCTGATATTTGTTTCAGAAGCACATAAAACACAAGAGGATAAAATACATACCTCCTCATTTCGCTTTGCTTGAAGCTTAACTGAAGTTCTTTCCAGGTTGACAAAATCAGGAGCAACTATTTTAACATCAAGGGCTTTTGTCCCTCTATTCTCTATCAGAAGTGAAAGATATAGAGAATCTGGTAAAGAGAAAACAAAAGTAGGTAAAAGAGGGAACAAGACAAGCAATACAAAAGCTTTAACTTGCAATGACACTGCCCATGTCATGATGAGCAGTTTATTCCCATAATTAAAAAGTAATGGCTATTAAATCAAGTACATCATATATGAATCGCTATAATACAATTTCCAGTTTCTTTTCTTCCCTCCCAAATTCACTACAGTTTATTTGTCTTTGCAAGTTTTTTAATTCAGAGGGTGCAGTATTCTTTGTCAGATAATTTCAGGTCAATAAGCCATTTGCTTGAACACTGCATGATATAATGTTGTTTATTTCAACTCTCTTGAGCATAATGTGAAGAAGACACGCGTAGATATCATACACAGGTGCCTTGCTTTGATTTTAACAAGCAGAACATCAAAAAGTTCAGTTCGACTGGCACAGAAAAGCATGCCAATGCATGGACAGTTTCGAGATAATTCAAAAATACTAGAAACCATTGGATAACTAACAGAAGTAAACACTGATTTCAATCTCATAGTAAAGTCAAGAAAATATCATGGGCAAAATAACAATGAATAATTCTCAAGAGTCATCGAAAGTTAGGTACTCGCTCGCCATATGTAAAAGATTAGTGTGATATATCAATTGTCAATATCTATATAAAGTGAACTGTAATACTTCCTACCTTTACCAGGTACTCTCAGGCAAGCAACAAACTTGTTCTTCTCGTCAATGCATCTATTGGATGGATCACAGCCTTCCACAGGGGAATCCTCCAGGGGTGGCGTCTTGGGATTTGATCCACTCTCCAAACTCTGGTTTCCATTGGCATCCTTTATTTTTGGCACCTCCAATGGCTTATCTCTCGTCTCATTTGAACTCCCCTTTGTGTCCGTATCATGAGGTTTCTTGGTTTCATGTAAGGGTCGTTTGCCCAATTCAGCACTCTTCCTCTCTTCACCAGCATTGTTTAACCGAGGACGACCTGCCTTAGTTGTGACAGAATTTGCAACTGGGATGTTGGTACCAGTCGCGTTTGTGTCGACCTGAGTTCAGTGATTCTGGGCATTAGACACACCAAACATCATAACTTACAAATACATAACACAGATCCAGCCCGTGCCGAATACGTATCTACAAACAAGTAAGATGAAGCATCAATAGTTCATCAGAAATTAGTTCTCCGTAAAAACTTAATTTTTTGAGAAGATCATGAAACCACACTGCGTTAGCGTCTAGTATTGACCATATCGGGTGCATAAAAGACATGAAAAAACATGCAAGAAAGACAAATCCCCTCAATAAGCGATGATGGATGAAAGCATATTTAGAGCAGCCAATACATCATAAAAAGGAATGTACCTTTCAGTGTAGCACGAAGGATCAAGAAAAATTGAACGATACCGTGAAGAGAAAAGTGCTCAAAATCGATTTTTTCCCTTCGTAAGAACAAAGCGAGACAAGAAGAAGGGGCCAGACTCCGACACCTGTTGCTCATCTCGCATTGCCATACGCTTAACATCTAAAACCCAGAGAACAGCTCAAATCGCGATCTTACCGACCTCTACTGCGGCCGCGCATCGATCCACGCCACGGAGGACCACGGAGAGAAGAGCGACGAGAAGAATACAAGCCCCCTTCTTCATCGCGTCCTCGCTTCTCGGGAAAAGGGGGCGACAAGCAACCACCTTTTCCCCTCCAAATCGGAACCCTAATTATCCAGATCGTTTGCCGAAGCAAGAAATCAAGACGTGAAGAGAAGAAGGATTGATCTTCTCTTCGGAATGCGCTATTCTTTCCCGGAGAGGGGACCGAATTGAGCTGCGTCCACCGTAAGTAGCGGGTTGATTCCCCACCCTCCCCCTTTGTCGGCTTGTGCGTACGAGAGAGAGAGAGTATGTGTGGAATGGACGTTGAATAATAGCAACGGAAGAGGACTTCGTTAGAGGAAAGGCCGCTTAAAGATTTGACGTGCTTTTACGTAATTATCCTTTAAGATGATTTTAGTGTACATATATAATTCGACAGTACATTAAAAAAATTTATATATTATATTTTATGTTACGATCGAGTCGGCACCAAGAGGGGGTCAATTAATACAGTAAATAAAATTATGTAAGGCCTACATCCACTCCTGATTCCTTTTCCGTCGAGGTCACCAGCATCCACTAACGGTCTTCCTTCAATGGCCAAAGACCAATCATCTTCTTATAACTCTATTCTTCTTTTGATAGTTGAGGATAATATTGATGAATGAGTGTATCATGGCCGATGTATCAGCACGGCTTAGTCCGTAGGTCGATGTCGGGTGTTCATGATCGGTTAGGTGAGACGCCGAGGCTGATTACGTCCGCAAGTCGAGATGTCGACGTCGTCTGAGAGGAAGCGCCTCTCGGTCGGAACACGAGCGTCGTCTTCGGGGAGGGCGTCTCTCGGTCGGGGTAGTCGCACTTCCGGGGGCGACAGCACTCCTGCACAGAAGGCCCTCGTCAGGAAGTTCCCGACTTTGGCCCATTGATGATTAAGTTAGTGATTGAATTCTTCCTCTTTTTTTCTCTCCCCTGGTCGGATGCCGATCAAGGGCTTTTATACTATTGTGCAAGGATCGGCTGTACACAGGTTTGGCGAGACGGTCGTTCCCTGAGTGGCAAAGTGGTACCTTTGTGCGGTCGTCGTCCTGGAATGCACGGAATGGCGCCATGCGGCACCCTCCCGAGCTTTCCGAGACGGGATGTACCAAGAGGTGCCTCGATATGGATCCTGTCTTGGTGCGTAGAAATACTCCTCGTGCTAACTTAGCATAGGCGTGATGCGACGTTGGTTGTGACGTGACTAGGGCCTAAAATATGCCTTATCAGATAGAACTTTTACACCCTCACTTATTCTTCCCTAAACAAAATTCTAAACTTAGAGCTAGAGGAAGAAAACTCTCAAGATTACAATAGTGTTTTTCCCAATTTGTGTTCTCACTTATTGTGTAATCTGAGCAGAGGGGTATTTATAGGCTCTAAATGGATTCTAACTTGGAGCCAAAACTTGTCTCATCTCTGGGTCTCCCGGGTACTAACGGTACCATCGCTTATGCTGAGTGGAACCACTGCTTGGGAGACTGTACCGCCTGATATTCTCGAAGATTGTGTCATCGATTGTTCTATCAGTTGGGTCATTGTTTGAGCCTTTCACTTGGCCCAACATAGTCCAAACTTGAGCCCAATTGACCTATAATTGAGTTTGCCTAATTATGTTCTAAACAAATCCAATTATGACTTAAACTAACTCGATCTAGACAAATTATTACAAGCAAGAATACTAAGTTGTTCAGCATGTCATTGGTTTATCGGTGCTTTATCCAATCATTCAGTGCATCATCCTCTCTTGCGACCTATTGACGAATCAGCTAGTTGATCTCCACAACTCCGATTTCATTGGTACAATTTCCTCGTTTCTTGACTCGATGCCCGAACCGATGACATGAAGCCTTCTACCGATCCTGCAGCTCAACGTCCAATCTTCTGACATGTTTCACTCCGGCCCAATATTTGATTTCTCCTATTTCAATCAATTTATCTCTCCTGATCGAAGCTAGTCTTACATCAGTCAAAACGTAGATTAGATCATAACATTATTAATTGGTTTTATTATCAAAATTTAAATTTTAATATTTTATCACTCGAATTTATCTTTTTTTTTTTGTTTGAGTGGATAATATCATGATTTTTCAGATTTACTATATAATTTAATATGTTTGATTGTGACTTAATCCGAATTAAAAGAATAAACCAAATTAAATAATGGTAGATGAATACCTAAAGCTTTCATAGACTTTGTCATAGTCGATTGACTATTCATCATTTTTGTCTCTTTACTCTCTTCTTCTCCGTCCATTAGGCTACTAAATTTTATCGTATGGACGGTAATATCAAGAATTTTCTTTGTATTCTCTTCCTCCTCCTGTCTTTCTCTATATAATAAGATATAGGGTTGTACCTACAATGGCTTCACGAGAACTCCATCTACTTATTCGACGAAATGCTTTCAGGATGCTTAAAGCTTAATAATTTTAAATATTATCATAAATAAAAAATAATAGATATAATATTTATATAATATTTCTTTTATTGTACTTGAAAATAAACTGTGGTATCCTCGACTATCGAATTAACTTGGATATATATCAAATTTTATATAAAAATTTTAAATTATTCCTAAAATAGAAAAACTAATTATAAATAGTATGTGAAAAATAGATGTTTTGTGCCAATAAAGTTTTAGAAGAAGTATTAGAAGAACTTCGTGTTGTTACACTTGAATATAAATTGAAATATACTCGATTACAAAATTCACTTAAAATATTATCTTTCATTTTTCGAGGATTTATAGGTTTTTAATGGAATTTAATAAATTTTTAGATGAATTCATTAATCGGTGTATTTTTTTTATTGTAAGGATTTGAAGTTTCTCAATACCACCTAAAACTTTCAACGTATGTGCTCAATGATATTGATACTTCATGTAGTTTTTTTTTTCTATTTTATGATGATTTTAGAGTATTTTATTATGAATTTAGTATATTTTCTGATATGGATAGTAATTACGATAAGACTCGGCTCGGCTGACGTCAGCCGACGCCTCACGCCTCGATCAGCGCGATTGTACTCGGTCAACCGAATCGGAACATCGATCGAGGCGCATTAACGCCTACTCAGGCTCGGTTCTTCACGCCACACCAATGCACATGTCAGACGCTATCAGCCTGCCTCCTGTAGGCGGGCACATCAAACAACGGTAAGCTTCTCTATAAATACCCTCTCGTTCATCAGAGAGAGGGGGCAGCGAGACACACTGAAACACTTCTTCTCCTGAAACCCCCTCCACATCATCTAACTTGATTGTCGGAGGGGTCGGGTCGAGCATCCTGACTCGACCTTTGTGCAGGTGTGAATCCGAAGGTCCCCGTCGGTCCCGCAGGCAAAGACGACCACACCGTCTCGATCGGACATCGCCCCGACCTCCTCAGCGGGCTCGAGGAGCGCCCCCAGGGAGATCCCCGTCTTCCGGACTCGAACCGAGCCGCGTCAGCCCAGAGGCCACGACTCAAAGTTGTTTACACTAACATTTTCAGATGGAATATACAGTCGAATACATCTTAGTTTATTTTTGACTCAATAATACGAAGGTTCCCTGATCAAGTCAAATGTTATACTAATACATGTTTTATTATTTTTTATATTAAATAATTTAAGAATATTTTACTATTAAATTTGATATATTTTAATATAATATATACATTTTGAGTAGGTTCCAATTCATTTTCGAGTGTAAGCACTTAAAATTAGAGACTTCAATTTCCAAAACTGAATGATTTTATATGATCTATACTTAGTGGAGTTTGAGAATTATGGTACATCTTTTCATAATTCTCAAATAGTCATCACCTATCTCAAAAATATCTCCAAAAACTATATGTATTTTTTCACGTAAATCCAAAAAAAATTTCTGTTTATTATACAGAATGTTTTTGTTTTAAAAACAGTATATATTTTTCAAACAAAAATTATGTTATATTTTAAAATATTATGTAGGATTTTATAGATATTATTTCATTGTGACGCGAATATGATCCCGATGAGACAAAAGCGATGATCGATAGTGAAGGATAACGATAATATTATATCTTAAAAAAATCAAAGATTTAAAAAATAATAATTTGTTTTAAGAATTTACTCTTTTTCCTTTCAATTATTTTCAAACTCACAGAAAAAAAATCGAATTTGATTTAAATACATTAGATGTAAGATTCTGATACCCAAAAAAGTTGGATATGGATTACTATATACTCCAAACTAAAGAAAACACAATTTTTAAAGTATTTTTCTAGAAAGTTTGACCATAAACCAACGACTTGAATCATACGCAACTCAATTGGACTTTCAAGCAACCATAACCACTGAATTGGACTTGACAAATTAATAAATGTACTTTCTCAACATTTGTCAACATTTTTTATTTCAGAAAATAAATTTTCAGCAAAGGCTACCATTCATTAAATGTACATTAAAGTCAAACTTGATGCTACCACTTGATATTATCTATTGTGGTGAATTCGTAAATTTCAAGCGAATTATTACAAATGATGAACCTGCATAAATTACAGAGTGGTGCCCACGTCACTGCTTCTCTTAATCTCCAATCGTACGTTTGATCTGATAGATAAATGAACGGACGACATTGAAAATATAAGTGAGATGAACGGTACTGGAGTCGTTGTGATGGTAGAGCAGAGGAGAGGTTCTCAAGACGAATCCTTCCATTTGGCGACTACCTCCGCGAGGGCCTCGTGGGAAGTCCCACCTACGGCAGCGGCCGCTGTGGCTGCCACCTGGAGTTGCCTCACCCTTTCCCTCGCCGCCCGGCCTTCCTCCCCCTCCATCAACTCGGCCACCGCCGCCGAAATCTCCTCCCTCCGGACGACGCCGTCCTCCCCTGCTTTGACCCTCAGCGCCACCTTCAGCCTGTCCGCCAGCATCAGGGCGTTCATCCGCTGCTCCGCGTACAGCGGCCACGCGATCATGGGCACCTCGTGCACGGCGCTCTCCAACGTCGAGCTCCACCCGCAGTGTGTCAGGAAGCCCCCCACCGCCCGGTGGCTCAGGATCCGGACCTGCGGCGCCCAGAATGACACCACCAACCCCGTTCCCTTCGTCCTCTCCAAGAAGCATTTGGGCAAGTAGCTCTCCGGGTCAGCGTTGCTGCCTCCGGCGGCGCCCTCTTCTGCTGCTGGGCTTTTGACCACCCAGAGGAACCCATGGCCGCTCATCTCCAGCCCGAGAGCCATCTCCTTGATCTGTTCGCGGCTCAACACTCCGAGGCTACCCAAAGAAACATACACCACGGACGCATCTGGTTGTTCGTCCAACCACTTCAAGCACAGCGACTCTTCCGGGCTCCAACTCGACCCCCCATTTTGCACGAGCGGCCCGATCAGGTGGATTGGCGGCTGGCCGGGCTTCTTCTCTTTCAACACCGCTGCCGTCTCCGGCTCCATCTCCTGGAAGCTGTTCACCAGAATCCCTTCGGCTTTCTCGTAACGCTTCAGATGGTGCAACAGCCACGTAAACTCTTCGGTCGTCCAGTCCTTCACCACGATCGGGAGGTCGGCCCAATGCATCGGGAGGCATCCTGGCAGCGTGACGGGGTCAGGAAGCCGCGGCATGGTCTCGTGGAGTGCGGGCAGGTGGAGGGACAAGGACAAGAGGAATAGGTTGGAGGCGAAGAAGATGAAGGGAGGAATGCCGAACTCGCTCGCGAGGTCGAAGGTGTCGGTGCCGAAGAGATCCGCGACGAACGCCACGAGGCGGGCAGTCCGTTTCAGCCCTGAGACGATGCGGCGGAGGGCGGGAAGCGATTCGACTATGGTGAGAGAGATTGTGGCGGTGATGTCCATGCCATCGGGGACGTCAACGGGGGGGAGGGTGACGAAGGCGACGCCGGGCGGGAGAGAGTCAACGAAGACCCGGTGGACGGAGGAGGAGGCGAAGTCGGCGGTGGCGATGAGGGTGACGGAGAAGCCGTGATGGACGGCAAGGCGCCTCGCGAACTCGGCGAGCGGGATCAGGTGGCCCATGCCGGGGCTCGACAGCATGACTACGTGGGGCGAGAGATCGACACCTCCTTCCACTTCCGCTTCCACTTCGACCTCCATTGCTGCTGCTGGCTGTTGATGCTTCTCCAGGCTCTTCTCTTGGCTCGTCATCGTGGAGCCAACACCTCCGTTATTGTTGCGGTTATATGCACCGAATGGACCCAACAACTAAATTGCAATGCACTCACGGCGTGCGCGCAACGCACGGTATCTCGAACGAGACATCTATCTAATTAATTAGCACATTGCACTTTGTAGCTCATTCTATAAGATCATATTGTCTATAAGATCATATATATATATTTATATATATAACGTCACAATTTGAAAATATTGATATTTTAAACATTGCAACTTGCGGCAGTTGTTTTTGACTAACTATCGATTTTTTATGTTGAAGAATGAGCCATAAAGATAACTATATGATCTATTATTATTATTATTACTATTACTATTATTATTATTATTATTATTATTATTATTATTATTATTATGTACTCGGTCAATAAGAGATGAGGATCAAATTTGACTTGGTCGAAGCTGATAAATGGAAAATTATATCTTCTTAACTATCAGTGACATCATTTGGCATAGAATTAGAGGTAGATGGGCATGTTATTATACTAGATGTTGAGGAAGATGATAATGTGAGCAAGTTGAATAAGGTTACAAAAGGCAACATGTTTCCTCACAATTGGGCAACCACATGGAAGCATTTAATCAAATAAAAATATTTTAAATTTAAAAAATATGGACATCAGCTCTGCATGATTAGAATAAAATTAAATCTTTTATTATATAATATATCTAAAAAAATATTATATATATTTTTTTATATGAATCATAAAGAATTTTTTTCTCAGATCCACTGCAGAAAACTCTAAAAATACTCAAAATATTTTTTTATACTTTTTTTCTCGTCACAATATTACCAATGTCTTTATAGAACAAATCCTCACTCACCAATAATATTCTTCCTACTTAGATCCTTAATCCAAATCCTAATCTTAATTCATGAATATTTTAGAATCTAATTAGACTTATCCAAATAATTTAAATATAAATATTTATAAATGTTGATCGTTCATGGTTAATGACGATGGGCACATGCTTCGTTGTTTCTTGCACTGACTCATTTCTTTGGGCGGATAGAAACCATCACAAGCTAAATGATATACGTATCAGCTAAGCTTCTAATTCCTGAGATTACTGTATTCATGTTAGGCAAATTGAGATAAGATGCAGAAACAATTCGTCTTCACTCCAAAAGGACCAACCACATATGCTCTCAGAATCAACAGAGTACAACTCATTTTAAGCTCTACATAGTAGATAGGGAAAAGGTAGAAGAGATGGCAGAGGTGTTCAAGAAAGAGAAGAAGGGAGAAGAAGAGAAAAAGATGCTTGTTTGGGACTGTGGCAGCCCATTGCTTTGAGCTGAGCTCTCTCTGCCACATTCTCGACAGGCATATCAGGGTGCTGCCCTTCTCCAGCAGTTCCCCAAACCTCCCAGATGAGCCTAAGGAGTTTCTGATTGGGAAGGGAGTGTTGGGGAATTGGTGGATGGAGAAGAAAAAGGCCAAGAAGAGGATCAAGGTGATGATGAAGGCCATGTACAGTTTCATTGCTTTCTGGAGAAACTTGTGAGAGCCATCTTTCTTCCAAGTTATGTCTTTCTTTCTTTCCTTGGTTTGCATGTTGGATAAGAGTTGCATGACATTGAATTATTTACCTTTTGGCTGTTTAGAGCTACATTTGTTGAAGATTTGACATAAAGATGTGGATATATATATATATATATATATATATATATATATATATATATATATATATATATATATATATATATATATATATATATATATATGCTACAAAGTGGATAATAAGCTTTAAATTACATCCAAAAAAACATGGATCTTCTTATCGATTGTTTCCTCTCATGATTGAATTAGTAAAAGTTAACCTTTCCAGTGCCATTACAGCTCAAATCGTGATCTTTTCAGGTATCATGATATATTGTACTAGCTCAAGATAGTACAAATATGACAGTGTCTCTTTTTTAAAAAGAATTTTTTTCATGTTCAAGACATAAATTTCTCCTCCAAAATAGATGAATGAAAAGAATAGTTATGAGTGAAGAAAAAAATATATTGAGAATAATAGTAATGGTATTTAATTTTTTCAAACGGTGATCAAATGAACGAGTACAACATCCGAAATAGTACACAGATCAAATGGACGATAGAAAACACGGAACAACGACAACAGCCACCCAAAATCCAATAAGTATTACCTTATTATTATTCGCGATGGTTGGACTGAACCATCGTCACCGTCAAAGACTCATCGGCAAGTATTTGATGAGGACCGCAGTCAACGACTAGTCCACCTTGACTCAGCGGCCACGCACCTCGCCTTTCAACTGCCCCACCAGCTTCGCCAGCGCCGAATGCGACGAGCCCCCCTCTCTGAGCGCCTCCGCCGCTCTCTCCTTCATTGCCGCCGTCCTTTCCCTCAGCTGTTGGCCCCCCTCCGACTCCATCAGCCAGCGAACCTTGGCCTCCACCTCCTCTGCTGACACCAGCTCCCCCTCATATCCGTCCATCGCCACCGCCAGTCGCATCTCCTCCGTCAGGAACACCTTGTTCATCTTCTGCTCTGCGTACAGTGGCCACCCCACCATCGGCACCTCGGCGACGATCGCCTCCAGCACCGAGTTCCACCCGCAGTGGGTCACGAACCCCCCCACCGAATCATGGCTCAGCACCTCAACCTGCGGCGCCCATGACTTCACCACCAGACCCCTCTCGCTTGTCCGCTCCAGGAAACCTTCCGGCAGCAGCGCGTCGAGGTCCGGCTCCAGCGGCCGCTCGTAACGCTTCGCCGGGTCGTTACTCGGCGGGCTCCGCACCACCCACAGGAACCTCTGCCTGCTTCGCTCGAGCCCCGCGGCGATCTCCTTCAGCTGCGCGGCTGTGAACAAGCCCAGGCTACCGAAGCAAAGGAAGACCACGCTGTTTCGGGGCTGAGCGTCGAGCCACTCGAAGCACTCCGCCCTGTTGGCCTTCTCCCTCCCGTCCGACGTGATCAGAGGTCCGATGGAGTAGATGGGAGGAGTCGCCCGGCCGTCCGTGACGCAGCGACCAGCGGCGATGGCTTCGAGCGCCCGCGGCTCGAGCGCGTCGAACGTGTTGACGATGATGCCGTGGGCGCCCGGAAAGCGGGAGCAGGCGTCGAGGAACCCCTTGTAGGCCTCGTCCTCGCGGTCCAGCATTGGGAGCGGCATGTGGTCAGCGGGCAATGGCGGGATCCCGGGGACCAGCAGCGGGGCGCTGCCGAGCTCCCTGAAGCTCTTGACTGTGGTGGAGTGCAACGTCGGGATGTAGAAGAAAGTGGCGAGGGCGCTAGCGCCGGAGGTAAAGAAGGCGTAGCAGGGGATGCAGAGCTCAGCGGCAACGTCGAGGGCGAAGCTGCAGAACAAGTCGACGACGATGGCTCTGGGGGCGGTGTCGCGGAGGAAGTTGAGGAGATTTGCGTTGGAGAGGCGGAGGAGGTCGAAGGCGAGGGCCTCGTGGTTGGGGGAGGGGTTGGGGGGGAGGGCGACGGGGGGAAGGCGGTGGAAGGTAATGGAGGGGTTGGCGGCGGAGGCTCGGGAAATGAAGGCCGCGGTGGAGCCGGTGTTGTAAGGTGGGTCGACGGTGACGACGGCGACGGCCATTCCGTGGAGGACGAAGAGCTTTCCGAGCTCCATCATGGACACCAGGTGGCCCATCCCCGGCGACGGGTACAGCACCACTGCTCCCCGCTTCCTCTCTTCCGCAGCAAACATATCCCCTCTCTCTCTCTCTCTCTTTACCAAAGCGACATCGTCGAATTATATGAGGCCACATTTCTACCGACCGGTGGTGGAAATGGCTCCGTTGTCTAATTGGCGATTTTGCCTGAACCCCGATGAATGTGGACGTGTTTGGGAAGGTGTGCACGACGTGTCAGTAAGAGGCGAACCGACCGCTGTGGTTGCACCGTATAGATGGATGAGAGAAGCACTTACCTCATCTTCACACGATGATCGCATGTGCGTTCAGAAATCGGACGAGTTCGAGTACACAAGTAATTACTGTTGAATTTAATATATATTTCTCAAAAATAAAATTAAGATTAGAAAAAAGAAACGCTAACAATAATTGATGCCTCAGACCAATAATTGATGCCTCTTTTTGTCTGTGTGTGTGTGTGTGTCAGTGGCAATGGATGACAGTACATGAAACATTATATTATGTGGTGGGGGTGAAGATATATATTACTTGTTAGATGGAAGAATGATTTGAATCAGAAAGTTTCTAGATGTTGCATGGCTAGATTTGTCTCTTTATCTTGGAAGTGAGATATAAGGCTGCAAATATGCATGATAGGAATAAGAAAATTGCATTTGCTAATATGATAAAAAATAATAGTGCAAGAAAAAATTTATAAAAAATTAAAATAAAAAAATATTATTTATTATAACAAAAGATATAATTATAAACTTTATCCTCTTTGACAAGATAATATCAAACTTTATTCTCTTCTTTTATTATATGTAAGATAATCACAAATTAATTTTTCATTTTTTAAGGTATAAAAAATATATTTAAAATAAGATAGAAAACTTATGCTCTCCCCATTTTATATCAGAGAAATTTGTTTTGAAAATCTCTTCTTATCTCGTTTTTCATGCAAGTGATATATTGGAAGTACAGTATTTTTATTTCTATCTCAAATGTATCTCGAACAATTTTACATACATACAATTGGATCACATTAAAATGATCAAGACGTTAATGATATTTTTTTTAACACCGTTAAGATTTCATGATTATGCTCTAACCTTTTAAGGTATAACAATAAGATATGCAGATTGATCGGTCAAATTGGAAAAACTTAGCTATATCAATAAAATTATTCAAGATTAACATAATACGATGAAATAATTTACTAATTTAAATAAAAAAACATATTGTAAAAAACAATATGTCTCCTACTCGTATAAAAAACCATATTGCAAAAAAACAAGTTTTTATAGATGAAAGGAAGGCTTTTGCATGTTCCTCGGATTCCATTGGAAGCTGAAGTATATGCGCGATTGGTTTGTATATATCCTATTTATTTTCCAGATTATGATCATCTCATTTTCCAACATTCCTCCCATAAACTCTCACTTTTCCTCCAAAACATTGTGCATCTCAAAAAATGACAATTGACACGTAGTTCACCTACTCACGAATCCGCCATCCAACCCTGTTCATTCTGTTTCGTTCTTTTCGTCTGAATTGGAAAATAAATATTAATTGTTTTCTTTATAAAAATAAATCTGTTCGTCTGATTTATTTCTTTCTAAAAATAAATATTAATTATATCCTAAAATATATTAATTATCAATCCTCCACCCAAATTTATTTTGTTTTCTAAAAATAAATATTATATTAAGTTCATTCTACTCCATTCATAACTTAGATTCTTAATCCAAATCCAAATCTTAATTCACCAAGATTAATTATAATTTATCCAAGTAATTTAAATCTAATTATTTATAAATGTTAATCGTGTTTGTTTAATTATTCTGGGCTCATATTTTTTGCACCCACTCGTTTCTTTAGGAGATAGAAACCATCACAAGCTAAATGATGTATATAAATCACCTGCGAAGATTCTAATTATGGATATTACGGTATTCACGTTATGCAACCAATAAAAAAATTTAATCTAATTGAGTGAGATATAGAAGCAATTTGTCTTTACTCCTCGGAACCATCATAGTTGATAGGGATGATTTTGACCCATGTTAGATCATATACCCATTGAGGTCGACATCTAAGTAGGACTCTAGGTTACCATCTTACCTTATCAAGATCAAAGAATGATCATACAATTCACCTAATCTTATCACAAACGAATTATTAAGAAGACTCTCGGATCGGATATAAAAGAACTCATCAGCTCATACTAAAGGGCGGAACTCTCGATACACTAACCTAATCACGTAGTTTACACTATTATCTTTTCCTCATCGCTGACTTAAGCATTAGAGGAGCATGTCGGGCAACTCTCGATATCGGTCATGCAGGATTATAGATGATCAGGAGGTGATCCCGTTGTTAGGACGTAACTACGTTAAGATAAACCATCTCTCGGGGACATTTGAACGATTCAAACTCAAGAGAAAACCTTGCAGTCAAAAAGATCCTAGACTACCTACCCAATAATCCCAAATCAGGTCATCACTGGTACGAACGCTTATGATCGGGTTGCCCATACAATCTCACCTCACAAAATCTCTATGTCAGTCGATTCATCAGCCGATCAAAGAGTACAACTCGTTTTGAGTTCTACATAGAGAGAGAAAAAGTAGAAGTCACAACGAAAGATGAGGAATAGAAAAGGGAGAAAATGATGCTTGTTTGGGACTGTGGAAGCCCATTGTATTGTATGACTCCTTTGATCTGAGCTCCCTTTGCCACATCCTTGACAGGCATGTCATGGTGCTGCCCTTCTCCAGCAGCTCCCCAAACCTCTCAGATGAGCCAAGGAGTTTCTGATTGGGAAGGGAGTTTTGGGGAATGGGTGGATGGAGAAGAAAAAGGCCAAGAAGAGGATCAAGGTGAAGATGAAGGCCATGTGCAGTGACATTGCTTTCTGGAGAAACTTGTGAGAGCTATCTGTGTTCCAAGTGATTTCTCTCTTCCTTTCCTTTGGTTTGCATGTTGGATAAGAGTTGCATGACATTAAATTATTTCCCTTTTGGCTGTTTAGAGCTACATTTGTTGAAGATTTGGCATAAAGATGTGGATCTATATATATGCTACAAAGTGGATAAAATATGCTTTAAATTACATCAAAAAAACATGGATTCTCTTCCCGATTGTTTCCTCTCATGATTGAATTAGTAAAAATTTACCTTTCCAGTGCCATTACAGCTCAAATTGGACATTTTCAGGAATTATGATAAGTTCAAGACGGTACAATATGATTATATCACTCATTTAAAAATATTTTTTTAAAGTTTGATAGGACATATTCTGATATTACTCTCACAACAACGATCGGTAGTTACATCGGTGACAACGTGGATTCTCAAGACTGATATGATACATTACGTTGATGCGATACTTCAAACTTGGATGGGACGATCGTTTGTTCCCGCGTTGTCCGAGGTCGTACAAGATAGTATAGCATAGTACAGAGTTGCTCCAGAAAGTTGGGAATGGTGTCACACGGCGTCGATCCGTACATGTCGATCAGGACTCGTAGAGAAGGTATGAGTCGGTTACCCGAGGAGTCGATAGTTATTAACAGATCATTAACAAACCATGTACAAGCCAGAAGGTGAGACTTTGAATACTCAAACTCCCTCGAACACCACTCAACATTGACTTGGGCTTCAGATGAGTTGAGTCGGAAAATCCCATTCTCAACTTCGGCTTGTGTGCAGGAACTTAACGAGGAAGGAGCAACAACTTGGTAGGAGAGGAAGCGCAACTCCTTGCTCTATCTCGGAACTATTTTGGTGACGAAGCCCGGACCAAACCTAACATGCCTCCATTTGAGTAATCAAATAGGCGATCTTGTGCATTTAAGATTTAACCAAGTTATGCTGATCCATTGGCCACATCCTGAGGTTCCCTAACAATGCTGAAGACATATATTTCTCCTCTAAAATAGATGAATGAAAGAATAATTGTGAGTGCAGAAAAAAAAAATATATTGAGAATAATAGGAATGGTATTTAATTTTTTCAAACGGTGACCAAATGAACAAGTACAACTTCAGAACTAGTCCACAGATCAAATGGACGATAAAAAACACGGAACATCGACAACAGCCACCCAAAATCCAACGACTATTACCACATTATTATTCATAATGGTTGGACTGAACTATCGTCACCGTCAATGACTCATCGGCACATATTTGATCAGGACGGCGGTCGACGCCAGTCCACCTGGACTCAGCGGCCACGCACGTCGCCTTTCAACTGCTCCACCAGCTTCGCCAGCGCCGAATGCGACGAGCCGCCTTCTTTGACCGCCTCCACTGCTCTCTCCTTCATCGCCGCCGTCCTTGCCCTCAGCTGCCGGCCGGCCTCCGACTCCATCAGCCAGCGAACCTTGGCCTCCACCTCCTCTGCTGACACCAGTTCCCCCTCGTATCCGTCCATCGCCACAGCCAGCCGCATCTCCTCCGTCAGGAACACCTTGTTCATCTTCTGCTCTGCGTACAGTGGCCACCCCACCATCGGCACCTCGGCGACGATCGCCTCCAGCACCGAGTTCCACCCGCAATGGGTCACGAAACCCCCCACCGAATCGTGGCTCAGCACTTCCACCTGTGGCGCCCATGACTTCACCACCAGACCCCTCTCCCTTGTCCGCTCTAGGAAACCTTCCGGCAGCAACGCGTCCAGGTCCGGCTCCGGCGGCCGCTCGTAACGCTTCGCCGGGTCGTTACTCGGCGGGCTCCGCACCACCCAAAGGAACCTCTGCCCGCTTCGCTCGAGACCCAGGGCGATGTCCTTCAGCTGCTCGGCTGTGAACAATCCCAGGATGCCGAAGTAAACGAAGACCACGCTGTGTCGGGGCTGAACGTCGAGCCACTCGAAGCACTCCGCCCTGTTGGCCTTCTCCCTCCAATCCGACGTGATCATAGGTCCGATGGAGTAGATGGGAGGAGTCGCCCGGCCGTCCGTGACGCAGCGGCCAGCGGCGATGGCTTCGAGCGCCCGCGGCTCGAGCGCGTCGAACGTGTTGACGATGATGCCGTGGGCGTCCGGCCAGCGGGAGAAGACGTGGAGGAACCACTCGTAGGCCTCGTCCTCGCGGTCCAGCAATGGGAGCGGCATGTGATCGGCTGGCAATGGCGGGATCCCGGGGACCATCTGCTGGGCGCTGCCGAGCTCCCTGAAGCTCTTGACTGTGGTGGAGTGCAACGTAGGGATGTAGAAGAAAGTGGCGAGGACGCTAGCGCCGGAGTTAAAGAAGGTGTAGCAGGGGATGCAGAGCTCAGCTGCGACGTCGAGGACGAAGCTGCAGAACATGTCGACGACGATGGCTCGGGGGGCGGCGTCGCGGAGGAAGTTGAGGAGATTTAAGTTGGAGATGCGGAGGAGGTCGAAGGCGAGGGCCTCGTGGTTGGGGGGGAGGCGGTGGAAGGTAATGGAGGGGTTGGCAGCGGAGGCGCGGGCAATGAAGGCCGCTGTGGAGCCGGTGTTATAAGTTGGGTCGACAGTGACGACGGTGACGGCCATGCCGTGCAGGACGAAGAGCTTACCGAGCTCCACCATGGACACCAGGTGGCCCATCCCCGGCGACGGGTACAGCACCACTCCTCCCCGCTTCCTCTCTTCCGCAGCAAACATATCCTCTCTCTCTCTCTTCCTCTCGCACTCTCTCTCTCTCTCTCTCTCTCTCTCTCTCTCTGTGGTCCGAAGCGACATCTTCGAATTATATAAGGCCACTTTTATAGCACAGGGTGGCGACACCGACCGCAGTGGTAAATACTGCGTTCGAGTGCAGAGGTAAATACTGCTACTTGATTTGAAGTCGATCACACCCACATCATTCAATCACCTATCAGTCAACTCGTGGCCACGTCAGCGAAGATCATCGAGTTCGTCGTGGCCTGTGGTGATGACAACGAAAATAGGAAGCAACATTGACCGAAGATAAATATTACTTGGTTGATGGAAGAACGATTTGGATCTCGAAGTTTCTAGATGTTGCGTGGATTATTTATGTGGTGGGGACGAAGATAAATATTACTTGGTTGATGGAAGAATGATTTACATCTCAAAGTTTCTAGATGTTGAGTGGGTAGATTTGTCTCTTTAACTTGGAAGTGAGATATAAGGTTAGTCAACATGTGATTGCCATATAAGATCTAAATCATCCGTCAACTTCATAAAATCTAAGGAAACATAAAAAATATAATCATAAATTTTGTTATTATTTTTAACGATAAAGACAATCTAAAACTTTTTTTTATGACAAAAAAGATGATTATAAATTTTATTCTTATCTTTAAGGTATAAAATATATTTTTTAAACAAGAAAAAAAAAGGCTCTCGCTCTTTCCTTTTTGAAACTATTCTAACCCATATCTAGGAATCTCAAATTACTAACTTATACATTGGAGAGATCAAGTTGAAAAATCTGTTTTGATCTAGTCTTCGTGTATGTGATACCTCGAAAATATAATATTTTTATCTCGAGAGCTTATAATTTCCACATTGGAGGGAGCACGGTATTTTTACCTCGGAAATATTTCGAACATTCCGGTATATATGAGTCTGAACCACATCAGATTAATCAAGATATTAACAATATTTTTAACTAACACTCGTTAAAGTCTTTTAGGATTATGCCCTAACCCTTTTTAATGTAAGATATGTGGATTGATCGATCAAATTATAAAAACTCAATTATATCAATCAAATTATTAAAAATTAACTTAATGATGTGGAACAATTCAACAATTTAAATATAAAAAATAAGTTTATTAAAATTATATATTTAACTCAATATATGCCATTTGATTCTTTTGATCATTAACAATATGAAACTATTCTTTTAATCCTCCTTCCACTTTCATATCTTACATAAAAATTCTCCTAACAACGGTGAAGATAAGACCAGTCACTAAAGGGAAATCTCTAAATTGACAGCCACACGACAGCTAAACATAGCTAAGTCGAATCATATACAATTGCGAGATGATGATGACGAGCCCTTTTACCTTCCAACAAATATAACTTTCAATCTTATGCCACATATCATGTGCTTTAGATCAATTCTTCGCACCTTAGATCTTTATTAACAAAACAAATTTTTTATACTTTAGATTGTCTGTTGTCTCCCACGCCATATAAAAAGACATATTGCAAAACGCAAGTTAGTATAGATTAAGGGAATCATGTTCCTCTGATTCCTTTGGAAGCTAAAGCATATGCGCGATTGGTTTGTGTATATCCTATTTGTTTTCAAGCGCGTAATCATCTTATTTTCCAACATTCTTCCCATAAACCCTCATTTTTCCTTCGAAACATTATGCATCTCAACGAAATGACAATTGACTTCACCTAATCTGTCATCCAACGCCGTTCACTTTATCCTTTGTTTTCGTTTGATTTGGAAAATAATATTAATTTTTTTCTTTGTAAAAATAAATCTGTTCGTCTGATTTATTTCTTTCTAAAAAATAAATATTAATTATTTCCTAAAAATATTAATAATCAATCATCCATCCAAATTTATTTTGCTTTCTAAAAATAAATATTATATTAAGTTCATTCTACTCCGTTCATAAACATTAAATATTTTCTTTCGAAATTCTATTTATTTATCGAGAAATATATATAAATTATTGTTTCTTAATAATTAATAATAAATATTAATTATTTGAAAAAATATTTTCTAAATCCATGACACTAATATCATTATTGATCATTCGATTTTACATTGTTAATAAAGCGTTGTTCAAGAGATTATCATTGTGTTCGTTCATTCATCATTAATTATATTTTTAATATAAATTTTATCAAAATTATGAATATATTAAATTAATAGATATATTGTAAGGATACCATACGATTTAGATAAAAAAAAATTATTTATTGACATTATTCGAATGAGTTAATATGAAGATTCCACCCCGTCGCGTCCGGCACCGACCCCTTTGGCATGGGATCTCTCGACGTTCCCATCGTGGTTGGCGTCCTCCACAGGCGGCGCACCCCGCGATCCGGATTTGCCCGCACGCAAACTCTCTCTCTCTCTCCTTCCTTCTATATATATGTAGACGAGCCAAAGAAGGCTGACCTCGCCTCGTCTTCATAGGCTTCTGCTTCGGTGTGTGTCTAAATCCTTGCAAGGAGCGATGTCGAGTTTGATAGACAAGGCGAAGGAGTTCGTGGCAGAGAAGATAGCGAAGATGCCGAAGCCGGAGGCCTCCCTCGAGAGCTTGTCCATAAAGAGCTTCACCCGCGACTCCATCCTGTTCCACAGCGAAGTCGCCGTCCTCAACCCCTACTCCCACTCCATCCCCATCTGCCAGCTCTCCTACGCCCTCAAGAGCGCCGGCAGGTTGCCGTCTCTTCCTTCCTTTCCTACTCTTTCTTCCTCCAACTTTTGGCGTTTCTTCTTCACGATGATGGTGTATCTTTGTAGGGAGGTGGCGTCGGGGACGATGCCGGACCCGGGGTCGCTGACGGCGAGCGCAGAGACGAAGCTGGAGGTCTCGCTGAAGGTCCCCTACGACTTCTTGATAAGCTTGATGAGAGACATCGGCCGCGACTGGGACATCGACTATGAGATGCAGGTGGGGTTGACCATCGACCTCCCTATCATCGGCGACTTCACCATCCCGCTCTCCACCAAGGGCGAGATCAAGCTGCCCACCCTCTCTGATCTCTTCTGCGGCGGCGGCGGCGGCGGAGATGATTAAGCAAGCTTCCATCTTTTGTGTGTTCCATTTGGTCAATGAGATTAAGATAATGGAAGTCAACGCTAAAAAAGTGTTGTTTTTAGGTCACTTGTATCCGATATGAATCGGATGGTGAAAGACTATGTTTATAATTCATGTTATTTCAGCGTATTTTGAATGAATATTAAATTCGAATCTGATTTGGATGAAATATTTTGATATTTTATCAATCAATTAACTTGATTTCATCAATCAACCGATATGTGCTCTGCGTAACTTGAAAAATATCGAATTTTTCATTATATAAGAAAAATAAAATATAAATAATCATTCTCTTTTGAACTAATCCAAAATAAAGTCTCAAAAATCATTATATATTTTTTCAGATAAATCATGAAGAATTTTTCTCTCAATCTTCTTTAGATCTACTGCAGAAAACTCCAAGAATATATTAATTATTTGTTTTACTTTTTTACTCTCATCACAATATTGAGAATGTATTAATTAGAGCAAATCCTAATTCATCAATAACCATTCTCCCAACTTAGATTCTTAATCCAAATCTTAATCTTAATTCACCAAGATTAATTATAACTTATCCAAGTAATTTAAATCTAATTATTTATAAATGTTGATCATTTATGCTTAATGATGCTGGTCTCATCTTTCTTGTACCGACTCATTTCTTTGGGAGATAGAAACTGTCTCAATATGGAGTTTATATACATGATAAAAGATGTATGTAAATCACCTGCAAGATTCTAATTACGGAGATTAGGATATTCAAGTCGAGCAACCAATAAAAAATTTAATACGATTGAGTGAAAATATATAAGTAATTTGTCTTCGCTCCTTACTATAGAATCATCCAATTTAACCTCATATGTTCTCAGAACCATCATAGTTGATATGGACGATTTTGCTCCATGTAAGCTCATATGCTCATCGAGGTCGATATCTAAGCAGGACTCCACATTCTCACATTACCTTATCAACATCGGAGAATGATAATGTAGTTCACCTAATATTATCTCAAACTTATCAGTAAGAAGGCTCTGTGATCAAGTATAAAAAGAATCCATCAGCTCGCGTTGATAACATTTGTTTACACTACACACTAACCTAATCGCGTTAGTGTGCAATGTGGGGGGGGGTGTGGGGAACTCTCGACACACTAATCTAACTGCATAGTTTACATTACTTCTTTTCCTTTTCGTTAACTTAAACATCGAAGGGGTGTGTCGGACTCGTGACGTTGTCATATCATGCAGGATCATTGGCTGTCAAGAGACAACCCCATTGTTAGGATGTAACCACATAAACACGAGACAAACTATCTCTCGGGGACATTCGAACGATCCGATCTCGAGAAAAAAACTTTGCATCCAGAAAGATCATAAATTGCGTACCCAATCATCCCGAACCAGGTCCTCATCTATAAGACCGTTTCCAATCGAATTGTCTATTCGATCCTACCTTTCCAATTCTCTCACGTCAATCAGGAAAAGATATCGTGGCGACTCAATCAGTCGACCAAAAGAGGATAATTCGTTTTGAGCTATATAGAGAGAGAGAAAAAGTAAAGAAAAGCAGAAGTTGCTTGTTTGGGACTGTAGAAGCCCATTGTATTGTATGACTCCTTTGAGCTGAGCTCCCTTTGCCACATCCTTGACAGGCATGTCATGGTGCTGCCCTTCTCCAGCAGCTCCCAAATCTCTCAGACGAGCCTAGGGAGTTCAGCTCAAAGGGTGGATGGAGAAGAAGGCCATGAAGAAGATCGAGATGGTGATGAAGACCATGTACAGTGCCATTGCTTTATGGAGAAACTTGTGAGTGTCATCTCTCTTCCATGTTTTGTCACTCTTTCTTTCCTTTGGTTTGCATGTTGGATAAGAGTTGCATGACATTAAATTATTTCCCTTTTGGCTGTTCAGAGCTACATTTGTTGAAGATTCGACATAAAGATGTCGATTTATACATACGCTACAAAGTGGATAATATGCTTTAAATGACATCCAAAAAACATGGATTCTCTTTCCGATTGTTTGCTCTCATGATGGAATCAGTCAAAACTTACGAAGAACAGAAAACCTTTCCTGTCCCATTGCAGCTCAAAATGTACCCTTTCCAGGCATTACGATACATCTTTTCTGCTCCATTGAAACTTAAGACAGCACAATATATGACTCACTTCTTAGAAATATATTAGGTTGGGTCTGAATGATTCACGATTGGGCGTGTCAAAGTTTCTAATTATAATAGCTTAGGTGGTTGGATTAAGATTTACTATAATTATAATGGTTCTTGCAACGGTACCAATACGCTTTTCTAGGGATCAGAAGTGCGAAGGCTGAGGAGATGCGATCAGAACCGTCAGATCGAACGGTGGACGGTGTTTCGTTTTCTGATGTCGCCGTTTCTTCTTTGGCATAGCATGAACGATGGGTAATCGGCTGTTGCCTCCAGAGCAGCAGACACCCAGTACGGGTGTAATGTGCCGAGCGCGGCACTGCGTCTACTTTGGTCAGGAATCATGGTCCATTGGATTGTGTATGGAATAATTGCACGCTGTCTGAATACCGACAGGTTCCGCAACTTCATACGAAGGACCACAACTTCAGAACCGGTACACAGATCAAATGGACAACAGTAAACACGGAACAACGACAACAGCCACCCAAAATCCAATGACTATTACCACATTATTATTCGCTGCGGTAGGACTGAACCCATTGTCACCGTCAAAGACAACGGCAAGTATTTGACGACGACCGAGGTCCACCTTTACTCAGCTGCCACACACGTCGCCTTTCAATTGGCCCACCAACTTCGCCAGCGCCGAATGCGACGAGCCGCCTTCTCTGAGCGCCTGCGCCGCTCTCTCCTTCATTGCCGCCGTCCTTTCCCTCAGCTGTCGGCCCCCCTCCGACTCCATCAGCCAACGAACCTTGGCCTCCACCTCCTCTGCGGACACCATCTCCCCCTCGTATCCGTCCATCGCCACCGCCAGCCGCATCTCCTCCGTCAGGAACACCTTGTTCATCTTCTGCTCTGCGTACAGTGGCCACCCCACCATCGGCACCTCGGCGACGATCGCCTCCAGCACCGAGTTCCACCCGCAGTGGGTCACGAACCCCCCCACCGAATCGTGGCTCAGCACCTCAACCTGCGGCGCCCATGACTTCACCACCAGACCCCTCTCCCTTGTCCGCTCCAGGAAACCTTCCGGCAGTAGCGCGTCCAGGTCCGGCTCCGGCGGCCTCTCGTAACGCTTCGCCGGGTCGTTACTCGGCGGGCTCCGCACCACCCACAGGAACCTCTGCCCGCTTCGCTCCAGACCCGCGGCGATCTCCTTCAGCTGCGCGGCTGTGAACAAGCCCAGGCTGCCGAAGCAAAGGAAGACCACGCTGTGTCGGGGCTGAACGTCGAGCCACTCGAAGCACTCCGCCCTGTTGGCCTTCTCCCTCCCGTCCGACTTGATCAGAGGTCCGATGGAGTAGATGGGAGGAGTCGCCCGGCCGTCCGTGACGCAGCGGCCAGCGGCGATGGCTTCGAGCGCCCGCGGCTCGAGCGCGTCGAACGTGTTGACGATGATGCCATGGGCGTCCGGCAAGCGGGAGCAGACGTGGAGGAACCCCTTGTAGGCCTCGTCCTCGCGGTCCATCATTGGGAGCAGCATGTGGTCGGCGGGCAATGGAGGGATCCCGGGGACCAGCTGCGGGGCGCTGCCGAGCTCCCTGAAGCTCTTGACTGTGGTGCAGTGCAACGTCGGGATGTAGAAGAAAGTGGCGAGGACGCTAGCGCCGGAGGTAAAGAAGGTGTAGCAGGGGATGCAGAACTCAGCTGCGACGTCGAGGGCCAAGCTGCAGAACATGTCGACGACGATGGCTCTGGGGGCGGCGTCGCGGAGGAAGTTGAGGAGATTTGCGTTGGAGAGGCGGAGGAGGTCGAAGGCGAGGGCCTCTTGGTGGGGGGAGGGGTTGGGGGGGAGGGCGACGGAGGGGAGGCGGTGGAAGGTGATGGAGGGATTGGCGGCGGAGGCGCGGGCAACGAAGGCCGCGGTGGAGCCGGTGTTGTAAGGTGGGTCGACGGTGACGACGGTGACGGCCATGCCGTGCAGGACGAAGAGCTTACCGAGCTCCACCATGGACACCAGGTGGCCCATCCCCGGCGACGGGTACAGCACCACTCCTCCCCGCTTCCTCTCTTCCGCAGGAAACATGTCCTCTCTCTCTCCCTCTCGCTCTCGCTCTCTCTCTCTCTGGTCCGAAGCGACATCTTCGAATTATATGAGGCCACTTTTATACCAACGGGTGGTGGAAATGACTCAGTTGATGAATATGGTCGTGTGGGAAAGAGCGACACCGACCGTCGTGGTTTCACCGTCGAGGTGGATGACAGAAGCGCTTACCTCATCTTCACATATGCCTTAAGAAATCGGACTCCGGACGAGTTCGAGCACAGAGGTCAATACTGCCACTTGATTTTGAGTTCCATCACATCCACATGATTCAATCACCTATCAGTCAACACTGGGCCACATAAAAGAAGATGTCATCGAGTTCGTCGTCGCCTATGGTGATGACAACGATAATTGGAATAAACATTGACCGATGAATCAAATAATGGCACATCGATCATATTTAACATGAGAAATATTTTATCAATTATTTATTTAGAATAAAAGTAAAATATATTTATATAAAAATTCAAATTAATATTTTAAAAAATAAATTTGTGTGTGTGTATGTCGGTGGCAAAGGATCATTTTGTGAGGAGTCAAACAGTGCGGAGAACAAATGTGATAAGAATGAATGATGGAAATAATGGAAATACATGAAACATTGCATTATGTGGTGGGGGCTTAGATAAATATTACTTGTTGATGGAAGAATGATTTGGATCTCAAAGTTTCTAGATGTTGCGTGGGTAGATTTGTCTCTTTAAACTTGGAGGTGAGATATAAAGCTGCAAATATGCATGATATGATTAAGACAATTGCATTTGCAATGACATATGATAGGAAATAGTGCAAGAAGATATTTATAGATAAATTATTTTTTACAAGAAATCTATCGTCAATCGATACAGGATCGTCATATGAGATCTAAGTCATTAGCCTACTTGATAAAGATTTAAGAAAACATAAGAAATGTAATCATAAATTTTATTATTATCTTTAACAAGCAAGAAAACTCATTTTTCTTCTTCTACGACAACAAATATAATCACAAATTTTATTTAAATCTTTAAGATATAAAGATATATTTTAAGCAGACTGTAGCTCTCTCCTTTTTGAAACTACTCTTCACATTTAGGAATCTTGGATTACTAACGTATACATTGGAGGAATCAAGTACCTATCTCGATCTCGTCTTCATGCATGTGATACCTCATAAACATGATATTTTTATCTCGAGATCATAGAATTTTCACCATGGGAGCATTGTATTTTTACCTTAGAGATGTCTCGGACATTCATACGTATATGAGTCCGAACCACATCGGGCTGATTCAGACGTCAATAATATTTTCTCCTAACACTCATTAAAATCTTTTAGGATTATGCTATAGTCGTTTAATATAAGGTATGTTGATAGATCAATCGATAATCAAATTATAAAAACTCAACTATATCAATCAAACTATTTAAAATTAACATAATTATGTAGAACAATTCAATAATTTAAATATAAAAAATAAGTGTATTAAATTTATATATTAAACTCAATATATGCCATTTGATTCTTTCGATCATTAACAATATGAAACTATTCTTTTGATCCTCCTTCCACTTTCATATTGTACACAAAAATTCTCTTAACAACAATGAAGATAAGACCCGACACTAAAGGGAAATCCCTAAATTGACAGCCATACGATAGCTAAACATAGCTAAGTCGATTCATAAACAAATGCGAGATGATGATGACGAGCCCTTTTACCTTCCAATGAATATAACTTTCATCTTATGCCACATATCATGTGCTTTAGATCAATTCTTTGCACCTTAGATCTTTATTAACAAAACAATTTTTTTATACTTTAGATTGTTCGTTGTCTCCCACTCCATATAGAAAGACAGATTGCAAAAAGCAAGTTAGTATAGATTAAGGGAATCCATTTACCTGTTCCTCTGATTCCATTGGAAGCTAAAGCATATGCTCGATTGGTTTGTGTATATCTATTTATTTTTCAGAGCGTAATCATCTTATTTTCCAACATTCTTCCCATAAACTCTCATTTTTCCTCCAAATCATTGTGGATCTCAACCAAATAACAATTGACACGTAGATCACCTAATCACGAATCCGCCATCCAACGCCATTCATTCTATCCTTTCTTTTCTCTTCTGATTTGGAAAATACTATTAATTTTTTTCTTTGTAAAATTAAATCTGTTCGTCTGATTTATTTCTTTCTAAAAACTAAATATTAATTATTTCTTAAAAATATTAAATATCAATCATTCATCCAAATTTATTTTTCATTCTAAAAATGAATATTATATTAAGTTCATTCTACTCCGTTCATAAACATTAAATATTTTCTTTCGAAATTCTATTTATTTATCGAGAAATATATATAAATTATTTTTTCTTAATAATTAATAATAAATATTAATTATTTGAAAAAAAATATTTTCTAAATCCATGACACTAATATCATTATTGATCATTCGATTTTACATTGTCAATAAAGCGTTGTTCAAGAGATTATCATTGTGTTCGTTCATTCATCATTAATTATTTTTTAAATATATTTTTATCAAAATTATGAATATATTAAATTAATAGATATATCGTAAGGATATCATACGATTTAGATAAAAAAAAATTATTTATTGACATTATTCGAATGAGTTAATATGAAGATTCCACCCCGTCGCGTCCGGCACCGACCCCTTTGGCATGGGATCTCTCGACGTTCCCATCGTGGTTGGCGTCCTCCACAGGCGGCGCACCCCGCGATCCGGATTTGCCCGCACGCAAACTCTCTCTCTCTCTCCTTCCTTCTATATATATGTAGACGAGCCAAAGAAGGCTGACCTCGCCTCGTCTTCATAGGCTTCTGCTTCGGTGTGTGTCTAAATCCTTGCAAGGAGCGATGTCGAGTTTGATAGACAAGGCGAAGGAGTTCGTGGCAGAGAAGATAGCGAAGATGCCGAAGCCGGAGGCCTCCCTCGAGAGCTTGTCCATAAAGAGCTTCACCCGCGACTCCATCCTGTTCCACAGCGAAGTCGCCGTCCTCAACCCCTACTCCCACTCCATCCCCATCTGCCAGCTCTCCTACGCTCTCAAGAGCGCCGGCAGGTTGCCGTCTCTTCCTTCCTTTCCTACTCTTTCTTCCTCCAACTTTTGGCGTTTCTTCTTCACGATGATGGTGTATCTTTGTAGGGAGGTGGCGTCGGGGACGATGCCGGACCCGGGGTCGCTGACGGCGAGCGCGGAGACGAAGCTGGAGGTCTCGGTGAAGGTCCCCTACGACTTCCTGATAAGCTTGATGAGAGACATCGGCCGCGACTGGGACATCGACTATGAGATGCAGGTGGGGTTGACCATCGACCTCCCTATCATCGGCGACTTCACCATCCCGCTCTCTACCAAGGGCGAGATCAAGCTGCCCACCCTCTCCGACCTCTTCGGCGGCGGCGGCGGCGGCGGAGATGATTAAGCAAGCTTCCATCTTTTGTGTGTTCCGTTTGGTTAATGTGATTAAGAAAATGGAAGTCAACGCTAAAAAAGTGTTGTTTTTAGGTCACTTGTATCCGATATGAATCGGATGGTGAAAGACTATATTTATAATTCATGTTATTGCAGCCTATTTGGAATGAATATTAATTTCGAATCTGATTTGGATGAAATATTTTGATATTTTATCAATCAACTAACTTCCCACATTATTATATTATTCTTTTATGTATTATGTATTGTTGTTAGTATCAATTTTGATTGTGATTATTATTGACTATGATGGAGAAAAGTGCACCTTTAATACATAACATTGTGAAAGACTATATTTTGATTATGTCCAACAAAACTACTCCGATGCTAAATTAAGTGTTTAATCCCATCAAACGAAGAAGAATGGTAGAGAAAAGTGAGACTTTAGTGGTGATGATGAGCAACAACTCAATGTAAATTATTGACAGACAGCATATCAATTACCCTACAAATAAATTCGCTAGATTTAAGATTTGGTTTGCTTCTAAGTTCTTACATAGCATTAAACAATGAGAAAGAAAGAAAGACAAGTTTGGAAGACAAAAGTTGTTCTTGAAACAACTCAAACAACATGTTTTAGTTTCCAAGTCTAACATGATATGCATCTCATCCTGTCATCATATCAAAATTGAACCATGCAACTGTCATATAGCATCACACATGAGAGGAAGGAAGACAAAAAGTTGTTCTTAGATCACTTGATATAACTAAAGCAACATGTTTGTCTTAGTATCCTAGTAGTTTTTTTTATTCATATGGGATTAAACGATCATCCCCTCAAGATATCAAAATTAGACAAATGCAACTGTGGTCAATAACTAGTTCCCAAGACAACAAGTTGTTCTTAGATCACTTGATATAACTTGAGTAACATGTTTCACTTTGTTCTCGATACATTCATAATATGCATCTCCTCCAACATTGATCGATAAGTAATTAAAAGCTTAACTTAGACCCAAACAAACAAGAGTTTTTTCATATGGGATTAAACAATCGTTCGGTCAAGATATCAAAATTAACACGAGAAAGGAAGATTAACCAGTTTCAAAGTCAAAAGGTTGTTCTTGGATCACTTGATGTAACTCGAGTAACATGTTTGTCTTAGTTTCCAAGCCATTCATCACATGAATCTTCTCCAACATTTTTCTGACGAGTAAATATAAGCCTAACTTAGATCTAAGCAAACAACTGTAATTCATATGAAGATTAAACAATCATCCTATCAAGATGTCAAAATCAGACCGATGCAACTGTCATGATCATGAGAACGGAAGAGTGACAAATTTCAGAGAAGTTCTTAGATCACTTGATGTAACTCAAGCAACATGTTTGTCTTAGTTTCTATGGCATTCATGACATGCATCTTCTCCAACATTGTCCAACAAGTAATTAAAGCCCCATTAAGACGCAAACAATGAAGTCTTATCCACATGTGATTAAACGATTGTCCTGTCAAGATATCAACATTAGACCAATGCAACTGTAATATAGCGCCAAACATGAGAAAGGGAGAACAACAAGTTTCAAAGACAAAAAACATTGTTCTTAGATCACTTGATACAACTCAAAAAACATGTTCGTCTTAGTTTCCAAGTCATTATATGCATCTTCTTCAACACTGTCTGATATGTAGTTAAAAAGTGCATCTTCGATTTAAAAAAAGTTGTATTCATATGTTATTAAACAATCATCCTGTCAAGATATCAAAACTTGAACCAATACAACCGTCATATAGCATCAAACATGAGAAAGGGAGAATGACAAGTTCCAAAGACAAAGTTGTTCTCAGATCAGACTATATAACTCAAGCAATATGTTCGTATTAGTTTTCAAGCCATTCATAATGCATATTCTACAACAACCATCTGCTAAGTAATCAAAAAGTCTAACTTAGATCCAAACAAATCAATCATGCTGTCAAGATATTTTAAAGTCTAATTTAGACCAATGCCACTGTTGTATAGCATTAAACATGAAAAAGGAAGAAATGACAAGTTTCAAAGACAGAAGTTGTTCTTGGATCACTTGATATAACTCAAGCAACATGTTTGTCTTAGTTTCCAAGCGATTCATGATATCCAGCTTCTGAAGGTGCTAGTTCGCTTGGCTTTGTCAATCCCCACAAGGTCCCGGATTCAAAACCCACCTTCACCACTTACCTTTTGCCAAAACAATGAAAAAAATGATATGCATCTTCTCCAACATTGTCTAATAAGTAATTGAAAACCCAACTAAGGCACAAGCAAACAAGTGTTACTCAAATATTAAACAATCATCCTATCATGGCATCAAGATTAGACCAATGCAACTATCATATGGTATCAAAGATGAGGAAGGGAGAAACACAAAAACTTGTTCTTAGATCACTTGTTATAATTCAAGCAACATGTTTGTCTTAGTTCCCAATCCATTCATGAAAATGCATCTTCTCCATCAGTCTGACAAGCAATTAAAAGCCACTAACCAGTGATACTCATATGTGATTAAACAATCATCCTGTCAGGATATCAAATCAAACCATGCATTACGATAAAACAATCAATCAAGTTGATAGGATATGGAAACACTGATTGTATTGTAAAACTTCAGAAGCTCACCTAAACTCACTTATACTCAAAACTAGGGATTGGTGGTGAATCGAAACTCTCTAAGATCTCTGTCTTGCGGCCTTCGCCTCCAGCCGCTGAATCCTGCCTCTTCTTTCCAAAAATTCCTCCGAACCAGGAAGAAGATGAAGAGACTCCAGGATCCTCCACCGCCGCACCATGTGTTGCAGAGATCCTCGTGGCGGCGCCACCGACCACTCCGGCTCCTGCAGCCGCCGCCACGGTAGGCGGAACCGCCGCAGTGGGATCCTCCATCAACATCGGCATGTCCTGCGGGGAGCTGAGGACCCGGTTCAGCATGATCCCGGCGCCCTCGATGAGGGCGAGGAGGACGCCCCCGAAGAGGGCGGATCTGGCGGCGGGGCGGGCGCCCTGGCGCATCTGGAGGAAGCCGCCGGTGGCAGCCCCGGCGAAGATCGAGTTCCATGGGTCCTCCTTCTGGCGGACATAGACCATGGAGCAGTCGAAGACAGAGAAGAGACCGCCCCAGACGGCGAAGCTTCCGCCGACACGGGGGGCGTTCATGCGGACGGCCTGGGCGCCACCAGCAAGACGCTCGCCGTTGGGAGCGTTGTAGAGGCCCTTGATGAAGTGGAAAGCGGAGCCACCGACGGCCCCCATGCCGAAGGCGCCGCCGACGTCGTCGAGGATCCGGTCCGGGCACGGCTCCCTCGAGGTCTCCGGCGTCGCCATCGATCAAGAATATTACGAGGAGGACAAACCCCCAGCCGCGGTAAATAGGAAGGGGAAGGGAGACAGGCGGCCGAGGTTGACTGTAGGAATCGAAACCCGTGGGCGGAGTTCAGTATCACCGCATGGCTGGCGTTGGAGTTTCCTGACCGTTCGATATGAGACATCGATGCGGCTCGCATAATAACTAAGCTAGATAATATTTTTAAAATATATTAAATGAAATTTTAAATATTTACTATTTAATAAATAGATATGATGTATGATTATTTACATGTAAAAATACATTAAATTATTTTTGATATAATGTGATTTGCTCTCATAGATCTTTTCATGCGGACAAGACAAACAATTGTTGAGTGTCTAAAATATTTCACATAATATTATATTTTTAATATAATTACTAAAGATGATCAATATTTATTGCTCATCACTATACTCAATTTTTCAGATTATTAATTAAGATATCAAAAAAATTAGGTCAAAGAAATCTCTTTTGATATTAGTCTTCACCTTATGAGCTTATTATTTTCATATTGAACAATATCACGCACAGGGAATAAGACCACCTCGAATTTATTAGGATATTAATAATATATTTACATAACATAAATAAATTTGATATATTATTATTAAATTAATATTTAAAGTAAAATATCAAATAAAATTATGAATCTAGTACATTATCATCAAATTAATATTTTAAATATGAGTTTTCTTAAATTTTACTTTAACTTATATTGATAAAAATAAAATATTTCCTATATTTAATCTTTATTGCGATCTTATAAAAAATATTAAAATTCAAGTAACTGATTGTCCATTTGGGTTCTTATATGTTTAATAATTGAAGGCATATACATTTTGCAATAAATTTATAAGGTTAATTTCGTTATTTCAAAACTCGGTAGGAATGGATGCAGAAAACTGTGCCATCGCCCTCCTCTCTTGACTTGTTGGGCAAGGAAGAGAACGCTCACGTCGCCCGCCACGGTCACACCACGCACGACCCCCTCGTTCTTTACCTGTGGCCCAACCGCTGCCCCGAGTCCGGTCCAGCTTTCTTTGGGCCCGGTTTGGTCCGGCGATTTGGAATCTCAAACGCTGTCTCAAATAAAGATTCAATGCCTAACACAAAATAAAATTCTCTCTCTCTCTCTCTCTCTCTTGAATTTGGTGTAAAAATTTCAGTGGGACATTCAAAATTTTGTAAATCTTGATATGTTACATAGGAAATCTATAAGGTGTTTGATTGAACCGACAGGATTCCATAGGAAATATTTGGATCAACTAGGAATGATTTCAATACACTATATATCGAACAAATTAAAATTAAGAGCAAGTTTCGAAAAAACCATGTAACTTTGAGAAATTTTTAGTTAGTGTTATGGTTTTCAAAAATTCTTGCAGCATCCCTTTTTCTAAAAGATAATATTTTTTATTTTTTTAAAGGATGTTAATTAAATTTTTATCAAAATAAATAATTTTATTTCCTAATAAATTATCTTAAAATTAATTAATATAATTTATTATTTTGAAAGAATGATATACTAACAAGGCTAGATATTAAGATAATCAATATTCATATTTTACCTAAAACATAATCACTAGGACGAGCTATTTTATCTAAATTAATTAAATAAAAACATCAAATTTAATATAATATTATAATATTTTATTTTTATCAAAGTCTAATATTTGGTTCATAACTTAAAATCTGATGGGGGAGAATATCATTTATCAATCATTTATCGATATGTGACCTTCAAACGACGTTTTAGTTAGAAAAAAGAGATAGATGCTATCCTCCACTAGTTTGTCCATGTGGATAAGGGTCTAAGTTATATCTACTCATATTGTTGAAAGCAAGTGAAAAATTGTTAAAAGGGATTGAGGCTTATCTCCCCATAGAATATTTCATAAAATATTTTATCTTTTTATGATTATATATAAAAACTTATTTTTAATATAATTACGGAGAATGATCATTTTTTATCATTCTCGAAAAATTAACTTAGGCATTCAAATGATCGAATTGAAAAATCTCTTTCGACCTCGATCTCCGTACATGTGACACATTAGGATTTTTACTTTGAGTTAGAACCGTGTTAAGCTAACTAGGATGTGAATGATATCTTCTTATAATAAAATCATATATATTACACAATATGTGAGACCACCTTTCTTGATTATTAATCAAATTTTTTCTAAAACCAATTGTCATATGTTTTCATTCAATGGAAGAATTGGCATATTAATTTCACCATACTAGAATAAGTGCTTGAGTTCAAATTAAGCAATATGCTCATCTAACCTTCTAAACTCATATAATTTTTCTCTCATTTGAAGTGTGCGATTTAGCTAAGGCATCACAAATGGAATCCAATTTAAGTGCGTCAAGCAAATATAAAAATAAAAAAGTCCAATTCATTATCGCTATCATTTAATTATTGAATAGCAACAAGTAAAATACAATCCATATTTTTCATCTTGACTTAATGTATGACGTAGCCTCATCAGGATTTTCCAAAATCTAAAATTTAGAATCAAAACTGAATCAGTTGCAAGTGGAACCAAAACCATATATTTTTATTTGTTTATTTTTTATAATTTCATTTAATTAATTGTTTATTAAGTTGTTGGAAGGATAAATTCATTATTTGAAGGGGTATTTGATCATTTAATTATTTATGAGATTATAATTCATAATATTTTTGTTTATATTATGTAATAAAATTGAAACAAAATTGATATATAATCTAAACTAACATATATATTTTTACTACTGTATCAAATAGGCCTTCATCTCAATATCAACCCAAATTCAAAATAAATTAGATCCAAAACTTCTAAAAAATTAGGCAGAAAATATTAACTGCGTGACCAGCATTTGCCGTCACATAAAACTCCTCCCGCTAGCGAGCAGAATCTAAAGAGCAACCATTTTCTTCTGCCCCCCGGTGTCCACCTGCATAAAGGTTACAGCCACACATGGGCTCCACCGCTCTGCCCAATCATCAATCGAGTAATTTTTCCTGTAAAGATAACATAGGTTGACCACGTTTGCAACGATAACATATGCCTCGTCTGTCCTCTCGATTTCACCCTGAGAGAGGAGGGAGTAGGGAGTCGTCTTCTTCCTCCTTGGATCGAAAGCCCGGTCGCAGTCTCGTCTTCGGTCGTCCGCCTTTGAAGATCCGCTCATGGCTCCTCCCCCCGCTCCACCGCAGAAGTCCCCCTCGCCGTCCCAGCCTTCCGGGTAAGTCCTCTCTCTCTCTCCCCCTCTACGGCCCCGCAACGGCGTGACCTCGCCAAACCCTAATCCTAGCTCTGGATAATCGCGATCTCTCCGATCCAGGAAGAGCGAGGTATCCGACCTCAAGTTGCAGCTGCGGCAGCTCGCCGGCAGCCGCGCCCCGGGCGCTGACGACTCTAAGCGCGACCTCTTCAAGCGCGTGATCTCGTACATGACGGTGGGGATTGACGTTTCGGCCGCCTTCAGTGAGATGGTCATGTGCTCTGCTACCTCCGACATCGTCCTCAAAAAGATGTGCTACCTTTACGTCGGCAACTACGCCCGGTGCCACCCTGATCTCGCCCTTCTCACCATCAACTTCCTCCAGAAGGACTGCCACGATGAGGACCCCATGATCCGTGGCCTGGCCCTCCGCAGCCTTTGCTCCCTCCGCGTCCCCAACCTCGTGGAATACCTCGTCGCCCCTCTTGGCGCTGGGCTCAAGGACGGCAGCTCCTATGTCCGGATGGTTGCCGCTGTCGGGGTCCTCAAGCTATATCACATATCGGCTGCTACCTGCTTAGATTCGGATTTTCCTGCCGTGCTCAAGAGCCTTATGCTCACCGATCCCGATGCACAGGTATGATATACATCACACGCTTAGATCTGTAATGAATTTTGGTGGAAAAATGGGATCCTGTGATGTCACTCGTTGAACAAAGAACTGTTTACGATCTACATTCCAGTGTGATTTACCTGTTTGTTTCTCTTGGCAGGTGGTTGCGAATTGCCTGTTTGTATTGCAGGAGATATGGAACTTGGAGGCCAATAAGTCAGAGGAAGCCTCCAGAGAAAGAGAAACCCTTCTCAGCAAGAAGATTGTGTACTATATTCTGAATCGGTATGCTCCTAGTTGGCTAATTATGAGTTACTTGATATCTTTTAGTGACCAACTTTTCTTTCACTGCTTTCCGAGTAGCCATATGGGAATTTGCATCATTCAGAATGGCTTGGATCTGACTGGATATTCAGACTTCTCTCTTTTCTTTTTCTGAATGGCTCTGTTTGTTCAATTATTTTGCCTTCTAGCTTGATCATCTTATGTTTGATTAACAGTTGTTGGGAACACCAGCAGCTGGGAAAATTACACAATAAAAGATCCAGTTTGCGAGTTATTGTAGAGTCAATCTTGCAAATCCTTCTATTACATTTTCCACTGTTCTGCAGTCCAAACTATTGGACAATGTTATGTTTATTTTGGAGGTTTGTTTGCATAATGTATGCTTAGGAAGTGATAAAACAAATATATTCTTGTCTAATAGTAACACCGAACATATGATTGGAAGCTAAGAACTGCCTCACCTTTTTAGGTAATAGAACTCCTTGATGACATCACTTTGACCTTTTACCTCCTCACTCGATGGACATTCTTCTCTAAATGGGTAGGAAAGTAGAAGCCTAATGTTTCAATTACTTCAATTGTTTGCTCATTACTGTGCTGAAATGATAGTGATTGATGAAAAGCTGGCAAATATCTGAACTCTAATGACTTGGGGAGGTGGAAGGACTGCAAAGTGTTTGTTTAGAACACTCTCGAGGGTCATTTTCTTTGATGTGGTTAGCGATCCAGTTCCAAATGAAAAGACTGAGATGCCTATCAACTCTATCAGGATGTTTGATATGGAAGATTGCATCTGGTAGCATAATTGGAACACAGTGATTCATTGGGCTACATGAATGATAATGCTATGACTTCTCAAACAGTAAGTGCTGAAGATAAGTTTTAGGCAGTTAAACTTGATTGGTTGGAAGATACAACAAACACTTTTTTGGTAAAATCCTATTCTTTTTCATCAACAAGATCTTAAAAACTATAAAAATTGCACCACTTTTCCTAATAATTGTGTATCATTAGGTAAATATACTTATGGATCATTATAAAGTTGCATTTTGTTAATGTTGTATATTGGCATTACTTGATAAGTTCATTAGGTGAAAAGGTGTTGGTACATTGAGATCACAGTACTTGGGGTTTCAAACTGAGGCCTCGTAAACAAAATGTGTCTGGAGGGCTGGAAGCATCTTTAGATCTTATGGATGATGTTATTACTGCAAGGGATTAGGAAGTTGATAGGAAAGATGATCTCTCTTTTCTGTCTTATACTGTTCCGGCATTTCTATGTAACATATCAGATTTATTCACTTACTATTCCCCTTCTTGTTATTAGGGGATTATTGGATTACTGGACAAGTGAGTAGTGGCAACCTCTTCCTCTTCTTTTCTGATTTCTTTAAATATTTGAAATGATGAGGATGCATTGCATTATTAGTGTGTTTTGTAGTTGTATTTCATGATAGCAAGTTGTATTAGTTGAACATGTCCAATTTGGTAGTTTAGTAACCGGATGGAATTAGATGAACACACATACTCCAGAATTGTTACTGTGGAGATTATAGGTTTATGCTGTCGTATATAATATTTCTCTTGATGGTGGTTTTAGATGTTCTTGAAATAGTCTTATCCTGTCCCATCCTTTTGTTACTTGCACTTTTGGCAATTCATTATGAGTTGTATATCATTCTTCAACTGAACTCTTGAGTTCCTTATTGTTATATCTGCGGCACCAAATTGCTGGTTTTTAGTCTTTTTCAAATGTAAATCAATTGTTTATAGTTATCTTTCTCTGATAGCAAATAAGCCCAATGATGTCATAAACATCTATTCCATGTTTATGTACTAAGATGTTCTAAACGTCTATTACAAGTTTCTGTTAGGAAGAATAACTATCTCTACGAATTAACATTTTGTTGATCATTTATCTTCTGCTCATTCTGGGGGATACTATCTAATCATGGTATGTTAATTTTACAGGATCAAAGAATTCAATGAATGGGCACAGTGCCTTGTTCTTGAGCTAGTGGCAAGGTATATACCCTCTGATACTGATGATATATTTGATATAATGAATCTTCTTGAGGACAGACTTCAGCATGCAAATGGAGCTGTTGTCTTAGCTACAATCAAGGTGTTTCTGCATTTGACAATGTCAATGACTGATGTCCATCAGCAGGTGCCTATCAACAATCTCATTTTGTTTTGTATTTGGCTTTTTGCCAAGTCCAGAATTTTAAATCGACCTTTCTGAATGATTACCATAGTTCTTTTTTTGCTAATCATGTTCAGTTGTTTGAATTTTGTTTTCTTAGGTCTATGAGCGCATCAAGGCACCTTTACTCACTTTAGTGGGATCAGGAAGTTCTGAACAATCATATGCAGTTTTGAGTCACCTGCATCTATTGGTTATGCGTGCTCCCATGCTGTTCTCTTCTGACTACAAACATTTTTATTGTCAGTTTAGTGATCCATCATATGTTAAGAAACTCAAACTTGAGATGTTGACTGCCATTGCCAATGAGAGCAATACATATGAAATTGGTATGATCATTATTCTCTAAGTTCAATTCTCATCTCTCGTCCTCACTGTGTTTTTGACTGCTACATACTTTTAATAAAACATTTTTTAAATTAATGGCTTATTTCATCAGTGACCGAGTTGTGTGAATATGCTGGAAATGTTGATGTACCCATTGCGAGGGAGTCTATTCGAGCAGTTGGAAAGATAGCATTGCAGCAGTATGATGTCAATGCTATCGTCGACAGGCTTCTACAGTTTCTGGAGATGGAGAAGGACTATGTGACTGCTGAAACTCTGGTTAGTATGTCAATAGGCATAAAATTTCTGTATGTCTGCAAATTTGCTGATTTTGCAGATGATTTTGAAAGGCTTATGATTCTTATCCATGCTATCAAATCATCGACCAGGTTCTTGTGAAAGATCTTCTGAGGAAATATCCACAGTGGAGTCATGACTGTATTGCTGTTGTTGGTAATATTAGCAGCAAAAACGTTCAAGAACCAAAAGCAAAAGCAGCACTGATATGGATGTTGGGAGAGTACTCCCAAGACATGCCAGATGCCCCTTACATCCTGGAGAGTCTTATTGAAAATTGGGATGAGGAGAATGCTGCTGAGGTATTAGAATTTTACAGCCAAGTCTATTTCTGTTATCAGTGTGGATTAATATCTCCTCTTGAATTTAAAATGCCAAATAATGTATTGCTTCTGTATATTTTATTGCTTGTAAGTTTTGTTTGAAATTTTTGTACTTATGGTATCCCTATTGACACTGACATGAAGTAAATTTAGCATACAAATAACTCTTTGTTATTTCAATCTTGTGACAATAGCTATCAATATTCTTTATGAATGGTTGATTTAGCTCCTTAGTTCCAGAAGAAAGATATACTTTTAACTTGAATCTTTGCTTGACATTTGAGAGTTGATCCATTACTATTATTGGAAAGGAATAATAAGCTTTCAGGAGGTTTTCCCATAATTTTTAGTCCGAAGGAGCCCACGTATTATGGCTGGTCATAGATAAGTAAACCATTGTCACAATTTCATGGCATATGTTCTTGTTTGTGGTTGCTATCGTTCACAATTATAGAATAAGGATTGTTTACTGATTAAAAGTTAGTTTACAAATAGTGATGAGAAAGTTGAGGTGGCCATGGGTAGGAAATGGTTTAAACAAGGTTTAAAATCTCAGTCCGTACCAATACCCGGCATCGGTCGGACCAGGATGATAATCATACCATGTGTTGGCATGGCTGCCACCGTTGATACCAGTAGTACTAGTTTTTAATCCTTAAAATGCTATTAAAATTTATTTTTATTGCCTAAACGATGAATCTATGTATGTTTTTGAGGCCTATTATGAACCATATAACAAAGAGACATATATAAAAAGTTTTAAGGATGCATAAAGTTGGTTTGAACCTTATTTTTGCAAATATATAGGCTGGTTTCCATGTTTTGAATCTTCGACACCTTGGATGCAATGGATTCGAACCTATTCATTTATGTTTTAGTTATGAATTTGTAGTTTTTGTTATTCGTTGTTACAAATTATATTCAAGAAAGTCCACAAAAACTTGAACTTACTAAATGTAGATTTAGAAATCATGTTTGGTAAGATGTAGACTGCATTCTTTGTTGACTTAAAGTTGGTCTTGTATTTGAGTTTGCATCTTTGGAAAAATTATTAAAGAAGAGTTTTCATGATAGATTATTTCTGCAAATTTCAGGCTTAATACAAGTACAATTTCCTTCACATCTCATTTGAGATTGGAGTTAATAAACTTATGTTATTTTTTCCCTTTTTAAGTTTGTCTTTTCTCAAGAAATTAATCAGCTTTGCCAATTAATAATACACAACTGGTACAATTAAATGAGAAAGCTTCGACTGATATCAACCTGCCATTTAGACAGTGGTGTGTTTTTTGTAAGGTTGATTTTCTTTTAATATATATACATGGCTGGTGATTGTGATTCTTAAGGTGGTAGTTGCTCTCCTTATGGTGCCTTTTTTATTGGACTCTTATTTCAGCTGGTTATAGTTATTATCCTTCATGCTTCAAATCTGTTCACATGTCTGCAACCTCATAAATCCTTCCAAATGGTTGCTTTGATCTTCATAAATCTGCACTTGTTAGAATAAATATGAAACAGAAGCAACTGTTGTCGCAAACTAGATATATAGATAATGGATCTCTTTTATATTTATATGTCCTGTTTATGCTTCTAAATCTAACTTCAATCAAGAGATGCATGATAGTATACCATTTTGCAGTCAAACCTTATATTTCAGTTAAGCAAGCAATTGTGATAGAGCAAAGCAGTAAGCCATGTATCTGCTTCTTACTGCATAAGAACTTATCTGACTTTTTGTTGTAGCTTCCCTGTTGGTTTCAGGAGCTACTGAAATTGTGTTCCTGATACTTGGGGCCAGTGATAAATCATTCCCAATTAGTACATTTGAATATTTAGTATTGATAGTTCATGTATCATTTTAGGATAATCTGTTGAATAAATTTGTGAAGGACACTCTTAGTAGTAAGAATAATTACTGCATAATTATAAAAAAATAAATGTTTATTCAATATTAGGACATTTATTGGTCATTCTACATATGGGATATTAACTTTTGGGTACCTGCACAAATTTTAATTCATGACTAAAAATTGTATTTCAAGAGAACTGCGTGAATTGCATGTTTGATATTTTCGTAGCTAGTTGGTCGACTTAGAAACAGACAAATTTCATTCTTTTTCTATGAATGGAAAATTTTCCTTTTTTGTCTTTGATTTTGCATTGATCCCATATACAGTTAAGTGCAAGGTCATATTATGTATAATTGACTTTTTGTTTTTTGACAGGTTAGGTTGCATCTTCTCACTGCTGCAATGAAATGTTTCTTCAAGAGGCCACCAGAAACACAAAAGGCCTTGGGAGCTGCTTTAGCTGCTGGTCTGGCTGATTCCCATCAGGTGTGGCTTCATTTGTATGATGTTTCAATGCCTGAAAATTTTATCCAGCTGGAGCTTCTCCAAGTTACATAAGTTAGAGAAGAGCTTGCCTCAATCTTCATGAATGACCAATTGATTGCAGGATGTTCATGATCGGGCCTTATTCTACTACAGGCTTTTACAATATGATGTGTCAGTTGCAGAACGTGTGGTGAACCCTCCCAAGCAAGCTGTTTCAGTCTTTGCTGATACACAGAGCAGTGAAATCAAGGATCGTATATTTGATGAATTCAACTCTTTGTCTGTTGTCTATCAGAAGGTACATAAAGTTTCCTCATGAATTGGTTGTTTTATCTTTTTGTTTGGTTCTCTTCATATGAACGTAAAGCAAAGTGGATTTCATTCTAATAATTTCAAACTAACGAGCATCAAGTCACTGTTAGTCATTTTGATGATTCTTTAATTTGCTATTTGAACGTCTCCAGTATTGTGGCCAGCCAAATACAATCTGAAAGAAACATTTCTATTTCAGTTCGAACAGATCCAAATAATGAATCCAGTCAATTGAATTTTATTTTAATCTGGTGTTTTCCAATTCTTTTAATGACTGTTCCATGACTTAAAAGGTGTTGCATCTCCAGTTTCCAGTGCTAATATCAGTTTCCTTTTTATTTCGGTTCTTTATTGGGTACATAGAACACTAAATTTGATAGATGCATTTTAGTTTTCATGCGTCAGATTGAACCAAGGAGAAATCTTATAATCAATTTTATCAGATAAAAGAACTATTATTTATGATTATCAAGGCATTGAAGGCATAGCATGATTTAAAATTTCATGTGGATGAACACATTTAAATTCCCTATAAAATCTGGATAATAACTGCTAAAATACCAGGTACAAGGTCCAAAAATCTCTGGGCAAAATAGTGTTGTTGGACTAAACAGGATCTCAAATGTTACTATAATAGGTGAATTCAAAATAAAACATGATGGTTATATGGAACACTATGAGTAAGATGATGATAGGTGAATGTTAAATGAAAAATTGAAAGGAATAGATGTTGAATACAAGTGTTGCAGGTGGTTGGCAAACAACAAAAGAGAAGAATCATTATGGCATTTGCTGAGATGGAAGGAGCAAACATAGTTCCACACTTCAAAGAGAAAAGGTAGCTGATAGAGGAAGCTCATGGAAGCCTTCTTTAATAATGTTATTAGTTCTTAATCGACAAGATAATTTGCCACCTTTTTAAGCTTTTCTAGAGCTTGATGCTTATGAATCAAATATGGACATCTAAATAGTCTCTTATATTTGATTAAAAAACATTTTGATAAAGGTTAATCCTATCAGGGGGTTGATACATAGCAATGCTTTTGATCTATGTGCAATGGTTGATTCTATCCTAAATGCCATATAAATTTGCAGTATGCATAACTAATTTGGATCACTAGTGCACACATCGGTAATTTCCGTCTCAAGTATCTAATGATAAAGCCTTTTATCAATCTGGCTTCCATGTTTTATGTATTGGCTTCTCATGAACACTTGGATTTAAAAAAAATGCTTGATGTGTTACATATTTGAGCATTTTCTTCTGTGTTTTCTGGACTGGTTTCCCATTACTAGTATGTATTCAAACTCATATCTGATTATCAAAGTAAAATTGCAGCCGTCTTACATGTTTACCGATAAGGAACACCGAGAACCGTTTGAGTTCTCAGAAGAAATTGGGAATTTGTCTCTGGGGCAAGAGCCTGTTGGTAATTCTCCAAGATATGATGAGAGTGACAAAGATCTTTTGCTAAGTACATCAGAAAGAGAAGAAAATGGGGGTCCAAGTACCAATGGACCTGCTGCTTCTGGATATAGTGCTCCAACTGACTATAACAGTTCCTTAGTTTCTCTTAGTTCACAGACACAATCTGAGACAGCAATTTCAGACCCTGGCATGCCAAAATATACATCTCAGATGACCCTTGCCATTGATGATCTTCTTGGGTTGAGTGTGTCTGCTGCCCCTGCTCCTCCATCCTTGAAGCTTAATCCAAAAGCAGCCTTGGATCCTGGTACTTTCCAGAGGAAGTGGGGCCAACTTGCAGTATCCATCTCACAGGTATATTCCTATATAATTTTAAATTTGATTTTAAGTTAAGCCCTTTGTAATATATTATTCTCAATTTTTTCCAGTAGAGTTCTCTAGTGAAGATTGATTAATATTTTGTATAAATAGTATAACTAGTACACAGTCATACTGGCTACTTCTCATCCTAGCCATATAGCTTGCATGATTTGATTATTTATTGATATTGATAGAAGGTTAGTTGAAGCTTCTGGTGATGTGAATTTACAAACCTCTAGCAAGGTTTGTTGCTTCAAGTATATTCACTGTAGGTATGTTCTACAGAAAAAATTTGAAAAAGAAGAATTTTCTTGATTAGCAAATACATTGAAAAGTTATTATTTTAACACAGTAGAGTTGAGGGTTGCATAAAATGTATATTCCTGTAACCCGGTAGAGTATTAACTACTGTAACCTTGTAGAGTAATGCATATTACTTGAACCCGGTAGAGTGCTATGGATCCAAGTTCCTACTTGATTCGTGTCTAACAATACAACAGCTTGTTTTTCCTAAAGCACATATCCTTTGCTCCTAGCCTGAGTGGTCTATTTCTTTTGAGAAAAATACTAACTGCTCCCGATTTCAACAGTCTGTAATTTTTTGTTCTAGCATTCTATATATTATTGTAAAAACAGAAAATTAAAATTGAGTATTTGCTGGATATTTGTTAGTTTTCTCATTGAATAAGCTTCATGCACTTCTGCATGTGGGCATTGGATCCTTACTTTGCTACGTATGTTTTGCTTACTAGAAGAACACTGGTTTATGTTGTTCTTTGTGAAAAAAATACTGGGTTTGTGAAAGTTGCCTGCAATGCTGCACTTGCATACTCCATTTAAGTTTTTTTGTTTTCCTTTCACTTGGACTGCAAAATCATTTTATTACACTTCCAAGTTGTGACCTGATTGTGAATCATTGTGCTGTCGTTTTTATAATTGATTCTCCGACATAAATGGATACATTAGAGGAAAAGATCCACAGGACATTAGGTGACAAAAGAAATTCTGGAATTTTGACTTGATTACGACCTAAACCTGGGAATCGATCAGTAGCATAGACTTTGCTAGATATGCAATCTCCATTGAGTTCCATCGATCCATTATGTTCTGTAGATTCTCGTGCTTAACACCTGAAATGGCTCAAAATTTGCTCTGGAGATGTTTGTGATTTGTTTGCCTCTTGCAATACTGAAATGCATCTATCTACTTCAGAACTCTTATTGTCATAATTCAAAATCAGTTGGTCATGCAAGTTTGCTTGGAAATGCATGGAAAAATAACTTCCATTGCCAAGCATTGGAAATTAAACAAAGAACCATCAGTGTTGAAGCTCAGTACAAGAAAACATAAACTGTTTTGGCGGACATTTCTGTAGTAATCATGAAAGCATGGTTGCTGTCTGCTTTGCAGGATTGTTCAGTTAGCCCTCAAGGAATTGCAGCGCTAACGACACCTCAAGCCCTTATCCGGCATATGCAAGCCAGCTCCATCCAATGCATTGCCTCCGGTGGTCAATCTCCCAACTTCAAGTTCTTCTTCTTTGCTCAAAAGTTGGATGGCCCACCATTGTTCTTCCTCGTGGAGTGCATTGTCAACACATCATCAGCAAAAGCACAGGTAAAGATCAAGGCTGATGATGCAACTGCATCGGAAGCATTCTTTGGTTTGTTTCAATCGGCTTTATCGAAATTTGATGTGTATAAATAAACTTTAAGCCTGTCGCAAGTCTTGCCCCTGAATGCTGCTTAAACAATGAAGCAACTCCATAAACAATGAGCCAATGGTTTTGTTCGTTTTTCTTGATATATTTACCGTGAGTAGATTAAGACATGCGTCCCAATAAGTTGCATTCATGCTGTTGAATTCGGTAGTTAAGATATTGGATTTTTTTAATTTAATGCTTTGATTTTATACATATACGTTTAATTAATCTGAAGTATTCCAATTCAGCATTGATCCTTGGGTTTCATCTAAGAAAACAATTTGTCAAGTCACAGAGAGAGAGAGAGAGAGAGAGAGAGAGGAATACAAAGGTCTTTAGGCACCACAAAGTTAGAATACATCTTAATTTAGACATTCCATTTGATTAATTTGCAGGTGATGCTATATAGGTACAATCTACTTGAAAAGGTGCGCTCTACACTGTATAATCGGCATGTTCTTTGTAGAAAAATGGCAAAGATGGTGATTTGCTCGTGTTCCTTTTAATGCTCGTAATTAACTTCGTAAACAGCATAACTGAATCAAATACGTGTTTCTTGAACGAACCCCAACAACCAAGAAATATTGCTCAGGTTTGAATCCATTAGCGTTGATATCATAGAAGCAACATGACTTCCCGATTATCCCAAAGAAACGGGAAGAGAAAGAAAACGAGAACCCGTGACACGAAATCGAGACGGAAAAGGGAAATGAACAAAGAGATCAGGGGTAAGAGTGCCTCTCTATCGGAGTGGTGGTGGTGGGCGGAGGAGGAGGCCTATCGCTGGCCACGGGGATGAGCAGCTCGCGATCTCTCGCAGGCTCCCTATCAGAATCGACGATTGCTCCTCGTCTAACACTTGCCCTCCTCGATTTCACCCGCAGCCCGACTTGACCCAATCCAACCCATGAACTCAAATCGAAGCAAAGAGAGGGACAGAAGGAAATCGAAGGCGTATGTCCTCGGGGTGTTGTAAGGGCGGGTCCTGGTGGGGCCTAATTACAGATGATTTTATGTAATTAGTTATATTTAGAGCGTCAGTTCTTATACTATAAAAAGTTACATCTACATCCCTATATTTAAACATTTATGTCTATTTATCCTAACAATATCAATTTTACTGATAAAAATAAAAGATAAAAAAAAATATAATTTTAATATTTGGTGGTGGACAACGATGTCGTTGGTATCAATATTGATGCAGTTGCTTGGCCGTCTTCGACAACGATAAGGTCCATTCTCACCACGACGCCACTCGCCTCCACCATATGCATGTCACTGACCTCATCATTGCCAATCCCGCGTCGCTCTACATCAGTGTCAACGTAGATTGTGGTGGTCATCACAACGTCTATGATAAATATAGTGGTTGCCTTATCATTGACCCATTAGGCGAATCCCAACCTCGACTCAGATTTGGGGTCGTCGGAGCTCCTACTACTCCCCCGCTACCATGTCAATTCCGGCGCCACCTCTTACTAAGTGGCTATTTCGTTACTTTGCATCTACGTCGGGGTCAGCATAGATATAGAGTGGCATCGCTAGGCAACTGCGTTAATATCGATGCAAATGCAGAATGACAAAAGGACTGCTCGACGAGAGGTGGTATCAGAAGTGACGTGGCAGCACGTGAAGCGGTAGGAGCTCCGACGACCCTAGCTTTGGGTTTTGGTTGGGATCCGCCCAACGAGTCAGTGATGAGGTAGCCACCACCATATATGTCGATATTAATACAGTTGTCGCTCGATAATTGTGTCAATGTCGATGCAAATGCAAAGCAACACGGAGCGGGTGGCGATGAAGTTGGCAGCATGCTCCTCGTGAAGGTGGATGATGTCACGGTGAGGGCGGACTATATCGTTATTGGAGGCGACTAGGTAGCTACGTTGGTGTCGACACCAATGGTGTTGTCATCCACTACCACTAACGCCATCCACTGTTGAACATTAAAATTATTATTTTTTCTTTATTTTTAATATATTTATTGGTAAAATTGACGTCATTAGGATAAATAGATCAAAATATTTCACTTTCATAATTATAGGAATACCAATGTAACTTTTTTAAGTGTAGAGACTGAAACGTTAAAAGTAACTAATTACGTGAGATAATTTGTAATTAGCACCGAGCTAAGATCCTCTCCAATTGACCCCGATAATTAGATGATGCAATTCTCTCCATTACCATATGATATTATAAATTCATTGATTTAAATATGTTAAATGTCAAGGCTTGCGTAACGAATGATTATTGTAATTATCCTTATATATATATATATATATATATATATATATATATATATATATATATATATACTTCCTCCTCGTCGAGATGATCGATGCCCTTGGGTCCCTAGTCAATGTTGTGACCAACTTGACCAACGATGCTTCAACTCGATGCTGTAGTGGTTCGACATCATGTTAACAGATCTAATTAAGATCGACAAAGAGGTGACGACAAGGGGAGTAGTCAACACGGAGGACGGAGGCTTCATGGGGGTAGAGAGGGGCCTTGCTCGAAGAGGCCTCGTGAACGGAGACGGTGACCAGACAAAGAGGCAAAGGGGGCATATGGCGACAATAAAGCCTTGGAGTGGGGTAAGGCAACGAGGGCCTGGAGGTGACCCACAATGCAACATGGCAAAGGTGGCAGGTAATATTGTTTTTTAGAAAAAAAAGGGACATTATGCGAGAATAAACAAAAAAAAAAAAGGACACTAGGTGAGAAAAAATAAAATGTTGAGATTTTTTTTGAAATTTACCCATATATATATATACTATTTTAAAATTGACAAAGGTAAATAAATTATTTCGAAACTTTTAAAACGATAGATTTCTGAAAACTAATATCATAATAGAAAAATATTTTTGCAGGGACGTCAACAAGTTATCAACATCACTGTATCTTGTTACGTCCTGATTCAGTCCCATATAAAGAATGACATACTATTATCAACATCACTGTATCTTGTTAGATTTTTCCATCGTCACAGAATAATAATGTGTTAGAATTTTTTTGCCTTTTATAACCAAACATTTAGTTGGGTTGGATATATGCTCCGCTTCAGGTGCCGAGCACGGGTAGCCGTCTCGCTCTCATCTCTAGTTGTGCATATGCAATAACACAAGTTTATGTTGGATGATATGGGACTCATACGGAAGGGCCCTTTGGCTTCTAGTTGAACATATTACACACCCCATGAGGCAAAATTTGCTCAAACGTCAACCCGTCTATCAATTAAATTGATCTAAAAGACACAGGATTGTTTCCATCAGACATAAATGGAGTGATGAAACATATCTTGATTCAAATTGAAGGATCGTTTTGCTTTTAATTGAACATATAACACACCCCATATGTGGCCAAATTTGCTCGCAGGGCAACCTGTCGATCAATTGAACTGACCTAAAAGACACAAGGTTGTCCCATGAGACAAAAATCGAGTGATGAACCATATATTGGTTCGCTTTAGCGTGAAGCACGTCCATCAAGCAACGGAAGAATAGGGTAAATGATTTGTTTGAACCACAACCAAACAACTTAAGCTTTGAGTTAAATTGATGTCAGATAGATAAAATTTGACATGCACGATTTAAAAGGAAAAAAAAAAGATTGAGCTAATTAAATAATCATTTGACTAAATAAAGATGAATCGCAACACAATGAGTAGATGCAGATGAGTGAACTGCCTCGTAATGACATAAAAGATGTGGACTCTAACTAAGTTTGAATTTTAAAATAAAATAAGACGAAGATAATTAACACACATGAATAGAAGAAGATATTAAAAATATTTATGTAAATAAAATGAAAGATGAACTAAGAGGATAATCTCATATTCTTAAGGATCGAAAGGTCGGGTTATGTAAATTGTTATTGACCCACAACATAATGACTAACGATCGAAAGGTCGGGTTATGTAAATTGGGATTGACTTAAACTTTTGAGTTAAATTAGTGTCACACCTTACATATGTTAGCTCTAATTAATCCATCTCAAACTCATCATTGTGGACTACAACACAACCTAAGAAAACTCGACTGGCCTTGTGCACTAGGGCATCTTTTTATCTGATACGGGAGGCACTAACCTATAATGGTTAGATTGGAATCAAGACTAATATAATAATGATTAGACTGGAATCAAGATTGTGAATGATGTAACTTGCCATTAATAATGTCTAAAAATCAACTATGTTATTATGAGAGGAAGCATAAATAAGAAAATAGGATTACATTGGATCGTGTAGATGGAGAACTACAGCCAACCCGATTAGTTTTTCCACATACGAAGTATACTGAAATTCCAAGATGGACTTCTCCCTATTCATCAATGGAGAGTTCATAAGAAGAAGGGAACAATATGCACCGTATGATTCTCATTCGAATGTCAAGTCAAAATGTCCCATCATTGAAAGTCCAAAGTTTATTTGGCTAGTGGTGTCAGCCAGCAAGCAAGAGATAGAATACAATCTAATCAAGCATATTAATAGCAAAACGTATGCGTCCATCTTTATATCCTATCCTATGTCTTTAAATCAAAGAAACATTACTACACAATTTACTGATCCATTTAATCATTATATCTGAATTTATGTATTCAACTTAGATATTCAATTATGCATGGCAAGAAATAGATGATAATTTAATCGTTTATTTCAAGTAGCTTATTAAAAGCAAACGCATTCCGGTCTAATTTGCTGTTTTGGTTTTTAGCTTACGGTAATAAAATGCTTTGCTCATAATACGATACAGTAAATATCACCAGTAAAAACGTGACAAGTACCTTGTAGTGGAGATCCGACTTCAGAGCTTGGCGGCGATGGTCTTGTCCTTCTGCTCCGCGTCCTCCGCCGCCAATCCCACCGCCCTGCAGAGATCCGGGAACGCCGCCATCCGGATCGACGCGTACACCCCACCGTCCCAGTTCCGCGCCGCCAGCTCCTCCCCCATCCTCAGCGCTGCCAGCAACGCCTCGTCGGCGCCGGCGTGGACCGAGTCCACGATTCCCCTCGCCTTCGCTTCCGCTCCCGTGATCTTCGCCGCCCGGAGCGTCACGTCCGTCAGCGTCCTCGGATCGGCGATCTTCGCCCGCATCAGCGACATGAAGTACGGCGGGAAGGGCAAGCCGATGTCGAGCTCGCTCATGTACAAGAACCCCCGATCCCCCCTCATCACCGTGTAGTCGTGGCTGATGGCGAGCATGAACCCGGCGGCGGCGGCGTGGCCGTTGACGGCGGAGATGGTGGGCATCGGGAGGGACATGAGGTCCGCGACCACGGGCTTGAAGAGGGCGACGAGGGACGAAAGGCGCTGGAGGGAGGCGGAGGGGGATCCGGCGGCGTTGGCCCAAGCGAGGTCGAAGCCGTTGGAGAAGAACCGGCCCTCGGCGGCCGTGACGAGGGCGGAGCCGTTAGGTGCGGCGGCGTATTCGGCGCGGACCTTGGCTATGGCGGATCGGACCGCCGCGATGAGATCGGCGTTGAGGCGGTGCTCGTTGTCGCCGGTGAGGCTGAGGACATAGACGCGGCCACGCTTCTCCAGAGAACACATCCTTGCTATCTCGATGCGTCTTCTCTGGGGGCGATGCGAGGAGCCGTCCTTATCTTTCCCCTTCAACGCACAGAAACTTATGCGGGAAGCGTTGAAACGGGTACAAGAGACGTCCGATTCTCTCTTGTCAATGCGGATGCGGATCTACTAAATTAAGACCATATTCCTTAAGATATCTGACGTAATCCCAAGTAATAACCCTCATCTCCTCAAAAGATGTGTATATATAACTTACTAAAATTGTTAATAATATGATCAATGAGACACTTGCAAGTTATATGGAGAGGTAAAGCCAAACAATAGAATTTATAATCGTATTCTTTTCAACTTGAGAAAGGGTTTTCTCCACTAATTGGCTATTTCTGTTTCTCTTGTGCTTCTTTGCTGATCCTGTTTCTTTACCTGTGGTTTCCATAATCTTATGCTGTTCTATTCTTCTTGTAGTGTCATTTTAGACTTCAAAATGAAATCACAAGGGAAGTGAAGTTGATTTGAAATGAGATCACATTAGATCAAGCTGAAATCAGGATGGCAAAAATTAAAAAGAGCTCAATTGATTTGATTGATTATATATGAATGATGTACACAAAACAATTCCCTCTCAGTCTTCTTTCCAAATCGTTTGCTATGATACAGATGCTAACATCTTCTCCTATGATCGATCAATAACAGAGCCACCGAACTCTGGCAAATTCGCCACAACCGCAACTGTGTGCTGATTCGTAGAGTTCAGATTAAGAACCTCCATGTTGTGACCCCATAACTCATCACCTCTAGCTTCCGAATTGGCAGCTACACCATCTCCAAGAACTTGATGTTACCACTTGAGTTTGCAGCCAGCAAGGTGGATGACTGGCCTCGCCAGCAAACACAAGAGACGAACTGGGAAGCGTCGTCGTTCTCCTGACCTGATATGGGGTCTGTGGTGCTGAATTTGTAGGACAACACCGGCATGGGAAAAGCTTTGTGGTAGATGAACACCTGAACCAGTCGATGAGGACAACAGTTGTGACTTGCAGATAACATTTCAAAGCTTTCCACTTCAGAAAATTATGATACAGAAACAGACTCTTACATCTACTAACTTCTTATGCCGATGACAATGAAGAGAAAATAATGGTTAAGGGCTTCCTTCAGCATAAGGATTCTATATTGTCAGTTCAATTGGAAGATGACTCCAAAAGTCCTTGAATATGACAAGTGAAATCTCAACAAGATGCTAAAAGAAGCATCTTTAATTTCTTTATCATCTCTGTCGAAGTTTGATCTGGTCCAGCTTGAACATTCTTGTTTCTTTAACAATATAGTGTGATAATATCTCAAGTTGTTAATATGGCAATATACTGTGCTGAAAAAGAAAACACTTCTGCTAACAGATAAACTGTTGTTGATTTTGCAGAGGTTTGACAGAGAGATCTTCTTTAAAGAGACTCCTTTTCTGTACTGTAAAACTAAGTATGATGGTGCCATGGATCAGAGTCCAGGTTGCAGCATAAGAGCATAGAGATTGTTTTGTGAAAGGTCATAATTGTCTTAAGATAAATCTGTCAATTTGGTGGCTGGGAAGGCTAAGGGCAGCAGTTCATTTGGTTGGAGGGAGATTGTTCTGTAGTTATCAGCTGGCTTCAGAAGGATAATGAGATGCATGCACAAATATATTGTTGCAAGATATGCCGAGCATGATGAGACTCCAGCAAATAGGATCTCTCATATAATCAGAAGACTGTTGTAAATTAGCTCTCAATCAGGGTTTATTAACTTACAGTTCATCTTGTCATAGAATTAGTAATTTTCTCTGATCCATTAAAAGAAACAAAAAGGAAGAACACTTGAAGCTGTTGTGTTTTGGTAGTAGTAATAAGCATATCAGTTAAATCACCAGTGTCAGGGAATATTCTGTCTATGCAACAATGTTCAATAGCCACCAATGAGTCGATGTGGCATCTCAAAGCCGATATGGCCCTTGGAGTCCGTAATCGTACCTCCGTATCAAAGAGGCACACGAGTGGGTATGAACTTGAAGGGACACAACATTCCCATAGCTACATACGACCGTGCCTGTGCGGCCCGAGGTCATACAAGATGATACCGCACAGTGGGGAATAGTACAGTTCCACCCGTGTCGCTCGAAGAATAAGTATCGACCTGTCACGAACGGTCATCACGCACCCACAACAACTTCGTTCAACGAACTGTTCGTCGCTTTTGCATGCTTATATAGAGACATGACAGCATGTTTTGACTTGGTTTTGTGTATGTGTGTTTTTTTTTGCTTGAAAAATGTAAACAACGACAGTTGGCAACGTTGCAGTGCGACCGCTCGTCGCGTTGGGTTGAACTGCCCCAAAATGGCTCCGTTTTTGCATGCCACAGCTTAATTTCTGTAAACCATAGCTGCACACAAAATGTCAGTCATCTCAACACCCTGGAACCCCCCAGGTGGCATAAGGCTGGATGAGGCTTCGGTATATTGTCAAGCATTGAACAATCTTCACAAGTTCTCACATTAACTTGACGGGAACTTGCTTTCGCGCCCGACACCCGGTGATCAGTTGTTTGTGGACGTGCAACTGTTCGTTCTACCTTCTAAAGTCATTGTTTTCTCCTCCTCTCTTTTCTCCCTTGCACTCAAGATGCAAGCTAAATTACTTGTAAAGCTTCTCTCTTCGTGAGATGTCGGGACTTGTCCGTCGCTCGTTTTCAATCTAATCAACTTTCTGTTTTATAGGTCCTTTGGGACCTATACAAGGTTGCAACTAGGCTGAACCTTTGCCTACGCATATGTTGTAAGGGCGCCTCATGACTTAGGCAATCCTAGCTAAGTCCGAGGAGTTGGTGCAAGGGTGCTTCACGACTTAGGCAACTTCATCTAAGTTCATGACTTTGCCGCAAGGGTGCCTCATGACTTAGGTAATTCCAGCTAAGTCTGTGACATTGTGGCATCAGAGCGGGCAAACAATTCAAGCAAGGTGTGAAAAAACTTTACAATCTCGCCGTGGCAAAGCATCATGGTGAATCAAGCAAGGCAGGGCAAGTCGGACCATTGTCTCAAGCAGTCGCAGGTGGGCTGTAAGTGTAAACTTGCTCTCATGTCGGTGGAGCTGCACTAGGGGATCGTGGCAGCGAACATGATGAGCGAGAAGTTGGCTACTCTCTGCGAACGAAGGAGACGCAATCTGGAGCATCAACCAAGAAAAAGAGCCATAAGGAGAGACTCACAACGGCAGAAATCCGCCTAGATATTCTTGAAGTGAGCTTGGAGGAACTCTACCAAGGCCAACGAAGGCTTCTTGGGATAGAGAGCTCGCAAGAAGAAGCTAAATCCCGAATCAACAAGGTTGAGGCCCTAGTCGATTGATTGATGGACGATACGAAAGACGTCGTGCAACATTTGCATGAAGTCATGGCAAAACTCACTTCTAGAGTGATAGCGCTCACAAGGGCACTAAATGCGGGAGGGAGCAACACCTGTGTTACGCCGTCACAAAACTTGAGGGTACCCGAGCCTCATTGCTATGAAGGTGCTAGGAACGCAAAGGAGCTCGAGAATTTCTTGTTTGACATGGAATAGTACTTTTGAGCTACAAAGCACGATTTTAAAGATACCAAAGTTTCAATAGCAATCATGTATCTGAATAGGGATGCAAAACTTTGGTGGCGAACCCGTTGGGAGGAGATCCAACAAGGTCGGTGTCGAGTGGACACATGGGAAGACTTGAAGCAAGAGTTGAGAACTCAGTTTCTACCCGAGAACATAGAGTTCGTTGCAAGGAGAAAGTTGAGACAACTCCGCCAAAGTACTTCCATCCAAGAACATGTGAAATAATTTTCTGCACTGATGCTGGACATACAAGACATGTCCAAGAAGGATAAGTTGTTTAGCTTCCTTGATGGCCCAAAATTATGGGCTTAACAAGAACTATATCGAAGGAATGTCACCGATGTAATCGGGGTAATTACGATCGCAGAAAGGCTCACCGACTTTGTTTCCTCGGAGGAGTCAAGAAAAAGGAAACAATCTTCAGGAAACCGCCCTCCAAAATATTCTTGAGGGAAGGAGCCCGGGGGTGAACAAAGGAAGAAGAGTTCTCATAAAGAGCCAAGCTCAAAAGGCAAGGGCCCAAAACTTGGCAGATTTTTTTATGTGAAGGGCCCCACATGGTGAGGGAATGCCCACAGAAACAAGCATTCAATGCCTTAACAGCTTCAATCCATCTCCCCAAATCAGATAAGGGCAAGAGCGTCGCCCTCAGTTCAAATAGTTCAAAATCGAGCAGTGATGACGAAGTGTCACAAGGTCCTCGAATGGGAGTAATGCGTTTGTTGAATGCATTGTAGGGTCAAGTGGGGGAGAACATAAAGGCAAATCCACTGAAAGCAGGGAGTAGCGAGCTGATGTATGTGGACATTAAGCTTAATGGCCAAACAACCCAATGGTGGACACGGGTGCTACCCACAACTTTATTGTCGACCGAGAAGCAAAGCAACTTGGGATGATCTTGGAGAAGAACCCAAGTCAGATGAAGGCAGTGAACTCGGAAGCCAAGCGGATCTCAGAGCTGGTAAAGGGAGTCCCCATCAAGATTGGAACATGGAGCGGGAGCACAAACATAATGTCGGTGTCATTGGATGACTTCCAAGTGATCCTTGGAATGTAGTTCGTGCACGTGGCTAAGTTGGTACCAATGTCGTTCCTAAACTCCCTATGTATGATGGGAGGTGACGACCCCTGTGTAGTTCCCATCTCGTAGAGAGGAACCAAGGATCCCTAGCAGATATCAACATTACAACTAAAGAAAGGGGTACGAAAAGGCGAATTAACATTTGTGGCTATTGTAAAGCTAGAGCCCCTCGATGGGGAGGTCATTCATGAACCTACTATGGTGGTGAACGTTCTAAAGGAGTTCACAGATGTTATGCCACCTGAGTTGCCGAAAACTCTACTACCATGTAGAGGCATGGATCATCATATCATGCTGGAGTCGGGACTAAAGCCTCTAGCGAGACCACTATACCGCATGTCCCCTCCAGAGTTAGCAGAGCTCAGAAAGTAGTTAGATGAACTTCTAAGCGATGGTCTCATCTACAGTTCTAAAGCATCATTCGGAGCTCCAGTTTTATTCCAAAAGAAACAAGATTGGAGCCTTCGACTATGCATCGATTATCGAGCCTCAACAAGGTAACGGTGAAGAACAAGTATCTCATCCCGCTCATCACGGACTTATTCGACCAATTAGGCAAAGCAAAGTATTTCTCCAAACTCGACCTCTGGTCGGGGTACTGGCAGGTGTGCATTGCTAAAGACAACAAAACGAAAACTACCTACGTGACTAACCAAACGCTCGAGGAGCACATCGAGCACATTCGGACAATTTTCAAGGTTCTCAGGGAGAACACCTTGTTCATGAAAAGGGAGAAATGCTACTTTACTTAGATGAAGATCTTATTCTTGAGGCATCGAATCAGTAATGTTTCTATTCGATGGACAAATCAAATGTGCAAGCTGTTGCAGAATGAAGAACTCCAAAGAAGGTGTCAGATCTGAGATCCTTCTTTGGTTTCATAAACTACTATCGACGCTTCATAACTGGGTATTCGAAGCATGCAACCTCACTGATGAAGTTGTTGAAGAAAGAGCAGCGTTGGAGATGGTCTGACAAATATGAAGCTACATTCCAAGATTTAAAGGTTGTTGTATTGGAAGAACCAATGCTCAAATTGCTGGATTATGGGGAGCCCTTCGAAGTCCATACAGATGTTTTAGATTTTGTTATTAGGGGGTACTCATATAGGAGGGTCATCCGGTGGCCTACCGGAGCCGCAAGCTCAATGAGACCGAGCGACGGTTTCCGATGCACGAGAAGGAGATGATAGCAGTGGTTCACTGTCTACGAATTTGATGACACTACCTTCTCGGATCGTGATTTGTGCTGAGGATAAATAACATCGCTTTAAGTTACTTTCAAACTCAAAAGAAACTCTCCCCAAAGTAAGCACGATGGCAGGACTTCTTGGCCAAATTTAATATGACAATGAAGTACAAGCCCGGATGAGCAAATGTCATGGCCGATGCGCTGAGTCAGAAAGTGGAGCGAGTGAATGCCATGCAGCTAGAAGGCGGAAGCCAAGCAAGTTAGCTACACTCCAACTTCCTTTCCAGAATCAGGGATGGACTGTATAGTGATCCCCAAGCAGTGACCCTGATGCAACTAATCAAAGAAGGCAAGACACGATGATTTTGGATCCAGGAGGGACTCATTTACACCAAAGGGAATAGGGTTTATATTCCTCAAATGGACAATTTGAGGTGCAAACTCTTGAGAGAGTGTCACGATTCCCTTTGGGCAAGACATCCGGGCATTCGTCGAATATTGACTCTCATGGAGAGGGCCTTCTACTGGCTGAAGATGGGGACTGATGTGGAAGAATATGTTCGAACGTGCCTTACTTGCCAATAAGATAAGGTGGAGCAACGGAAGCCAGCGAGACATTTGGAGCCGTTGCCCGTACCAAAAAAGCCATGGGAGAGTATTTCCTTCGACTTCATATCAAGCTTGCCAATAATAGAGGGACTCAGATTGATACTTGTGGTGGTTGATCGATTTTCAAAATATGCAACTTTCATTGTTGCACCTCTATACTATTCAACAGAGGAGGCGGCCAAGCTGATGATGATGAATATGGTGAAATATTGGGGGGTCCCGCATAATATCATTAGTGATCGAGACGCTTGGTTCTTGGGATGATTCTAGACTGAACTATTTAAATTGTTGGGGTCTAAGTTATACTTCTCCACAAGTCTCCACCCTCCGACGGATGACCAAACCGAAAGGATAAACTCGCTCCTTAAGCAATATCTTTGACGCTGCGTCAGTGCCAACCAATGAGATTTGGTGAAGCTGTTAGACATAGCCCAATTCTCCTACAATTTGCAGCGGAGCTGTACGTCCAACAAGAGCCCCTTCGAGATCATTACATGACAACAGTCGTTGACTCCTCACACCTTGGCTATCGAGTATACTGGAAGTAATCCGTCAGCATATCACTTTGTAAAAGACATGGCTTACTTGGAGAAGGCATCCAAAAAGATGAAGAAGTGGGCAGACTTAGGAAGGCGACCACAAGAGTTCAAAGTCAACGATTTGGTATTGGTAAAGCTCCAACCAGCATCACTCCAATTCTTTACGCACAAAGTATACAAAGGATTGGTGCATAAGTATGAAGGGCCCTTCCCAATTATCAGTAGGGTAGACAATGTCTCCTATAAGTTGCAGCTACCGGCGTGGCTCAAAATTCATAATATTTTTCACACCAGCAACTTCAAAGCCTACCATTCAGATCCACAAGATGCTTCTCGAAGTGTTCCAACTCGGCTACCCCCGACCAGAGCCTCCTACGAGAAGCGAGTTGAAACTATTTTAGCATATCACAAGATAAAGCTACCCAATGGAGCTGAGCAGACAGAGTACTTGGTGAAGTAGCGAAAGCTTCCCCGAACTAAAGCTAGTTGGGAGCTCGAAGATGCCCTATGACATGAAGAAGCAGTCGTCAACAACTACCAATAAGCATCAACGAGGGCGTTGATAGTTTAAGTGGGGGAGAATGTCACGAACGGTTATCATGCACCCATAATAACTTCATTCAACGAACCGTTCGTCACTTTTGTATGCTTATACAGAGACATGCCAGCATGTTTTACCTTGGTTTTATGTTTTTTTTTTCTTGGAAAATGTAAGCAACGATAATTCGTAGCGTTGTAGTGCGACCGCTCGCCGCGCTAGGCCGAATTGCCCAAAATGGCTCTATTTTCGCGTGTCATGGCTTGTTTTCTACAAACCGCAGTTGTACGCGAAACATCAGCCATCACAACACCCTGGAACCCCCCAGGTGGCATAGGGCTAGATGGAGCTTTGATATATTGTAGGGCGTTGAACAATCTTCACAAGTTCGCACGTTAACTTTATGAGAACTTGCATTCGCACTCGATATCTGGTGAGCCGTTGTTTGTGGATTTGTCGTTGTTCATTCTACCTTCTAAAGTCTTTGTTTTATCTTTTCTCTCTTTTCTCTCTTACACTCAAGGTGCTCACTGAATTTCTTGTAAAGCTTTCGTTTTCACGAGATGTCGAGATTTGTTCGTCGCTTATTTTCATTCTAATCAACTTTCTGTTTTACAGGTCCTTCGGGACCTGTATGAGGTTGCAACTAGGCTGAACCTTTGCGAACGCATATATCGCAAGGGCACCTTATGATTTAGGCAATCTCAGCTAAGTCCGAGGAGTTGGTACAAGGGTGCTTCACGACTTAGGTAACTTTAACTAAGTTCGTGACTTTGCCGTAAAGGTGCCTCACGACTTAGGCAATTCCAGCTAAGTCCGTGATAGACTGCCTAGAGCATTGACGACCCTTAACAACCTGATTATGACCAACTCCCTGCGATAGGTATAAATATCGACCCCCTGGTCAGTGCCAGGGGATCGAACCTCGGACACAAAAAAATCCTCAGATCCACCTCTAACTAACTTAAGCTTCGAAGGGGTTGAGTCGAGAATCCACCTCCCGACATTGACTGCTTGTGCAGGAAGGCAACACTAAAGTAGGAATCCAAGTCCCACCTCGGGTCGACCTCAGAGACGCCAGCTCCGACTTGACCTCACCCTTACATCCCAATCTCGGACACCCACGTGGACACCCTCGCACGATCGGGATTAGACCAAGCCTTTACCTCGATCAAGCAAAATCGCTCCCGTGCTATGCACCTCGACTATGAGCTCTTAGCTCCCCAAGGGGGGGAGCATTGATAAGATCATTTAGTCCCACATTGGTTGAGGAGTATGGGAACCAAGGGCTCATAAGTCCGTCGGGTCTCTCTTACCCTAAATCGTGCAGGTACACCTATCGACCAAAGTGGATAATTCTTCGCAAGCTTATGGGCCATACTAATAATCAACTAACCAAATAGTTCCTTATCAAATTAGCGTTAGAAGGAGGGCCTACCTTAGCCAGAAGGTTCGCTACGACGGATGTGTGCCTAAGTCGTGCACCTCGATCGTGCAAGGCACGCTAAGGTGGATCTACGCCCGAGTTGTGTATTAATTTAATTTAGGAAGATCGAAATATTTAATTTAGGAATTAACTTTTATTTCTTTACTTACCTTCCTAATTTAAGAAATATTAATCTTATTTCCTTGTTTGCTATTGAGAATTAGGAAATGATTATTAAGAATTCTAAATATGATATCAAATTTATTAGTGTATTAAATAAAAATAATATATATTAAATAAATACAAAAATTAAGGAAAACTTCTTTTAATGGAGGTTCATCTCATCCTTTAAGGGTTTCCCTATCTTTCTTGAAAATAAAAGTATTTATTTCAATTCCTTAAATATTAAAATTTTTATAGTTTGAAAATATTTATCAATCTTTTTAATATTAAAATATTTCTTATTAAATTAAAATATATTATTTGAAGTTTTTAAAGGATTCTTCAATCCTCTTTAAAGGTTTTTATTTTGAATTTAGACATACTGAAAGTATACATATTTTATGTATTAAATACATGATATCTGATTTTTTATATTTGGATTAAGAATGTTATTTCCTCGTATTGCAGTTTATCTTTTAATCGATGAAACTATATTATGAGTAGTTCAAAAACATATTTCTTAATCCTTTATATGTTAAAATTTTTATTGTTAGATTATAATATATTATCTAAAAAAAATTTATCCCTTTAAATATTTAAAATTTTATTATTTAATTAGATCATATTGAAATTATTCATGTCATATTAAAGTATGACTTCTAATTATTATTGAATTAAGAATTTCATTTCCTTAATCTTATTCTTTAGTCTATTGTTATGTATTAATGTATTATTGTTAGTGAATATATGTTATCATAATTTAATATTGATGAAATTGAATAAAAATATGGTTAAAACAGTCCACAAGCCTAGCCCAACCCATAGGTCAGGCCACAACCCACTAGCTAGGCATAGTCAGCAAACTAGGCCCAACCCATAGGCCAAACCCAACTCACGGGTTAGGCCCTAGCCCGTAGGCTAACCCAACCTAACCCAACATGTGTAGTCATGTGTGACACATATGACCAGTCCATAGGCCAAGGTTGGCCCAATCTTGTGTGATGCATGCACAGTTATATGCAATGTATATTACAGTTGACCCAACTTAGTCCAATATCATGTGATTGTTGGATTTGAGCCCAAACATTGATTCAACTAAACGAGACTTGATTAGTCTAGATCAATTCAGGATGATTCTGAATTGATTGATTTATTCAAGTCAGTTTAATCTAATTTAAACCTAATCTAGTTCAAATCATACTAGTTTAAGATGGTTTCAGATCAGTTAAATGAGGATTAGAGATCAGTTCAACTAGGTTCTAGTTAAATCTGAGTTTAATATGATCGATTGAACTATAGTTAAGTTAATTGAGGACTAATTGATAGTATTTGATATGAATGATATTTAAAAGAGATATTTTTAAAGTATTATTTCATCCTAATATAGACATAACCAGTATGAGATAATGTTATTACCCTGTTGAGTGCAGGTAGGGCAATTCTTTTTGAAAATTAGTGAACCATCAAACGTGGTGGTTGGATGGTTCTTCCATCCGCTATTGGGAGGAACGTGTCCCCACTTTGGTAGGTGAGGGACATCACCCCATCTGCTGTTGGGAGTGCGACATGAGTTTGCCTCCATCCGCTATGTGGAGAACACAAACTCATTCCGTAGGATAAAGCCTCTCCATCCGCTGTTGGGGGAGTGCTCCTTCAAGTATTTGATATGCGCCAATGGGATGATTGATTTTTTATCATGTATTCATTTTGAGTTGACTTTTTGGGTTCCTACTCAGCGTTGCTGAATTTTTTTTATTTTTAATTTTTAAAACAGTCTCTCATTAGTACTAAATTAGATTACAATAGAGAGCGGACCTTTCTCTACTGTTAGGTAGAGCTACTTGGATGATTCTTTGAGTTAACATCATTATGTCTACTTTTTAACTTGTGATTTGATGAATAAATAAATTATAATAAATATTTATAAATTATGAATAAAATGATGTTTATCTACTTGGCTTTAAATGTGTGGAAAGATGTGATTCTGAAAAAAAAAATATCTAGGATATAACAACAGACAACCTACTATAGTAAGCCAAGGAAACAAAGACGAACCACTTGACCTAAAAAAGGGCTTACCACGATAAATCTCCTGCACCTGAAGGCACATCGGATCAAATCGAAAAGCAAAGACCCTGATCACCCATAACACAGAAGATGTACCCTGAGCCTCTTACGAGGAACTTGGGGCACGCCTTTGTGAGGGGGAGAGAATGATAGGGAATATTCTAGTATCATTCACGCGACAACAATCGGTGTGGCATCTCGAAGCCGATGTGGCACCTCGGAGTCGACAGTTATGCCTCAATATCGAGGAGGTGTATGCACGAGTACGAACTTGAAGGGAAGCAGCATCCCCGTGATGACATGCGATCATGGTTGTGCCACCCGAGGTCATACAAGATGTCACCGCGCATCTCTTGGAGAATTTGTACGACCGCTCGGAACATCAACAACCATTAACAACCTAAGTACGACCGACTCTCTACGACATGTATAAATATTGACCCATTGGTCAGCTCCAGGGATCATACCTCGGACATGAAAAAACACTCTCGGATCCATCTCTAACTAACTTAAGCTTCGGAGGGATCGAGTCAGGAATCCTCCTACCGACATTGACTTATTGTGCAGGAAAGTGACGCTGAAGCAAGAATCCAAGTCCCACCTCAAGTTAGCCCTGGAGACGCCATCTCTGACCCGACCTTACCCTTCTACCCCCATCTTGGATACCCATGTGGATGCCCTCGTACGATCGGAACCGGACCAAACCGTATTGACCATCAGGACACGGCGTGAAGATGCCAACAACTAGCATGTGAATGGTATCTATGAGAAGGACGGATGAAGTTGAAGCACAAGATATGCATACCTCATTTGTTTCTGAGCCTGTAGCAATGTATCCATCAGAAACGGAGAGGCCAACAAAGTTCTGCAACATGAAAAAGGGAAAAGCTCCGGCAATGAGAAATGGGTTTCAACACTGACTAATGTAATAAAAGAAAGAGTAGTTGCAATCTCATATGACTTCAAAGAATGTGATCATATAGCAGCAGTGTGATGTTTCCTGTGGATTTTCATGCATCCACCTAAAGTATAGCAGTGCTGATCTTTCTTGTCAGGTTGTCAGCTTACCTTATTGTTGGTATGACCTGCGAATGTCTGAAGAGGGGCTTCGTGCACTCCTGATGTGCTCGCCGGCAAATTCCAGAGCTTGAGGGAGTTATCGGTCGAGGCGGAGACGACGTGCGACGAATCGAGGTACTTCACGTCGCTCACAGTCTTGGTGTGGCCGGCTAATGTGCAACAAGGCATTCTCAAGTTCCGGAGATCGAAGCAGTAGACCTTGTGATCCGCTGAGCCCACCGCCAGCAAGTGCGCCGACTCCGGCTGGAACTGAATGGAACACACGTTCGCCTTGGTTCTGATGGTGCCGACGCTTCCGGCCTGCAACATCACCGCATTTCAACCACAATGCATCGCAGTTTCCTCGTCACCTTGAATTCACTGTGTGGCATACATAGTTCAAAAGCAGACATACAGCAAGTGCAAGAATAGAATTGCCTTATTGATGCTCCACAGCTTCACGGTACCATCGTCGCCTCCACTGGCCAGCCTGGTTGGGTCCGCGAGGGAGAAGTCCACCGACCACACCCGCTTCTCGTGCTCCCTCATCTCCGCCAGGCTTTGGCTCCTCGTCACATCCCACACCTGTATGCGTCGGGAGCGATGAGATTTGTGATGGAGATCGATGGATAGATTTCTTGGTGGCTACCTGCACGACACCTTCGAAGTCGCTTGAAGCGATCTGACTCTTGATGTAGCCGTTCCAGCAGATGCAGCTGAGCTTTGATCGGTTGGACATCTCGACGACGGGGTAATGGATGCCGCGGTCCTCGTTGAGAATCATGTCGCATTCGAAGACTTTGATCTTCTTGTTGACGCCGGCGGTGGCAAAGAACTCGTTGTCGCGGTCGAAGTCCATGGAGCACACCAGGTTCATGGAGTTCAGCAGATCTCCTTGTTTCAGGTCAGCTTTCACCTTCAATCTGCTGAAGGAGAGGTACTTGCACAGGCCCTCGAGGAAGGGGTTTATCCACTCGTTTCTTCTCCCACCACCACGTCCTTCCTGGAGCACCACGTCATCGACGGAGCTCCGCTCCGTCCGGACGGCCGATCCCGTGCCGCTGCTTGTGCCCTGCAACTGTTTGCTCTCTGGTCTGCGTGTCGATCTTGATCCCCTGCGTCTCGTGGAAAAGTAGGCTGCCTCCAGCTTCTTGAAGTTCTTCATCAATCTGGAGCTCTTCGACGCGATGCTGACCTGAATCTGCAGCTCTGTTCCTGATCTCGGTGCCTCAGCCATGAGATGGCCGAGCTCCTCTTCGCCCACTCCGTTGTTGAACTCTGATCTGAAGCGTTTCCTCGAGGCAAAGCAGGATGAGTCCACATCCGCTACAGGATGATCCAACGTTGATGTGGCTGAACGCCCGCCTGTGTCCAATTCAGGGTATGAATTCTGCAGAAGGATCGAGCGCTGATCTTGAACTTCTTGTACGTCCGCAGAGATGAAACAAATGGAATCACGCAACCTATCCGCGACTTCTTGCTTCCTTTGCTTCAGGTGCAGAAGAAACTCAAGTAGTAGTTCCTCATCTTCTATCTCCTCTGTTAACTTGATCGCTGCTACCCGCTCTTCCAACTTGCTTGTTGGTCGATTGAGGAACTCACTGCGCAGCACCTCACTGGCAGATGCCACACAAATTGCAATGTTTTTTGTCACTCCAATGGCCATCAAAAACTAATTTGCAAGCATATGAGCATGGATCACAATGCAAATAGTTGCAACGAGTAACATTTGGATGAAAAGCTTCAGCTGAGTTGAATTTGATTAAGTTGGGGAGCATGTTCAAGCTTCAAACGCTAAATGAGCGAAAAAGTATGTGGACTGTGATGAACTCGTTCACCATGAGAGATGTGGTCACACCTGAATCAAGAAGGAGAGAGAACGGACCTGATCTTGGGCCGGGTATCTGGCTGAGGGTGCAACAGCCAGAGGCAGAAGGAAGCTTCCTTTGGCCACTTGAGCAGCAGCTGCGGCGGAAGGACGCGATGCCGGAGGTCGGCCATGGTGGTGAGCTTCTCCTCCAGCGAATCGAACGTGCAGAACAACTGCGAACAAAGGAAGGCCCACCTCGACGTCAGCGGATCAAACCACAGGGGTCATATAGCAAGAGAATACTGATCTCGCAGATCCATGGAGCATCGACCTCGAACAGAAGAACGCCCAAGCGGTAAACGTCGGCAGCGAATGTGCCCCGACCCACGCCGTCGGCCTCCTCCGGGCTGGTGTACCAGCTCCACTCCATGAGCAAGATCCGCTTCAGCGGGAAGGTCTTCTTCTCATCGGCGCCGTCCTCCTCCCTGCGATCTTTGAGACGGGTGGAGGAGGAAGGGCCATAGAAGGACCTGTTCCTCTCCGGAGGGCCGGGGCCCGACCCGCCGGCGGCATCGTCGTCATCGGAGGAGGAGGCGGAGACGGAGCCGGAGGTGGAACAAGAAGCGGACTCGATGAAGGAGACGCTGTTGAGGGGCGACATGACGAAGCAGGAGGGACGCACGTTGGCGACGACGACGCCCTGCCCGTGCGCCGAGCCCACCGCCTCCGCTATCTGCCGGAAGATGTGGAGGCATTCCAGGAGGTCCACTGCCCGGCCCGGCCGGTCGAGCCATTCTCGGAGGCTGACGTCCGCGTCCCCTCCCCCGCCCTTGTCGGCGGAGGAGAGGATGCGGCTGACCTGCTCCTGCGCTGCCTCTACCTCCTCCTCCTCCTCGAACTCATCCTCCTCCCTGACCAACGTGCGCCGGCGATGGCGGACGAGGCCGAGGCTACTGCTGGACGCGGGGTAGGCCGCGCCCGGGGCACCAGAAGCGGACGACCGCGCCGCCCACCCTGACGCCTCCTCGGAACCATCCATCACATATGTTTATCTCCTCCTCATGCTACAGAAGCCGCAACATATGTGGATCAACCGAAGCAGCACAGCCCGAAAACCAGGTGTTGCGGAGGTCGCAGCAAAACCAGGAGCGGAGAGAAAGAAACAAACAAGAAAGAAGCAACAAGTAGGGATAGATAGATAGATAGATAGATAGATAGATAGATAGATAGATAGATAGAGAGAGAGAGAGAGAGAGAGAGTGGCGGAGAGGGTGGGAGAGGGTGGGATAAGGAGTACCGGCTGCAAGCTGCCCTCAGCCTGAGAAGAAAGAGAGCCGCATATTTCTAGCTTTACTCGGTCGCCCTTTCCTCTTTCTTTATTGCCTCCTTGTCTACCCCTCTCGTTCATTGGACATCTCAGGCTCACCTCAGCCTCACAAAATCCGTCACTGTGTGCATTGCTTTAACTTACGCACACTCGCTCGTCCTTTGCCTTTTGTCTCCACGGTGAAACGTAGCGAGAGGGTTTCCTGGACCACGAAATGAATGACGCCCGTAGCGACGGCGTCAGTTTTGACTCGTCCCATAAAAATAATAACACTGTACGTCAAAAGACCGAGCGGCTTCTCTGGACCGGGGACGTGGAATTATGCCATTACATTATAGGTCGTGTCCCCAGTGGGTGGCGTGGTGATATAAATATGGCAGGCGGCTTTACGTGGCTCAACGCGGGCCGCAGAAAGCCACGATCCAAGAGGGGATGTTCTCGTGGACAAGGTTTCCCCGAAGGGCGTGGGAATCTTGAGGGGGATGGAGTTTCGGTGTCAGTAGCAGCAGTGGTGCCGAGGGAGAGAGAGAGAGAGAGACGAAGCAGTGGTGCTGTTCGCTGCGCTCGATGATGCACGCAAGGTGTTCGAGGAAAAGCAAGGAGAGCAAACGCGCCTGGGGAGGAGCTATGAGCAGACTATGCAGTGGAGTGCGGGAGCGGGCGACTACGTTTTTTCGCTCGCCGATGTAACCGCGGAAGGAAGGACGTGGTGAGACTCTGGAATATAGATGCTCAATAAGGGTTAAATATGATTATATATATATTATATATAATGTGTGTTTGTGTATGTATAAATTGATAGAAAAGGAACAAATATAAAAATTATTATTTTATTTTACATATATTGATATATATCATCATTGAATTGAATTAAAAATTAGATTGATATATAAAGATCTGATAAATATATTATTATTAATTTAAGTTTGAACATTCTTGAGTTAATGGTTTAGACTTAACCATATTAATAAACTAATTATCCTATCAAACTGATGTGTGACATACAAACTTTTCTTACAAAACACTTATAAGGACATTGCTATTGCATGTTGTCAGGTGAAGGATATTGAACTAACTTGAGAAATTATCAACCCAAAACAATATCGAAGTTTCCAAAATGTGAATATTAGACCACATTATGTTGGAAAATTTCCATATATCAGTGAGATGATATTGGTTTCATAATCACCTCCATAAGAATATGCTTGAAGGTAGAACATAGTTGATGGCAATTTAGAGCCTAGGAGTCAGAGGTGGCCCGACATGAAAACAGCACTGCCAACCTGCTTCAGAGTGTTGTCTCAAAGTAACATGTTTCAAGGTACATTGCAAAACATTGAAGTCCTGAACAAGGTTCAAACCAAATAATGTTAGCTGTTCTAGCATGTGATTCCAACTGCTATGTCTCACTGGCCAAGTCTAGACTTGGGAAACGTTGCCTAAATTCTCAACATGATAAGTATGATATGCATGCTCTGCATAATATAAATAGATTCTCGGGTTTCCTTAACTATAGATTGTCAGAGTATGTAGCACTATTAGAACAATTGAAATGACAATCAAATCAACTTGCAAAAGCTAAACCACAGTTATTGTAGCGTGCGACCCTAAATGCCTGCGGGTGGATCCCGGTCGATGTTAGTACATTAGGATCTCAAGAATTGCTACCCTTTTTGAGTTTGGTCCAACCATCGATAGGTCTCAAAATCACATTACAAGTAAGTAATTCTGGTTTCAATTGCTATGTCTGCTGGCACACTTAACCCTTTCTATTTGTACTGTTCATTCTAAATAAACTAGAATTTGGCACGCTTAACAAATGAAATACTTCAACGGGGACTCCGAACAGACTTAGCATATACTCTCCAAGAGGATAAACAAGAAGGATTTCACGGTAATTACATCACCACAAAGATCATCTTCGATCAAACAACAAAATAAACATCCAAGACAGGCAGCAATATCCCCCCCCCCCCCCCGGTTTATTTCCCGTCTCCTGAACCGACCAATGATCATCGGCGTGTAACTACTCTTCGTCCATATCATCGACGTCCTCCTCATCGTGCAGGACCTTCATTTTCTTCATGGCCTGCACTGGGTCCTTCTTCTTGACGGCACCATTGGGGATCTCGATGAGGATGTCCGACTTCTGCCCAGTGGTGGCGTTGACAAACCCTCCGTTCCTCTCAACCCTGTAATGCAGCTCCTTCTTCCCTCGGGCTGTATCGATGTACACAGTCGTGTTCTCGTCGATCTCCCCTCGTATAAGCATCTTGGACAGGTGCGTCACGACCTTCTTCTCCAGCCATCTCCTGATCGGTCTTGCACCGTACACCTGCAAGCTCGAGCACGCGGAACTCCCGTTAGTTCACGATCCTAGTAACAGGAACATGGCACGAGGGGCAACACTGGAAGCATCTAAGCTTACCGGATCATAGGATTCAGATAGCACAATGTCCAAGGCAGCATCTGTCACGGCCAAGGCAATGCCCCTCTCTGCGAGGCGGAGAGCGACATCCTTCATTTGGAGCCTGGCTACCTTCCTCAGTTGATCATGTGATAGCGGATCGAAGATTACTATCTCGTCCAATCTGTTCAGCAACTCCGGCCTGAAATGCTTTCTGACCTGCAGGATCAATCGATGGGTTATACATTTGATAAGATTAAGAATACAAATCAGTTCATATAACGCTATAAAAGAGATGGTCTCCATGAAGTACCTCTAGCAGTACGCGTTCGCGTGCGATCTGCATCGACGACTCGCCCACCATTCCGGCGAGGAGGTGTTCAGCTCCAAGATTAGAAGTCATGATGATGACTGTGTTGGTGAAATCGACAGTCCTCCCTTGGCCGTCGGTTAGTCTGCCATCGTCGAGAACCTGGAGGAGAGTATTGAAGACGGCGATATGGGCCTTCTCCACTTCATCGAAGAGAATGACACTGTAAGGCCTCCGCCTCACCGCCTCGGTCAGCTGCCCTCCTTCCTCGTGGCCCACGTACCTGCAAATCGAGAGGATGAATACCTCGCTTGCAAGGGAATCGAAGAAGGCAGCGATGGCAAGCTCGAGTAGATTACTCACCCTGGCGGAGCGCCAATCAGACGTGATACGGAATGCTGCTCCATGTACTCGGACATGTCGATGCGAACAAGAAGGTTCTCATCGTCAAACAGTTGCTCGGCAAGAGCCTTGGCCAGTTCTGTTTTACCCACGCCGGTCGGACCCAAGAAGAGGAATGAGCCAGTAGGCTGCTGCGGTCGGCCGAGACCAGCTCTCGACCGGAGAACTGCCTCTGCCACCGCCTCCACCGCCTGATGTTGGCCGACCACTCTCTTGTGCAACCTCTCTGCGAGGCCAATCAACCTTTCCTTCTCATTCTGTCCCAGCCTTGTCACCGGAATTCCCGTCCATCGGCCCACTACCTGACCAAGAACCAAACTTTTAACATAGGGATCGATGGCAACGACAATCTTAATCCTGAGTTCGGGACACACACCTCTGCAATATGATCAGGCCCAACAGTCTCCGTCAGCATCAAATTCTCATTGGTGTCTCCCTCGAGTCTCGCAATAGCAGCATCAATCTCTTGCAGGGCACCGTACTTGAGGTCCGCAACGCGAGCGAGATCCATCCTCCGCTCGGCCTCCTGCAGAGTAAACATGAGCTCCTCCCGGCGCTGCTTCAAGCTACGAATCTCGTCGATTCTCTCCTTCTCCTTCCTGTACTTCATCATCAGCGGTTGCAGCTTATCCCTCAAATCATCCAGCTCCTTACGAACCTGGATAGGAGCACACCGAGCAGCATTGTCAGCACGCATCGCAAATGAGAGAGAGAGAAAATCTGAAAAAAGATGAAGAGCTACAAGGTAACAGAGACCCACCTCAACTAGCCTAGCTTTACTGGCCTTGTCCTTCTCCTTCTCAAGTGCATGCAATTCAACTTCAAGCTGAATCCTTTTCCTCTCCAGGTTATCGATCTCCTCTGGCTGGCTATCAAGCTGCACCCTCACGTTCGCACAAGCCTCATCGACCAAGTCAATTGCCTTGTCCGGAAGATGTCGGCCTTGAAGAAACAAAAAGAAAACAATCTCAGAGCAGAAGAACAAGAGACTTTAAAGAATCAAATTTTGGTTATGCCTATGACATTAAACAATATTATCTAAAGATGAAGCAATTAGCATGTTTAGCAATCCAAAGCAGTTCCTTATGCAGTCCCAAATGCACAAAAGGTTCACAAATGTAGATAATTTCGCCATTGCTTGGAGAATTGGACACTATAAAGCAACAATTTTTTTGTCATCTGTACACACTGGCTGTCTAATTACTATTCTTGCTACTGTTTGGAGGAATCATATGTTTAATGAGCAGTTATAAAAGCTGGGAGAAGAAGTATGGAGACGTACCAGTAATATATCGGCTAGAGAGCTGGGCAGCGACCACAAGAGCCCGGTCCTGGATTCGAACACCATGATGTCCTTCGTACTTCTCCTTTAGGCCACGAAGGATGCTAATAGTGTCAGCGACGCTGGGCTCTGCCACATACACTTGCTGGAATCGTCGCTCGAAGGCTGCATCTTTCTCGACGTACTTCCTGTACTCCTCCAATGTCGTTGCTCCGATGCACCGCAGTTGCCCCCTCGCAAGCATCGGCTTGAAGAGGTTTGCGGCGTCCATGGAGCCCTCAGTGCGGCCCGCGCCGAGAACGAGGTGGATTTCGTCGATGAAGAGGATGACCTTTCCATCGGCCTCCTCCACCTCCTTGAGTACCGCCTTAAGGCGCTCCTCGAACTCGCCGCGGTACTTCGCCCCAGCAACCAATGCGCCCATGTCGAGCGCCACGAGGCGGACGTCTAGCAGATTGCTGGGGACATCGCCTCGCACGATCCTCTGCGCGAGGCCCTCGACGACGGCGGTCTTGCCGACACCGGGCTCACCGATCAGCACAGGGTTGTTCTTGGTCCGCCTCGACAGGATGCGGACGACGCGGCGGATCTCCTCATCACGGCCGATTACGGGGTCAAGCTTCCCCGCAACCTCGACGAGGTCGCGGCCGTAGGTCTTGAGTGCCTGGAAATTGGTGTCCCCGGAAGCGCTCTCGACTTTCTTGCCCTCCTTGCCACGGAGTTTCTCGACCTCGGCGCGGACTCGTGCGGCGCTGACGCCGGCCTCCTTGAGGCAGTCACCAATCTGATGGTCCTCGAGGATGCCAAGGATCAGCTGGTCGACAGCGAGGTGGGAGTCACCGCGTGACTTCTGGGAAGACTGAGCACGGCGGATGACCTTGATGAGGGAGGTGGAGGCAGGCACCTCGTCGGGCGGGGGGGACTGGGAGGGGAGCTTCTTGAGGGCGGCGGAGAGGACGCGCTCGAACGACTGCGCGGCAGAATCTCCGGCGCCACCGGAGGCGTTAGTGAGGGCCTGTCGAAGGATGCCATTGGCGTCAGCGGCGAGGACGGAGGCGAGGTGGAGCGGCGTGATTTGGGCGTGGCCCGAATTGAGGGCAAGCTCGTGGGCGGCGACGAGGGCCTCGTTCGTCTTGTGCGTGAACTTGTCAGGATTCATGGCGGATCGCGGTGCTTGCTTCGATGCGTCGATGTTGGTTTCTTTGTTTCTTGGCCGGAAAAGCGGAGAGGAGCGTTGCTTTTATACGAGATGGGGGGAGGACGAAGAGGAGAGGCTTCGCGAAGGGAGACGAAGGTGCGAGAGAGTGCGGGAGGTGTTGGGGCTGCGTCCGAAGCGGCGTGGAGAAATGACCCGTGATAGTGAACCGTCAGATGGGCATCGCACGGTTCTATTCATGGTTCGGTCGTGGTATTATGTTCCCTCTGGAACGTTTGAGAGAGTTCCGATATGGCGCTTTGGGTTGGTGGAGTGGGGGACCGAGATGGGCTGTTGTTTGCGCTGGCATTGCTTGAGATAAAAGGTTTGGGAGGAGCACGTGAAACGAGCAATAACTCCCCGGCCGACCCTATCTATAAGTTTACAAGCATTTTCCCACTAACTAATTATTTTTTTATTACAAAATATTAATAATAATGAGATGTTTATGAAAGTTTTTATCACCTTCGAAGTTATTAATTTTTATATTTCCTATTCTAAATTTTAGTAGATCCTTTCTCTCTCTCTCTCTCTCTCTCTCTCTCTCTCTTTATATATATATATATATATATATATATATATATATATATATATATATATATATATATATATATATATATATATATAAAGAGGATATTATTGTGCACTTGTGATGAAAATTTTTAGGTGTTATTGATAAGTTATCTGAAGTTACACAGATAAATGAGCACAGTCACACTCATTTACCAAATCAAGCTGAAAGTATATAAATAGGACATAAAAGGCTCCTAAAATATTAATAAATAAAAAAACTATGAATTTACTATTGTGTTGTTCATGGAACTAGAAATTTATGGTGCAAAAGTGCCAATTCAAGTTGTGCTACTAAATGAACATCGTCACACTTGATCATAGAATAAATAAAAATATATACATTTTAATTTAAATATTTAAAAAAAAATAAATAAACATATAAAATATAAATTCAATTAAAATATTATTGCTTTTCTATGTGGAAATTTGATATACAATGGATTATGTATTCTGAAGTGACACTAATAAATGAGTAAATCAACTTGAAAATATGTTAAATTAGACTTTAAAAGGCCAAAATTATGAAAAACAGATTTATCTATGAATTTACTTTTAGGTATTGTTGTTCATCTATGGTTGAAGAATGAGGTGCAATTGACGCCTATCTTGAAGCTATACTAATAAATGAATGTCATTAGACTCATTCACAAAATCTACTTGAAAATGTATCGAATTGGACTTAAAAGTCACTTAAACCATCACAAAATCAAAATCCCTGAGGATTCACTATTGAGATGTTGTTGTCCCTTTGTGGTGAAATTTTGAGATGCAATGGACAAATATTCTGAAGTTCAACTAAAAATTGAGCATGGTTACACCTTCACAAAATCATTCTGATAATGTTGTAAATTAAACTCAAAAGATACATAAAATCATCAAAGAGTTAGTTGATTGCAGCTTAAACATTAGTGATACTATAAGCTAGTTAACTGACTTCATTTATGAATCTAACTTCATAATACTTGTTCATTCGACCTCAAGTTTTTAGCACAGATGAACAACATCTTAATAGTGAATCCATAGATTTTATTTTTTGATAATTTTAGATACTTTTTAAGTCTAATCTTATAATTTTTTTAAATTCGATTTCAGGAATGAATATGATCACATGTAACTTTGGAATATGTATCAAATATATCTTTATTAGGAGAAAATGTCGAGAGCATAGTGGTCGGTGAGAATGATACAGTGGTCAGCAAGAATGATGTGAGAATGTCCTTGGAGATGGGTCGAGTAAAGTTTTGGAGGTGGAGTTGAGGGACTTTTATTGTTTCTGGGGGAGGAGGAGGAAGAGGAGAGAGAGCGATGATAAAAGGTGAGACAAAAGAATAAGAGGAAAAGAACGAGGACGACGGTTTGCCGATGCATATGCAACGTCACTTTGCTTTGCATTTACGACTTTTTCTTTGTACCACTCTGCATCTACATTGAAGGGGGAAGAGGAGGGAGAGCGATGGTGAGAAGTGAGACAAAGAAAGATGAGAAAGTGGATGAGGATGATGGCTGCATCGACATAGATGCAGAGTATCAATATCTGTGTCAACATCGATGTAGATGTAGAGTGACGAAATAGGGAAGAATGATGAGAGATTGGGGAAAGGGAAAAGAAGGATAAGTACCACTTTCCATCTACGTCAGCATCGATAAAGACGTAGGGCAATGCAGAGCAGAGCGATGTCACTTTAGGTCTACGTTGACACGATTGTTGTCCTCTTCCTTCTCTCCCTTTGCCTCATATATCGTCGTTGCTCTCCCTTCTTTTCCATCTCCTCCTCCCTAAAAAATTACAAAAGTTTCTCAACTCCACCTTTAGGACTTCACCTTGCTTGCCTCTAAGGATATCCTTGTATTGTTATTATCAATCACTATGTCATTTTCATCAACCACAACCATAACAGTCACTCACGGTCCCATCATTCACCACCACGATAACAGTCACCTAAGTAGAAAGAAAACATAATCAATGCATTAAAATTACCTTTTTACCTATCGTTTCATTCCTACACATATTATCACGTGACTATATCTTCTATCAGTAAAATCGATAATATTATAATAAATAGAGTTAAATATTTCACTTTCATAAGTATACTAATTTTAATATAAATTTTTTAAGCATAGATCTCAACTGCTAAAGATATTTAATTACAAGAATAATCCTGATGTACCAAATCAATAAATTTATGAAAGATTGTGGATTCAAAATATCATCTAATATATTTACACATTATACACATTAAATATTAATTTGATGGTGGTTTAAAACCTCAAATGGTATTTTTATATATTTATTGACTTAAATAAATGAGTTGGAATAACGGCTACAAAGGTTTAACTTGGAATTTTTTAGATGAATATTAATAGGATTGAAAGACATAATTTGTAATTATAGATGTGATACTTCCAAAGTCTGCATAAAGAAAGATGCTTTTACTTATCTACCCTTTTAAAGGGAAATAGCAAATTTGTCCCACCAAAATTTACTCTCTTCAAATACTTTGTCAGAATCCATTTAATAAACTCAGATTAATTAATATCATTAGTTATTTTCAGTAAGTCCAAAAAAATTTAATCTAACATACTTAAAATACCTTTTAATTAATTTATCAAAAAACTTAAATTTAAAAGATGAAATTGAAACTACTAATTTATAGAAATATATGTAATACTTTCTGAAGTTAGTATTAATCTCATTTGGCTAATGTTTAACTGACATAATTTTCCATGCTTGACAGGGATATGTGCTAAATTAAAATTGATAGGGGTAAATACGGAATACAAAGCTTTAGAGGCTTATTATGTACACACAAAGCAATTTTGCTAACGGGAATGAACATAATTTTAGTAGATCCGAAGAACCAAACCGACGTGAAAGCTTCCCCACAACAGCTCGCGAACATCCGGTGTTCTCCCCCTCCGATCTCCGCCCCCGCCATTTAAATGCAGCGAGATCCGCCCTCTTCCTCGTAGCCCTAACCTTTCCCTGCGCTCGGAATCCCCTACGCTCATGGCTTCCTGGCTCAAGGTCGCAGAAGGTAAGCCGATCTCATTCGCTCCTCATCTCCTTCCTCCGATTCGTACCCTTTCCCGCGATCTGTTTCGTCGTTGCGATCTTCCTGTGTCTCGAATTGGCTTGATCGATTCGGTGTCCTTCTCTTGTTGGCATCGATCCAAGCCTGTGGAAATTGGGGTTTGTCCGCCGTTGGATTAATAGATCTTAGTAGTTGGAGATGGAATCATGACATAGAAGGATGAACGCTTCGGTTGCAAGTAATCGGTGCATAGTTTTCCGTAATTTATATGGGCTATTCCGAGTTGCTTCTGTGCTTGTGATCTAATTCTGCAACCCTAGCTCTTGCTGTCATGGCGACGATTTCTTTTCCCACTGAGAAAAATGGTGGAAACTGGTGACTACTTTGTTAAAGGAAGGTCAGAAGCAGAAACAACTGATCAAGAACATGCTTCGATAAGGGATCTTCTGTGTCTTGAATCGGTTTGATCGTTATGTCGTCATTACTCATTGGCATCGATCCAAGCCTATGGAAATTGGGGCTTATCTGTAGTTGCATTAGTAGATCTTAGCAGTTAGAATCATGACATAGAAGCATAAGCTCTTTTGTTGCAAATAATCGGTGCATTGTTCTCAGTGTTATATGATCTATTCTAATCGCTTCTGTGCTTATGATGTAATCACACAACCCTAGCTCTTGATTTCATGGAAGACTTCTTTTTTCCCACTGAGAAAAATGGCTGAAACCTGTGACCCTTTGTGAAGGAAGGCCAGAAGTAAAAAACAACTCATCCAGAACATGCTTGGATAAACAATTTTCTGGGTCTTGAATTGGCTTGATCGATTTGTCATCCTTCTCTTATTGCTAGCTATCCTAGTCTGGTTTATCTTTCGTTGGATTAGTAGTTCTTATTAGTTGGAAGCATGACATAGAAGGATAAGCATGTTGGTTGCAAATAATCGGTGCATAGTTCTTGGTGTTATTATGAGTTGCTTCTGTGCTTATGATGTAATTAGGCTACATTAGATCTTGATTTCATGGCAGAGAGTTCTTTTCCTACTAAGAAAAATGGCGGAAACCTCTTACAGTTTTTTTGTAAAGGCCAGCCAGAAGTAGAAACAACTCATCAAGAACTTGCTTGTATGATCAAATCATATAATGACTCATAAAAATCACTATATATATATATATATATATATATATATATATATAATTTCTGATTTATGCATAAGTGGTTGTCAAGGAGGTGGAGCAGGAGAATTGGATGATGGGTTATGTTACTCCATCAAGAAGGATATCTTGATCTGTCAATTTTCTATTGATAATCTGGGCTTATGTTTTCAGAGGAACTAAGATCAACTTGATTAATGGTAGCCCAAAAGGTCTGCTGACTGTGTCAAGCTGACAAGGAGCAAACAAATTTTCAGGAGATAAGATAGGAGGAGGATAACAAACACAGACACAAATGACCATGTATTAGCCAAAGTATTCCAACTTTTAAGAGAATGGAAAATTGTTCGATCAAGAGGAAAAAAATTCTGAGAGAATCCAGATAATTTCAGGCATGGAGAACTCAATAGTGGTACCCTTTAGAGGCACCGATCAGATGATATGTTGTTTGAGCATACATATCTAGTCCAAACTATTAGGCTATTATTTTTCTAAAATGAATTGAATAATGAAACTAGCAAACTCTTGTGTATTGAAACAATTAGTGTTTGGCGTTTCTACTCATACAATTTCTTCAGTCACATGCTAGAGTTGTTGCCTTAACAACTACAATTATGTTCCCATTCTGTTATTCTGTTGTGCCCTTCAGGATTTAGAGTTCACTGTTTGTATTTCATGTTAAGTTTACATTTTCAAAGACCTCGTACAATGCTCTTGGTATAATAGTAAGGTTGCTCTTTTGCAATCTAGGAGACCAGGGTTTGAGTCATGGAAACAACTTCTTTAAATATTTAAAGATAAGGCTGTGTACATTGACTCTCCCCCGACCTCGTATTGGCGGGAGCCTCATGCATTGTGTACGCTTTTTTTTTTAACATTCTCAAAGACATATTTGAAATACTTTTGAAGTTACTTCCATTATGAGAACATATTATCCTATTGTAAAATGCTCTAAAACACTTATTTCTGGAAATAGATTTGTTTGAAGTTGTGGACCGAAGAGCAAAACTCGTTGCTAGTGAGTTGGCTGATGAGCAGTCTGGCTTGCAAGCTTCAGGTAGAAATTATTTCATTTAATTGTGTGAGATCCTCAAAATGTTTTCTGGTTGTCCTTTTCGTTTTTTTTTTTTACATTTTTTAATCTCTTGCAAGTTCTTTTAACTGAAGGTCATTTGCTTTTTTCTTTTTCTGACTCTCCTGCAACCATAAAGCATCAAATGCTGAAGAAGTTTACTCCAGGAGGCCAAAAGCAAAAGAGAAGGTTGATAATCAATCATTTACCTTTTCTTGTGACATACCATGAATTGTGTTATATCACAAGAATTCGCTGTGTTCTTTATATAGGGTCATGCAAAGTCTTCCAGCATCGAAAATGTAGTCAGTACTAGGCCTGAGCATGACCAGAAACACAAAGAAAAATCAGTTCCTGATGCAAAATCTGATAATCCGAAGAACTATCGTTCTAGTCATTCTGTAGATTTTGGAGTTAGCGACAAAACTGTTGGAAAAGAGCATTTGTCAGATAACAATATGGAGACAGTTGGTTTGGACATGGAAAATGGTAATGGCGGACAGAGTAACAATATGGTGGAAGTTCAACTTAAAGAAAATAATATAGAGGCCTCAAATCCCTCTGTGGATGAAGATGCTGCTAATCCAGATATGAACAATCAACTGGAAACATCTTCTTCTCCTTTGTTGGTGGACAAGCAGATCGAAGATGTCAACAATGATCATTCTGCTGATGCTGATTCAAATGCCAACTTGTTGAATGAGGATTCTTTCTTGACCACCGGCCAAGAGAAATTGGAATCTGAGAAAGTTGTAAAAGAAGTAAAAGAAAATATTAACAATGCTGCAGAAAACGAAAGACAAACTCCAGAAACTTCACCAAGTGTGAACAAGCAGCAAGAGCAATTAAGTGACTCTCACGTGAAAGTTCAGGAGCAGCTTGATGAGGTACATGTTGATACTAGACAATAGGCACACTGATAACGAAGAACCTTCCCTCACTTGGGTGTTTCTTTTTCTTCTCTGGTTGTTTAACAGGCTCAAGGGCTTCTTAAAAGTGCAGTTAAAACTGGTCAGTCAAAAGAGGCCAGGTTAGCTAGGGTAAGGCCACACTTTTTGACCTGCATTTACTATTCTTCATTATTTGACAACATCATTTTGTGTAAACTTTAAGAAATCTCAGGCCTTGTTTGTATGTGTTTATCTTGTGGAAGTAAAGACATCAAGACAGATGATTTGTGCATTATTTTGACTATTTGATAATTATAGTTGACACATGCATCTTGTGTTCTTGTCTGTTTATGCCAAAGTATGGAGAATAGTTATTATACAATAACAAGTTCCACATACTTACATAGAAAGATTTATAACCAAAATATAGATTGGCTTAACTGCGGCAATTGCAGCCTGCGAACCAACCTGGTACAGCCAACATTGAAACATTTACTTGTCATTCTAATTTACCAGCTGAAACTCAACTTGAAGTATCAGATTATGAGTGTTGGAATGATGTCTTTACTCTTGAATTTATGCTTACCTTCATGTTCAATTAATAACTGAGATAGAAGCACATCTTTGAGACTGAACTTGCTATCAGCCCAACTATATGCTTTGCATGTATATGAATTAGCCATAGAACGTGAAAGTATCAATATGATGTTTTCAAATTTAGGTACCATAGCAAGAAGCTAGTGATACGCTGGAGTAAAAAATCTTCGAGAAGACATTCCATTGTTTGGTAGTGATTGTAACCTTCCTGTAAAAATACCGTTAATGTAATGCATAGCTCTAATTTCTTCAATGCACCACTTAACGATTAATCATATTTGCAAAAAGATACAGTCAGTATCTTCAACCCTCCCAAAGTAGATGCTCATCTTCTGGATACTGTAATTTCAAGTAAGAGGGACTGTGCCATTAAGCATCCATGAACCTTATAGAAGAATTTGAAAATCGACAAAAAGTTGAGATGTGAGCTATGTGGTATAAGATGTGAATTATCATTCCAATTTACTTGTTAGGTTCTTGCCCTTATTATCTGGATCCTATGTGATGAATGCAAATAGCAAATTACTTTTTTTCTATTTCACTTGTTCTTTGAATCTTTAGAGATGTTACATGTTATACGCTGATGAAACATTATATTTCTTCTAATTATTTTCTTCACTAAGTGAGGTTAAGGTAATAAGAGTGCAGAAATTCTGATCGGCATAACAGAACTGTTGATTAAGCTAAGTGGTCAGGATTGAAATCAGGGTCTGCCGTACCGAGCCGTACCGCCCGGTACGGGCGGTATGTACCGGTCCGACAGGTTTTCGGTACACGGACCGACTGTTACTGTTCTGAGGTACTGTAGCACTGTAGCATCGCTACAGTACTCGGTACACCTAGGTGTACCGCTCGGTATACCGTATCATACTGGTACCGAGCCCAGGTCGAAAATACCGGTACGGTACGATATTGCGAACCTTGATTGAAATATATATCATCAAACTAAGCATTGGTCATTGATGGCAAATTGGATACTATGACTATTATAGACTTCTAGTTGTAGGATTTGAAATCTGGGATGATTTTTTGTATGCATTTTAGTTAAATATTGATGGTTATGGGAGAACTTCACCAATTGAAGTACTGTGATACATCCTTGATCCATTGCTTAATTTTTCTTGTGACATCTGGATTTGTATTTCTTTATGATTGCTTATTGCATCATTTGACTTATAACAGGTTTGTGCTGGTCTTTCATCCCGTCTTCAAGAATACAAGGCTGAGAATAAGCAGCTGGAGGAACTTCTGGTTGCTGAGGTAAATGCTGCATCACTTGTATTCCTTGTTTATTCATGTTGTTAATAGTAAAGAATACTATTTTTTTAACTGATCTTGTAGTTTCTCATTTAATCATGATTTGAGATGTTGAACAGAGAGAGTTGACTAGTTCTTATGAGGCTAGCATAAAGCAACTGCATCAAGATTTATCTGGGTCCAAGATGGAAGTGGCAAGAGTTGAATCAAATTTGTCAGATGCTCTAGCTGCAAAAAACTCTGAAATTGATGCTCTCGTTAATTCATTGGATGCTCTGAAGAAAGAAGCTGCTACTTCAGAAGAAAAGCTGGCATCATTACAGGTTTCGTTTCCTTGAAGTTGCATTTTGTGATTACAGTGAGAGATTTGTTAATTGTGAATCAACACCCTTCCTGAGACCGTGTGGTGCCAAATGAAGCTGCCACAATTAAGAGTTTTAGTTGCAGTTGATCCGTGACATCAAGGGCAATAGATTAAATTTGAGACAGCAAATCTATTTGAATGTTGTAGGAGAGAGGTTAGGTGAATTACTAACTGTGACTTATTATGGTTAATTGGTTATAGTTTAGCAAGCTTGTTTGTTATAATTATTTAAAACAAGCTAAGCGTATTATTTAGGAAATTAGGAAATAATATACCCAAAAAATTAGTGTCTAAGATATATATATATACACACACACACACACATGGTAATTTGGATGTATGGAGTTACTAGAAAATAGAATTAAAGATGTTTGCACTTGTCAACAAATTTGGGTATTTGAAAATTGTTTAAGCTTTTAAGGTGCTTTGCACATTTATAGAGAATCACCATTCGAGTCAGCTGAACGTATTGTGGGCAGAGTTGCTAGATATAAACATGGTGGACATAGGCAGGGTCAAAGGCATAGAGAGAATTGACAACAGTAATTATGAAAACATTTTTCAAGTCATATAGGAGTTTTAGTGTTTGTGTATTATGCAGATGACCTGCTTCTATGTGATTGTCGACAAGATTATTGCAAAAACAATCACAATTTACACTTCCCATAAAGCCAGTTATGTTTTTTATTGTCTGTTTGTCCTCTATATCTGGAGACATGAATGTGTCTTATATCTTACACAAAGCACATGCCATGGTCCGCAATTGTAAAGAGACAACTGGTTGCAGTTACAAGATATTAAATCCAGAAGTTCTTTTATAAATATTTACAAAAACCCATTGTACTGTGAGTTGAAATCAAGCTGTAGTCTATTAAACAAGGAACTAATGGGTGTGTTGCATTCTTATTGTTTTCTCAATTCCTGAAGATGCATTCATGTCTATAAAACTGACTAATCCTTAGTTTTTTCTGTTTGAATCAGATGGACATGGATACCATTAGGAGGAGTCGTGAATTAACTGAAACCCGTATGATCCAGGTAATATTTTGAATGGTAGGGTTAATCTCACTGTAAAGTGATGTTGTTTCTTCATGATTTTCAAGTCTCACACCATAAAATATATCAAATTATAAATATTCCTTGCTTGATAGGCTTTGAGGGAAGAGCTTACTTCCGCAGAACGTAGAGCTGAAGAAGAGCGTACAGCACACAATGCTACTAAAATGGTGCATCCTTATAACTATAAATCTTTGATGATCCTCAAGTCCCTTTTTAGTTTATGACTGGCAAAATGAACAGGCAGCGGTAGAAAGAGAGGTAGAGCTAGAACATCGAGCTGTTGAGTCATCTAACGCTCTAGCTAGAATCCAGGTAATCTTTAAAAACTAGTGATTAATTCTGTGCGATCATTTGTTTGCCCTTCTGTTGCTGATTAGCAGGATTCTCCATTCTGTATATGAGCAAAAGTTGACTATGGAAATAACATGATTTGTTGACTTCCTAGGAATATATGTAAGCAAATCTACAGGAAACAACTAACTGGGTAAACCACTGGCTAATATGTGGAAAAACACAGTTTCCCACTAGTCACCGGATGTCTATATTGTGCAATCATTTTAAGTTTGTTATCGATGCGCATTACTTCATTGGATCATGACTAAGGTTGTCGTCCTGTTCACAAGTCAAAAATATTGAAGACCTCATAGTAGATTTGACAAGTTTTCAATCAAATTTCAACATGATTTTCCTCTCAAGTGATGCCATAACTGGTCCAACAACTGCTGTTTGACATGTATGTGCAGTGGGCATGCAATTTGCTGTTTCTGTGCTGGCATGGTTGATGGTACCAATTTAAAATGGGGAAATAAGGTGAAATGAGAGAAAAGAGAAAAGTGTGCAATATGATTAATAAAGTGATCAACTTCCCAACCGTTGTTTACCCATTAATGGCCCCACCAATCTGTAGTGAGGTCAATCAAAGTAGGTGAGTGGTCAGTGGTCAGACTATAGGTTCACTTGTTCGCCATCTCATTCCTAGTATCATGGAGATGAAGCTTTCATCTGGTTAGGAGTTTGGGTGACAATAAAATTTGTGCTTTCTTTTGTTCATTTTGTATTTATTTTATACTTATTTCTAGAAGAAGCCTTTTCGAGTGTTTTTGACAACAGACATAGTAATGTCAGCATGCATTATTTTATCAGTTTTTGTTCTTGTATTATATATATGTCTGGTCAGAACAGTGAAAAGTCAACAAAATTAAAAAATAAAATTCAGGATTGTCAAATTACCTGGTTCTCATATTATATCAAGACTCCACATGAATTAGCTGCTTTTCAGCTTCTCTGAAAATACCATTGATTAGCATGGAGCTGTACAGATCATGTCCAGTATCTCTTTATCGCCATTTGTGCAGTTATCTTAAGAAACATGTGTTTCTGCTTTCAGCAATCTCAATTTTGAATTGCTCTTATCTCAATTTAATCATACATACTCAGAGAGCAGCTGATGAAAGCACATCAAGGGCTGCAGAGCTGGAACATAAATTGGCTCTGCTTGAGGTAACACAGACCTTTTCGAAAATGTTTGCTACCGAGGAAAAAAATATTTTTTATTTTATCTCTTGTGCATTTCATTTGTTATTATAGGTTGAATATGCATCTCTGAACCAAGAGCTACAAGATCTGGAAGCTCGAAATCGACGTGGACAGAAGAAATCTTCTGAAGATTCTAACCAAATTCTTCAAGTAAAATATGTTAACTTGTATTTCTTCTGGCTATTCACATATCAAATAGGAATGTTTAAAAGTTGCAGAATGCTTGAACAAGATTGCAGTGTTTGATTTCTAAAAATATTTGATACTGTTTTACCTATTTTTTAGAGCATGTATCCATGAGTGTGGATGGATTACTTTAGGATAGAAAGAAAGGCCTAATAAAGAACATGTTTAGGGTATCTTGTAGAACTTTTGGACTTCTCCACCCATGACTTCTATGTGAAGCATGTTGCATGACTTGTTGCAGACATATTGCCCACTATGTAACCAAAGAACCAGGATTTTTCTGATACACAAGAGATCTGTTCCTGCATGTGATCTATGTCTAACTAAGTCCTCTCCAGCTTGAGATGTGTTCAGCTCCTTTATGGTTGGCATTGAGAGTACTGGCTCTCTGTGGGCAAAATGGTGGCATCTTCAGCCCATATGCACAAGAAAGAAGCTGAATCCTAGATAACATTGTATCCACCTTGCAATGGGCAGAAATTAGTGACATAAACATGATAAGAACCACATGCACCTACTGTATATTTCTACTGGTACCAATATTGGTAGCAAAATTTAACATAGCAGCTAAATTGGGAAACAGTAAAGCTAGTTTTGGAAAATGATGAATAAACTGCTTACTAGTACTTTTGAAAATATAGATGCAGGCATGGCAGGAAGAAGTGGAGCGTGCACGCCAAGGACAAAGAGAAGCAGAGAACAAGCTTTGTTATCTAGAGGTGGTTCTCCTTATTTTTTACTATGAAGCTATTAAGTAAGACGAGACATTTTTTTGTCTTTTATCATACTTTAATTAATACGGTTTTGTTGTTGTTGTTGTACTTTAATTAAAGAATATGTTTAGGTTATAAAAATTCTATTGCTATTAAGCTAAATTTTCATTTAGTAATAATATCAATCATAATGGCAATCTATAATCCTATTATTCGCTGGTTTGTATAATCCCTGTTATTTAGTGTCATAGAAGACATACAACAATTTACCATCTTGATCATGGTTGGCAGGCCGAGTTGCAAAAGATGCGAGTAGAGATGGCTGGAATGAAAAGGGATGCAGAGCATTACTCACGACAGGTAGTTGATTCTTGTTCTCTTGCTTCATATTTTCAGTGATATTCTAATTCTAACCTGATCACTAAATCCATGGATTACCCTTGTTTGCCATGCCATAACTAGCATGCCTTACACCAAGAGGATAACATCATAGTGTCATTGGTCTATACCCACATTTGTTGGTATGCTGGCTAGTAAAGCCACCCACACTGGTGCAACACCAAAGAAGAGGCATGTTGTGGCAAGTAAGCATTTATGAAACTACTAGTTCAGTCCTAAAAGTAATTGAGATAATCATTATATTACTCTTCGTGAAACCTAGGTCACTAAGAGATTTGGCTAAAGCTGCTAAAGTCATTTTTGATTCATTCAAGCATTTCGAAATATGTACATTGTGCTGATCCATGACACATTTTAATGCGAATACGAGGTTACAGACTATGATTTTCTAAAAAAACAAACAAACAATAACTATATAAGAAAAAACTGACATTCTTGATAGACTAAGAATTTGCAAGTGGTTGACAATGAAAATAAGGAGTATAATTAGCTATTTAAGATGTATTTTTCTATGAGAATCACAAGTGGATGCACATATTTACCCATATAGGCTTTGGACACAGATACTGCCATTAGGTTTGACCCAGCCAACCTATTCTTTGTCCTGGCACAATAACATTCACTTGAGTTGACAGATTAGTTTCTTTGCTCCTTAACATGCTTTTTAAATTCTTCTAACATATATAATGCAGGAACATATGGAACTTGAGAAACGATATCGGGAGTTGACTGATTTGCTGGTATGTTACTATTTATGTAATATGAGGAGAATACAGGTTACATTCACTGTTCTGGTTGTCTAATTTTATGTATAAACTGTGCACATTGCTGCAGTATCATAAGCAAACACAACTAGAAACCATGACTAGTGAAAAGGCTGCTTTAGAATTTCAATTGGTAAAGGAGCTAAATCGTCTTCAGGAAGCACAGGTTTTTGTTTCGATTCTAAAATATTTCTGCTAATATAATTACTGGCTCACTGTTTATTATTCTCATAGAAGCAAGTTTAATCATTTCATTTAAAAAATTGATCATTATTTGATAGTTAGAAGCAGAAAGGAGTCGGGTTACCAGCAGAGCATCATCATCGTGGGAAGAAGATACTGATATAAAAGCTCTCGAGTAAGATAACTGCTCATCACCTCATTCAGCAATATCTATAATGCTGTTTGCCTATTAAACTGTTAAGTACACTCATGAGCGTTCCTACTCAATAGTCATTTTTTTTCTGCTTATTGGATTTGGGGTCCACCGTGCTGCTATAAATTGACACATCAAAATGTTACCTTTTGCTACATATTCTAAAGTATCTGAATCTTTTTTACATAAAATTACTGGTTAATTAGTCTGTTTTCTTAAGAATCAAAACCTGCAACAAATTACATCCCAATCAACAACCTCAACAATTAAACAAATAGACTCCTCGCCAAGTGAGGACAAACATCCTAAACAACCAACTTCCACAAACTAGAATTTACTATACACTTGGTTCCACAGCCACACAAGCTGACTCTAGTATGAAGAAGTAGAGGTCTCAAGTAACAGCACGGTGCAGACCAATGCAAGGTCTTTCAAACATATGCTAGTTTTTAGTAATCCCTTGTTCCGGAAGATAGCAATCAGAAGCTTGTTCACAGCAGGTGGAATTTTCTTAAATATGCTTTTTTCCTCCAATTACTCCAAAGCTCTTCCATATCATGGAAGTTGAGTTTCTCCTCCATCTATTCGAGAGTGTACCTTGAAAAAAAAGGTGGCAGAAGCAAATGATTAATTGATTCTGGCTAATCTCTACAAGGTTTGCACTCCCCTTAATTTCTTCTTTATGTGCAGCTTACCCAAAAGAACTAACCAGAGAAAGACACATAACTTGCTTGGACAATAGCTTCCCAGGATCAAGCTCACAAATCTCTGAATATCCCATTGTATTTCTAAACATGAAAAGAAGGAAGAGAAAGTAACTCCTGAGCTATTCCATCTCCAGTCACATCCATCCAAGCCAAAATAGTGTTATATCAGCTTTTGTAACCTGATAGTACTCCTATAACATGCTTTGTTGGAGGCATCTTCTTATGAGTAAATAAACCCCTTTTGAGATTGGTGTAATAAACTCGTTGCGTAGGATCAGATTGTAAGATTGTAAGACCCTAAAAATCTATTAGAAAATAATTTTAAAATACATATATATATATATATTTAAAAGAAATTTATAAATATATTTTTTTATAGTGTTTAATAAACCTGTATATTCTATGGTAATAATTGCATTCTTAATAAAGTGAATGCATAATCTCGTATTTGAATGAATAATAATTTTATCATTTTATGATTCATATTTTTTAGGTTCACAAAGATTGATCTCTCCACTCAAGCATCTTAACTCTGTGTCAAGAGATATTTATGAATTTATAGAAGTTATTTTTATTTGGTATTCTTGCTGACATAGATGATATATTTTTTTTTTCACAATGTGCAAAGAAGTAAGGAAAACATTTTTTTATTAAGTAGCAAGGTATAATTGATTACAAGCGAACCAAACAAACTAGATTTTAGAAGCTTCTGAAAAAGAACTCACTTGAAGGTTTAAAGAGGATGATACCAACAAGTGCTCTCTATAGTTTAGAGTCATGACATTCTGATATGAATGGTTACTGAGAATTTAAGTTTTAATCTTGTATGTATTTAAAAGCACAAGCAAAAGATAAGTAGGAGAAACCACTTAGAACTTGGCTAATAGTTGCATAGACATAACTAGGGTCAAAACAAGCTTAAAAAATAATTTTTTGTTCAGCAATATGCTTAAGCCGTTCGAGACCCTTGCAAAAGTCTTTACACTAGAAACTGGATTTGAAGATGTCTATATGATTCTAGGTTCTCATCTTCACATTATTATATGAAAATCTTGATGTGTCTTGATTACACAGGCTTGCTTGGGCTCATTCCAGACTCAATGCTAGTCTGTATCGGCCCCCATGAGATTTTAGCTTTAGTTGATAGTGAACATTTGAATATGAGCCGCACAACTCAAGAAAAAGCAAATCGAACTTATGCCTACCCTTGATCCCTTGAAGTCTTAGGAAGGTAGTTGATATGTAGGTGAAGAAACTTGACATGCTGCTTCAGAAGGGATAAGTTTGGATCAAGAGAGAACCTTTTCTTAATTAATGACAAGAATTCGCAGATTGATTCATTTTTCGGAAAGTTGCCAACTGTTATATGTGTTCATTCTTGGTAACTGTTATACAGATTGTAGAATATCTTTGAGTGGTGTCTCAGACACTCAAACAAGGCAAGGCTAAGACACCACCATTACTAAGAAGTTCTTTTCAAAAACAAAAACATTTTGTGATTGAAGATTCATTGCAGTTAACCCAAGCATGGCTCATAAAGTCAAAGATCATCAAACATGTTGGTTTTACACTTGTTCAACAGCAATGAGGATGAGAATCTATTCATCCAAGTAGAAGGTAGATAACAGTTGAAAAGTTGACTCTTGGATGTAGCTGAGGATTTTGATTCAAAGGAATATGTATCTTGTATAAGTTTAAACTAATTCATTCATTTGTTAAAACCTTAAAGGAAAAAGCCTGAGCTAAGCAACTTGAGAGTCAGAAGGTTGTATCATATTTCATATGAGCATTTTAAAATTCTGATGTAGTTTGGGTTCATCCTTAGATCTCATGGTGGTGCTTATTCTATTTCTATCTACATTAACTTCAATGAAGGTGGTTTGTGAAAAAAATCTGCTTGAAATCAAGAAAAGCATAACTTCTCAAGTTTTTTATTTTTCTTATTTCTGAATTTTTGAAGCATAAGTAAATCACTATAACTAATAGGTGCTTTGCAGGCCTCTGCCCTTGTATCATCGGCATATGGTTGGAGCAACCAAACAGGTCCATATCTCGCTTAATTTCCATATCTTCTCATTTTCTCTCTCCCTTTCCTCTTAAGTGCAAATATTTCTAAACAGTTGCAAAGAGCTGCAAAGCTTTTAGATTCGGGAGCCGTCCGTGCCACTCGATTTTTATGGCGGTATCCAACTGCTCGAGTCATCCTGCTATTCTACCTGGTCAGAATGGACATATCTACTTTGTTTGTTAAACAACATTTATACATAATCCAAAAGCATATGTAGAATAAGATAAATTGAAATTATCTGCAGGTATTTGTACATCTCTTCTTGATGTACTTGTTGCATCACCTACAGGTATGCTTGATTTTTACTCATATGCTGTTGTAATAGTTTCTTGAAGAAATTTGATGTGCTATATTGATTCTTTGGACTATTGAGGAGGTTTACTTATTGACGCTGACTGATAAGTCTTAGAACAAATGTTAGAAACCACATTTTTTTGGCCCAATGCATGATTTTGTTCCTCTAGTTGTCCTCTAGGAGAACTGGTTAGTTCAGTTATCTTGATGTAACTCAAATAACAAAGAGTAACACAAAACTTTAAGATAACTAAGATTAGTCTCGATCATCTTAAGGGGTTGAAAATGAGAATCTAAGACTATAGTAGCAAAAGAGAAATTATGTCTTCTTTTTGTGATCAATATCATCTTTTGTCTTGTACCTCTTCATGGTACTTGCAGAACTTGTTTGTGTATGTGGCCAGGATTTATGTACTGACACCAATCCCGTGCTAGTTGCGATAATCTATTATGCTTAACATAATTGGTTATAATGGGTCCATAGAGGGAGGAAGGCGAGTGGATGTGTGTGTACATAACTACATATCTTTGTTAGCAAATAAATATCTAATTCTGATTACCATATATAGTGGCAATTATGTCTTTAAGATATGTATTATATGGAATATGCTAACCATTCAAAGCCTAAATCAATACAAGGTGATGTTCCTGAATAGAAAATATTACTAATGAGGAATGAGTAATATTATGACAAAACCACACTTTGAAGATTTTGTTGCAGGTAGAGCCTAGAACAAAGCTTAAATGACATACTTCGCTGCTGGGAGCAGCTTCAAGGCATGAACAGGCTAAAATGTTGACTCAATGATACTCACCAAACATGAAAATTCTCTTTGTTATTTATTGCTTGGTTAATATAGTGGATAGGCTAATTAATGTCCACTAGCAGAGTGTTCCTTTAATCATAAGCATGTGAAAAAAAATGAGTTTCATCTAGATTCGAGGATAGATTTAAGAGCATTTTATTATGTTACATATCCAAAACCATGTGGAAAACTTTGGAATTACTCCTAGAGGTGGGTGATGATGTACCATCTTGCATTATAGGCCACATGATGTGAACTGTATGAGTTGCCACAAACTTTTTACCCAAATTGTTGATATTGTCAACCGAGCCCATTGGATTATCATGATCCCCTTGTGCTTATAGGATTGTGAGACTTTCCTGCAGATGATGCGGGATTCTGTAGGTGTGGCAAGCCACCATACTGATGCCTTCATCCTTGATGCCTAACTCCTCTACTGGATATTTTTGACTAATCACATTGCTAGGGAAGTAAATGCTATCTGCGATGTATATGCATTATATGTCTATTCTCGATGGAACTTAAATGTGTGTTTGTTTGCTTATGGTGCACCATAACATGCTACCATTAGCATTGCAGGTGTTGCTTTACTTATCTTCATCATCCACAAAATTTTTTTTTCTGATGCATAGGAGCAAGCAGACAAATTTGCCTCCAAAGAAGTCGCTGCTTCTATGGGACTTAGCAAGTCAAGCTTGGGTTAATACAGATTTCAGACTTGGGACTTCATGTGGTGTCCGTGATCACCAACAGGTCAAAATGTCTCTTCCACAGGAGCCCATCACTTGTCAATTTGGTAATTGTAAATGATATAATCTTCTTGCAAATGTTCATCAATTTTTTGAATCAAATATGATGTTTCATTTGTCTCAAGCTAATGATTAATAAGTAATAATCTGTTGGAACTTCATATGTTTATTTGGTCTTATTAAGAATATAAGTTTAGTAATCTGGTCGACAATTTATGGTAATATCTGTCTGTGGAGGTAAGTAAATACGAGATAATCTGTATAAAACAGCAGCAAAATGGACATGGATTATACTTAATATCTACCTGTGGATGTACATACGAAATAATCTGTATAAAACAGCAGCAAAATGGGTATGGATTAGACTTTATCATGTCAACTTGCAGATTCCTATTTGATGTACGAGTTCTTTTGTTTGTAAACCATAAGATACTGACTTGTATTGACTTATATTAATGCTGGAGTAACTCTTTATACTCCGAAGACCTTGAGCTTCTGCTGAGTTGGACTGCAGGAGTTCTGGTCTCCCCTACCGTTTCTTTATTTTATCCGGTTCTATACCCTCAAGTTTATTGGGAATTCACCGTTCTTCCCACAGTTTTCTCCCCGGATGAGAGGCGCGGCCGAGAGGATGTCACGTCAGATAATTGCATCCGAATTGACTTCACCGGTTAGGATTGAGTCACTACGGGGATATTTGATGGTACGGATGCCCAACGTACGAAGTACGAGCGGGATGGATGTTTGCTGTCCCCACCTTCGTCTTTGAACGTTCCCATCGTCGCGATTTAGTCGGCCTCAATTATCCGGGCCTTGTGGGACTCCGCCGCTCGACACGTTTCGGCCGCAGCACGAGCGACGGTTAATTGCTACGTCGAGCCGGAGGCGTGCACAAGTGCCTGCATGTCGCCACGCCATTTGTTGATCCTCCTCATTAAATGTCGATTCGTCGCCTCTCCTTATTTCCTCCCCCTCGGTAGTCGAATCCGATCCCCCGTCGGAACCCGTCGTTCTCGGCCGCGCAAGAGATAGAGTGCTCTGCCGTCACTGTGGCATCGGGCGCGTCTGCGGTGTCGACGAGCGTCGCGGACGACCGTGGGGCGGCGCGGGGAGATGGAGGATGTCGTCGTGGCGTCGGGTTCATAGCCCTCGCGTGCGAGCGATTGGCGGCGGCGAGGCACCGTAGGGATCAGGCTAGATCTCGCACGTGCGGATCTTAGGCAACGGTGATACCCACGCACACCACCCCCCCTCCCGGAAATCATCGAATCTCTGATCCACAAGATTGACAACGTGACAGGTACTGAGACTATGCTAATAAGGTAATCCACAGGATTGACCAACACGACACCAATCAAATATATCACGTTAAAGCTAAGTTATTTTATCACCCTCGACAATTTGACATATAATTCCATTCCATGGCTCAATATAGCCAAGCATCCAAACATAATTATTGTTCGACAATAACCATCATATCGGTTCAAATGATTGACCTAACACATTATATAAGCCCCCAAATATATTCTAGATGGATATTTTTGTCAAATAAGTCGCTGAATAAAATTTTCTAAGGTCACAGGTTGAATGCTCGAGTTCCAAGACTACTGGCTATGACAAATGTCAAAGTAAAACCTTACTGGATTTGAATGCTTTTTATTTTTCGAACAATCATAATTTTTTTAACTACTATAAAATTGAGTGTAACATATATCCCGTCAGAAAATAAGACTAATTTACTATTGTAAATATTCATTTAGAAAATGGACTGTAGGAGTACATAAAAACATGAAATACCAAAAGTATCTCCAATCTATGTGGTATCGTAATATTTTTTAAAATTATATTAATGAGAGTTTGGCTACCTTTTATATATATATTTATATATATATATATAGAGGTTGTCTACAGAGTTATTGGGAATTGTGATTGCAGGAAGTATAATTATAGTTATAATATCAGCGAATCTATTGGAGACTTGGTCTGCAAGTGGACTTGCAGGGATTGGAAACCCAGCGTGTCAAATAACGACAACCCCTCCCCTCGTGCCTTCTGCTGGTCCGCGGCGCTCCGCTCTCTGCGTCCGCGAACGCGACCGCCGCTGCCGCCCGAGACCCAGGCTGCACGGAGGTGAGTCCCTGTCCTGCTTCACCTCTCCCTCCTCTTCCCCCTCTTCTCCGCAGCCGGACCCAGGCCGGATCTGTGCTGATCTCCCCCCTCCCTTAGATTTCCCCTTTCTTCCGCTCGCCTCTCCCTCCCACCTCGAATAGAGCCTCAGATACGCAAACAAACATTTCTTCCATTCGATCCACATGCTTGCCCTTCTTCAGATTGGCACAGTTACTTCTGTGATATCATGCTTGGATTCAGAACATGTTAATTAATTTTGACTACGCTGTGATCAATTTTAGATCCTCATAGAACTATCTCTGTTGTTTTGATGATCCCCTGTCTAAATAGTAATCATTCTGTACTATATTTAAGCAAAGTTATGCGGTTTAGGTCATAATTACGGGTTTCAGATAGGATTTGAAGAGTCTTCGGTAGTAGTAACCCTAGAAAACTTATTCCCCCATCTTGTTGTCCTGGTTAAATGTAGCATTGAGATGGACACAATCATATCATGTCACATTTGACCTACACAACTTTAGGGTTTAAAACCGAAGCTCCCTTTTTTCATCAACATCGTGGCTACTATGATAACTATGGCTAAACATTACCATATGAGCAGCTTGCCTAGGGATGGAGATTAGGCTACCATGCGCACCTCCTCCTTCCAGGGCTCATAACATGAAAAAACTCTTACCTTCTTGGACCGTTCTGGATATTGCTCTCTGATTCTTGAAATAAACCATCAATCCATTTTCATTGGATCAGTGCATATGTTGAATGAGAAGGTATTATCATGTTGGTAGCACAAAGTGAGGGCTCAGAAGGAGTGCAGAGTCATGTGTAGCAATTCTTCATCCAATTCTGAAAGAAAAAACTATAACAATGCTGACACTAGCACTTTAATGTTTAATGCCAGTATGAAGAGATCCTTTAAATTATAACCACTTTTAAATTTACTTTTTTGAGGTTGGTCAAAATCTCCTGTGTGTGTCAAAATGGAAGCTTGCTGTAAATTCAGATATTTATGTATTCTGATGTCTTTTTTATGTCCAGAATGAAATGTTCGCTAATTTAATTACCTGATGTAATTAAATTTTTTGTTAGGTTGTAATAGTTTGTAATTATTTGATTGATTATGAAATCGGATATTGGTGAGGTTGGTTTATCTAAGTCAAAAATATTTTTTGAGAACATTCATATGAGGGAATTAACACAAACTTTCTGTAGAGGGGCTTTCCGATCGTACTATTTTAATCTTGGTTTTTATATATTCTGGATATCTTGTCTGAATTTCTGATGTGGAACTAACACAGCAAACATGGATCTTATAAATTTTCCATGTGGATATTCAAATCATCCTGCTTATCCACCTATTGTTGGCTCATAATTAACGGTCTTCTAGCTTTTCACAAACTCATTTTATCTAACTGTTAACTGGGTGAATAGTTACTGCTTTTACAATTCTATTTATAAAAGCATTTTATTTTATTGAGAGTAATAATTTAGATCTCCTTGCTCTTGTTCAAAATGTTGTAAATGCCTCTTTCATTCTTATGATTTTCTTTGCTATAGTGTTTGATAACTCATGAGTGTATAGTTACACTTGTTGGTTTAGATGCCCTATTGCACGTGGTTAATCATTTGACATACATTGGCAGCACTTTCCTGCCATTCAGACTGTAACCTAATCATATGCTGTATAAACTCCACTATGCTAAGTGCCAACAGATTACGAATATGAGGATACTAATGTTTGAGATTGATCACAAACTGTACCTTGTTATCATTGCTTGTTGTGTGTGAGGTTCTTTCTTCTCAAGCATGGTTTTGCGTTTCGGGGAGTTCTGGGGAGTTTTTACCATGCGGTCCCTTATCAACATGGAGGTCTTTGCTGTGCCAAGGTTGTGCTGATGTATACATTGGCATATTTTTAATGTTGTGCTGTATTATACTGTATTGTGTGTCGTACAATGGTATCATGTTACTAGCTCAGGGTATACTTCTTTTGCTTAGTACATCATCCTGTAGTAGATGTTCTCATCTACTTCAAGATGGGGATACCAATTCTGTTTTAGATCTATTTCTGCTGTGCAGTACAGTTATATTTTGCTTTTTTATAGGTACAATGGAAATATTACTGCTGAAGGCACTGCTTGATAGCATCACAAAGTTTGGTCATGTATCTTCTAGCAGCAATGTAAAGCCTGCGCTGGTTCAAAAATACTGTCAAATAATTGATCAGATCCTCGAGCATTTCAAATCTGTGTGTGATGAAATTGCTGCTTCTGAGATATCATTGGATGAACAGTTGGTCAAGGGGCTGGGAGAACTAGATGCTTTAGCCAATGAAGCTAGGGAACTTGTTATGAGCTGGTATCCAATGATGAGCAAAATCTATTTTGTAAGTTGATGACCTTGTTTTCCAGCACTTATTAGATTGTTCCTGTTGGTCACTTTATGCTTTAAATAAATATTTGATCCTTTTCATTACCATATTCTTTTTCCTGGAGTTATGCATGTTTCATTTAGTTTCACAATCTGTTTGATTGAACTAATCAACATGAAAACCTTTCTTATTGATTATTTGCAACAATAATTTTATGAGAAGTTTTGTGAAGTTTCAGGTTTAAGCATATAAATTTGTCTTGATGGCTGCAGCAAATTAAGATTTATGAATAGAAGTCAGCATTAACCATGCTGCACTTTTGCAGTATGGATGTTTAGGTGCCCACTGAAGAAAGAACTGATGGTATAACTTGGATTTTAGATAATGGAATCAGGTGGTCTTAGAAAGATTATTGTAAAATTAGATCATGATTGTGGAACTTAATGGAGCCTTAGAAAGATGGAGGAGTCTTCTGAATTTTGTTTTGAAGTTCCTAATTGTAACATTGGATTGTGAACTTCTAGAACTTTCAATGCCTATGAAAGCATTCTTTTGCCGTGTAGGATCTAGTTGAAGTTCTTGGCCTACCCCTGCACAAGGTTCATTTAATGCGGTATGGACTGGTTCCTGTGTATATTCCTTCACCTAAAAGAGTTTATAAGTTATGCTTGAGCTAGGCCAAAACCTACGCCTAGCTCAAAGCTCAAAATTTTGCAGATAGATAATTTGACTACATGTATGCTAGTTTGTCTGCAAAGAACTGTTTGCGTAAACACTTTGCTCATTCATTGTTTTCTAGGCACCTTGTCTGCTCATGCTGAGTGCTCTCTTTTTGTTGCTTCTGCTTATCTCTTCATCCTCCATATCTTCCCTCTACTACATTCTTTCTCGTCGTTTGAGTAAGATTGGATTCTTCTATCTAGACCCTTTCCCAGCCTATTCTTGTTGACTATTGCTACCCATTTTCTCTAGAACTGATGTGGCCCTGTCACTGTAGCTTCAAACATATAAGTAGTTTCAATCAGGAAATGGCTTTGTGAAGGTTCCAATGTTTGTCCTAGTACCCATCAAACACTTGGGTGCACCAATTAGAATTTTGTAATCTAGGCCCCTTGCTAGTCTATTAGAATAATGATCTTTATGTATTTGCTGTTATTTCATCAGAAAATGTTGTTGATGACATGTAAAATGTCAATGTTACCAATTGTGATGCCAAATATAGTCATGTTAGAGGATCATTTGATATATCGAATGATATTTGTTGGGGATTCTTGGAACATATTTAGGAAAACACGAAATTTTCTTATATCTTTCTTTTATTCTTTTTCTTTGCAATTTTACCATTATCCTTATCCGTTAGTGGACTTGGTGTAACAACAATTTGTTGTTGCATGTATTGGGGCATGCAGCACGTGTCTCCCATTGTGTGCATGTTCCCCATGAGTAATTTTTGGGATAACATGGCACCATTCCATTGGATGAAAGATGCTTTAAATGTCTTGTTGGGGCGAGGCTTCGACACTCTCAAATCTCAATTGATATATGCAACTCACTCAATCTCAATTATTTCTTTTCTTTCTTTCAGTAAATATTTTTCTTCGATTTTGCTAGTGTTGAAATGTCTTTAAGGATTCTTAATGATCGTGTGTGCATAGTATTTGTATGTGGTTATATCCTAGGTAATTCCTCGACAACGACTTGCGTGAAGTTGAAGAATACGTGTAGGACATCGTTTATATCCCTTGGGTTCCTTTCTTCAACTTTCTCTTTTAGTTTATTTATAATATGGATATCCTTTTAATAGGAGCTAGATTTGTCTTATTATTCTATCACTTTAGGTTTATTCCACCTGCCTGTTGGATTGTAACAACAAACATATTAAAAATAAAGAAACTAAAAGAGAGAGTTTAAGAAAGAAACCCAGAGGCGGAGGCCCATAAACATTGTTCACTTTAACATTGTTCTAAGCGTGTTTCTTGACCTTCTGTAGGCAATTTGTTGAGGTATCACTTAAGAAACAATACAACTATATAATAATCCTCTCTCACACATGATCATAGAAAATCCTTGGAGACATTCCAACACCATCAAAATCAAAGAAATATATATTATAAGAGAAAGGGAAGAAATAATTGAGTTTGTGCGGAAGAGTAGTAGTAGAAGTATCAATTGGGAAGTGTTGAAGCCTTGCCTAACTCCCTAATGCAAAAAAACTTTTGTAGCTTCTTTTGTCTAATAAGATGGTGCCACATCACTTAACGAATCACTTTGATGGAACATACACGGGAGGGGAGGCGCTTCTTAGGTCGTGCATCCCATTGTGTACAACAACAAATTGATATTATACCAAGTCTACTAATGGATAACAATAAGACAAAAATAGTAAAATTACAAAAAAGGGTAAAAGAAAGATACTAGTAAATTTTGTGTTTTCCCTATATATGTTCCAACAGGGAATTGGAAGGTGCACTGCGATTTTTATTCATAGATGATCATGGATGTTGCCTCATCGTTCAAAACAATGATTGCATTTCGGGTATCAGACTTGAGCCATCCCATGGTTGGATTGATATGGGTCCGGTTTATGCTGACGTACTAACAGATGGTATATTGGTATGTAACATGGTACAAAGGCGGATCGGAGGAGGACAAGGAGTACTGAGACACTCGTGAACTGAGGGCCAGCAACAGGCAGCAAGCAATGGGTGGTAGAGAGTGGTGAGCTGGCGAGCCTGCACTTGTGGGTGGGCAATGTCGCGACTCTTGGATACTCATGACTCATGTCTTGCAAATCCTAAGGCTGTTAAAAAATAAACAAACTGGACTCCCTGAAAAAGGATGGTCTGTGTCCCAGTTCACATCTAGACCAGTAACTGTTGGCTGTACAAACTAGTCCGGTTGGTTATGCAATCCTTGACCCAAAACATTATTTTTTTTGTTATGTATAACTTTATATAATAGTTAAGCAAACAAACCTAAGGAATGACCTTTTGAGATTGTATGGCTGTACTCTCCTCTGCTTGTTTTGTTTATTCATATTTGTTGCCAGAAAATTTGTTGTACCCAAGTTTCTACATATACTTCTGACTTCTCTCTTTGATGCAGTTTACTTTTGCTAGTTTTGTAACTTTTGCATTTTAGTTAGTTTCACATGGTTTTTAATTGTATACCTGCTGTATAGTCCTTTATTCAAACAGCACAATGCACAATCTATGCACACTACTGTATAGTCCCTTATCTTGCTTCCATGTCATTATGGAGAAAAGAGCCTTTTCGTATTGAGGCTGCTGTGGTGGCCAACATCCTCCTGGTTAATTGTTTTTTGGACATTGAAACGCTTTCTGCAGGTTCTACAAATAGAAACAATTGTTATGAAGATTTGTACATCTGCTTTCAGAATATGTCAACTGGTTACTTCTCTGCTTCAATCTCCAATAGATAGTGCCACTGCAAAATGCATAGAGGTAATGAAACACATGATTGTTACCTTGCTTTACAAATCTCCTTTATAAGGTGTATTAAGCTCTTCAGATCATATGCCATGCTTTTTTTGCTGGAATTTATTTAGAAAAGCTGGCTATATAATTGTGCACAGGAAATTGAATACATGAATAAGGAACAGATATCTGTTATCATTGAAAAAGCCATAAGAGATCAAACAGAAAAAGATATGCCTAGATCTGAGCATTTGGATATGATTTCAAACTCTTTGAGCTTGTCATCTAATCATGAATTGCTTGCGGAGGTTGTTGCACTCGAGAAACTTAAAGTGGAGGTTGGCTGCAGTGAGAACCAGGCAGAAATGGAGAACATTGATCACATGATTGCCCTTATCACTTATATGCATGATTGCCTTGTTAAAGTAAAGCAGTTGCATAGTATTAATGGTGTGCCTATTCCTGCTGACTTCTGCTGCCCACTTTCATTAGAACTGATGTCTGACCCAGTAATTGTGGCTTCCGGTCAAACATATGAGCGGGCTTTCATCTGGAAATGGCTTGATCAAGGTTTCAATGTTTGTCCTAGGACCCGTCAGACACTTGGGCACACCAATTTGATTCCAAATTATACTGTTAAAGCGTTAATTGCTAACTGGTGTGAGTCGAACAACATTAAGCTTCCTGATCCAATGAAGTCCACGAGTTTGAATCTTCATTCTTCTTTCCTAAAGCCCACAGATGCAAATATAAATGACTTTGTAACTCATTCTGCGCATGCCACAAGAAACCATTCAAGGTCTTCAGAATCTCATGCGAGATTGGTGACTTCACAAACCGACTTGCATGCCTCCAATGGAGTGCACCAAGTGACTTATCTAAATGAGAAGCCTGTATCTTCTCCACATCATTCTTCCTCTGGGTCATTGCCTGTGCAAATTGCAAATGGATCCGAGGCAAATGTTCCAAGATTGTCTCTAGAAAGTGCTGAAGGCAACAACGAATCTAGCATGGATCAGAGGCTTGTGAGTTCCAACAACCAAACTGTCAACCAACCAAAACAGGATTCAGAGCCCTTTTCAGCTGCTGAGCAATTTCCAGGACATAACTGGACTGACTCTGCTTCACTGGCCGTTTCAAGTATAAACCATCTTCAAGGACCTGAGGATGCTAATTTGGTTTCACGGGTTTCAAGTGATCTGACACATTGCAGCAGTGATGCCATGGGAGAAATTGCACAGGACAGTGCCTCCTCCACTTCCCAAAGAGAATCTGAGTTCCCATCAGCATTGGAGGATGCTCGTTTTAGAAGCCAAAGTCTTTGGCGACGACCATCTGCGCCTCGTATCATTTCTTCTCAGTTCATGGATTCTAGGCCTGATATATCAGGTGTTGAAGCTCAAGTTCGTAAGCTGATTGAGGATTTGAAGAGTGAATCCCTGGATCTGCAGATAACCGCCACAGAAGAACTGCGCCTTCTTGCCAAACACAACATGGAAAACAGGATTGTGATTGCAAACTGTGGAGTTATTAGCTTGTTGGTTGACCTGCTTCATTCAACAGAGTCCAAGATTCAAGAAAATGCTGTAACAGCCCTTTTAAATTTGTCAATAAATGACAACAATAAGATTGCCATTGCAAATGCTGGTGCCGTAGATCCTCTGATTTATGTGCTTGAGACAGGCAACTCTGAGGCAAAAGAGAATTCGGCAGCAACATTATTTAGCCTTTCAGTAATTGAAGAAAATAAGGTTCGCATTGGCCGGTCTCGTGCTATCAAACCATTGGTAGAATTATTAGCAAATGGGACTCCTCGAGGAAAGAAAGATGCAGCAACAGCATTATTTAATCTGTCAATATTTCATGAAAACAAGTTACGGATTGTGCAGGCTGGAGCTGTGAGACACTTAGTGGAACTGATGGATCCAGCAGCTGGTATGGTTGACAAGGCTGTGGCTGTTTTGGCAAACCTTGCAACAATACCAGAAGGGAGAAATGCGATTGGTCAAGCTGGTGGCATCCCAGTACTTGTGGAGGTTGTTGAATTGGGGTCTGCACGAGGAAAAGAAAATGCTGCTGCAGCTTTGCTTCAGTTATGTACGAATAGTGGTAGATTTTGTAGTCTAGTTCTTCAAGAAGGTGCTGTGCCCCCACTGGTAGCGTTGTCACAGTCTGGCACTCCACGAGCTAAAGAGAAGGTATTGTCATTTTTATTCTGTTTCTTTGTCTGCATTTGTAAAAAATTCTGTTAGTGTCTGGTGTTCTTGCTTTGAATATAATAAAATTTATCAATTTTAGATTTGTAAGTCAGATATCAGTTCTTCGGTGTAGGTTTTCGTTATTTGTGCTTGTGTACGAAGTTGATACAAATCTGATGTAGGACAACAATGTTTTTTTTTTGTTTTAGTAAAAGTGGAGGAGAAAGATAATGATAAGAAATAATAGAAAATAAAAATAATAACTATGAGCCTTGCTCTGACTTGGTAGCCTTTTATGTAGAACTGAAATCCTCAGTCAAGATTCATAATCTTCAATCAAAATCTAAATATAATTTTCTCCATTTTTTCGTATTTACTTTCTTTTTTTCTCTCAGAGTAAAACTAAAATTCCTCTAAAATAGTCAAGTTTGTTTAGACAAGAAATGATTAAGAATGACACCATATTATTTATTTCCATTATATAGGAACTTGTCCCAAGGTCATATGCATAAAATATGGACCGACTTTGATGATTAAACATCTTGGCTAAACCGGAACTTTTGATATCAAATCTGATGAAGAATAGAAGGAAAGAGTGTAAGAAAAAGATGATGAAGAATTTTTTTATAATAGAAGAATAGAAGGAAGGAGTGAAAGAAAAATATTATAATGAAAAGATAATAAAAAACAAAAATGATAACTATTAGACTCCTCTAGCCCAAGAATGTTGACGGAGACCACGTAATTGTACAATTGGATGATATATGTGGCCTTGAACCACTTATAATGTGGGAAGAGAACTTAAGTTCATTGGTCCATTCTCTGATACACAATTAAAATCATTCTCTTTAATGGATGTCAATCTTTACTTCTTCATTATATTTTTCCAATACTTTTAATTCTCTCATGCTTCTTGAAATGTTTTCCCTTTTTTAAAATTATGTATGCTTATGTGTGCTTCAGATCTATAAGTATAGAACAATTAAATGACAATTGGCAGATTTTATGAATTTTGTTAGTACAATCTATACTTATCAACTGGCAATGATTGCTACAGTGGATATCATGCTTCTACTGGTCCAAGGCTAGCTCAACATGTGTTAGTGCTTTGCTTTGCTAGTAAGGTCCTTGTTAATTCCAGCATTTAGGTTGGACATGGTACATTGACAGACATCCATGTACTGTGCTAAGGTCATAATTGTGTGGCATGCTGGGCCTAGGTTTAGATTCAATCAATGTACACCTAAAGCTACCCTTAACAAAGAGGAAGAGTTCCCAGAGAACTGGAAATCTAAGCAAATCAACTCTTACGTAGATTTTGTGTCTTATCATGATCCATTACACTAGTTTTGCTCAAGGTTAATATCCGTTGAGGTTATTGATGGATGAGAGTGATACAAATTAAGTGTTTTCCATCCAAAAATATAGAAAAATTAGTAAGGGATTTGAAGTTGTTAAATTATTTAAAAATCATCTTACTCCTTTAATACCTTTTCAATGACAAGGATTCTAGTTAAAGCAGGCTTCTATTGTAGTTTAGATAATAGAGTCTCTCATGAGGAACCTTCTCCTGAATTTTATCATTTGCTTTGGCATGATATGTCAGATTGGCAATTATATGCTATTTATTGTAATGTATTCATGAATTGCCCTCTCCATGACCATAAAGAAAAAAACTCTACAATTATTGCAAAAAAAGGGAAAGATTTTAGAAAGGTGAATAGAGAGATGAAAAAAATCATCAGCATTTATTGATATTCATGCTACTAATAAAATCATAAGCAAAATAAGAAATTCCTAGTAAGGATTGAATTTGGTAGTTAGCAATAAAAGAAATGTATTAAATTGCATGGTTGGGTTAATAATGTTATGAAAGACAAAGTATCATGATCTAACCCGATGGAATAATTGGTCCATTAGCTTGTTGACATTGAACTACTAGCCCAAAATGTTTAAACATAGGTTATTAATAGTAGATTCATCTAGTAAGTTCATTCAATTTTCCACTTTCGATGGGGACCAAACTGGGGTCTTATAATCTCCATTAATAGCATCAAACTCTAGCATTATGTACATGAGGCCCAGCCTAGTGGTGGCTTCATGCCATGACATTCCTTGTGTTATCTTCGTGTAGTCTTTTTCTACTCGAGACCTCTAACCATACCGAATACAGGATCAGTTTTCATACTATTTCTTATGATTCAATCTGATGAATAACTAATCCATTAACTTGTTGAGTCTGAATAAAAAATAGCTAAGCCCAAATTAGTAGTAGTAGACTCATCTAATCCTTATAAGGCTAAATCGGGGTATTGCATAAGTGATACTGGATATATTAAGATAACATTGAAGTTTGAGCTTGATTAGGATTAAAATAATTGAATATGGTTTAGACTTTGAGTTTGGTTAAAAATTGAGTTTCAAAATAATGAGACTCTTTATGTGTTTAGCTCTATAAATAATGGCTGAATCTCCTTTGATATATGTGGTCAAATAATATTGGATAAACAACAGTGAATGAGCTGCAAGGTTCTTCAGGTTCTTTAGCTAATAAAGTTCTTATTTGATACATCAGATCTTTTATGTTATTGTCATATGGGTTTCTTTCTCCTTTATTTTTTGATCCATGTCCTCAGCGAATGATATTAGAGCTCAGAGTTGTAGTTAACTTTTGTTGATGACGACGAGCAACAACACAGACGTCATCATGAGATTTCTTTTTATTGATGATATCGAGCGGCAACACAGTTGTCATAATATAACTTTTTGTTGATGATGGTGAGCAGCAACGCAGGCCCCAACATGGAGATTTTGTAGTTGACTTCTCTCAATTATTAGAGAGATAATTATTAGATGTGTAGTGTGACGATGGAAATATGATTTTGTTATTAAGATTTACAGAATCTAATTGAAGGCCATCATGTGGCCAGGCTTACAAAGACGATTAAAGAAAAGACCTACATGTCCTGTGCTCATTGCAACGAGTCATTGATGAGATAGTGTTCCTTCGAATTTTAGCAGCCAAAACATCACATGATTTTTGGTCCACCCTTCACAAGATTTTCTAAGATTTGACTAAAGTGATGAAAGTATGTTTGCAACCACTTAGAGTTGAGTCTGAAAATCCAAGGATGAGTTCAAGTTTATATTCATTTTTTAGAAAGTATTGGGGATCTCCTTAATACTATGGTAGTAGCTATAAATGAAGAAATTTTTTAGGCATCATTAACAAGGTTATGATTGTCACTCCTCATAACTCATTATATCACATATGTTTGAAGCATGAGATGTTGCAACATCCCTATATTGGAGAAAAACTTGGAGTTGAGAACATCGACGTTTTGGGAGAGTGTTAAAATAGTGTTGAAATTTGAGTTCAGTTAGGATTGGAATATTTGATATAATTTAGAGTTTAAGTTTCGTTAAAAATTGAATAGTAAAGTATTGAGACTTCTTATGAGTTTAGCATGATAAATAGATGCAGAACCATATCAGTTGAAGAAAAAAGCCTAGCAATTCTTTTTATCTACTTTTCCTTATGACTTGTAATTTCCTACTAGAAAGCAGTGATTTAAATAAGCACTTGGGCAAGCCGAGGCGAGGCCCGAGCGCCTCGTGTGTGCATTAGACGGCACGCTTCAATGAGGCGTCGCTTGGGCACTCGCTCGAACGCAAGCGTTGGGCGCTTCGGGCGAGCGTCCGATTCTATTAGGCGAATCGAATCGGTTTAATGTTGGTTCGGTTCGTAGTTTCTTACCTCAAAACCACGCTTCACGCCCGCACAACCCCGAGGAACCCTAGTGTCGCTTCTATCTCTGCTGTCGACGTTTTCTGCCGCTGCCTTCGTTGCAGACGCAACGAACCAAGCCTTCCCTTATTGTCGACGGATGAGTCCGATGGCCCCCGTAGCTTCCTTCCACTGTTGAGGGAGAGGACCGTAGGTTCCTCCGCCACCATCGGATGCCCTCTGGAGCTTCCGTTGTTGTTGTCGCTGTTGTCCACAGCTTTCACTGCCGTCATCGCTGCTGTCCGCAGCTTCCGTCGTTGCCACTGCTACTGTCCACAACTTACGCCGCTGTCACTACTACTGTCCTTCGCTCGCTGTCGTTGCTACTGTCCACAGCTTTTGCCATTGTCGCTGCTGTCATTCGCAATGCTGCCACAACTATCTTAAACTAATCCTCCGCCGCTGCTTCTATCTCCCTCTGTTACTGTTAACATTTTTTTTCCCCCTTTAACTTTAAATAATATACTGTTAACAGTATATTTTAAATTAATATCATATTTTAATTTAAATAATTATATTATATATTTTTATATTTTAATATTTTACTGAATAATTTTTCTCCCCCTCTAACTTAAGTAATATATTATTAACAGTATATTTTTAATTTAATATTATAGTTTTATTTAAATAATTATTTTTTAAATTATATTATATTTTTTATATTTTAATATTTCAGAGCGTCTCGTTTCGCTCGGGCAAGCGCCTAGCACTTCGGGCGTTTTCGGATCTTAGCGCCTAACGTTTTTAAAATCACTGTTAGAAAGCATAAAAAAGAGATCATGAAGCATAAATTCAAATATGGACTACCAATATTCACAGGGATATGTCACATCCCGAAAGGAAGAGATATGATATGACATATAATGTGTTAAACTTCATACACTGTTTTGTATGATGAATGTAATGAGCCTCCCAGTATATTGGCAAGAATGAAAATACTTCTAATCACATAATGCTTCAAGAATATAGAGAAGGTAATCATAATCAGATTCTTGATGTATATGTCATATACCAGTCTTGTACATTATAATACAACAACAACAACAACATCAGTCTTGTACATTATAATGTCCTGACTATTTGGGTTTAGCTCTGTGGAAAACTTTTCCACCATGAAAGCAATTAAGATTCATGATCACAAGATCTAATATAGTTTTAGCGGTGTAAGTCCTATACATTGTATTATCAACTCAAGAAATTCTTCTAATATGGTATTCAGGAAATTTTATCCTCAATGTATTTGATTTTAGACAACATTTTATTAGATCATTCAAGGAAACATACATCATGTACCTGAAGATGTGACAATGAGCATTTGTATCTGACACATTGGTATGAGTACAATAAACTGGCAATGATATAAGTACTAGTACAGAACTGGAATATGTTGCCTTGAACTTGGGATATGATTTGAAGAGTTCCTGATGTTAATATTGGTAGCTAGAATGTATATGACACTATATGTGGATCATAGATGGATGCAACTTATGGGATGAGTGTGGGACAGATGACATTAATTTCTAATTTGAAGTTTAAAGTTCAAGCAACCAATAATGCCTTAGACATTTGATGGGAATCCATCTGGTGAAGGCTTACTATTTTAAAGTTCTATAGTGTCAATGAGAGGGTTAGACACATGAGATTGAGAGTGGATAAGAATATTGAACAGATGAAATTGGTGTATTGAGTGTTCAAATAATTAGTAGTGTATTAAACATTTTAAAAAATGAGGGTTGCTATCAGAGCCGGAGTGTGATCAGGGTTAGATATATAGCCTTCATGACTGTTAAATTGCCATTTTTCCTGATAGCCATAAAAAGACACTCAGGTACTTACAAATTATTTGATCAAGTAGGTGCGGAAAGCTGATTGGGGCCATAAGGAGACATCCAACACTGGACCTGGAATTTCACATTGTGGATAACTTTTGTAAAAGGGATGATCCAAAAATTTTGCTAAGAATGTAGCAACAGTTTCTTGAATGGCCTTAACACAGTACGTAGCTTGCTTGCTTATGTGTTGCTCTTAGATTATTTTATTTTCTTTGGATTTTTTCATTCAAAAAATTGCAATTTGCTGAAAGGTTTATGGCAAATTTCGAGTTCCAAATGTAGGATAAGCTTCTTTGATCTTGCAAGTCACCTGCAGCTTATTGTGATAGTTTGCTTATGGGAGTTTGTAAATGTTGCTTCAATTGCTTTTCGAAATTCCTTCTGTAGGCCACTAGAGTGGTTTAAGGTGGTATTTGTATTGAGATTTAAATAAAATAGTCATCGTACTAATGATTTAATCACATTATCTTTGCCTATAGCAACAAATTTATTTAGGTCAGATTTTTCTACTTCTTGGAGCAAATGCTCCAGACGGCTAGGTTAAGACTTACCTGCGCTATCTTTTTCATGTTTGATCATGTGCCAAATACATTCTCTTTTCTTTCCTGTCCTCTTACTACTTTAATTCTTGCTGTGGTTTCCGAACAAAGAGGAATTAAGAGAACAGGACACATTGGATCATTTTCTTGCATTGGCTTAATATAATTATATTGTTTAATCAGTAATTCGGGTCCATAACATGAGTCATTTTTTTCTCTCATTTTTCTCCAGGCTCAGGCTCTTCTAAGCTATTTCCGAAACCAACGGCATGGTGGTGCTGGGAGGAGATGATCACCTAGGTTTAGGTTTCTCAGTTCTATGTAATTATCACGACTGTCGTCAGAGTTTCCTAGCATTTTGATGCGTTGAAGATTTGTCGGGTTGTTTTCCTGTATAAAAAAAAAAGACTGATCTGTACAGCGTTCCTCGGCGTCAGTTGATTCTTTTCTCGTTGCAGTATTGCTGTCTGTACGGGTTTATTTCATGTATCACATATAGTGATCTCTTTTCTGTAACATGCGGCTTCCAATTCCATGGAACCTCTTATGCTCTCTCCTGTTCATAGAAAATAGTTGCTGTCCGAAGCACTTTCTCAAAATATATTCCAATGTATACGTAGTTCTGTATATGTCAATCCACTTTATCACTGTGGCATTTGTTCCTCTCTTGAAAACACTTTCTCAATGCTCGATGAAATAGTCGATAAATTATTAGCGACTCTAAATGGTTGAGCCTATATGCGCGTGCTTTGATTGCAAATGTATGTTTGACATGATAAGTATATATGTTTGCTGAATGCATGGAATCACCAATTCATGGATGAGGTATGTTTGGTGAAACACAAGTGACTTGAGCAACCATTGTTTTATTCGAAGAATCCTAAGAGACGTCTTCTTCTTCTTCTTCTTCTGCTGCTGTATTGTTTTGGACAATCTCCAAGGGAAGAAAAGGCAAATGGTGGACGGCATTCACAACTTGACCCACTCGGAGCCGTCGATGAAGCTTAAGGTAATGAAAGGCTTGGCTTCCTCGTCCGTGAGCTCCCTCGACCATGAAACCCTTCCCGCGTAGCTCGCTCCGGGGCCGCTGCACTTGTACTGCCCGTAGAACACAGTCCTGTTGTATCATCACAAATGCTGTGTGAGACTCTGATCGCCTCATCATACAAGTTGTGGTGAGGTAGGGGGCTTACATCTCTCTGTTGGGGTCTCCCCAGTTGTACCATCCTCTGGGGACGATGATGGCGTCCATGTACGTGTAGGCGAAGATGACCCTGGAGAAGGTTCCCCATGCCCGCCCCAGGTAGAGCGCCCCCGACCCCGTCACCTTGCATCTCACGAACGAGAACCCTGTGTCCTCCAAAAGGTTCATCCGGTTCTGCGCCGTGACGGCGCCGTAGTTCCGCGCCACCGCGTGCACATGACATCCCTGCACCAACACCACGACTCAGACACAGACGCAACAGTGCCACAGCACGTGAATCGGGTCTCGCAGCACAAAGCGGCGCTTGTCCCCACGGCGTACTCGCCTCGTGCTGCTACGTGACAAGCGGAAGCTTGCCGTGAACGCATGGTGTGTGCAGATTAGGTTCTGACCTCGTAGAGCGAGAGAGCGTTCCCGAAGATGAAATCCACAGAGCCTTCGATGTAGCAATCCTTGTAGTAATGCCTGCCGAACTGATCGTAGAGCGTGTCTTGTGCCCCCAAAATATTGCAGCCCACAAATGTCGCCGCGTCCGCGGACACCCTCAGCGCCACCGCCTGCTTCCCCATCGCCCCTGGTGGCGGAACAGGGGTTGTGTTCTGCAACAGCAACAAACAATGAACTCCCCAAAGCTTCATCCTGAAACTGTGTAATTTACTTTACCTTGAAGGTGATGTTCTTTGCCATGAAATAAGGGGCATTGACGGCGAAGGTGGCGGAGTTGAAGGTCCCGATTGGCTGCCCTGTCGGCCCCAGTGTTTCGGCTGTGTCACCCCACTGAACCACCGTCTTACCAGCTCCTGCTCCTTGTATGGTGACGAAGGCTCTCATCGGCGATATCCGCACCTTCTCTCTGTTCCAAGAAATCAACCAGTAAGTGTCGTGATTCCACACATCAGAGCTTGTATGTATGTGTGATGAGGTAGAAAGGGAACGACACTCACGTGTACGTGCCGGCATTGACCTTGATCACAACTCGCACCAAATTGATGAGAGGCAGAGAGTCGACGGCAGCCTGGATCGTCGTGAAGTCTCCGGCCGACGGGTTTTTGTCGACGGTGAGCGCGCGGGAAGAGAAGGCCTCGTTCACTGCCCTGCCGAAGGCACTGTGCCGGAGGCTGCCGACGAACTTGACCCACAGCATGAACTGCTGCTCCGTCAACCCCCCCTGCGTCGAGTTCTCCGGGTACTGCTCCGACGGCGCCCGCGGCGACCGGAGTCCTTTTGTGTGGCAGAGGACACGACCGCTGTCTAATAGAATCAAAAGAATTGTGATGAATGCTACAGCCCGGAATCTGAACATCGTGAGGAAAAGTGGTGGTGGGAATGACTGTGAGAGATCACGAGCTATTTATTCTACTGGCAACCAAAAAGTAGAGTACTGCTACTTCTATGCATGTACATATTTCTTTAGTGCTTTGTTGACACGATTCCCTTTGTGTGTTTTGGAATTGCCTTTGTTCTGTTGTGGATCGATTCACCTGTTTGTGTTTTCTTTTATGATGATAAGAATGATGTGTGTTCTTCCAAATGCTACTTTTATTTCTTTTGGTTTCTTTCGGTAGTGTTGATGTTGGTTGTTTGCTTCTTCTTGGTCTATTATTTCGTTGTTGCAGCCCGTGATCTCTCTCTCTCTCTCTCTCTCTCTCTCTCTTGGGACTAAGCTTGTGATTGTCGTCATTTAACCTTTAGGTCTCTGTGGCTCTTAGGTATGTGTGATAAAGGCATGGTTATTTTATAGGATTAATTATAAAAGTAAAATATTTAATCTTATAATTTTATATTTTTTTAACTTAAAAATTTTATATTAAAATTTTTATAATTATAAAAAATAAAATATTTAATCATATTTATCATAATATTATTAGTTTCCCTAATGAAAGATACATGTAATAACATGTACATGAATGATACAAAAATGATAGACAAAAGATAATTTCAACGATGGTAATAGACGATGGTGTCATAGATGGTTGTTATGATGGTAGTTGACGAAAACGATATGGTGGTCGGCCTTACTGATGTTGATCCGAATATGAACGATGAGGAAGAGAAAGTAAAGTGGTGAGACATCTGCGTCGGTGCCAAAGGAGGAAGAGAATGGAGGTGAGGCATTTGCATTAGCACTGTACTGCTCTGCCTCCTCTTCCTCCTCCAATGCTGCTCTACATTTGTATTGATGTCGGAGGAGAAAGAGGAGGCAAGCAAGGCATCTACGTTGCTAATGAGGAGAGAGGAGGTAAATGATTGCAGAGCAGTGCGGCACCAAGGCAAATGTAGAGCAACGCTGGAGGAGGAAGAGGGGGTAGAGTGGTGCGTGTGTTGATGCATATGCCTCCTCTTCCTCCTCAGACGCCACATCGTAGGCTATCATACTCTCAAAATTTGCTAAGGCAAATGGAGCAATTGGTGCCCTACATCGATCTCTCATCTTTTCCGATACTCGTGGATTGTGATCTTGTTAATTAATACCTTATCAAGCCCATTCAACGAGACTTCGAATGCTTCCCCGTTGAATGGGTTTGATGAGGCATTAATCAGTAAAATCACAATCAATAAGTAATGAAAAGGTAAGGAATCGGTGCAAGGCATCGATTGCTCCGTTTGCCTCAACGAATTCTAAGAGGATGACAACATGTGGTGCGATGCTAGAGGAGGAAAAGGAGGTAGGTGTGGCATTTGCGTCGACGCGACACAGATCTACCTCACCTGCCTTCTCATGTGCCATCTCTTCTCGTTGTTAGTGATGCAAATGTCTCACTTGCCTCTTCTTACTTCTCGGGCGCTAACACAGATGAGGAGCGATGCCGGAGGAAGAATAGGAGGTAGAGTGGTGCAATGCCAACGTAGATATCTCACCTCCCTCCTCTTCCTTCTTTGGCACTAACACATGTTTCATTACTCTACCTTCTCTTTCTCATTATCATTAATATTCGGATTAACATTGGTAAGATTGACCACCACATCGTTCTCGTCGACTACTATCACAATAGCCACCTACGATGTCATTGTCCGTCATAATTATTGAAGTTACTTTTTGTCCATAATTTTCGTGTCATTCTGCTATCATGTACTATATCTTTTATCAATAAAATCGATGATATTAGATTGAATAAGATTAAATATTTAATTTTTATAACTATTATAATTTTAATATAAATTTTTGAAGTGTAGAGATCAGAAATCTAACTATACCGAGATAATATGTAATCATTAGTTGAGATATAAGCGAATTGAGGTTGATAACGTGCATGTTCATAAACAATTCATCCTTAAAATAGCTGTGACTATCACATGTAATTAGCGCAAGAGACTACTGTATACACCGCAACATGACCTATGTGACTCGCAGAACCCTTACATGTGCGTAAATTTACGAAATTACACAGATGGCACCGATACGCAGAAATTACGGACGCCCCGTGCCGGGTTTTCGACGCTTTCGTCTACTGTCCGATCTCTTCCTTGGCCGATAGGGGGGACGTGGATTTTATCGGTAAATTCCCATCTTCGATTCTTAATCTCTTGATCGAAATGCCTCCAATCTCTAAATGGAGCCGTTTTCCCGTGATTCCTTTCATCTAACGGTTTAGTCGGATCTAGGGTTTGTTTCTCCCTGATTTTCTCTCGATCGTCGCTAGGGGTTTCGATCTCGATTAGTTTTTTTGCCATTCTCGCTTTGATTATTTTTGGTGTTCTTTTGGTCTGGGTCTGTGAAATATACGTGAGTTTGCACCCTCATGTGCTTCTTGATCTTTTGATCTCCGTGGTCTGCGACGCTTACTTTGCATGATTTAGATGTCGTTCTTGAAATGGATGGTTGACGAAAAGAAAGTGGTTTTGCAGTTGTTTTAGTTGGTGGATGGCGTCCAAACTGCATCAGCTACGATCTAAGGCTGTTCAAGCCTCAGAGTTTGTGGCCAAGAACGGGTGCGCTTACTACAGGGAGCTTTTGGAGAAGAACAAGCAGTATATTGTTCAACCGCCCACCATCGAGAAGTGTCAAGAACTGTCAAAACAGCTGTTTTACACACGTCTTGCAAGGTTTGGCTTTGTATGTATCCTGTGCTGCCTGTTTGGCTGCTTTGTTGAGGCATATGTAGGGGCTTATTCTGTTACTTTCATCAGCATATGAATTAGCCTTCGTGGGTGGCATGGTATTCCACGGCAAAGCTTGTTATCGTGGTTTGGCTTCCTTTGGCTGTTCTTCTGTGCTGAGCAACAGTCATAGTGAAGGGATAAGCCAACATTTGAGGGTTTCCTCTCAAATTGTTTTCTATGGTGTGTATTAGTTAGTGAATATAGTCTCTTTGCATCATTATATTTCTCGTCATAATGACTAAAAATGGACTCCAACGATAAACCCCTTGGACTACAGAAAATAGCCGAAATTCATAGGACAGATAATTTCCTTGGTTGCTTTAGTGTGTAAAATCTTGCCTTGAAATGAAAATACATATTGGAGAATTGAGATGTCACAGAGATAGGAAATTTACCTTGAAGCTGCAGTTAACATTGGAACTTATATATGTAAATAAAGTACCTTAGTCGAAAAAGATTTGTCATTTAAAGCCAAGATCTTAGCTTAGTGGACACACTGCGATGAAAGGTTGTGAGTTATTTAGATTGGTCGAAGGTTATCTTTGTCAGTTGGGTATGGTCGGATCTTCTCCAATCGTCTCTCAAATATGATAAAGTACCTCTCTCAAATTTCACCTGTCTGGCTTGCCTTTGCACACCTACCTTTTTCTTTTCCAACAAGTTGATCTCAGAAGGCTCTCATCTAAGCCAGTCATCATTCTCACAAATCAGGTAGTTCTCAATTATCCTTCTACTGCAGTAATGAATTTCCTACTCCATCCAGTTTTCCGGTGCAAAAATCATGCAGTATCCAGGATTCATCTGTAGGACATTGGCCAAAATTACATTACCTGGAACACGTTTGACGAATGATAGCTGTGCACCAGGACATACATATAGAGTGGCACCAGCCTTAACAATGAAGTTGAACTTTGTCCTAAGCTATTACCAAAGAAATAAGCATGAAATAGATATAAGGACAACAAATTAGTCTCTCATCATTTGCAAATTACTATATTGAAAGAGACTTGTCAATGTTCCAAAAAAAGAACCCATTAAATTGAAATGTGAGGAATTCTATATCAGCCATTGCATTCTTGGTCAGGATTTATCATTCAAATTTAGATAGACACTTCATTTTCCACCAGGATTTCCTTAGGATGAAACCAACTATGAAGTCATCCCATGAAACCTCCGATGATAAATCATTATTTGAGATCCACATTTTTAGTCTAGTGAAAATGTGCTAGTGCCTAATACTGGGAGACAAATTGCATATATTTGTTTACACTTGAATGTTTGCCTATCTAGAGTGTTTCATTGGATATGCCATAACTTGATATATATACATGCATGCATGCATGTGTGTGAACATTAATGGTATTTTATATATTATATGATTCCTTAACTTTAACTAATTTTACCATGGTTAGAAATGGTTAATCTGTGTTGTGTGTGTGTGTTAAAATTTGTAATGCAAATACTAGGTTATATACTTGCAATCTCCAGGAATTGAAGCAGCAGCTTTCGGTGAGCATTCAAAGACACCTATGTCGTTAGGTTTTTTGTGTTATTTTGCATGAAATTGATTCTAGTTTCCTAGTCGGACTTACTTTCAGAAAACCAAAAGCATCAATACTTGTTTTTCTTTTTTATTTGCTTGGAGAAGTGACTTCAATTTATTCGATGATGTTCCTGTTCAGAGATTGTCTGTTTTGTGTGACATACCTATTTCCTACATTGCACAATCCACAAACCATTCTTTTAGATGTTATCCTGCATGGTTAAAAGGTCTAGTATGATACTGTAAATATTTAATTCTGGTTGGGCCAAGCGCATGTTCAGTTTCTGGAAGAAAAAGAAGTTTAGGCTTAAGAACAATTATGTGTCAATACTAACATCTTGTAATCACAGCATCCCTGGTCGTTATGAGTCATTTTGGAAGGAGCTTGACGGAGTGAAGCACATATGGAGAAACAGAAAGGAGCTTAAAGTTGAGGATGCTGGCATCGCAGCATTGTTCGGGCTTGAATTATATGCATGGTTCTGTGTTGGTGAGATAGTTGGAAGAGGGTTCACTTTCACTGGCTACTATGTTTAGAACCCCTGGTTATGAAGCAAGTTGACAATATCCCGGATTAAATTTTTATTGTTGGATGATGAGTTTTTGACCTCATTTTTGATCCTTGCCCATAAATTCATTAAGCTGGTGGTCAGCAAGACTAGTGACAGTCCCCAAATAATTTGATGGCTCATTTCTCTCCAGAGTCCACAACTACTCTTGCACTTCTTCATGGCTGTGCAAGAAACACTCTTTTACATGATCAATTTGTATAAAAAAGAGAGCCCACTTATTTCTAAAAACTATTTCAGTGAATCATATCCTTGATTACTATTCTCGTCATTATGGAGAAATCATGTTTTCGCTTATTGGATGAATGATAATAATGCCTGCTATTAACTTGCTTTTCAGGATCTTGTGATCATGATATGGCTGTCCGTGGTATGTGTTTGTGCTTTCCTTGTGTTAAAACAATGTGGTGTGGCAGTAGCATGGCATAGATCATTGTTGTTGCCATAATTAGCCGCATGTTGTTGCCCTAATATTGTTACTAACATGGGTACTCATTTTTGTTCGAGTTCTAACATCCGACTGCTTCTACGGTGCTTACATGAATTGCCCATAAAAGCTCTAGGAGGAGCCTCCAATGGGGTGCCTCACCAAGGTTGACTATGGTAATTAGTTCGTGATCACCTCACTTTCTAAATGTGACCTGGATGAGTCTTTTTTTTATATGGACTTGAAGCTTTTTAGCTCATTTTACGAGCTAATTATATATTATATTATCTCGCATAATAGATCTCTTTACCATCTCAGCCCTTAAGACTTAAAAAAAACTACATAGAAATATCTATAATTGTTAAAGTCAAATATTAATATCAATTGTCCTATGTTGTCGATTTTACTGAGGAAAAATACAGTACGTGTACGAATGACACAAAAATGATAGACAAAAAGGTAATTTCGATGGTATTGGTAGACAGTAATATTGTGGTTAGTTGTCGTGATGGTGGTCGGCCTTATCAATGTCGATGTCTATACGAACATCGACGTCAAAGAGGAAGAGAAGGCAGAGCGATGAGGCATTTGTGTTGATGCTGCATCGCTTTGCCATATTTTCCTCCTCCGGCGTCACTCTACATCTACATCAATGTTGGAGGAGGAAAAGGAGGCAAGTGAAACATCTGCATTGGTGTCGCGCTCAAATCCTTGGACAATCACTTCGTCTAGTGGCACGACATATTCGAGGAAGGGGTGGCAACGAGGAGGGAGAAGTTGCAAACGAGCTCGGTAAAGAGGTGCACATGTTTCGAGCTTTTGAACTTTAGCCAGTGTGCGAACGACATGTACGTCCCGACCACAACGACATGGTTGCTGACCTGCTTCTAGATAAGCTCCACACGCGATTAGAGAGGATTCAATCAGACGACGAAGACTGATTATCGCACAAAATAGAGGCCCAAATAGTACAAATCTGATGGCACTAGAGACAACAAACCCTCATCCTCCTTCCCGCTCTCCTCTAACACTATGGTGGTGAGGGTCATTTTGTTTGCATCCTTTCATGTTTCATATGAGCCACAATTTCATAAGCTTTGATCTGTTCTTATGCTCGTATTCCTTTCATATACCTTCATGAGTTGAATTTAAATTGTATCAAAATATGTGAATATATGAAAAATTATTAATTTATATTTACTAATCTCATAAAGATTCTTCATTGAATTTCCAGAGTATACAATATATAACTTATTCATTATATTGTTTTTGTTTTTATTTGAGAAATATGATCGACTGATTCAAATTAGTTTCTCAATTATGTGATCGTGTTATCCGACATGCTCTCTTATGTATCATCCAAAACACGATTTGATGATGCCTTCGTTGTTTAAGCAATATTGCTTTAGAGTTTCTGTATGATTTCGTATTGTACATCAATATGGCTTTTGTCCTATTTGATCGCATATTTCTGATAAATGCTCGTAACGACAGGGCGCTACTGATGTGATTAATTCACACACACACACACACACACACACACACACACACACATATATATATATATATATATATATATATATATATATATATATATATATATATATATATATATGTATATATATATATTGTATATATATATATATATGTATATATATATATTGTATATATATATATATGTATATATATGTATATGTATATATATATATATATGTATATATATACATATATATATACATATACATATACATATACATATATATATACATATATACATATATATATATATATATACATATATATATATATATATATATATATATATATATATATATATAACTCATGAGGCCAATTATTACAATTATCTGTATATATATGTGTGCAGGTATTTAGATTTTATAAGAATATGGATGCTATATATAAATATATTAGACAAATTCAAAAATAATTTATTTTGCTTGTAGATAAATGCAATATTATGCACTATATAGTATGGGGAAGCGTGAAGATTTGACTGTTTTCCCGCGTCATCCAACTATATATTTTGGTCTGACAAAAATAATACCGAGATGCTTTTCCTGACGACTTTCCTGTACTTTAGGTGGGACAGCCTGGTCCCACTTACTTTATCCTATCACAAGGTAGGTAGTTGAACGGGTGACTGGAACACGTTGGGAAGGTACTGCTGTAACAAACAACTGTGATCCCGTCACCGTTGGGATTCCGGAAAAAGACCACGGGACTAAATGCTTTTTTTTGTACTTGATTTATTTGTAGGGCATAGGCAGGTTTAGTTGGGTCCCGTTAACTCCATCCAATAACCAGGCGGGTAGATGGTGAAAGATGGTTCGAAAGTTATATGTTAATAATACTGGTGATCTCGTCACCGCTGGTACTCAGGACTAGAGACCGAGAAAGCGACCTCTTTTGCCTCCCCCTCTTTCTATCTCACTCGTCTCCCTTGTTGTCCGTCGCCCTTCAAAGGCGCTCCTTTTCCTTTGGTATCCCTCTTTTCCACGCCGAGGTCTGACAGGGGAGAGAGCAGGTGCGAGCGACTGAATCCCTCGCCGCCGGATGAATGGGATCGGATAGCATCGAGTGTGTGTCTTCGATCGACGGGATGGATGAGGAGGACACCGCCCGTACCCAATCCTCGAAGCCCCACGGCGGCGCCGCCCCTCCCGCAGGCATCGCCCCCTCCACGAGCGTACACGAGCTGCTCGAATGCCCCGTCTGCGCCAACTCCATGTACCCCCCGATTCACCAGGTCGATTCCGTTCCCTTATTTCAATTTGATATTCTGATGATCTTGCGACCTTGCGGCTTATTCTGGCATTTGATTTATAAGGTGTGGTTTGGCTATGGCTATTTTCGATGGGGTAATTGGGGCAAATGCGGCAACCTAATGTGCTTTTGATTTGTAATTTCTCAAAATTTTCGTCATTTGGGTGATACAATATGCAACTATATAATAAAATTGATTATTCGAGCACGTACTTCACAAAATTATACCTTTTTAAGACGATGGATAGTGAGATGATATGTGTTTGTCGAACACTTCAATAATCTGACTCTTGGTTCTCTTGGATGTCGTGGGATTATGATTTTTTAATTTTCAAGTAATTGCATCTTTTTATTTAAATTTTCCTTGTGCTCATTTTATTGATTTCTATCATGTGATTGATTGTGGTTGTGAAATTAATATAGGATCCCGTTCGCAACATTGGTTGAATTGGTTGAACTTGCACAAGTCTGTCCAATATTTAGGCCTTGGAATTCTGGTTGTGAGTGACTGTTTGGACGTTTGTGAATTTCCAAGAAATTGATGGTTTAGGCTTCTCATTGATAGTTGGGCATAGCCCTCAAAGAAGTCCCGTAAGTATATGACAATTCTGATTGATCTGATATTATTGTTTCTTTGTGTCTTTCTGGTGTATGATACTTGTCAGTTTGAGGCGTTATTGTTCTAGCTTAAGTCAATGGTTAAAAGCTGCTCTAATGAACTTTCTGCTCTTGTGAACTAATGAATTGATTCATGTTTTGGGAATAATAGTGAGCTGCATATCTTTTCAACGTCTAATGTCTTGCTGAAAAATGCACATTTACTTTTGACATTTGCTAGCTAAAGTTGTAGGCTAATGGATTTTCTTGTTTTTGGTTAATTTTTTATTAGTTATTATTGTCTTTGTAGACAATGCTTATGAGTTTCTTGTTCCAATTTTGATTAATGGTTGGCTTGAATATTTGACTAATCTTTATAATACTTGGCAATAGGGTTTGCTTCTTGGAATTTTGTTGGTTCACACTCTCTAGTTGCCCAGCATGTTAATACATGCAGATGCTTGAAATTATGAAATTTATTGAATGCTGTCTATGCATATTTGAAACATGTGATTGCTGGCTGAATAATTGGTTTCCAAGGATGGAAATTTGGCATCGTTACTGACAATTCAAATGTTAAACCACTATAGTCTCTCTGTTGTTGTTGATCTTCTAAGGTTAGCAGGAAGCATGTTTCTCTGACTCATTGTGGTTCTTCTATGCCATTAAGAAGCATTTATTTTCCAAATTATATTAATATCTGGTGTTCTTTTGCTGCTTATTCATTCACAGAGATGGTACTTTTGAACAATTAAGCTTGAACTGTTTTGCATGCTTCACATTTACACTGGTGGTTATGGCAAGAAGATGTCTCTTATCTGTCAATCTGTCCTTGCTTATCTGATCAAAAAAGGATGTCCTATCATCTAGTTATTCCTTTAGGTGTTTTACGCTATCGTAGTTCCTTAATTATCAGACTGAAAATTATTTGTTTACTAAATCAATTAGTCAACTGTTTATAATTTCTTAGGTACCAGCAATGTGATCTGCAATTGGGGTTCAGAATCCACATATTTTTGCAAACTTGTGAAGTATAAATGAATGATATAGATTTTTTGTTTGTTAGCAAAATAGAAGGCAATGCTGTATGAGAAGAGATAATGAGTTTGTTTTGTCATGAATATCCAAAGAGTGGGTGTGTCGTTAAGATATTACAATTATGCTAGAATGACTGACATCATAGTTCAAATTGGTGCCTAATCACCACAGGTTTTTAGTTTTACCCATTTGGGTGGCTATTTATTCCTCTAAATGATTATCTTTTGTTGACAAAACTAATTGAATTACTAACACATGTTATTTCATATAGAGGATAAACTAGCGATAGACCAGTTTTAAAACTCTATGCTAAAGTATTATATGTGCTAGACATGTGCGTTCAAAAATATGACCTAAAGATATATGTCCTCAATTTTTCTGGATTCTACTCCTTTTTCTAAATGTTTTATTATGCTGAAGAAGAGAGAAAAACATATACATTTACTATACTGTCACGGCCTTAGCTGGAATTGCCTAAGGCATGAGACACCCTTGCAGCCAAGACGCGAACTTTGCTTGCGTTGCCTAAGTCGCGCTTCGCCCTTGCGATATTGCTCTGCAAAGATCAGCTCACTTGCAACCTCTCGAAGGTCCCGAAGGACCTGTAAAAGAGAAAGTTGATTAGTTCGAAAGAACGAGCGACGGACAAGTCCCGACGTCTCGCGAAAAGAGGGGAAGCTTTACAAGCAATTCAGCGAGCACCTTGCGTGCACAAGAGAAAAGAGGGAGAGGGGGAAAACAAGGGCTTTAGAAGGTTGAACGAACAGTTGCAAGCCCACAAACAGCTGCTCACCAAGTCTCGGGCGCGACAACAAGTTCCCATCAAGGCAACGTGCGAACTTGCGAAGGAGTGTTCAACGCCCGATATTATACCGAAGCCCCATCCAGCCCTGTGCCACCCGAGGGGTTCCAAGGGGCTGAGATGGCTGACGTTTTGGTGAGCGGAGGCAGATTTCAGAAATCAGTCCGTGACACACGAAAACGGAGCTGTTTTGGGCTGTTTTGCTCGGTTCGGTGAGCGGTCGCTTTGTAACGCTGCAGCTTGTTCGAACTTATATTTTTACAAGCAAAATGACTCAAAACCAAGGCAAAACAGGCTGCCAAGTAGCTGTATATGTAGATGAGAGCAACGAACGGTTCGTTGAACGGAGTTGTTGCGGGTGCGCGACGACCGTTCGTGACAATACGGCGGACAAACATGAAGCAACATTGACTCTATAAGCTTTGGCAAAGTACAACAACAACAACAAAGTCATAAATCCCAACTATTTTGGATCAGCTATATGGATCTTTTGTCACTATTAAGATTTGTAAAAAGTCATATGGTTAGTTAAGTTCAGTATACTTAAATCTTTATTTATAGTTTCTGTTAAAGTCTTTTTATGTCTTCCTTTACCTCTCCTCATACCAATAATATTAATCATTTTTTCTTTTTTAACCACTATATCTGGATGTCTCTTAGGCATATGTCCATGCCATCTTAAACGATTTTTTCTCATCTTATCCTTTATCGAAGCGATACCTAGTTGTTCACAAATAAAAGTATTTCTTTTCTTAATATTTCCTAGTAACTCCACACATGCATCTCATCTTTCTTATCTCGGTAACTTTAACTTTTTTGCATGTGTTGTTTCTTTACTATCCAACATTTAGATCCATAAAGCATTATTAATCTCACAACCATTTCATAAAATTTTTCTTTTAATCTCAAAAGTATATGTTCATACAAGACTCCTAACGCCCCTTGTCACTTTAACTATCCTGTTTTTACTCTATGAATAATATCTTCATCAATATCTTCATCTTATTAAATAATTAATCCAAGATACCTAAAACTTTTACTTGAAGAGACTTCTTGTCCATTCAATTTAACTATATTTTTCTATCTATTTCTAAAATCACTAAAATTACATTTTATATATTGAGTTTTAGTTCTCTATTTAATCTAAAATATTTAGTTTCTAAGGCTTATTTCCATAACTCAAGTTTATAATTAATTTTATTTAGGCTCTCATCAACTAAGATAATATTATTAACAAATACGTATATCATGGAGGTCTATCATGTAAATGACTAGTAAGTTCATCCATTATCAATATGACAAGGTAGGACTTAATGCGGATCCTTGATGTAGTCCCATGCTAATAAGAAATTCACAAAACACACTCCCTATAAATCTAACATTAGTAGCTACATTATCATACATATCTTTAATAACATCAATATAATTAGTGAATACATATTTCTTTTCTAAAACCCACCATAATAAACCTCTTGAAACCTTATCATAGGCTTTCTCTAAGTTAATAAAAATCAGTAGTAGTCAATCATATGACAAACTAAGTTGTATTCCTTTGGTTGACTAAGTAGTGGAATTGTGGAGTCAATCATATGGCCTTATGCTTCTTATGGGATAAATATCCTATGCTAGTTGTATTCCTTTTATCATGCTTCTATTAACACACTTGTAGCTTAATCTAATGGCATTTTTATGTTAGCATGTTATCTTTAATCAATTCTTGACTCCTTGTGCTCTAGAACTTTTCTTGAGTTATAAAATTATAGATCCAGCAGAATGTATATTAGACTGCTAGGATAGCATCATCGTGATTTTTAAACATTATTATTATATATACATTGGCTATTCATTGATATCATGATTTCAGTAAGCAGAGCATTGTGGGCTACAAATAACATTTATTCTTTGCATTTACAATTTAATTATTTCAAATGTAGCTTAATTTTGCAGTGCCAAAATGGCCATACACTCTGTTCAACATGTAAAACAAGGGTGCAGAATCGGTGCCCTACTTGTCGACAAGAGCTTGGAGACATCAGGTGTTTAGCACTGGAAAAGGTGGCGGAATCGCTTGAGCTTCCATGCAAATATTACTCACATGGCTGCCCTGAAGTCTTTCCATACTACAGCAAATTGAAACATGAATCTCAGTGCAACTATAGACCATATAATTGCCCATATGCTGGATCTGAATGCTCAGTTGTGGGAGACATTCCTTTCCTGGTCACACATTTAAGAGATGACCACAAAGTAGACATGCACACTGGCTGCACATTCAATCATCGATATGTCAAATCCAATCCCCGTGAGGTTGAAAATGCCACATGGATGCTGACGGTAAGCAGTCTTGCTACAGTTTAATACTTGAAAGTGCACATATTCTTAGGAATCTTTTGCAATTCTCTAAACTTTTTCACATTTCATTTCAATTGGTCAATTTGAAATCTGGCATTTATCTAATAGAAAGTGAACTTAGGATGGGAAGTCAGCCACCTGCTATGAATAGCTTAAAAGAAAGAATCATGGTTGCTAGAATGACTGCATCAATCACCATGGCTTCTACTTTACTAGAATTTTCATTCCATAATTGGTGATATAGATCATTTATTTGCTGTTCAAATATTTTAAAGTCTCTACTGTAATGTGGACTTCTGTTTAATCTCTCTCGTGAAATTTTTTTCTGCATTGCATGTCTTTCTATCATTTTCACATAAATTATCTTTGCAGGTCTTTAACTGTTTTGGGCAGTCCTTCTGCTTGCACTTTGAGGCCTTCCAGCTAGGAATGGCCCCTGTGTACATGGCATTTTTGCGCTTCATGGGTGATGAGAATGACGCAAGGAACTTCAGTTATAGTCTTGAAGTCGGGGCCAATGGACGGAAACTAACATGGGAAGGTACACCTCGGAGCATCCGTGACAGTCACCGTAAAGTTCGCGACAGTCATGATGGGCTCATCATACAGAGGAACATGGCACTCTTCTTTTCGGGCGGCGAGCGGAAAGAGCTCAAACTGAGGGTCACTGGCCGGATTTGGAAGGAGCAACAGAACAGCGATGCTGCAGTTTGCATGCCAAATCTCTGCAGCTGAAAGCCATTCCTAACCATGCTGAGTTATGGCCATCAATCTGGTTACAATGCAGCAAGCACAAAGATGCTTCACCAACGTTACACTCTGAGACTTCTTATATGTTCTAATTATTATATGCGGCTCAAACATTGTCTAATGTGTGAAACTCAACCATAATGATACTTAAGTTGCAATTTGAACTTAAGAGCGTCCTGTGTTCTTCTAGGGTTATCTATTTAAAGAAATAGCATTAGCAAATGTGAAGGAACATGAAAGAGGTGAATTGATGCCAGAGGAGTTAGATGGAGGTTTAAGAAGACAGTATTAGAATTTACAAATAAATATTTAAATATTTTCTATTTAATTTACTTAAGAATATAGCTATGTTATGGTTCAAAAGCAGATAAAGATATTTATCAGCCCAAATAATTGGGACATTACATCTCTTTGCTATTATTAAATGTGTATTATGTGGATGGATCTCTTCAACCAAACAATCAGTATAAATTATGAAACAAATCAATACGAATTTTACTTGATGGTAGAAAATGTATGTGCCCCATATCTGATATGGCGAGATTGTATCCCATATGTTTGATCATGTTTTCATAAACGAGCTAATTAGTTGGTTTTAACTTGTGAAATATTTAACTTCATTTACTTTAACATATTTGGATTTATCAACGGAAGAAACAGTTGATAACACATGCAGAAAAAAAAAATGATAATTTAAATGTCTCAATTATTTTTTCGATGGTGGTGGGTGGCGACACCGCTGGGGGTGCAGGTGATTGTGGTCAATGAGAATGACATAGTGATTGACGAGAACGTTAAGGACTTCTATGGCTTCTTGCGAGGGGAGGAAGAGGATGATGTAAATGCTGATATTCTACATTTGCGTTGACATTGCTCGGCAATTGTATCGACGCTGACATAGATGCAGAGCAGTGAAAGGGCCGCTCAGCATATGCATTAGTGCCAATGCAAATACAGTTGCAGAGGGCCATTCAACATATTTGCATGCCGACAACATTCTACATCGCTTGTTCCTTTTTCCCGCCTTGCGTATACCGAGCATCGAAAGGGGGAAGAAGGATGAGCACTACCCTTTCTTGCATCTTGTCGGTACTAATATAAATACAAGTGTCATCGATGTAAATCCCGAGCGACCATTCTTCTCCTCATATGTAGAGCAATGCTCTACATTTGTTTTTACATTAGTATCGATGCAAATATAGAAGGGAAGAAGGATGAGCGATGCTCAACATCCCCACATTATTTGCATCGTTCAACCTTCTTCCTTCCTTGTGCATGCTGAGAGACGAAATGGGGGAAAATGATAAAGGATCGAGGAAGGGGGGGGAAGAAGGATGAGCACTATCATTGCTCGCATTATTGTCGGCGTAGACATAGATACGGTGTGTTGGCATCTACATCATCATTTTCCTTCTCTCCCTTTGCCTCACCTCTAATCGTCGCTCTCCCTCTTCATCCTCCTCCTCCCTTCATAACAAGTCGCAAAAGTCCCCAACGCTCTCGTCGACCATTGCATCATTCTCAATGAACATAGTCACCCATGACTCTCAATAACATCGTTGTCCATCACTATCAAAAATATAACTAAGATGTTGAAATTATCTTTTTGCTCCGTTTTTTTTTATCATTCATGCACATGTTATCACGTGTTATATCTTTTATTAGAAAAATCGATAGTTAAAGTTAAATATTTCACTTTAATAATTATAGAGATTTTAATATAAATTTTTTAAATATAAGGATCAGGATATTAAAAAAATCTAATTACAGGAGTAATATATAATTAGGTCTCTCGTAACAGACTATATCTCTAATAGATGCTTATTGGACTCCACGTGTCGAGTCCAAAATATGATCATATCACTTATCGAGAATGGTCTGCCTTTCTTAGAAAAATATTAAATCGTCTTTATTGAATGAAAGAGAAATTCCTTTTATCATTTTGATTGGTGATGATGTGGCAGCTCTACAATGCGGCCACATCCTTATTATTTGCCTAGATGAACGCGGTTTTACATAACATTGCCACATAGATTTGAAAGATTTAGGTTGTGTTTAGTATATATTTATAATTTTTAATATACAGTCAAAAAAAATTTGAATAAATATGTAGTTGTGGATTACTCCAAGTGTTTGATAAATAATTGATGAAAACTATATTTTAAATATGAATTGACATAAGTTTTGTTTGATAAAATTATATTTCAAATGTTCATCGAATATTTTATGATAAGTAAAATTATATTTCAAAAGTTATTAAATATTATATGATAAATTTAACCTTGTAATATTTTTAATATTTATTTTTTAAAATATATTTTTTATTTAAATAAAATAAAATATATAATCTTATACAAAATTTATATGGCTCAAATAAAAAAATATAATCGTATAAATAAATATAAAATAATATTTAAAAATAAATAAATAAAATTTGACCTTATAGAAAATACAAATCATATTGATTTCTCACTAAATCATTTTGGTAATCTTGTAATTTTAGATAAAATACAAGAAACATTAAAATTTTTAAAAATTATATTAGAATGCTATAAATACTGAAATAATAATGTTACCCTGAGATATTATCAGCATTTAAGCATTTTCAATGCATCATCTAAGCTAGATGAAATTTTTAAAAAATATATTAAATAACAATTCATATTTAAAATATGCATTGGATTCTTGATGCACATCTTAAATGTATTTCCAAATGTACCCTTATACTTAATAAGTTATTAGCTAAATCACATATGTGGCTTGACATTGTTGTTTCTTATTCATTGTGTTCACATAATTTCTCTTAATTCAAATACTTCAAATAAACGTTCTTTTAATTCACAAAGGAAAAAAAAAACTCTGCACCAACATTCCACTTATCTTATGTTGAGAGTTTAAAATCTTATCTCATAAGACTAGCTTGATGGTGATGTACTAAATTTATATTAGATCCACTTAAATATTAAGGATTTGGAATCTAATCAAACAAATTTAAATATGTCAGCGTATCTAGTAAAGATCTCGACTATTGAGTAGTAAAGTATCAGATCGAACCCCATCCTTATCACTTAGTACTGCTTAAAACATATGATGAACCCAGAGGATCTACAGGAGATCCTACTTCCTCAAGAGCACGGAATAACTTCTATATGATCTCTTCCTGATACATGCTGCCTGCTGCAGTATTACATGCGAACTTGTGTGTCTGTTTAACTGGCTCTTATCGATGAAGATGGAAGAAGAAGAAGAAGAAGAAGAAGACGTAGGTAGGATTTTGACCTTTTGGTGTGAGGGGCAGAGAACAACTCACTAAAACCCAATCGTGAGTGCCAACTTACTCCAAATAATTCCAGCTCTTCGATCTCAACCGCATGCAACACTAAAATACGCAGTCACTTCTCCGCTGAAACCCACCCTTTGCATTGTTTATGTCACATTGCGTTCCATCGGTACTATACACGACAGACAATAATCCAAGGGAGAGAGGGAGGGAGTAGACATCCACTTGCGCTCCGCGTCCGAATCTATCACAACCTCCGTCGTCATATATACTGTCTCCTCCAACCAGGCGGAGGAACGGTGGGCGCCGCACGGCCCGTCACCTCTCCTGCATGCTTAGTTTGCCTTCTCTCTCCTAAAAGATTTGGAAGTCAAACAAGCCACATGGTACGTCAAACTCAATGGATTAGAATCCTTGGATGACTTTATGGTCATCCATAAGTCTAAAACCAAGAGCTTCTATCTAGAATTGGTTCAAGATCTTTTGGGCGGTAAGATACGATGCATTCTTATATTCATATATTGGATGATGAAGAAGAGACTCCATTAGTTTGGATTTGCTTCTCACCTACTTTGGACAAAAGTTCCGACAAAAGAACGGACCCATCACGTTCTATTTTCTTGGTTGATATGTCAGCCCATGCAAGATAAGGCACCATCCATCAATCACGTCAATCTTATTCTAATTCAATGTATGCTTTAAAGGTGATCGAAGAAGCTTTGACTTACCACCTGTGGGTTTGGCTGCATGAGGTCATGATGAAGAGCAGATTCATGCCAACTAGATGCTGAGCTGGACTGTCGGAGAAGTCCATGAGATTAGAAGTAACTGTTGATGATTCAAAGTCCATTGTACTTAACCACCTGTTATGGAGAAGTGGATCATTTAAAGATCTCTTCTCCATTTTTAATGGAGTATAATTGTCTCTTAGTTCAGTGTGACAAAAGTCTCCATCTACAGCATTGCCACGCATTTGTATCAAACTTCCATTACATCTGATGTCCCCAAGCATTGATATAATTGTCCAATGTAGAAGTTCTCGGTTATAACCCACATCTTAGTCTTTAGCTCTTTAACATGTCAATATATACGTTATTCTCAGCATATGACTTGGTATCAATATGTTTATGAGAGTTGTTATCTCCATGGTCCTTCACTAGCTACTAGCTATGTAAATGTGAGTCCAAAACAAACAGTTATGCCATTGTCTTTTTTTTCTTATGTCTTAGATAGACAAAAGGATAAATAAAAATTATTAGAGGTAATTAAGAGCTATCTTCTCACAAAATATTTTACTTATTTATTATCAGATATAAAATCTCACTTTTAGCATAGTTATTAGGAAAATAATTTTTTATCACTTATTACTACAGTCACATACCTCATGTTACTAACTTGAGTATTGAAATGACATCGATCTTCATACAGGTGATACCTTTGGGAGCTTGACATTTTTATCTCGGAGGCACCACGATCATATCTTTGATAACCCCTCTGCACATAGGTCGAAATCATGTCGAACTGACTAGGATGTCAATGACATATTTTCATAATATTTTAGCGCCAGAAGGAAGGCTAGATGTGACAAGAACACTCGTCCGTTGATCCTATCAATGAATGCTCGAGCAAAAAAAATTTTATCCTCGACTCATAATACTTCTACTCAAGGGGAGTCATTACCACTATTTTTGCACATCAATTTATCCACCATGTTAGGCATCACATCCATGGCGGGGTTCTCTTCCCTCCTCTCTCACATAGCCCATTGCATCAGGTACCACCCCGCCTCCTTCCCGAGGTGCTATGCTCCCTTGATTGAGTAGTAAAATTAGGTGAGGGCATGTTTCTTTGACACGAGAGGCCCAAAATCTAAGAGGCTATGAAGCCTTACAATTACCTCAATAGCAAAGTGGAGATGGGTGGTGGTGAGAGGCACACTGTACACTGGGACAGAGGCATGAGGTGCATTGCACGATAAGGTTTGTGAGATGAAGACAATAACCGATGAGGTGGAAGTCATGGTTGATCTTATCTTTTAGAAAATAAGAAACACTACATAAGAATAAATCAAAAAAGAAGATGCTCTTTCATTAAAACCAAAATAAAGGTAAAAACTTATGATTTTTTTAAAGAATTTGTCCTTATTTTGCGTTTCACACATCATCACTATACATATGCCCTACTAATAGATTCATATTCTTGATTAAAATTTATACTAGGAGATTGTAAACTCACAATTTTTACTTGACCTAATTACCAATAACCACTATGAGATAATGAGGTGAAGACAATAACCGATGAGGTGGAAGTCATGGTTGATCTTATCTTTTAGAAAATAAGAAACACTACATAAGAATAAATCAAAAAAGAAGATGCTCTTTCATTAAAACCAAAATAAAGGTAAAAACTTATGATTTTTTTAAAGAATTTGTCCTTATTTTGCGTCTCACACATCATCACTATACATATGCCCTACTAATAGATTCATATTCTTGATTAAAATTTATACTAGGAGATTGTAAACTCACAAATTTTACTTGACCTAATTACCAAGGATTGATGTTTAAAAAGTTATGATGAGCACAAAAGCCAATTATTCTGTTGCCTTTTATTTATTTATTTATTATATTTTAAATTTAAACATATATAATTAATTAAAAATCAAGTTTGCCACGTAAATGGTGGGTTAAATTGAACTCTAATGGATCCTGATAGTGTCTTTTGTTTTTTTGGCTAGATGTAAGTCTTTTCTAAATCGAAGTGCTCTCTATTACGAGGCCATCCAGGTTGTGGCGGATGGATCCAGAACTACCCTTTAGCATTGATTTGGGATTAACTATATATTATCCTATGTAATTAACTATCTTTAGTATTTTGGTCTCTATATTTTAAAAACTTATATTAACACCCTTATTATTACGAAATTAAAATATTTAGGTCCATTTACCCTAACGAAATAGTTTTCCTAACGAAGACATGAAAATAAAATATAATAAGGTATTTTTAACGTTTTAGTTAATGGTGGAGGATGACAATATTGTTGGGAACAATGGGTGGCTGTTGTGGATGAAGAGAGTGACGATGAAAGGTGAGGGTCATTATGCATCTGTATCGATGTCGATGCAATTGTCGAGTGGCCCTTTCATCGCTCGATAATTGCATCGACACGTTTTGCATCTGCGTTGGCATTGATGCGACAAAATTGTCAAGCGACATTGCTTTGTATATGTGTTAGTGCTAATGCATATGCCAAGTAACTCTTTCGTCACTCGGTAATTGCATCAATGTTAATGTAGATACAAAGCGTCATGCAGAACGATCCTCACCTCTCGTCCTCGTTCTCTTTATCTATAATAACCACTCACGACCCCAGCAAAATCGTCATACACCACCATTGACTAACACTTTAAGATTTTTTTTTTACTCCGTTAAAAAAACCGACGACGTTAATATAAATAGACTTAGATATTTTAATTTTATAATTATAAGAATAATAATATAATTTTTTAAAATATAAAGATCAGGGATAATATGTAATTATATGAATTAGCCGTGAGATCTGTATCGTTCCTTTTTTAAGTGATACTTACTTCTTTTGGAAAAAAAATTAATAATTAGGGACTCAGGAAACTACTTGTCGTCGTCGTCGCCGTTGTGCTCATTTATGGAGTGAACCGAAGGAGGGGCGAATCCAAGCGGTGGTGCTTTAGAAGCCCAAGAAAATCCCCATTTCTGGGACTCCCGCTCCGACCAACTGCTCCCCGAAGATCCTTTTGTCACAGGTTGAGTTCATTGCCCACTTCATTGTCAATCTCGCTCGATTCGATACGGTTCCTCTTGATTGTTATTCTTCGGCTTCTTTTTCCTTCCGATTTCTCCATGGTTTTTTCTCTTCTTTGATTTGCTTGTTTAGCCTCTGATGTCGGAGAGAATGATAACCGGAGTTTGCAAGGAAGCTTTTTTCTTCTTCCCTTTTCTTTTTTGAGGAAAACGCATATCAGACACGAACTCTTACCTCCAAGATTATTGGGGGTGCGTTAACAACAGATCCTTTTGGCATTTAGGCTAATTTCTCGAACATGATCCGGATGCGGTCAGGTTACCTAGTGCATGTGGCTCATGGTGATCCTAAGATCGCAGCTGTAGCTGTGTCCTGTGTGAGGTTTCAAATCTTGTTGGAGGTGAAGATTTGAATATGGAAGAAGTTGCTTATAGGAAGAGGTGGATCAATCCCATCCATGAACAAGTTTGAGCGTCCCAATGAAACGAAACCTCACATTTTCTTTCTATCTCGTTTCGGCATTCGTTCTGCTGAAGTTCTAGACTTTGCAGCTTCAGTCAATTTTTCCTTTCAAGGCATAATTTTGATTACCTTCTCTTTTGGTATATGAAAGTACAAGCAAATGTTCGGCACATGGAAGCAGTTGGAAGGAAGGGAATAAACTCAAAGTTGACCTTCATATGATCATTTATTTTGTATGATAAGTTTGATGATATAATCTTGCACAAAATATAGTTGTCTTTGCTTGAATGTCCAGACTAGTTCAGATTTTGAGTCTTGTGTTCCATCAATTTTTTTCCTTTTGATTAGCACCCATCCTTCCACTCTATGCCGATTTATGGTAATTTGGCACTGTCTTGGTCTGTTGCATCTAATTGGATTTCCTCCATTCGAGTATCAGGTGCTTATTTGAAGCAAGACATCATAATTAAACTTAGCTGCTTCTGCTTGCTGAGGTTCGATGGGCTGTATGTCTTCTAAGCATGAAGCCAAACACACACCAGGGTATGAAGATCCCGTTATACTTGCTTCTGAAACGGCTTGTGAGTATCTACCATTTCTCTTTTTTCTCCTTTTGTTCTTCCCTAAACTTTTCTGTAATTTATTATTCTTTTGTAATATTTCACACTAACGTTCTGGAAATGCTTGGACACTGCTGTTCTGTATTCTTATAATGTGCCAGTACAAGTTCTAGTTTGCCTTCTCAACCATTATAGCATTTTGGAGATACTGTAATGAAACCCATGGACTCAGCTCCATTTTTTATTCAAAACTCCTTTTTGATACATGATGTTGATGTACTTGAATTTTCATGGCCATGTCAACCCACTTGACGTTTTGCTTATACTTGTACTCAAATGTTCCAGTATTTTATTATATGCTCAAATTTCTTATCAGCTACATATGCAGCGGATTCAATTTATTAAGAGCTTTTGGTATGTTGACTATGCATATGTTGCCAAAATGATCATCTCTTTGTATTGCATGGCAGTCACTGTAAATGAAGTAGAAACACTCTATGAGCTATTTAAAAAGTTGAGCTGTTCAATAATCAAAGATTGGCTTATCCACAAGGTATTTACTAATGCTTAGCAATTGAACTACCATACAATACCCCCTCTTCTTTTTTTCTTTTTTTTTTTTGTATATTACCCTTAGATCATCTCATTGAGCAGGAAGAATTCCAGCTTGCTTTGTTCAGGAACAGCAACAGGAAGAATCTCTTTGCTGACAGGGTCAGTATGATGGTTTATAATTGAGACTTGTTTACTCACTTTAGTTTTCTATCCAATGACTTTCTGTTAACAATTGGTTTCTATTTATCTGATTGGATCTACTGCTTTACGATTTATCCGTCTTTTTTCATTTTGTCACAAGGACATGACTGTTTTTTGTACTGACAAACTTAATAGAAGTGCTTCTAAAAAATAAAGGTGATTCATAGTTGAAATATGATCTGTCATATTTTAAATTTTTTGCAGGTGTTTGATTTGTTTGACATAAAAAACAATGGGGTTATTGAGTTTGGAGAATTTGTTCGATCACTTAGCATCTTTCACCCAAATGCTCCCAAAGCAGAGAAAATTGCATGTACGAAATTCTTTGTATCGTGCCTTACTTTTCTAGTAGTCTTGTCTTCAAAGTGAAATAGATTAGCTAGTGATAGTTCTCAAAATTGGATTTAGCCAGCCTAGTTTTTGTTAGTAATTGCTTAATTGATGCAATTTCAAATATAGCTTATGCCTCAATAGATTTCTTTTTTAACCCTGCAGTTGCATTTAAATTGTATGATTTACGGCAAATGGGCTACATAGGACGTGAGGAGGTGAGTGTCATTTCTTGTTTCTCTTAGATTCTGTTTGTTATCCTATGATATCACAGAACACTTGGACAATACTGGTATCATTTTCCATGTGTATCAAACTTTTTGATATTTTCATTTTGTTAGCAAACCTTATATCGTGAAACTTCACTAAGGTTTATAACTTCAATAAGGTTACCAAACAAAGAAGCAATCATAGAATATTGAAAAATGGTTAAAGCTATCTAAGACACTGCATATTATATGTATTGTTTGTACAACGTGCTCAAGTACGACTATGTTTTCTGATTTTAATCATTGTAGATGTTGCTTTTGCACAAAGTATAACGGCTTACAGAGCACTATATTTGACATTCATGTGCATTTGCATCTACATTCTTCCTAAATTTGTCTGATTGATCTTGAGTTACCCAACATAGCCTATTTTTAACTTAGAAGAAATACACATGAAGTATCTACATCTGTTTTTATTCATATAGTGGTACTTCCCATTTTTTAAAAGAATTTGGTATAAAGAATTATAAATGATTTTCAGGCTAAAATTCTGGTGTGTCTCAAACGAAGACTACAGTATGATAATTAAGTACCATCTGAAAGTTTGATGATTTCCATAGGTATCACAACTCAGACTGCTTCTAATAGGTGCGTCTTAGACTAAGACAGACACCAAACTGGATAAGAAGTATTACAATTCTGCTTTAATATGTGGCCTTCGAGAAGGATACAACTTCGTATATTACATCATGCTGTCATCTATCTTGATCTGGTTCTTCTACAGGATTCTGTAAAGGGGTTAGGTCTGTTCCAGGATCTCAAACTGCATAATAAACAAGGTGGACAGTCCTACCTGAGCAATTGGTCCTTGGGTACGGCCATAGGGTGTATTTTTCTTGACTTATGTCTACTGAGTGAATGTCAAAGCTAGAACATTGGTTGATTATCACAAACTCTAGTAATTTGATATGCAAGGTTTTCAATTTTGAGTACTGGCCGAGTGCCAGTCCATGGTTGGACCAGTATGGATCTGGTCCATTCCTACATACTGACATAATATCATAGACTTAACTGGTTTTGGTTGGGTTGTGTGCACTCCTATGACACCTGCTCACAAAAGAGCAATTTTCCCATAACCTCAGACAGTCCCCTGAAGATCTGCATACAAAGAAATGGTTTAGTAATGAGCAAATGTCGGGCAAACTGCCACCGCACTCTATCTAGGTGTAACTCGGTATGACATAAGCATAACTCAACAAAACACTTAATTAGCAATTGAAAATTGACACACTTTGCTCATTTGGGATGATCATGTGACTAAGGTTTCAAGGCTAGTTCGTCACTCGCAAAGTCCCCACTCACAATTGCATATCAACTACAAGGCCATGAAACAATCAAATTCTGGATGCTACACAAAGCCCCATCCAGTCCTAAGTCATCTAAGGGTTTGGTTTTAAGGTGCTTTGATGATTGAGGATTTTTCTTCCACATGTGGAGATGTTTTTGCGGGCTAGAGGCAGTTTTGCCTCCACGTGATGATCACTCATGTACTCCACTTATAAGATAAAACGACTACATGACTTAACTAAAATTCGGCTACGAAGCCTACTACAAGCTTTGTTACATGTTGCTTTAAGCTTGCACAAACTGAAAAGACTGATAGCTATGCAGACGAGCCTTTGTGCATTGTGGGCCTGTGCAAACAGTCCGTGACAACATGGTACTCTGGGATGTACCACAGTACAAAGAAAGGAGGTGATTGGGAAAGGGGAAGAGTGGAGAAGGAGAATAAGTAGAAAAGGAGGACAAGGTGGCAGTAGTGACAGAGGAGAGTAGCACAGGAAGGCTGAGGAGAACCAGAGGCAGCAGGCAAGGGCCGAAAGTAGTAGGTGGTGCAAAAAGCCATGGTGTGAGTGCAGGGAACTGCATGAGGAGGAGAGAGATACGTACAAGAGGGTGAGCTGGTTGGGCTATATGCTAAATTACGAAGAAAAGAGTTGGTCTTACCACCCAGTTTACAGGACTTACCAAATGATAAGCACTGTTTTGAAGTGGACCCTCCAGTTTAGGGTGGTCCACGTGCCACTAACCTGGCATACTGATACTTAGAACTATGTTGATATATAAGCATTCTAACAATGGCTTTTGAGATGTGACAAGATGCCGGTTGACAAATTTGAGTTTATTTCATAATTGCTATATAAGCTCCATCACTTGAAGAGCCAATTTATATTATTCTACTACATACTTTATATACCATAGGTTTTGAATTTATTGGCTTATCCTATTTTAAGAGTAATGTGTAATGCTTGTTTGTTGGACTATGCCTTGTATACTGAGAATAAACCTGTATGGATAATTTATTTTGAATGTTGTCATGCTTTATCTCATTTGAGAATAATATTCTTCTTTTTGGTTGATTTTAACAGTTGAAAGAGATGGTATTGGCTCTTCTCAATGAATCTGATGTGGTTCTTTCAGATGATATTGTCCAGACAATCGTGGATACTGTGAGATTGAAACTTCTTAATGAAGATTTTTTAATATTTATTACATCATTTATTGTTGTAACTTTCTTTTGTCAAAATCCTATTCTTATGTCCATCTCTTGCAGACTTTCGTTCAGGCCGATTTAAATGGCGATGGGAAGATAGATCTAGATGAATGGAGGGAATTTGTTAAAAAAAATCCATCATTGATCAGAAATATGACACTTCCATACTTGAAGTAAGTCTTGAACTGAAGTTTTACACTTGCAGCATTTCATTTGTCTTCTAATCTGTCTTAACAGTATTTGGTTAGAATTTTCTCATTATGTGATGTATGGTAGGTTTAATGTTTTTCCATTAAGATTTAAATGCTGCCAATGAGCAAATTATTAATCAAAATCTGATATTGTCTTCTAATCTGTCTTAACATTATTTGGTTAGAATTTTCTCATCATGTGATGTGTGGTTGGTTTAATGTTTTTCCATTAAGATTTAAATGCTGCCAATGAGCAAATTATTAATCAAAATCTGAACTTGTCTTCTAATCTGTCTTAACATTATTTGGTTAGAATTTTCTTATTATGTGATGTGTGGTAGGTTTAATGTTTTTCCATTAACATTTAAATGCCACCAATGAGCAAATTATTAATCAAAATCTGATCTACATAAAAGAATAATCAGTGCTTTTGTTCATCATGAGTTGGAATCTTTTTGTGCTTGTGTTCGTCAAGAGTTGGAAGCAAAAGAAGGTTTGGCCATAATTCAGTGTTGCTAAATGTGTCCAACCGCATTAATATCTAAAACTAAATGCCATTATGGTCTCATACGGTTTGGTGCATACGGGAACTGTTTCTGCAGGGACATAACCATGTCCTTTCCGAGCTTTGTCGTGCACTCAGAAGTCAGTGATGATCCAGACATGACTTAATATGATAACATCCACTGTCACAACGGTTCCAATCCAGACCACTGCATATCAAATGTAGATCCTGATCAGAAACTGCTTCAAGAGGTGGCTTCTGTGTTAGATGATGATGCTGATATCTGCAAACCACCTCCTGCCAAAGTAATGCTGAACCTTGTGCATTTACAGAGCCTTGGGAGCTAATGTTTGTTAATATTCATGTATCTTCTTAACTTGTAGGTATCTCCTAGAGTCCAATATTAGCTTCATGAACTCTGGCCTCTTGTCATGTACATACTAAGTGTTGCTTAATAGTGAGTGATTGTTTGTTCATTGCGAATAAAAAATATTCGTTCAAAGTTATTTAATATTATTAGTGTTGTGATCGCCGATTAGGTGATGGAATATATCTTTCGAATGCTCTTATAACATGGCATGTCTAATGGATATTTATTGGGCTATACATGTTGAATATTGATGGATTAGAAATAATAATTATATATTTTTTTGAGTAATAAATTTTTTATATTAAAAAATAAAAAATCATCGATGATTCATCCATTTTTATCATTTTGATGATGTGGTTGCTCTTCAAATTGTCACCTTGGCCACATCCTTATTATTTGGCAAGGTGGATGGTGTATGTATTACACTATTAGATCTATTATATGTATGTGGCTCTCTATTATTATTACTTGTGTTCACATAATTTTTCATTCCCTAAAGAACCTTTCAAATACAAGTTCTCTTAATTCACACAACAAAATGAAAACTCTATACTCATATTTCACTTTTTTTTAATTAAGAATTTAAAACCTCATCAAATATGGGTCAAATCCTTCTATGAAATTTTATATGTTGGATCAACTTAGATGTTCGAGATTCAAAATCTAATCCAATAAATTTAAAGATATCAACTAGTCTTTCTACTAAGATCTTGACTATTAATAGTAACGTTTTGGATCGAATCCCGTCTTTTCACTTGTCTTTCAAAAATTAAAAAAAAATTATCTTCATTAATTGTTACTACATAAAACATATGATGGATGAACTTAGACCTAATCCGATTATGATTGCTAAATTTTAGAAATGAGAACCGCATCACGTTGGACAAAAGTAGGGGCTCATCACGTTCTATTTTCTTGGTTCATATCTCAATCTACATGCAAGATAAGGCGTCATCCGTCAATCTCGTCAATCTTATTCTAATTCAAAGTTTGCTCATTTGGATCACTCAATACGTCCGTGGAAAGAAAAGATGTTAGGAATGATCACGTTGGTAAGGGATGTATATATATATATATACATACATATATATATATATATGTATGTATATATATATTTGTATATATATATATACATACATATATATATATATATGTATATATGTATATACATATATATATTATATATATATATATACATATTATATATATATATATATATATATATATATATATATATATATATATATATATATATATATAGAGAGAGAGAGAGAGAGAGAGAGAGAGAGAGAGAGAGAGAGAGAGAGAGTTGACACTCAACATAATAATTTGAACTTAAGGTTATATTAATAGCCGACTGTCATATATTGGACGTTCCTCTCCTATTTTCATGTAAAATATTGCTAAAGTAAAAGTAGATATAAATAAATGAGGAGTTATAGTGCTGTTTGCCGGATAAGTACTTCGAAACTGCTGTGTTTGATGCATTCCAATTCTGCTCACTCATGTCATTCATGAATTATCAATTTTATACCACTGTATATAAGCATAAAATTCATCCAAATATTTTCAAAAAAATTATTATTAAAATATAAAAATTAAATAATAATATATCTAAATTTATGATGTATATCTTTTAATATCATTTAAAAAGCCTTTATCCGATTTACGAATATATCATCGTTGGATTCAAAAGCTATAGTAATATCAAGCTATAGTAATTCTTTGCCTCTCTTCCTATCATTTATAGGACATATTCATATATCATTACTTATCTATGTATTCGTGTATCCGTTTATTCGCATATTCAATTATTCATCTTGAATTTTTAAAAAAATTATATCTTTTCATAGACAAGAGTAGATGATAAATAATTAGGAGAGTCTCTTCATTTCATATCATTATCTAAAGATTCATATAACAAGTGAACTTTTTTTTTATTGATTAGTAACCATAATTATATTCATAATATATCTTATTTAATTAAATTATATAATGTTAATGCTAGAACAATTATAGATTCTAGTGTTAGACTTCTCCCTATGAAACGTGATCTAAGAAGCTTTGACTTGTACCACCTCCGACTTGATGCTGAGCTCGCCTGTTCGAGAAGTCCATGAGATTGTACTGCATTATTGCAATTAGAATAAGAGTAGCTGTTGATGATTTCAAAGTCCATTGTATTTAACCTGTTCTGGAGAAACGGATCAATGGAAAGCTCCTCTTCTCCAGTTTTAATGAAATATATTTGTCTGTTACACATTAAAAATTGAATATAATTGTCTCTTACTCATCATGTTGAGAAGGATGGAAAGCTCTTCTCCCTTTTTAATGGAATATAATTGTCTCTTTATCATCATGTTGAGAAAGATGGAAAGCTCTTCTCCCTTTTTGATTGAATATAATTGTCTCTTACTCATAACGTCGAGAAAGATTGAAAGCTTTTCTCCATCTCGTTGCCATCTCTCCCTCCGACAACCTCTCGTGCCTCCCTCTCTCCCTCCACCACTAGTCTCTATTTATTCAGTCTCTCTTCACCTATTTTTCTTTCAACCATATCTCTTTCTACGTTTTCTTTTTTTGTATTTTCTATTCGTTTATCTTCCTTCGATAATGTTCATATGGCTCAAGTAATTGAATTGCATATTCACGTTGCCATTAATGTGGATAGAGGTTTATATTCTTAATGTTGATTAATGTTATCTTATTCTATACCACCGAAGCTTTACTTTCATTCGTTTAGGACTATTCATTTTTCTATTATTTTGACATATACATATAATTTTAAAGAATTTTTCTAGTAACTATGCCTTAAAAATCTAACTAAAATTTATTGTTTTGAAAAATAAAGAAAATTATCATCCTATTTTTCTCCTTTCACAATGGATTTTGTTAATGAGTGAAAGACAAGGAAAGAAACAAAAGATTAGAAGAAAACAAAACCAAGGAAGAAGAAGAATAAAGGACCATTGACAAAGGTGAAGAAGAAGAAGAGTAAGACAAGAGAGAGAGAGAGAGAGAGAGAGAGAGAGAGAAAAGGATGAGCATAAGAAAGTGAAACAAAGAAAAGAAGTAAGCGACTAATCTTTGGTTTCATAGATTGATCAGAGGTTCCACGAGTGATGAAAGCTTGACTTGGTCAAAAACTCATATAATTCTGATAACTATGTGAATAAATGATAGGTGGCACTCAAAACGATGACCGAGATTGAGTTGGGTCGAACAATTATAAGCTAATAATGTGTGCTCAATCGATACTCTAATAATGGCTTATTTTAATCACCGAGGGGCAATTTTATACATTATCGTTGAATCACATCGGAGCCCAAAGCGATTAGGTGGAGTGAATCCAAGATGTTGTTGATGGAGAGATTTAGAAGCTAAACAAAGAAAGAGACAGAGAAAGGACGAAAGGTCTTGCTCGCGAGCTTGCTTGTGAATCATGCTCATTTTCAACGACTCATTCACCTTTATATCCATATCAAATCTATTATTTGATGTCTAACATGATCACAATCATTAATCATAATACATTATATAAACCCCATTATTATTTGTGATTCCGTCAACTTTGTTTAACTATTTCTAAACATGATTATTGTTATTAAAATCATAAAAAAATAATATACTAAAATAATTATTAATATCGATATATATATATATTAAATTTTATGTAAAACTTTGATGAGGCCTACACCAAATTGGATATTAAGGAATAAATGTAAATTGAAAGTGAGAGCTTAAGGTTTTTTATATTTTAAATAAGAATTCAACAAATTTAATTTAATTATTACCATCCTTAATATAAATATTTTTAATCAGTAAGTTTGTGAAATTTGATCTCAAAACCTTCAATTCTTCATAAGATATATATCGATACACAATCCATATATTAAAGTTTATCCATTTTATTTATTTATTTATTACCTTTTTTTATGCATGGCATTGTAAAATAAAAGATTTTTTTTAAAAAAAACCCTCATTTTCAGACACTTTTAGTTAATGCCTCATTTTTACAAATTTTATATAACGATTTTTTTTTCTAAAAGATGATATTACTCTGTTGATCTCCGCCTCTCGTCCATCGCCTTCACCTTCTCTCCCCTCTTTCTCGTCTTTGCTCTTGTGGCTCTCATTTATGACCTTCTTCACCAAAGCCAATGATGAGGACGACAAGCAATCCTCGTCCTCGTCCATGGTCTTGTTTGTAAAGATCAACGACATGTGCAATAGGTTGAGCAGGAGAGTCTTAGTGATTGGAACAACGAGCAAGATTGATCCCGACTGATATCTCAACAACAATAAATAAGAACGAAAATAATGAAGTAATGAAGCAGACCCAAGATGGAAGTGGCTTGATATGATTAAGGTCAAGGTGAATTTTTTTAAAGAGATTTGTTAGGAGAAAAAATAAAATAAAATACGCTTTAAGAGATTTTTTTTAAAAAAATTTGCATTAGTGATTTTTTTTTAATTTTTTAAAATAAGTGAGTTATTTTTGGAAAATTATCCTTTAAAAATGTAATTAATTAAAAATTAAGGGCAGAGGATTCTACGACTTGTCGTCGCCGTCGTCATTGTTATTTATAGAGAGAACCGAGAGAGTGGCGAAGCCAAGCAGTGGTGCACGAGAAGCCCGAGAAGATCCCCATTTCTGGTACTCCCGCTCCGTCCAACCGCTCCCGGAAGACCTCCGAGTCTTCTTTCGACGGCCCCGGAGACCGTCTTCTCACAGGTTGAGACCATTGCTCTCTTCGTTGTCAATCTCGCTCGATTCGATACGGTTACTCTTGATTCTTCTTCTTCGGCTTCTTTTCCTTTCGATTTCTCCATGGTTTTCTCTTTTCCTTGATTTTCTTGTTTAGCCTCTGATGTCAATGTTAAGCGGTGTTTCCAAGGAAGCTTTTTTCTTCTTCCTTCGTTTTCTGAGGAAACGCATACCAGACACGAGCCCTTAGCTCCAGGCTTATTGGGGGTGCGTCAAAAACTGATCCTTTTGGCATTTAGGCTAATTTTTCGAACATGATTCGGATGGGGTCAGGTTACCTAGTTCATGTGGCCTATGGTGATCCTGATATCGCAGTTCTAGCTGTGTATGGATCAATCCCATG